>NC_065452.1:54702543-55348614 GCF_917563875.1 Diabrotica virgifera virgifera | reverse complement strand
AATGCGAATACTTGTTTTTGTATGGTTTTTTCGCAATTATTGCTATTTTGCAACAGGGGTGACTATTTTTTAAATTTTTAACCAATTCGATATTGTAGGAAATTTAATTATGCAACTTTTATTTTAGTACAACTTTTCTCGAAAATAAATACTTTTAAAGTTATAATCAAAAAACGAAGAAAAAAATCGAATTTTTCCTTAATTTTTTTACATTTTGATTATTTAAACAATGTTCCGGACCTTTTTGAGAGGGAGGATAACTCAAATATTATTATTTGATTTATTTCCAAGCAATTTCTGCAAAAAAATTTGAGTCACCTCTCAACGTCCAAATGTACTAATATTTTTACAGATGCGCCCTGGTCTATGAGGTGGACGAGACCAAGCAAGGTTGGATAGAAGTAGGCCAGTTAACAAAAAGATTCAATCAGGACAAAATATATTACGGTAGCACCAAATAAATTACAATAAGATAATACTCCGAATTAGGTATCACAGTCAGGGATGAAAAGTAAATTAAATAATATATATTACAATATCTGTTTAGGTAAAATGGTTTAAGAAACCGTAATAACACCCAGTACACTCAGAAGTGTTTGAACTAAAAGAGTACATAGACTAAATGTAAAAGGTTATTTAGTGAGAGTATGGGCGTTATAACGGTTCTATCACAAGAAGTTACAAAAGTGATGAACTACAATAATTAGGTGAAAAAATATAATATTGTACAAAAAATCATGAGTGTATTTGAACATATTACTTGGCAGTGACACCATGAGAAATATGTGAAATAAGGAAAAGAAGGCAAGTTGAAAAAGTGGGATTTATCGCACTTTTTCAACTTGCCTTCTTTTCCATATCAATTTTGTTAAAATAATCAATCAATATTAATCTAAAAATTTTATTACAAAGTTTACCACCATTAATGACACTTCATTGTTGAGTACTCTATGTCTTCATTGACAGTAATTTGACTTTTCACCGGAAGGTCTTTACACCTGACCGGCTCACATGATGGTTCCTCTACATGCTGAAGTTCTTCAAGATTTTACAGTACAATAAGAACAAAATGCTATAAATAGCTACATATTAATGATGAAGTATGTGCATCTCTATACTATATAATGTAAACTAGCTGATTCTTCCTCCTTCCTGTTTTCTGGTAAGTTCCTTAACTGAGGTGGGCGTTGTCACCACTTGTTTTATTCTCATGTGTAATGTTGGATATTTTTACATTGTAGGTCAGTCCGTTGTTTTCTATGTCCTGTATTTAAGCTGATGATGGTTTGTGTAAAGCCAAAACGCGTCATTTTATGATTTTTAACAATAATAAATAACCTTGTGGTACCTCTTCGAGTTTTTTTTTGTAACTGGTTACCTCGAGACCACATTTGAGTAATATGGATACTTCTCTTCAAATATTCATGTAGTTATATTGTAGTTACAGTATTGTACAGCATTGTATATTGTACACCAACGACATTTGATTGCGACCTACTCCTCTCTTGCCCTCAATCTTTCCTTGGATGATTAATTGAGGGAATGCGTATTTTTCCCTTCTCAGGATATGGCGCAGGTATCCAATTGTTGGTGCCTTGATCAAATTGAGCAGTTCTTCTTAAGACTTCCTTGTTTCTCACCCTATATGCCCATGGCATGCGGAACATTCTTCGCAAGGTCCACATTTCGAATGCCTCCAACTTATTAATGGAAAATATTTTCAACATCGATGTATCTATGCCGTATAACAATATGGACCATACATAGTACTTAACCGTTCTGTAACGGAGATTAAAGGAAATATATATAAGTTAAAAAATAGCGGTTTAAATTTAATAAAAGCTTGTCTTGCTTGTTCGGTACGGCATTTTATTTCTTTTTGGATCCCATTGGTCGTTCACCACCATTCCCAAGTACTTAATTAAATGTTTTCAGTTGTTCCATTGGAGCATTCTCTACTTGCAGTTGTACTCTTAAAAATGTGCCCTTTCTTATTACCAGGCAGTTAGTTTTTCCAGCAATTATCTTCAAGCCATATGTTTTTCCTGCGGTATGAATTTTATTTAGCATGTACTGCATATCATGTTCGTTATCTGTGATTAACGCGGTGTCCTCGGCGTAACGAATGTTATCTATCGGGTACCCGTTGACGTTTATACCACAGTCAGTGCCTTCAAGCGCCCCTGCAAAATCATTCCCCACATAGAGGTTGAACAGCACTGGAGACAAAATACAGCCTTGTCGCACCCCTTTTAAAATTGCAAATTCTTCTGTGTTCGTTGATTTGTTCAGCCTCACTCGTGCTTTTTGATTCCAATAGATACTCTGGATAACTTTAATATGATGAGTCATCATCAGAGAGGCGTAGGTCTGTGTTCTTTGCCCCGAAGTGACAAAATTTCGAAAGCTTATCCCCGCATTGCAACTGACGTGTATGGAGTAATTAACTAGCGTCATCTGGCAACTAAAAGGCAAAGTAAGTTTTCAACCTAATAGAAACATTAATAATATTGAAAGGTATTAAAAATATTACTAAAAGATTTTTAATTGAAAACTTATTGGTCCATTTCCCTGGTAACACCTCCACGGCTTCTAAAAATTGCAAGCCAGATGGATGCTGAAGCGAAGAAGACAAGAGGGAATTCAAAAACTTACAATTCACGACCCCGTCTGTTAAGCTGGTAAATTCCAACGGAAAATGGACCTAGTTACTTAAAGGAGTAAAGACCAATATAAAAATAAAATAAAAATTCCATTTTATAAGCTTTCGAAATTTTGTCACTTCGGGCACAGATTAACCCAACACAGATGCGAAACCCTGGCGATGACTCTGGTACCGAGTTTTGGTAAACTCATCCCACTTTGAGTTACCAAAAGGGTAGTCGCTTAGTAGCTCGCTTAGTATGTAGGCTTAAGATTATTGTCAGTTCCTGAATAACCTCGACAGTACATGCGCTTATTGTAGTGTTAAATTGACGGGCTGATTATTGGGAATTTTTTCTATTTATCAAGTGTGTTTAAATAGTTTTGTTATATTTTTAAAAATGGTTGGATATACGTGTATTTGTGAAGGGTGTTCATCTAAGACGGGTCAAGAAATATCATTTTTAGATTACCAAAGGATGAAGTAAGGTATGTAGTGTCATTAATAAATTGATTTACTTTCTAAATACTGATTAAGCGGCATATTACTTATATCATATTAATTATATTAATCTCAAAACTTACATAAAATAGTTACTCAAGCTATGTGTGTTAGAAATAGTTCCAATAGTATTTTTTCAAGAAATATTTTAATAAGTATGAAAAAATCCTGTCTTGAAAACAGTAAATTTTAGTTACTAGTAAGAACGAATAACGCCCTGTTATTGAAGATAATCAAAATAATCTTAAAAAATAAAAAAAATATTAACAAGACATTAAATTTTTATTAAAAAACATCTTATATTATAGGAGTGAGCTATGGTTAAAAGCTACTAAAAGACAAGATTTGTTAGAGGAGGCTTTAACTAGATACAGAATTTGCGAAAAGCATTTTGAAAATAATTTTTTCTGCTCATCTTCACGACGAAAACTCTTGTATGACAATGCTTTGCCTTCAATTTTTACCGAATCTAAAAATATCTGCGCGAATACGTCTGAGGAGCCGCCGAAAAAAGTTCAAATATTGTCAGGTAAAGAATTAGGTAAATATCAATAATTTCAATAATAAAAAGATATGATTTTTCAGATAAGAATATAATAATAGAATATCTCTTAATAGAATAACGCCTGCGGCGGAAAATTTACAGGTAATATCCTCTAAAGAAGTTTCTGTCAGCCCCAGTAAGGAAAAAGATGGACACATTTCTACAAGAATTACAAAAGATGTTTCCCAGTTATCACCTTCAGTATCATTACAAACAGCAGCATCTTTTATGTATAACTTACCACGTGAATATAAACTGAAATGTAAAATCAGGTTTTTAAACAGAAAACTTTTGAATAGAAAAATATGTAAAAAACAAAACGGTACAAAACAAGAGTTAGAGCAGTTTAAAAAATTATGTGACAAATTTCTTAACAGATCATTGGCCGAAATTTTAAAAACTCAGGCACTGTTGCGCAGAAAAAAGTCCCAAAGGCCAGAAGATATTTTCAGGAATACAAACAATTCGCTCTCACATTATACTTTCTTGGACCAAAAACTTATCACTTTTTGAAAAAAATTCTTTATTTACCAACTAAACGTTGTTTATATAATTAAATTTTTTTATATAATTAAATAACCTGGAAATTGAAAATTATTATATTAACAACACTTGTTTTGGTTTTGTTCTGGAAGGTCACACCTGGAATTCCCAAATTACTGTCACCAAACGACTGTCACTTTTCTAATACCTAGTTTACTTTCCCTTGTTTTGTTAAGGACAAAACTTTGTTTTGTTTTGTAGTTAGTTTACTTTCTCTTGTTTTGTACCTACCTAGAATTCCCAAATTACCCTATTATATTTATATCGTGTTCACTTCTAAGCAACTTTTTATTATTTTTCAATATACACAGAAATTTAATAAATGACCATTTATATATAAATCTTTAACGATTGTCACTTTTCTAACAGTTAGTTAACTTTCTCTTGTTTTGTTAAGGACATACCTAAAATTCCCAAATTACCTATTGTATTTTGGTTTCCTTTTTCGTTTAACACATAAATTTATTAAATGACCAATGTTTTGTTAAGTTTTGTTTGTCTTAATTTTTAGTGTAAATATAGTAAATATCAAATCAGATCAATATAGTAAAAGTAAGTATTATAGACCAAATGAACTATTTTGTAAGTTATCAATTGTATTGGTGCAAACACCGGCACAACAACTATGCTCCTTAGTTTCAAGGTTACCAATTTTTGTACCGGCATCATAGCATAGCTTTCGCATCTGTGTTGGGTTAATCTGTGCTTCGGGCATAGAGCAGCAAACCTACGCCTCTCTGATGATGACTCCAAATATAGTCTAAAATCGTCGATTTAGAGTGCTAGTCTGCGCTCCATGTTCTAAGTGAAAAATAAGACGGTTTTACCTTCGCATTGCAACTGGGTTCATTTTCCGTTGGAATTTACCAGCTGGACAGACGGGGTCGTGAATTGTAAGTTTTTGAATTCCCTCTTGTCTTCTTCGCTTCAGCATCCATCTGGCTTGCAATTTTTAGAAGCCATGGAGGTGTTACCAGGGAAATGGACCAATAAGTTTTCAATTAAAAATTTTTCAGTAATATTTTTAATATTTTTCAATATTATTAATGTTTCTATTAGGTTGAAAACTTACTTTGCCTTTATAAATCTTTCAGTTTACCTATGGTATTTAAAGCTAGGGTTTTAGAAGAAGATTGTTTTTTTTTAGTTTGTCTTAATTAATTCGAAAAGTATATTATATAAATAAAATATAAATATTATCTAGAAGAGGACAGGTTAAAAATAATATCCCAGAACACTTAGTGTATATATGTATGTGCAAACACGTTATCCTTAATTTACGTTTCAGCCCTTTAGAATCAGTAATAAAACGTGAAATAAGTTGACTTTGCCTAGAATACCGAATGAATAGAAATACAAACCCTTTCGGTCAAAAGGATGGTCGCCATTTATTTGAAATATACGTGATTGGTTAAAGGCTTGACTTTGATGAAAGAGGAAGGGTCCCGGTAATTTGTGCATGCATACTGATGATATACAAGCATAACAAAAGCTTTCACGCTTTGCTTTCCATCGCCTCGATCGATGGAAAATTGTTTTCTTTTTCATTACGTGTGAGATAATGGAAACATGTACTACAGCACACACAAATCAGTGAACATTTTTCCAACAGGGTTACAAAAAGTTTGTATTTTTAACTAAAATAAATTTACCCTTTTAATCATATAAATAGTAGATGTTAACTGTATTTTTTGGTTAAGCATTAAAGTAATCATGAAACAAAATAAATTTTAATAAAATTTTACCTAAAATTGTCGTCTATCCGACAAAGGGTATAAAAATTAACTGAAATATACTGCGGAATAAAAATGTTTTTATTCTTACTGTGAATAGATAATTTTTCTTCTTCTTCTTCTTCAAGTGCCGTCTCCTAATCGGAGGTTGGATATCATCATCACTATCTTTACTCTATCCACCGCTGCTCTAAAGAGTTCTATAGAACTGCATCTAAACCAGTCCCTTAAATTCTTTAACCATGACACTCTCCTTCTTCCTATACTCCTTCCGCCTCTTATCTTTCCCTGTATTATCAGTCTTAGCATTTCATATCGCGGTCCCCTCATTACGTGTCCCAGATATTGTAACTTTCTTATTTTTATTGTGTTTATTATTTCGCATTCTTTACCCATTTCTCGCAGTACTTCCGTGTTCGTTTTCCTCTGTGTCCATGCTATTCTAAGCATTCTTCTGTAACACCACATTTCAAATGACTGTAGCTTATTTATGTGTTCTTGCTTTAATGTCCAGCTTTCAAGTCCATATTGTAGTATCGAGAACACGTAGCATCTCAAAGCTCTTGCTCTCAGTTCTAAGCTAAGGTCTTTGTTGCAGAGAACTGTTTTCATTTTTACAAACGCATTTCTTGCTATTTCTATCCTGGTCCTTATTTCTGTTGTTTGATCATTTTTCTCTGAAATCCAGGTTCCTAGTTATTTGTATTTATCAACCCTTTCTATCGGTACATTTCCCAAATGTATGCTTGTTTGTATGTTTGTTTTCTTAGTTATTATCATGTATTTGGTCTTTTTTATATTCATTTTTAGTCCATATTCTTTACAGAAATTGTTTGTTTTGTTCAGTAGTAGTTGGAGTTGTTCAGCAGAGCTTGCTATAATCACGGTGTCATCTGCATATCTTATGTTGTTAATAGATCTTCCGTTAATTATTATTCCTTCACTTTGAGATAGCAATGCTTCTTCAAAAATGGCTTCACTATATGCATTAAAGAGTAATGGAGACATAATACATCCCTGCCGAACTCCTCTCCTGATTTCAATTTCTGGACTGGGTTCGTTATCTATTACAATTTGTGCTCTTTGGTTCCAGTAAAGGTTTGTTATTATTCGTAAGTCCCTTTTGTCTATGTTTTTTGCCTTTAGAATTTGGACTAATTTTTCATGTCTTACTTTGTCAAAAGCCTTCTCAAAATCAACGTAACAAACATGCACATCCACATTCATGTCCATGCATCTTTGAGCTAACACATTAAAAGCAAATAACGCCTCTCTGGTTCCTAGTCCGTTTCTGAACCCAAACTGACTCTCATCTATTCCTTCTTCTAGTTTTTTGTTTATACGACCATGTATTATTTTCAAGAATAATTTGAGAATGTGACTTATTAATGATATTGTTCTGTATTCACTGCAATCTTTAGCGTTTGTATTTTTAGGGATAGCACAAAAGGTTGAGAGTAACCATTGTTTTGGTGTGTTTCCTGTTTTGTACACTGTGTTAAACAAGTCTACGATAATGTCTAAGGTTTCATCATTTATACATTTTAAGCTTTCTACTGGGATTTGGTCTGGACCTACTGCTTTACCATTTTTGCTGTTTTTTAATGCCGATTTAATTTCTTCTTTTAATATCTTCAAAACCGTATCATCTTCTACTTCGACTTCCATCTGCTCTGTTCTATTGTCTTTGAACAATTCAGTTATGTATTCTGTCCATCTCTTTAATTTTTCGTTAGTACTCAACACAAGTTTCCCATCTGTATCTTTTAGTATTCCCGGTTTTCTTTTTCTGTTGATCTGCGTTAATTCCTTAATTTTTTTATGTGTGTTAAAATTATCATGTCTTTTCTGGTGTTCTTCTATTTCTGCGCATTGTTCTTTTAACCACTGTTCTTTAGCCTGTTTAATTTTGGATTTTATTTGTTTATCCACATTTTTGTACATCTGATTATCTTTGTTTTTATGCTGACGTCTTTCTTCCATTAAATCTAAGATTTCCTCCGTCATCCATTGTTTCTTTTTGTATCTGGTTGGTGTAAGAATTTCTTTTTGACATTTATCTATTTCTGTCTTTATTAATAACCATTTTGTCTCTGTTTCAGTATTTTGTTGGATTTGTTCTTTAACATTCATTAAACGGTTATTAATTTCATCTGTCAGGCGTTGTTTTATGATTGGGTTTCTTAGTTTACTTGTATCGATTTTTACATCTGTTGTTCTGCGTTTTATTATTTTCATTTTGAGCCTAATTTTGGTCACTACTGGATTGTGATCTGATCCTATGTCGGCACCTGGATAGGTTTTTGAAGATATAATTGCGTTCTTGTATCTTTGTCTAATCAATACATAATCTATTTGGTTTCTTACAATTCTCCCTTCTTGATCTGCTGGTGACTTCCAGGTATATAGTCTTCTCTTTGGCATTTTAAACAATGTATTAGTTATGAAAAATAATAATTTTTCTTAGTTTAGGTAATTTTTTGGCCAAACGTTCCCTTTAGCAACTTTAGGTCTTGGACCTATTATTCCTGCACTATGTCCTAATGAGATTTATAGTGATTTAACCTAAGACGAAGTTTCAAACGAAATAAGGACACTGATTTGAAAATTTGCACGTGGAATGTAAGAAGTCTTTATCAATCTGGAGCTACAGTAGTATTCATACAAGAAATGTATAAAGCCAAAGCAGACATTATTGCTTTAGAGGAGATGAGATAAACTGGCTCAAGAATACTGAAAAAATCAATAACTACATCTACTACAGTGGACACCTTACGATTTTGTTACCATATTTATTATGAGCAGCAGGATAAAGCGTACAGTTTAATTGACTTCAGTTCGGGTTTAGGCAAGGTTTAGGAACAAGAAAAGCAATAGTAGCAACAGAGGTGGTGGTCCAAAATTGTTACAATCAGAGGAAAGACGTGTTCCTACGCTTTTTAGATGACGAAAGTGTGTTTATCGTGTCCAACACCACAAGTTAATGCAGATCCTCAAGAAACATGATATTGACCAACAAGACATAGGATGCATTGAAAACTTGTACTGGTATCAAACATCATAATTAAAAATAGACAATTATATATCCAAACCCATACGTATAAGAACGACAGGGATGCGTGCTTTCCCCTCCTTTATGTAACATTTATTCGGAAACCATGTTTCAAGAGTATTTGAAAGATGCAAAGACGTGAATCAAAGTGAATGGAATATTTATCAACAACGTATGATATGCTGATGATGGTGTCATTAATTTGTGACAATATGGTCGATCTTCAACAACTTGTCACTACAATCGGTGAATACAGTAAGCGAATGGGATTAGAGATTAATACCAAAAATACTAAATTCATGATCACCTCCAGAAACTAGGATGCACTTGAAAACTCCACCATAACACTAAATACCAAGTCCATTGAAAGAGTGAGACAATTTAAATACCTGGAAACGTGGCTTCTCGAAGGCTGGGCATGAGACAGGGATGTAAATTGTCGCTTTCAGCAAGCTCGACAAGCTTTCGTAAAATTCAGGAAGGTACTGACCTGTTTAGAGTTCGATCTTCAACTGAGACTAAGGTTTACTAATACTAAGTGCTGCGTATGGTCGGTGATGGTGACGCTATATGGCCTAGAAGGCTGGACACTCAAAACGAGGGATATAAACATATTAGAAGCTTTCGAAATGTGGCTTTATCGCCGTGTCCTAAAGATACCATGGATGGCTAAAGTCACAACTGTAGATGCCCTAGAAGAAGAGGAAGTAACTGACTTTAAGACGTGGGCACTACTTTAAGTGGTGGGCGTTTCACCGTTCGCGCAATACGAGATATCCACTTCTCCAAATCAGCCCAGGCAGAGAGCGTACTTAAGGAGGCCACCGAGCGTAGATTCTTCAGTCTTGTAGCGACATCTCTGGACTCCAAGGCCAGCCAAGCGGAGTGAGCAGGCAGGTCGACCCGAATAGCGACGTGCACCGTACTGAAGTGATTCGCATACTCGTAATTAAACGGTAGCCGTGGAGTGAGCGTGCTTCCGAAAAAAATAATATGAATATTGATATTTTGATTGCGTGACTTTTTGTACCTTACACTGGAGTGAGGTGTAAGGATATTTCATTTGTTATCAATTTTATTTTTATTTTGCAGACATCTATCCAGGTGGACTTCTCTGCAACGGGGCAATATATAATCATCTTTTATTTTGTTTGTTTATTTTTGAACTATGTATAAAAATCGCTGAAATATATTTATTTTGTTTTTAACCTGCGTTTTACTGAGTCTGTCGTCCTAAAAGAGCTACCCCTCATAAGACTAATGATCATAGAAAATATTGAACAAGAGTTAAAGGAAAGGTTAAAGAAATCTCGTAAATGTGAAGAGATGGTAGGTGATACAGGTTAATAGTGTCTTTATGTTTAGGACCCTATAAAACGTAATTAAGTGTTTTAAGTAAAAAAGTTTTTTCATTGTTGGCCTGTGTTACCTGTTCTATTTGTATTAACATTTTTTACGAATAATATTCACAAGACATCCTTCCCTACCACTGGTTTTATATACGATTTTCAAATGTTAAATTTACCTTGTTTTGAATGAAAAGAGGAGAATAAATTCCGCTCAGAAAAAGCACCGCGCTTTAAATGTTTTTTTTTTTTTCAAGGAAAAGCAGGAAAACGATTACAGGTGTATCATAAAAAATGGCTAGCATATAAATAACTAGTTACCATATATGTAGCTTCCGTTGATTTAAGACAGAGAACTGGCTGTATAGCTGCGTTATAGGACCCTTCAATGTTATTCAAGATTATACTGTACGTTGATACGAAAAATGCCCATGCTCCATATACTCGAATTTTTTCCATTCGGAACATATTCTTGGGTAGAATATTAATAATGTTTTCGAGTTTCTCATGCGCTGGAAAATACTTGGAGTGGCACAATCCAGTGTTCGATATGCACTGCAATTCTTACTCATGATATTATTTCGTTATTCTCAAAATAATCGCTATGAATAGTGATGAGGTCGACAAAGAACCTAAAGAAATGTGACATGTCAAAGCATACAGACTTTTCTATTCTGAAATATGTCTAAGATTTGCATCAGTATCACGTAAAAAGTCCGTAAATGTTGGTGGAGATATTCTTTTCATGCGACGGGATGCTTGCGTTTTTAAAGAATTGTATTGGAAAATAAAATGTGGTGATAAAACTCAGTATTCTCCTCAAAAAAGTATACTTTCCAAGATAAATTCAATAAATGATAAAAGAAGAAATTATATAAAACGCAGACTGATACTTTGAGCTTTCTTGCTCATATTCTTATTTGCTTTTATTTCTAAATATATTTTTGTGTTTCGATTGGCTTTTATATTAAAGGAAAATATCTATATCATGAAGAAAACAAACCTCTGAACTCTAAGGTATTTATAATTCGTAATACACTTTAAATTTGTATTTACTTGCATTTCGTATTAAAATTAGATCATTATCGAAAACGTGATATTAGTATAATAATTATTAAACATATTACGTTCATTTTATGTTATTGTTAGTGTAAACAAACTTTGGAGACGTACCTATCTTTAAGATTTTTTTGTAAGCATTTATTAACAATCAGAATTACTTATTCTATGAGTTAATTTGGTAACAAGTACAATAACTTATATCAACTATAGTATTGTACATACACTAATATGGCATTATGAGGTACATCATCTAGCGGTTTCACCTCAGTTTCAGCGAAGATCTATGGGCCATAATCTTCGAAATCTTCTTTTGTTTAGTGGCTGCAGTAGTGGTAATATTAATTGGTTGGGTGGCCTTCCAATTTCTTGTGGTGTCTGTGGGCTCTTTCGTGAATTACTGTGCTGACTAACGGGATGTTTAGGTCTCTATGAAGGGTTTGGTTGGAAATGTACCACGGGGCATTTGCGATGGTGCGTAGAATTTTTGATTGAGTTCTTTGGATAATTTTTGTATTTGATTTGCTGGCACAACTCCATAGTTCTATACCGTACGTGCATATAGGTTTTATGACTATTTTATAAATATGAGCAGTTTGTTCTCAATTGAGAGTCGAGATTTTCGACCTATAAGCCAATTAATTTCTTTCACTTTCAACTCAATTTGTTTCTTCTTCTTTAAAATGTGTTGTTTCCAGTTTAATTTAGAATAAAGATGAAGTCCCAGGTATTTGACGATATTCTGTTGGGGTATGTTGACTTGATTAAGGCTAATATTTGGGCATTGGTCTTTCCTTAGTGTGAAAGTTATATGCGTTGACTTAGTTTCATTAGCTTTTATCTTCCATTTCTTTAACCACTGTCCATTTTGGTCTAGGTGTTCTTGCAGTTTTAATACTGCAGCTGTTGGTTCCTCTTCAGTTGCAAATATTGCTGTGTCATCAGCGAAAGTTCCAATGGTGGTTTGTGGAGAGGTTGGTAAATCGGATGTGTACAGTACATAAAGAAGTGGACCCAATATACTACCTTGTGGGACTCCTGATTGAATTTTGTTACGGTTTGATAGTTCATTCTCCACTTTAGTTTCAAATTCTCTGTGATTTAGATATGATTTTAATAAGTCAAAGTATTTGTTGGGTAGGGGTTTTTTGATTTTATAAAGTAATCCTGGGTGCCATACCTTATCAAATGCTTGGCTGATGTCCAGAAAGGCTGCTGTGCAATACTGTTTATTGTCCAAAGCTCTATTAATTATATTTGATATGCGATGGCATTGCTGCACGGTAGAATGAGCTTGTCGGAATCCCAAATTGGTGTTCTGGGATCCAGTTTTGGAATTCTAGGTCGCTCATAATTTTTTTAAGTAACAGCTTTTCAAGAAGTTTTGACATTATTGGCAGTAGACTTATTGGGCGGTATGATGAAACATCCGTTAAGCTTTACCAGGTTTCGGTATCATAATTACTTGGGCAATTTTTAGTGATTTAGGCCAATAATTAAGTCTTAAGATTGCATTTAATATGTACAATAACTTCATTATACCTTTTTTAGGAAGTTACTTTAGCATTGTTGCTGTTATGAGATCAGTGCCTGGTGCCTTATTTTCATTCAAATGATTAATTGCATCTTTGATCTCCTTCGGTGTAATTAAAGTTAGTCGCTCTCGTTGATCAATTGGTAAGGCTAGTTCCTGCTCTACTTCTTGTACTTGGTCATTGTCGTGTGGCTTGAATACTTCAGTTAGATGTTCAGCAAATAAATCAGTTTTTCTTTGTTGCTTTTTGCCCATGGTCCTGGTGGTATTGAGTTTTTACGAATTGGAGGGGAAGTATTTACTGGTTTATTTTTGTTTTTGATTGGTTTCTAGATGGAGTTATCATGACGAGAAAGGTTTGATACATAGTTTTCATAAATGAGTTGTTTCTCATCTGTTCTAGAGCTGTTTTTAAGTTTCTAGTTTTGTTATTATAAATTGTCCTATTGTCTGGTCTGTGAGTTCTTTGCCAAATTGATCTTGATTTTCGTTTTTATGCTACTAGTCTTTTTACTTCAAGTGGAATTTTTTTTGTCCAGGTTGAGGGGTAGACTGTTTGGCAGCATTTTGAAGTAAGTTGATTAGATTACTAGTTTCTGTTTCTATTTGTTCGGGAGTTTGAAATCTCACTAGTAGATTTACTTCCTGTTCGAGGGAATATATAATATATAATATATAATATATAATACAAAAATATATAATATATAATATATAATATATAATACAAAATGAATGGGAAAATTCAACAAAATCTAGACGTTTATACAATTTTATACCAATATTAGAAAACATTCCAAATTATTTTAATCCAAAACAAGGTTTAATACACTTTTTAACAGGACATGGACCGTACCCAACATATTTGGAAAGATTTAACTTAAAAGATGATGCATATTGTGAATGTGGAGAACTAGGTACACCAGAACATATAGTGTTACATTGTGAAAATACTATAGAAAATGAAGAACACAGAGAAATGAGAAGAAGATTAGAAAGAATTGAAATAAGAGATATATTACAAAATGAAGAATATTTTGAAATATTAAACAATCTCACACAAATAATATCTAAAAAACAACAAGAAATCTATAATAATAGAAGAAGACAACCAATAATCCAACCCTGATGAAGTTGAGTAAGATAAAGTTAAAATAAATAAAATATAAATTCAAAAATATATATTTACAATTATAATAATAATAATTCAATATAAAATAAATAAATAAAAATAATAGTTCAATACATAATTCATAAAAAAAAAAAAACTACCGACTCTCTTCTGAAAATAGAGGGACTGTCTTTATAACTTAGAAGGGAGTTGATAGTACCAAAAATATTTTAAATTGTTTATTTAAATTTGTTTGTTATACGTAATTAAGAGATTATGGCAAATTGTTATTGTAAAAATAGATTTAATAGTTGAGTAAAAAATGTAAAAATATAAAAAAAATATCTGTAATCCCATCAGGAAAAAACGACCTGGATTAGTCACTAGAGGCCAGGTCATATGTATAAATAATAAATAAATAAATAAATGTTCGAGGATTATCCGGTATGTGTCCCAGTTTGTTTTGAAGCTATGCAGTCGAGGTGTTGGTTTTTCTATTATCACCGTTGTGCTAATTGTGGCAATTATGGGACCATGATCTGATGATAAATCAAAACGTGGTACTACATCTGTATATGATTGAGATATTTCGTTTTATATGATTGAGATATTAATATTTAAGATTAATAAATCGTAACTAATTTCTGATAGAAGTTACGTGACGTAGGTATATAATGATTGTTCAAAAACTCAAAACATTATAACAAGAGAACAATCGATTATCTGATTGTTGAGACAAACTCAGGTGTGACTAGTTATGTTTTTATGATGCTTAGGTATTCTAGAAGTTCATTCACGTAACATAAGGCCGCTTTGTGAGTCACTTGTCCACCAAGTACAAGCTACTCTTCTTTATCACTTTACCCGTTTCCTCCTCAGCATTTTCACATTTTCTTGGGCTGTCTTCATCCGTTAGATTCTTAAGTCCCGGATGCGTAGCGACGCAATCTAACCACTCTTGTAGGTTTATTAACCATATTCTCTCCCCCAGGAACTGCATGCATTAAACTTGTAAGGATAGAAAGTTAATTTTCATCTTCTCTAACTGCTAGTTCGAAATATTTAAAGATCAGTTGTAATATTCTATATCGATTTCTCCTCACTATATATCCCAGATAAGACAATTTCCGGTGCTTTTAACAGCCTTTAAAAGTTCTCTATCTTTGTTGACTCTTCTTCGTACATTCTTATAAGTTTTTCTGGCTGATCTTTAATATTTTCTGCCAGAATTACATTAAATAGTTCCCCGTTGACGTTGATTATTATTCCATATGTCTCTCTAGGGCCTAGAGATTATCCCAAAACATTGAACAATGTTGGGGAAAAATGCAACCTTGTTTGGCTCTTCGTTGTATGCAGATTTTGTCGGTGTAGTTATCTCCAATTTTTACGATAGTAGGTAAGTAATTTGATTCCAGTACAAAATTTTAATACCGCTGTCAGGAATATTTTTTATTTATTCCTCTAATTTTGAGCATCTACATTAATTTTATAGAATGCCTTTTCGAAGTCCAGAAAGCATGCAAATACATATTTTTTTGATCACGGCGGAAAAAGTGCCTCCCTGGACCCCATAGCGTTTTTCAGACCGAATTAGGTATCTTGGAGATCTTCTTCTTATTTACGTCCAACTCTGTTGTGAAGTATTCTTAGGAAAATGTTGAGTGTTGCTCATAAAGCTAATTAATCGATTGTCTGAGCATATTTTAGCATTGTGTTTTTACGTATTGCAACAAAGATGGACTTGAGCCCGTGTGTGGGAATGACCCCGGTGTTATATATTGTATTAATACTCTGGGCTAATTAGCAAAATACAAGGAATAGCTATTTGTATAACAAGGGAGGGCAGTAGGGTTATTGAGGGCAGTAATCATTCAAGGGAGGAAAAGGCACTTTACTCCCATGTTATACATATGGTTTTTCAACCTTCCTCAAATTAATAACAAGTCATTTTTCATTTTTACTTAATTTATGTAACTAACCAATAAAATTTATTAAAACTAAAACTAACAAGTAGGTACAATATAACTGTCAACTGTCAAATATAAGTCAAATTATTAATGTAAACATTGTTAAATCAAAATAACAATTTACTGTTATTTACCATTCTGCAAAACACTGTGTGTTTTATAAATAAACTTTAAAATGTATAGATAATTACGTAATAGAAAATACATATTGTACAGGGCGTCAATAAGTTATATTTCATAAATGACGTCACTTTTACTTTTCCTCCCTAGGGAGGAAAAGTACAACTTTGCTCCCTACAATCAGGTGCGGAAAAGTATACTTTCGGTAGAGGTAGGTGGAAAAAGTTATTTACCAGCAATTTTATTGCTGGAATCGAATCTTATGATTGTATATATTAATAATATAGGTATGCAAAGTCCGCAGATAGTGTGCTACTTTTTTTATAAACAAAATGGCGCCCGAAAATCGTGTTTTTTTCAATTTTTGCTCTATAACCCCAAAGATTTTAACATGATACCAAAAACATTCAAATAAAAATTCACCGTAATTAAATTCTGCATAGGGACGTGTTTTTCCCGATTTACTTCGACGAAAATTTGCCCCGGAAAATGCGGGTTTTTCCAACAGAATCTTTAATTTTCAACTAAAATTTTATATAAGTAATTGTTTATAAATAATTAAATAACCTGATAATATAAAAGCTCTTTTCGTATAGATTATAATTCCAGAAGCTGATGAAAATTGAATGAACAGTTTAGCAACAATTAAATTGGAAATTAAAAATTTATGGTCGCTAGAATAACCATAATAATTATGATAAATAAGAATAGCTATGATTTTTGTATAGAAAGACACTGTGCCTATCTAATGTGCCTTACAGAATTGAAATTGGACTATTTAAGCGGCCTGAGGAATATTTTAAAATTATAAACAATTTTGTGGCCAATAGAATATCTCAGGAAATATTAAATTGAATTAAATTATGAAAACGGTATTGGAAAAAAAGCAGCAGGACGCTTCTTATAAAAGAAAAATTGTTTAATTGTGATGAGTGGTTCCTGAGATACAATAGGTCAAAGTTGACCGGCATTTACGGCAAAGATATAAACAATAGAATCATAATTTTCAAACCATAACCTTTTTATTTCAGTCTTATTTCTCCACACCAATGTTCATATCTTTAAAATACTCATAACATATATTATTATAATAAAAACAATCGATATTACGAGTGAAAATTGCCAAAAGTAGCCAAATTCCGATCAAAAATTAGGTACGAGAAAATGTAATTTCAAAATTCAAAATCAATACACGTTAAAAAAATGTATTTTCTCGGCTTCCATGGAGCAATTTTCTTCATTCTTTTTTTGTTCCCAAGTAACTCGAGTAGAACCATCTAACTAACGCCATTATTAAATGTGAAAGTTGGTTTTGTTTCGTTATAATAGATTAATTTATTTATAAGAAAAAAATTACATATGTTTTCCAGTAATAGACTTTTTTTTAGATAAACTTACTACAAGTGTACCTGTTAGCGTTAAAAATACAAATATTCTCATTTGAAAGCTTTATAAGTATTTAAACACTCTTTATTTAAACAAATTAAAATTTTTTGTTATAATAAATAAATTAATTAATTATTACAAAACAAAAGCAACTTTGACATTTAATAATGCGTTAGTTAGGTGGATCCACTCGAGTTACTTGGGAAAAAAAAAGAATGAAGAAAATTGCTCCATGGGAAGCCGAGAAAATGCATTTTTTTAGGTATAACGACTTTGAACTTTTAGATTACATTTTCTCCAACCTAGTTTTTGATCGCAATTTTGTTATTTTTGGCAATTTTCACTCGTAATATCGATAGTTTTTATTATAATAATATATGTTATGAATATTTTAAAGATATGAAAATTGGTGTGGAGAAAGAAGAGCGAAATAAAAAGGTTATGGTTTAAAAATTATGATCCTATTGTTTATATCTTTGCCGTAAATGCCGGTCAAATTTGACCGGTTGTATCTCAGGAACAACTCATCGCAATTAAACGATTTTTATTTTGGAAAAAGCGTCCTGCCGCTTTTGTTCTAATACCGTTTTCATAATTTAATTCAATTTAATATTTAACGGGATATTCTATTTGTTAATAAGCCACAAAATTGTTTATAATTTTAAAATATTCCTGAGGCCGCTTAAATAGTCCAATTTCAATTCTGTAAGGTACATTAGATAGATACAGTGTTTTTTTTTTATACAAAAATCATATTTATTCTTATTTATCGTAATTATTGTGGTTATTATAGCGACCGTAAATTTTTAATTTCCAATTAAATTGTTGCTAAACTGTTTATTCAATTTTCATCGGCTTCTGGAATTATAATTTATATGAAAAGAGCTTTTATATTACCAAGTTATTTAATTATTGATAAACAATTACAATCTAAAATTTTAGTTAAAAATTAAAGATTTTATTGGAAAAACCCGCATTTTCCGGGGTAAATTTTCGTCAAAGTAAATCGGGAAAAACACGTCTCTATGCAAAATTTCATTTCGGTGAATTTTTATTTGAGTGTTTTTGGTGTAAAGTTAAAAGCTTTAAAGTTATAGAGCAAAAATTGAAAAAAACACGATTTTCGGGCGCCATTTTGTTTATAAAAAAAGTAGCACACTATCTGCGGACTTTGCATACCTATATTATTAATCTATACAAAGATTCGATTCCAGCAATAAAATTGCTGGTAAATAACTTTTCCCAAAAATGGCTTATTCTCCGATAATCTGCCCAGACTATAAAAAGTTTTACTACTACTTTTATATTATTTGCATCTATTAACTTGAGCAACTCAGTTGGCTTATCATCTGAACCACAAGCTTTCTTAATTTTAGCATTTTTTATAGCGCGATCTCTCTCTGATTTCATAATTTCTGAACCGTCAGTACAATTTTGGTGGAATAAGCTAATACTATAAACGAGTCTGCCATAAATTCAAACTTTAAACTAGAAATCATTATAAAAAATGGACCTAATCTCTATTACATTAAATTTATTGCCTCTCCAAGCCGGTCCTGGATTTTATTCGCCAATATTCAATTTACACTACGGAAAAATTCACAAGACTAGTCGATCTAACGGACCTTCGCTTATCAGTGTTTTGCCTTATTTATAATGACTTACTTTGATCCCACTAAAATTGAATTTGTTGATAAATATCTCCATATAGAAATACTCATACAATAAAGATATCTCACTCTTCCAAAGCACTCGTTTTTATCTGTGTGCAATTACACTTCACCCCATTCAATTTGTTGGAGGTCACTTCATGCCGAGATAAAATACACTGCTCCAAAAAATTAATGTACCAGTTTAAAAGTTACCATAACGTGGACATATTAACTGAAATGAAACGCATTTTACCGTATTACTTTACTTTGTAAAACAAAGATTTGGTGATGTCGCTAACCATCTTCAATATTCATAATCAGAACACAATCTTAAAACAATGAACAACAAAATCGCTAATTTTGCAAATTAAAATTGTTGTGGAATAACTTCGATTACCACTTCCTCTAGACTCTAGAATTTTACACTACATTTGCAACGTGCCGTCATGCATTATCGTGGATTAGAACAACATTTTCGCCAATATAAGGGGCAAATGGCACAACATGGTCTTAAGGAACTTTAGACTAGGGTAGAAAAATAAATATGAGCGATTTCAGGGTAAAAATCAATACAGGTATTTGAAGGTGCTAAGTGGTAGGATGGATATAGTTAATTAAAAATACATACAGAGGTACTCGTAAATCGACCTCATTTTTTTATAAAAGAAGGCCAAAGTAAAAAAATATGGTTTTTTGCCTATAGCATTTTTGGTATCATATTTACAGCAAAAGTTGTTTTACAAAAGTTGTGTATCATAAAAAAACGATTAATTTGAATTTTTATAAGTTAAAATCCATAAAAAATTAACCGAGATAATTGCAAAAAACCAGGTTTTTGGCACTATTTTGTAACTGTTAATAACTTTAACCAAAAAGGCCGCAAGAAACTTATTGTACCTTGATCTCGAGGAAATTAAGTGCCTTTATTAGTGTACAAAATTTTAAGAAGATCTATTTGTTAGTTTACGAGTTATGTTAAATATTTATCCCAGACATCGAATGTTTAAACAATCATTGTTGCCCTATGAGTATTTTCGGAGCTTTTTGGCAATGTGCAATGGGTTCTTGAAGACTCAAAGTACTAAGAAAGTTAAAAAAAAGATATATTTGTTTATTAAATGTTGTTAAACAAGTCTCTAAAAATGGTGAGTTTTTTCCTTATAAACAATTAGAATATTTTTGTTATTTTTTCCGATAAATAATTATAATTGACTGTATCAAAAAGCTAGTAAAAAACACACACTAAAAAAGAAAAACCAACTTTCTAGGAAATCAACCCGAAAAAAACTGGGAATTCAACCGCGATGTACACCAAATCTTCGTGGACTTCAAACAAGCTTACGATTCTGTTAGCAGAGAAGCATTGTGGGAGACTATGGTAGAAATGGGAGTACCTGGAAAACTGGTACGATTAGCAAAGGTGAGCATGGAGAACGCTTCCGCACGAATCAGAGTTGGCAGCAACACGTCGGAGAAATTCCTCATTGACACAGGACTTAGACAAGGAGATCCTCTCGCCCCCCTGCTGTTTAACTTCCCACTGGAACATGCAGTAAGGAAAGCTCAGCCACAACTGACAAACGGATTTGCCGCCCAAGGATCAAAAATACTATTAGCCTTTGCGGATGACGTGGACACAATTGCACAATCCACCAGAGATGCAAAAGAAGTTTTCACCCTATTCGAGAACGGAGCCAAGGAAGTTGGTCTTAAGGACAACGAGGACAAGACCAAGTACATGGTGGTTACGAAGAACCCAAGACCAAGGGTTAGACAAAACGTAACAATTAATGAATACAATTTTGAAGTCGTCAAAGAATTTAAGTACTTGGGAGCGATCATAACATCTGAAAATAACTATGAAAAGGACGTGGCAGCCAGAATTATTGCAGGAAACAGGGCATATTACTCGTTAAGGACCCTACTTAAATCAAAAATACTCTCAAGACCAGCAAAAATAAGAGTATATAAGACAATAATTCGTCCCACAATAACGTACGGAAGCGAAACCTGGACTCTGAATCAGCGAGAAACAACAAAATTACTGGTACTTGAAAGAAAGATACTGCGGACTATCTATGGGCCTTGCAGAGAAGAGACAACAGGAGAATGGAGAAGAAGACACAATGATGAACTCCAGACAATATACGGAGATGAAAACATAGTACGCTACATTAAATCAAACAGAATACGATGGGGGGGTCACGTACTAAGATCAACTGACGAAAGACTTCTAAACGCCACATTCTGGGAAAGGCCCGATGGAAAAAGGTCAGTTGGTCGCCCAAGAAAGAGATGGAAGGACGCAGTAGCCAGCGATCTACGCAAAATGGGAGTACAGCAATGGGAAATAGCTGCTCAGGACCGACAACACTGGAGGGAAATAGTAAACGCGGCCAAGACTCACATAGAGTTGTAGAGCCAAATGATGATGATGATGATGATGATGAACTTTCTAGGACCAACGATAGTCAAGTTACACTTTTTTTTGAAAAATCGCATCTCTATTTTTTATAAATATTAAGAGTTCAAATTTTTACAGAATGATAATAAATATCTATATTTTATATTTAAATTGATAAGTACGGAATATCTTCTATTTAAAACAAGTAATAACCGTTTAAAGTGAAGTTACACACGCTGACTGAGCTGGGAACGTGTGATGGGGAAGATTGTCGGAGTCCAGTTTCGCGCGTCGAGATTTTGCTATAGAGCAGGGGTTCCCAACCGGTGCTACGCGTACCACTGGTGGTACGCGGAAAGGTTTCAGGTGGTACGCGTCGCGTGGGTGAACCAAGCGATTACAATGGGCCTTTTACTGCGGAAGTTCCACTTTTAACCCGTTTCTTTAAACTGGGTTCAGAAGTTTTAATGCTTTTAGCTGAAAAAAATAATGACAGACTCAACACGCTGAACATGGATCTTCAGAGAGCAAACATCCTTCACAGCCAATGAGGAAATAAACTCCTTCAAGAAAATGTTAGTTCCTTTATGTTCTCAAATACAGGGGAAGGATGTCTCTGAGTTTCCGACTCTGTCATCATTTTTTGACGAAAACGAAATATCTCGAATAAGAGATGTGGTTGCTGATATAATTTGTCACTTGGAATATATTCAATAAAGTTTTAATGAATATTTCTCTGAAGATTATTCCAAACTTGACTGGATCAGAAGTTGTTTTGCAGGAAGCCCACCAAATAAGTTACAATTGATTTATAGAAAACATTCATCGATTTCACCAGAAGACACTTTTAAAAAGAAATCCTTAATTGACTTCTAGATAAAATAAAACAAGGCAATAGACATATTTTTGATAGCAAATATGTTTCTAAAAAAATTGGGGGGCTTGCTTCTATTCCATGCCCCCCCCCCCAAACCTGTGTTTGGTGGTACGCCAAAATCTTCAAAATATATCAGGTGGTACGCAGTTGCTCGAAGGTAGGGAATCCCTGCTATAGAGAGTTCAATTTGGAGCGCTTGAAAAATTTTACAATATTGCAGCTTCCAGAGCACGTGGAGCCTTCATTTTTTTTAATTGGAGTAACTCGACGAAATAATAGCAACTAGCTAATTTTCATTTACCGGAAAAATCGGAAAATTCTGGAAAATGCACTTTTTTATTCAACATGCATTTGCAACGTTAACACATATAATTTCATAAATATTGTCATGAAATATTATAAATTTGTGAATAAATATTAAAATAAAATTATAGTATATATCTATTTATATACAGGGTGGTTCATTTTATTCGCCTCCGTGTCTGTACGGAAAACGACTTGATTTAAAAAAATTTCTTCATAAAAAATATACCGGGCCATTAACACTGCAATATAAAAATAATGTGAATTATACAGGGTGCTTCAAAAAAGAGTGGTATATCAAAGATATAATTTTTTTATGGAACACCCTACACCTGATGACATTTTTAAATTGCCCTTAAAAAAGAAGCTAGACTATACCTAAGTACAGGGTGTTTTGATTTATTTCAATTTTTAGAAAAATGTAAAGATTGAAAAAAAAAATTAATATTTACAAATCTAAGAATCAGTGACAATTTTTTTCTTGGATTTTCATAATAGACTATTCAGCATATTTAAACAGATGTTTATTGTAACAAAATTTATAATTACTTAATCGTACATTTTTAGATTTAAAAATTAATTAAAAACAAAAACGTTCTCAAATTAAAAAAACATTATATATAGATTATAATTATTCATCTTCATTAATTCTACACAGTTTTTGTACAGGTTCATTAATTTCTTCCACATTATCCATAATATCTTGAACTAAATCAATTGTAACGAGCATTGCATAAATTGCAAAGATGACACTGGCGAAAAAAGATGCTACAACTTTTTGACAGTTATTATAGATGACGAAAGTGGAAGTTGAAGAAGATTTGTTTCAAAAAATTAGGGATAATGTTGAAGAAATAAGAAATTAATGAACCTGTACATAAACTGTGTAGAATTAACGAAGATCAATAATTATAATCTATATACATTTTTTTTCCAATTTGAGAAGGTTTTTGTTTTCAATTAGTTTTTAAATCGAAAATGTACTATTAAGTATTATAAATTTTGTTACAATAAACATCTGTTTAAAAATGCTGAATAGTCTATTATGAAGATCTAAGAAAAAATTTATCACCGACTCTTAGATTTGTAAATATTAACTTTTTCTAAAATTTTATATTTTTGTAAAAATTTAAATGAATCAAAATACCCTGTATTTAGGTATAGTCTAGATTATTTTTTAAGGACAATTTAAAAATTTCATCAGTTGTAGGATGTTCCATAAAAAAATATATCTTTGATATACCACTCTTTTTTGTAGCACCCTGTATAATTCACATTATTTTTAGATTGTAGTATTAATTGCCCTGTATATGTCTATCAAGATTTTTCCGTACAGACACCGAGGCGAATAAAATGAACCACCCTGTATATAAATAGATATATACTATAATTATATTTTAATATTTATTTACAAATTTATAATATTTTATGAAAATATTTATCAAAATATATTAGTGTTAACATTGTAAATGGATGTTGAATAAAAAAGTCCATTTTCCAGATTTTTCCGATTTTTCCGGTAAATGAAAATTAGCTAGTTGTTATTCTTTCGTCGAGTTACCCACATTTAAAAAAAAATGAAGGCTCTACGTTCTCTGGAAGCTGAGATATTATAAAAATTTTCAAGCGCTCCAAATTGAACTTTCTATAGCAAAATCTCGACGCGCGGAACTGTACTCCGACAATCTTCCCCATCACATGGTCCCTGCTCAGTCAGCGTGAGTAATTTCACTTTAAAGGGTTATTACTCGTTTTAAATAGAAGATATTCCGTACGTATATTTATTATCATTCTGTAAAAATTTCAACTCTTAATATTTATAAACAATCGAGATGTGATTTCCAAAAAAAAAGTATAACTTGGCTATTATTGGTCCTAGAAAGTTGTTTTTTTCTTTTTTAATGGGTGCTTTTTACCAGATTTTTGATAAAACCAACTATAATTATTTATCAGAAAAAATAACAAAGATATTCTAACTGTTTATCAGGAAAAAACTCCGCATTATTTTATCGACCTCTTCAACAACAATTAAGAAACAAATATATTCTTTTTTTTAACTTTCTTAGTACTTTTAGTTTTTAAAAAAAAAGCTCTTTGCCAAAGAGCTCTGAAAATACTCCTAGAGCAACAATGATTGTTTACACATTCGATGTCTGGAAAAAAACATTTAACATAACTCGTAAACTGACAAACAGATCTTCTTGAAATTTTGTACTCTAATAAAGGCACTTAATTGCCTCATGATCAAGGTATAATAAGTTCCTTACGACCTATTTGGTAAAAGTTATTAACATTTACAAAATAGTGCAAAAAACGTGGTTTTTTGCAGCTATCTCGGTTAGTTCTTTATGGACTTTAACTTGGAAAGATTCAAAATAATCGTTTTTTTATGATACACAACTTTCATAAAACAACTTTTGCTGTAAATTTGATACTAAAAATGCTATAGTCAAAAAACAATATTTTCTGACTTTAACGGTTGTTTATAAAAAAATGAGGTCGATTTACGGGTACCTCTGTATGTATTTTTAATCAGCTATTTCCCCCCTACGATTTAGTACCTTCAAATACCTGTATTGATTTTTTTCCCGTTTTTATTTTTCGGCCCTGGACTACTTCAATAATATATCGGTGAGAGTTGATGGTACCGTCATTCAACACTACCGAGTCTGTACGACCCGTTATAGAAATGCGACTCTACGTCGTTCATCGAATAACGTCGTCCCTAGCATGTTCCACTGTATTACAGTTCGTTCTGACATTGGTACACGCGAATACGCATATCATAATCATTGTAATGACAGAATATACTCACCAATGGCAATGATTTCGTACAAATTCTAAACGTGGCCTGCGATGAGCTACGGTCAAGACTGGTCTTCTAGCAGATATCTTCTTCATAGCTATTCGTACTTTGGAGACGGCTGCTCTGAAAAGTTCGTCTGATGTACATCCGTACCATTCTCTCAGGTTGCGCAGCCACGATATTCTGCGTCTCCCTATGCTTATTTTTCCTTGAATCTTTCCCTGCACAATGAGTTGGAGTTAGTTATATCTCTCTCCACGTGTCATATGTCCGAGATATTTCAATTTTCTGGTTTTGATTGTATTTAAGACTTCCAGTTCTTTATTCATATTTCTAAGAACCTCTTTGTTTGTGACGTGTTCTGTCCATGATATTTTTAGAATTCTTCTATATACCCACATCTTGAATGATTCCAGTTTTTTCATTGATGCCGCATTCAAGGTCCAAGCTTCAATTCCGTAAAACAGAGTCGAGAAAACGTAGCACCTAGCCAACCTTACTCTTAGCCCTAACCTTAGATCTCTTGTGTTTTCTCATTTTGTTAAAATTCGCTCTAGCATTTTCTATTCTAATTTTAATCTCCTGGAATTAATCATTTGTGGAGTTGATCATTGTTCCAAGATATGCATATTGGTCTACTCGTTCGACGTTGGTTCCGTTTATGAGGAGATTCTCGTTATTTCTTTGAGTTTTAGAAATTTTCATAAATTTTGCGTTCTTGATGTTCATTGTTCGACCGTATTTTTGGCTATATGTCGCGAACCGGCAACGGTGTAGAGCCAAGAGAAGGTTATTGAAATACCACCTACTATTTTACCGAATTTTGGATGTAGTAGTGGAAATTAAATAACAGTTTCCAATATAAAGTGAATATAAAAGTGCATACTGACGATACAAGTGAAAAAATAAACAAAAATTACTAATTAAGTGTGAATTAAGAGTGTATAAACAAACAAACACAAAAAACGGACATAGGAAAGTGAACGAGTTTCAACAGCCAGCTGGTAGACGGGTCACGCTCCACGTCACGGCGACGTTGCCAGACTGTAGTAAAAGTCGCGGAAAAAGGGAAAACTCTAAAAATTAAAATACTTAGCGAAGAAAAATAAAATAAACTACTTAGTTTGAGGACTCAAAGAGGAACCTAGCTTTTGAAGAGTCGATCTGGGCGAAGTTCCTATCGTTGAGATACCAACTAAGATACCGTGAAATAAACAAGAACATGGCGGAAGGTGATAATAAAATAATACAAAGCGAAAAAAAACAAGAACATGGAGGACAGCGACGACTGTTCGGACGACAGCAAAAGGAAAAGAGATCCGGATGATGCGACTCAAAGATCAAAAAATAGAAAACTCTCACAAATACCATCTAAAACAAATAGTAAAGAACAAAAACTAGATCTATTAATAGAGATGGTGTCGGAGCTCAAAAAGCAGAGTGACAAAACCAGTGAAAATGATAAGAGAAGAAAATAAGATATTGTGACAAGAAAATCAAAAACTAAAAGAAGAAAATAAAGATATAAAAGAGAAGCTAGAGGAAACAAATGATAGAATTGAATGGCTAGAGAGAGAGAAAAGGAAAAATAATGTAGTGATATCAGGAATTGAAATTGGGACAGAAAATAAAACAGAATTTATACAATTCGTGGAGAACATAATAAAAAACACTCTACAGATAAATATTAATGTAAAAACAGCTCATAAAATAGGAAGAAAAGTATGCTTAATTGAAATAGATAATGAAGACGAAAAAGAACAACTCATGAAAAACAAATACAAATTAAAAGAACTGCAGCAGGAAAAGGTATACATAAATCATGACATGACAACAAAGGAGCGTGAGAAGAACAAGCAAATAAGAAAAATGGCAAAAGAAGAAGAATTAAAAGGAGATAAGGTGAAAATTGGATACAATAAAATAACTATAAATGGCGAGATATGGAAATGGAATAAGACTATGAAAAAACTAGAAGTAATAAATCCAAAAAACGAATAGCAGAAATTGAAAGCGACATGAAAACAAACACAACGAACCTGGCAAATAAAATGGACACGAATAAGAATATATATGAAGCTACAAATATAGCGAGGAACAAAAATGGTGAGATATATAAAAATACGGAACATAAGGAAAATGAAAAGGAAATCATAAAAATGGCTATATGGAACGTGCGAGGTATTAACGGTAAAGAAGAGGAAATAATTGAAGAGATGAAACTACAAAATATAGATTACTTGGGAGTAACTGAAATAAAAAAGAAAGGTAGAGGAATAGTAGATCTAAATGATGATTACCGCTTATATTGGTCAGGAGTTGACTTAAAAGAATGGGGCGCGGGAGGTGTAGGCCTAATAGTAAAAACAGAAAAGACAAATAACACAATAGGTGAAAGATATATAAACGAAAGATTATTGGTAGTGGAAGTAAAACTAGATAATACAAATATAACCAGCATAATCGTAGCATATGGGCCAAATGATAATGCCAAAAAAGAGGAAAAAGATGAATTCTTTGAAATATTACAAGCAGAGATGGACAACGAAGGAGAAAACATTATATTAATGGGAGACCTAAATGGTAGGGTGGGAAGAGACAATAAAGGGATTGAACGATACTTAGGGCAACATGGAGAAGAAATGAAAAATGATAACGGAAACAGAATCATAGATCTATGTATAGCAAATGATATGGTTATAACGAATTCAAAATTTATGCACAAAGACATACACAAATATACTAGAGAAATCTCACCGAGAAAAGAAAAATCCATAATAGACTATTTCCTAATAAAAAGAAAAGACCTACAGATGATCAAAGACGTAAAGGTAAAAAGAGAGGCTGAAATAAGCAGTGACCATTACTTGCTTATAATGGAACTAAGGGTGTACACACATAACACAACAGAAAAAAGAAAGAAGATAACTAAAGAAAAAATAAAAAGCTACAAATTAAGAGAAATAGATAGTAAAGAGGAATACCAGAAGAAGTTAACCAAACAGTTCGAGACTATAAATGCAATTATTTCAGGAATAGAAAATAAATGGAAGCAATTTAAGGAAATCATATTGAAAACAGCAAAAGAAGTATGCAGAACAACTAAAATCACAAACATATATTCGAAGAAAAGTAAATGGTGGACAGCGGAAATACAACGTAAAGTGAAAGAAAAGAAAAAAGTATGGAAAATGTATCTAAAAACCAAATCGGAGGACGATTTCGAAAAATATAAAATGGCCAGAAACGGCATTAAACAAGAAATTAAAACGGCAAAAAAGAAGTCTTGGGAAGATTTTGGACACAAAATGAATGAAAACTATTTTAATAACCAAAAATTGTTCTATGGTACATTGAAACAGCTAAGACAAAAGAAAACACATAGATTAAGAAACATAAGAGATAAAGAAGGAAATATATTAACTACAGAAAGAGAAATAATGCAAAGATGGAAGCAGTACTTTGAAGAACTAACAGAATGGAAACAATATCAACATGAAAGAGAGGAAGAGATGATCGAAAATACAGAGGAAATGCAACAAATAACAAAAGAGGAAATTGCAGAAGCCATTGACAAATTAAAATTGGGAAAATCTCCAGGCCAAGATGAAATCACAGCTGAAATGTTAAAGTACATGAGTGAAAATTCAAAAGAAAAATTCCGAGAACTACTAAATGAAATAATCACAGCAAAGGAAATACCATCTGATTGGAAAACAGATATAATAGTACCACTGTTTAAGAAAGGAGACGCAAGAAATTGCGAAAATTATAGGGGTATTACATTGACAAGCGTTCCTGCCAAAATATTCAATAGAATAATTGAAAAAAGGCTAAGGGAAAAACTAGAAATAAAACTAGAAGAATCCCAGCATGGCTTCAGAAAAGGAAGGAGTACCCAAGATCTGATATTCATATTGAGACAAATAGGAGAAAAACTATTGATGAAAGGCAAAGAGATACACATATGCTTTATTGATCTGAAAAAAGCTTTTGATAGAATAAGAAGGGAAGATATATGGAAATGTTTAAAGAAAAATGGAATAGAAAAGGATATGATAGAAATAATTAAAGCCTTATATAAAAATAATAAAATAAAAATAAGGACTCACAATCAAGAATCTGATGAATTCCAGGCAAAGATAGGACTAAAACAAGGCTGTGTACTAAGTCCATTACTTTTCTCAATGGTACTAGATGACGCAATAAAGCGATGCAAGGAGAAATCTAAAGACACGATATTGGGAAAATGGAAAATGAACAATGTACAAATACAAGAATTACTATTAGCAGATGATATGGTATTGTTAGCTGACACGGAAGAGAAACTGCAACAAATAATAAACACTTATATAAAAGAACTAAGAAAAATGAACATGGAAATAAATACAGATAAAAGTAAAACAATGGTTATGGCAACTACAAAAAAAGTGATAAAAATTAAGGTAGAAGGACAAGTTTTGGAACAAGTAAACAGCTACAACTACTTAGGTACAATTATTGAAGAAGATGGTAAAATAGACAAAGAAATAAACAATAAAATAGGAAAAGCAGGGACAATTTATAATACATTAAGAAATACGTTCTTTGGAAAGAAAGAGGTACCCAAAGAAGTCAAAACACAAGTGTACCAAAAAGTGGTTCGACCATCAATCATCTATGGGAGTGAGTCGTGGACGCTAACAAAGAACAACAAAAGAAAAATCAAAGCTACAGAGATGAGATTCTTGAGAAAAATAGAAGGGGTCACACGAAGAGACAAAATAAGAAACGACACAATAACTCAAGCTCTAAAGATAAAACCCATAGAGACAATTATAGGGGAATGACAGTTAGGATGGTTGGGCCACATCCACAGACTAAACGACACAAGAATAACGAAAAAAGTATATGAAGTCAGGGAAAAATAAAGTAGGTCGCCCAAGAATGAGATGGGAAGAACAAGTTAGACAAGAAGCAGAGAAGAGAGGACTGCAATGGAGTATGGTAAAACAATTGGCTCAAAATAGAACAGCATGGAAAAGAAGTATCAAAGAAGCACCACAAGATTAAAACATATGGACAGAAAACTGGGTCAAATAAGTAATTTATATTTATTAAAATTGTATTGTTAAAATAAAAGTTTTGTATAATTATTAAAATGTATTGAAATGTAGATATTGAACTAGTTGTAAACAGCCCAACACCGAAAGGTACGAATGGGCTTAACTGATTAAATAAAAATAAAATGTCGCTATTCTGTTAACTAGTCTCTGAAGATCTTCAATATTTTCGGCTAAGACGATAGTGTCATCCGCATATCTAATGTTGATAGTGAAAACTCCGTTCACCTTTTTTCCAGTTGTTTCACCCTCAAGAGCTTGTTTTAGGATCTCTTCCGAGTAGGCATTAAAGAGAATTGGCGACAATACGCATCCCTGTCTCACCCCACGTCTAATTTCAATTTCTTCTGACAACTGTTCGTTAACACATACTTTTGCTCGCTGCTTATAGTATAAATTAGATATGATCCTGAGGTCATTGTAGTATATCTTCTTTAATTTCAGGACATTCGTTAATTGTTCATGTCGTACTTTATCGAAAGCTTTATTATAGTCAATAAAACAGATATTATATATCTTGATTGATTTGTAGGCACCTTTGTATTAGGATATTAAGTGAGAAAAGAGCTTCACGCGTTCCTAGGCCTTTGCGAAATCCAAATTACCTTCCTTGAGGCATTGGCGAGCAGTTTCACAGCAGATTCGAATATTACGAACATCTTCAAGTTTTGAATTATAAGCTTCTGGTAGTTACAAATCGTTGTCTTAAAATGCGAAGTAGTAAAAAACGGTCTTGAACAGACGTTGTTAACCGTTGTTAACACGATTTCAACCTTGTCCTGGACGCCTAGGGTGAGAATACCGGTCTCTCGGCACCATTTCATCATTCGTGAGACCGATGTATGGTGTACGCCGAACCGTTCCCCTAAACTAAACGTCTGTAATTCTAACCTTCTTCGTGCAAAACTACTCTTTGAGGACACCCTTCATTAGGCAAATTTTTCGATTCGCATTGAATTTTGATTAAAACAATAGCAAAATGTTAGCAACAAAGAGCAATATTTCACACAACGACTTAAAAATGACACTAACCTCTTATCGACATCAACAAGTATCTTTGTTTGGTGTTCCTTAGAAAGCGGTTAAAAACAATACAAATAACCTGACCCTGTCTCTCTTGTCGTTTCCCCATTACTGAGGATCGTGATTTCCAATATTCCTAACAATGTTTCTCCATTGGTCTCTACCTTTAGTTGCTCTAAGAGCTTCGCAGAATGAGTTTCCAGCTGAATTCTTTATTTGGTCGGACCATCTAGTTGGTGATCGTCCTCTTGATTTTCTCCCCGGAACGTTTCCAGAAACAATTAATCTCTCCAAACTGTCGTCACCTCTGCGAACCACGTGACCAAAGAATTGCAGTATTCGTTGCAAGCATATTGTGGACATTTTTTTTTAATCTAGGGTTGGTTTAGAATGGAAACGTTTGTCCTATGAGCTGTCCAAGGTATGCGCAGCATTCTTCTCCAGCACCACATCTCAAAGGCATCAATTTTTTGGCGCTCGCATGCGCGAAGAGCCCAAGTCTCTGCTCCGTATACAAATATTGTGAATACAAGGGCATTAACCAGTCTCATCTTGATATTTTGAGAAATAGATCTGTCTTTCCAAATTTTAGTTACGCGAATCATCGCATTCTTTGCCATACCAATACGTCTCCGAACTTCTGCTTCACATAGCTCCGAATTCTTTCTCCGAAACTCCTTCATTTCTGCTCCGAACTTCTGCTTCAAATAACCTGACAAAACATTCCAAATATCAGGCGATCCATAAAGTACGTTACGTTTTGGAATAGAAAAAAGAACAGTACAAGAAACAGATTTACTCAAATACTATTTTTCTAAATAATCTCCAAACAAATTACGGCAATTATCATAGCGGTGAATTAGCTTTGAAATACTATTGTTAAAAAACTCTGCCGCATGAGACTTTAACCAAGACTTCAACGCCGTCCCGTAGCTCCGCATCATCATCAAAGCGGTGCGTTACAAGCCATGTCTTCATTGCTCGAAACAGGTGGTATTCGCTAGGTGTAAGATCCGGACTATACGGCGGATGATAAAACACCTCCCACTTGAATTGAAGAGACAATTTCATCAGTCAAAATGCTTGGCCGTCCACTTCGTTCTTCATCATGCACAATGGTTCGGCCATTTTTGAATTTAATGCACTATTGACGCACTCCACCTTCAGTGATCACTAAAGCTCGGATTTATAGGCAACAAAAATTGAAGAAAAGGGCGCCTATATAGGCAAAGATTTTTATTAAAAATGGCAGGAATATTAACATTTAGGCAAAATATAGGCAATAAAGGAATATAACTTATTATTTATTGTACAAAGTGAATTAACCTAATATTAACTTAAGGCAGGTATACTTACACATCATAATCATAACATTAGTATAAATAAACTAGTAACTAAATAACTGTTAATTAATAATTAAACATTGTAACCACTTAAAATTTTATCATTAATAGAAACAACTAAATGTTTTTCAATAGTTTCGGTCTTAAAACTATGACTTCGATCACTTAAAATTAATTTGTACATTGAAAACGAACGTTTGACATCGACAGATGTAATTGGAGCATATTTCAGAGCGGATAATAAATGTGGCATAATTTGTAATTCCTCGGAAAATGTCCCATTCAAAACTTTAGCAACATTAGATAAAAACGAAAAACCTTCATTCTTGTCGAAAACATATTTCATTTTTTTAAAAATTAATTGACCGTTACTTCCAGGTGCCGATTTAATTTTCGTCTTTAAATTATCTATTAATTTTACTGACTCACATAAATTTATCTCTTGTTTTTCTACTAAGGTAATTGTGGTAACTATTAATTTATAATTGTCATTGATATAAGCGAGTTCCTGTTTCAATTTGGGATTTTTTAATATTTTTTTGCTTCTCGAATGGCTTTGGAAATATCATCATCAAATTCTGACATAACTAATTCTATTTCATTGCAGTGTTCAAAGTAAAAAAAAACTGCTTCGAGCCAGGTTCCCCACCTTGTTATTACTGGTTTAGGTGGCAAAGGGACACCGGGGTCTTTCTTTATATATTTGCACCCTCAACGGAGCATTTACAAAAACTTTTTTCATAAAATTTATAAAATTATTTACCAACGGAAACAGATTTCTTATTTCTTCAGCAATTCTATTTACCCCGTGGGCTACACAAGTGCAATGAATTAAATTAGGATAAAAAATCTTTAAATTAACAGCAGCTTTTAACATATATGCCGCAGCATCTGAAAGCATTAATACCATTCCACATAACATTTTTCCACACTATGTTTTCTCAATGTACTCTCGTCCGGTAAGGATTTATTAAGATATTTTTCGAAAAAGCATTTAAAACTAGGGTTATTAACTTTATATAGAGGAATGTTGGATGCAATCATCATCTGGCATAAATCAAATTTAAATGCGGCTTCCTCCTTTTTTTTGAACTGCTTAAACTATCCCGCAGAGATATTTGGGCTAACTTAGAGGAATTTAATTTTTCCAAATTTGGTTTATGAAGTGGGGTGCCACAATGCTGGCCAATAAAATACTTTTTTCTACTTGAAATCTGAGAATTAAAAAAAAAATAATTAGAATTCTAAAACCGCTTTAGAATTTAGTTATGTTGTGGGATGAGAAAAAAAGAGAAAAATAAAACTTACCGATTTGCCGCATGGTTTACAAAATGCTCCATCTCCTTCTAGAGAAAGTTCCGAATAAGGTGCGATCCATAGCCTTAATTTAGATGTCATCTTTTCACACAAATATCTAAAACGTTTTAAAACGTGTTCTTTGCTTTTCGGTATACGCAACAAAACTAAACTAGGATATAGCAATTTGTGACTAAACTCTGATACAGTAACCGACTGTACAACTGATAATAAACTAATAAAGCTTAGGGATTTCCAAATAGTTAACCCTCAAGTCTCGATCAGGTACATTTTCCTGGAAATCTGTTATATAAACAAACCATTGATATTTTATTATTGACCCAAAATTTTATTATAGAATGGTTTAGTAATAGGATAATATCATGGGTAGTACCATGAAATTTTAAAAAAGGCACAAATAGGCGGAATTTACGAAAAAAGGCAAAAAGTGCAAAAAACAATTATAATAGGCAAAATAGGCAAAAAAAGGCATTTTGCCTATAATCCGAGCTTTAGTGATCACATTGTTCCTATAACAGCACAAATTTAGAGATATATTTCAATGTACTGACGGGGTTTTGAATCGCCGCACACATTTCAAACAGCTGTTGTAAAATGACTAGAAGAGACAGTGACTTCGTCCTAGCACGACTGGAGAGCTACTGAACGGAGGAATCCCACGATGTTAAGTTGGCCGCGCTAGCCCCGTCTAGGGATGGCGATTATTGCCAAAACACCGGTTATCGGTTATACCGGTTTATTTTACCTACGGTTTAACCTGGCGGTTATAACCCGTCAAAAAAACCGGTTATTCCAAAAACCGGTGTTCGGATTTTTTAGTCATAGCCAACACCCAATAGGTTACATTTACATTGCGCTTTAGTTTGCAATATTCCATTCAAATTAATATCAGTCCATATCACTAGAGAAATCAGTCATCAGTGTTGTGAAATCGGTTTCAGTCAGCTTAAAACTTCTTATTTACACGCGGGGGCCAAAAATGTTTCCCATTTTTTCTCTGAATTCAGTATTTTTTCCACTTATCCAGTTTTTCGCCGATTACTTTAAAAAGAAAAAACCGGTTATAACCGGCACATAAAAACAACCGGAAAAAACGATTATTGCAAAGGAAAAAAACCGGTTTTAGGTTATAACCGGTAGGTTTTTCCCAGCCCCGTCCCTAGCGGCTACAGATCAAAACGTAACGAAGTTTGTGGATAGCCCTCGTACATGGTAAATTCAATACAAAAATGAATACAATTAAATTTAAAACATCATTGAATCGCTCTTTTTTGTAGATGGTGCGTTAATTTCTTAAAGCATTGTATTATAAACTGCGCTGGACAAAATAAAAAGAACATTAAGAAAGTAAGTATATAAAATCGGAGTATTTTATGAATCTGTTTACAAGAAGTAAGAAATAAGGTGAACTGATATAAAGCGCTGCGGTGCATTATATGAAAAGTTTTATGAGTGAGTTGCAAACTTGAGCAAATCATTCAAAGCAGGCTTGATTTATGGAATTTTAGCTTTCAAGTCATAAATTTCTTGAGCTCGCCTTTTGTTTCAGTACTTCAAAATAATAAAATAATTTAATTTGGCCTAATACCCATACAATGTTTAAAGAAAAGAATAAAATGTTTGAATTAAATAAGACAGGCACTAAAATACGAACATGCAGTAATAAGTTTTACTGCTGCTGATATTGAGATGACAGCTGTATTAGAAATAGAAAAATTTATAAAACAAGGGATTCCCTCAGTGGCAAAGAATATCTACGATTAAAAAAGACAATATTATCAAGACTATTGAAAACATATAAAGCATAATAAAAGCATATACTTACAGCAAAAAACATATTTATGCAGGCCAGAATTAATAACAAACTAATACAGCCGATACCAGTGGAAAGAGGCAAACGTCAAAGAGACTCATTGAGCCCCCTGCAGTTTAACCTCATCAGGGATGTAATTATTTATAAAGTCAAAAATATGAGTATAGGGTACATAGTGGGTGAAAAAATTATCTCTATACTACGGCATGCGGCAGGTGTAATTTCCTCACCAAAATAATTTTTTACCTGCGTTTATAAGGGTATGTCTTAATCCCACAGGTATTTTCCTCGCCAAGACCAAAATGGTTATTTCAGTTATTTCAGGTAGATTTTACTAAAAGGCATTCAAATGAATTATTTATCTACTATTAAATTACAGTAGGTACCTATAATTATCATAATTAATTAATTAATTACAGTATTTTATTTTTAGTCACAATCACAATTTGAATTTTGACAAAAATGGCATGTTCAATAGAAAGTGATCGCGGTAAACCTTACGCGGTATTGGTATTTGAAAATTTTATTTTTTATAAAGTGAGAATTTTAAGAAGTGAAGAAGTGTTCTGGAGAATAAAACAACTTGTAGTGCGAAATTTTTTACTATTGGTGCAACTTCTACAATATCTAGAAGTAGCCGACAACATAAGCATGAACCAGATTGTCAGAAGTTAGATCGAAAAATTGTTTCTAACTATTGTAAACGTAAAGCCGAAGAGAATTGAAAAACAAGCAAAAATTATACGCCAAGCACTTGCAGCTAATTTGTCTGAAACAATTACTATAGGTCTGGATCCCGCGTATGAAAAAAAAGTTGATTAATAGCAAGCTGAAAATTTGTTAATAGCTTAAGGGTGTCTAGTCGGATAAACTTTGATATATGGGAACACTGGAACAGGGGCTGTTTTAATTGTGGAACAGGCTAAAAATTTGGAACGGTCAGACCACGAAAACGGCACATTTATTTTGTCCGACAGAATAGACTTAAACTCTCCGAACAGAGATTAAACTCTCATGCAAAAATCAGACTGCTATTTATCACCTGTCATAATTCCTGTCATTTGACATATTCTACATGTTCCACTCATTAAAACGCCCATTTGGTTATAAATAGCAGTCTGTTTTTTGCATGAGAGTTTAATCTCTGTTCGGAGAGTTTAAGTCTGTTCTGTCGGACAAAATACATGTGCCGTTTTCGTGGTCTGACCGTTCCAAATTTTTAACCTGTTCCTCAATTAAAACTTCCCCTGTTTCAGTGTTCCCATATATCAAAGTTCGTCCGACTAGACACCCTTAAGCTATTAACACATTTTTAGCTTGCTATTAATCAACTTTTTTTATACGCGGGATCCAGACCTACTACAATTGTTGTCAGTTACATAACAAAAAATATATAATTATCGACGAAAAATGATGACTGGTCGACTTCCTTCCAATATTGATGAGGTTCAAGAATTTGTGACGGGGTGTGCTCAAAAAACAACCAAGAGGGAAAATTTTCTCTTTATAAACTGTGTCAAAAGTAGGATAATTGTATTTAGTTGTGAAACAAATATAAGACTTTTAGCCACATTGAATTTTTTTATATGGATGGCACATTGCAATTATTCATTATTCATGGGCTAATTAATGTGCATTATATTTCTTTATTATACTGTTTACTGCCAAACAAAAAAACAGAAATTTACAACAATATTTTTTTATTTGTTAAAATCAGAAATTTTTAAAGCTCTCAAAATTGAGTTTAATGCTAGTAAAATTGTTGAAGATTTTGAAAAGGAATGCAATCATTGAAATGTGTCCGAACACTGAAATACATGGTTGTAAATTTCACCTACACTAAGCTTGGTATATAGAAATGTCTTGGTCTCTTGATTTAATATCAGAATATAAAAATGATTCTGAAAGAGGCAAGTGGCTCAAACATACTTTTGGCCTTACATATAAAACCAGAAGACGTATCAGATTGTTTTGTGTTTGATTTAATGTCATGCAAACCAGAAAATGAAATTTAAGATAGATATGTTGATTATTTAGTTGAAACTTATATAGACGAAAATGCCATATTCTCCATATATTTGTGGAGAGGCAAATTCTTCTGTTATTCGTATTACGAATGCTTGCGAATCTTTTCATTCGCATTTTAATTTATCGTTTTGTAATACGCATTCATCCATATATATTTTCTTTGAAAAAATTAAAGAATTTCAGCTAGATACGTATGGTAAAATTTAAAGTTTGCATATTGCAAAACCTATCAAAGATAAACAAGTTAAACTGAAATTGAAAAATGTAGTAAATTTATTAATAAGATATCAGTCTAATCATAATCAAATAACTAGAATGAATTTTGTAAAGTGTCTGTATTATTATAGTAAATATTAAATAATAATTTATACGTCTTGCATATTATCTATATTATACACTATTATTATAATGTAAGGAAATTAATGTCTTGTATTCGGATTTCGGATGCTTTCATAATAGACATTCTTAAATTAAACCTATATTTTTATTTTATTACCTGAGTGAGTTGGTGAGGAAAATACCTACCGGATTAATAAGAACCTTTAAATTTGGTGAGGAAAATACCTGTCGGATTATATGTTTTTAATGGTTGGTGAGGAATTTACCTCCGCCCACGGCATGCAGATGATGCCATACTTATTGCAGAGGATGAAGATGACCTTCAAATACTATTATATAAATTTAATATAACAGCAAGAAAGTTCAACATGATAATATCACCAAACAAAACAAAAAGTATGGTAATCTCTAAAGATCCAATAATTTGCAAGCTGGAAGTGGACAGCAAAATAATCCAGCAAGAAAGAAGTATCAGCTACCTGGGAGTATTAATGCACAGTTATGGAGATACAGAAACGGAAGTTGATCAACAAATAAACAAAGCCAACAGAATAGCAGAATGTATTAAACACACTATCTGGCGCAACACACATCAACGAACAGAAACAAAGGCCAAGATTTATAGGACAGTAGTTAGGCCAATTAGGACTTACACTGCGGAAACGAGACCTGGCACAATAAGGACAAAAGACTGACGGAAACGTGTGAAATGAAAATAGTCCGAGATATCACAGGAAAATCAATATGAGATTCAGAAAACGTAGCACAAACCTCAGGCAAAGCTGTAATATAGAGAGCATAAATGACTAGACACTGAAAAGAAAAAAAAGATCGAATAGCCATATAAGCAGAATGGGAGAAGGAAGACTGGTAAAGATAGCACGAGACAGATCACCAAACGGCTGAAGGAGTGTAGGAAGGCCAAGGAAGAAATGGAGTGACAACCTGTATATCTTATAAGGATGCATCTGAAGGTGTAACAAGTGAGAGCCTATTAAGGAAGCAGAAAGAACAAGAAGAAAAAGACAATAAACAACAACAGATTGAATTAATATGGCCATAATCATCACCAAAGCCTTGATATACATAGACATTGCTAATGCCAGTATACATTTTTTGAAAATCCCCATTTGGAGTTGACGTAGATCACTCTTCTTTTTTATTTATACTTGACCTCGAATTTGTAGGGAACAAAATTGAAGAAACAGGCGACTATAAGTATAGGTAAAGATGACTATTTTTTATTATGTTGATTCGCCAAATTCAGTAATTTTTTGTAACAACTGGTTCTTCGGACTGGAGCTTTTTACTTATCTGAAGGAAAAAATGGCATACCTACTAAGTTTATACACAATTAGACCAAAGAGAATCTCTACTGGAAAGTGGATTATTATTGGAAAGCGGAAAGCGGATTATTGGAAATTATTTATGTATAAGTCTGATACCAAATGCTTGCTTATATCTTATATGTATAAGTTTAACACCAAAAAATGTTTGCTGAATGTACTGACAATACAGGGTGAGGCAGATAAAAGTCCTATTAGAAATATCTCGAGAACTAAACGAAACAGAATCATGAAAATTGGATTGAAGGGGTTTTGAAGAGTGATCTCTTTAATGAAAATATTTTTATCGATTTGCTACTTCCAGTTATACCGGAAGTGGCTTATAACTTCATTTTTTTAAATGGAACATCCTGTATAATTTTACACTTTTGGATTCTCCTGGATGTCTTCTTTTTTAAAATATGAGGTTTTGTAATATTATACGGGGTAATTTAAAAGATAATTACGTTTTTTTTTCTTAATTTCCTAGCAACATTCACACCCTGTAAAATTATAGTAGTTTGACATCAAAAACTCTATTTATGTTAAAATGATTTTAAGTATAGTCTACTATTGTTAAAAATTGTCAGTGTAGTTAAATGTTGAATTGTACTATACAGGGTTGGTCGAAACTCGGAAAGAGTATTTTTCTGAGTTTTCTTAAATGGAACACCCTATATTTTATTATTGTAATGAAATGATATTTTATGCTACTTTTTTATTTCTTAAGCATTCCCTATACCTTACTGCTTTATTTTGTGAGTTATTGGCGATTCAAGCCAAACATTAATTTCAACAAAAAATACGTGAAATTTTATTAGGTTGGCCGTGAAAATATTCAATCACAAATAATTTTTCGGAAATAAATACATATTAATCTAGACTAATCTTTAAAATTGCCAATAATGGTTGAGCTATCAAAATACCTACGTAGTGAACATTCTTGGCGCGATTAACAATTAAGCACAAATTAAAGCATTTAGGTATAGGGAATTCTTAAGAAATAAAAAAGTACCATAAAATGTCTTTTCATTGCAATACTAAAATACAGGGTGTTCCATTTAAGAAAATTCAAAAAATCCTCATTCCGAGTTTCGACCAACCCGGTATACTAAAATTTAACATTTAGCTATACTTATAATTTTTAATAATAGTAAACTATATTAAAAATCATTTTAACACAAATAGAGATTTTGATATCCAACTACTACAATTCTACAGGGTGTGAAAGTTGCTACGAAATTAATAAAAAAACGTAATTAGCTTTTAAACTACCTTGTATAACATTACAAAACCGCATATTTTAAGAAAGAAGACATCGAGTAGAATCTAAAAATGTAAAAATATACAGGGTGTCCCATTTAAAAAAACGAAGTTTTAAGTTCCGATATAACCGGAACTGGCAAATTGATGAAAATGTTTTCATTAAATAGATCACTCTTCAAAACCCCTTCATTCCAATTTTCAGGATTCTGTTGCCTTTAGTTCTCTAAATATTTCTAATAGGCCAGTTATCTACCTCACCCTATATAATGTGTTCTTTTAGAAAGCCATACGGTCATTCTTGGAGAAAAGGGTACCTCCCGTTAAGATAGGCAAAATGCCCTCACTCTCAGAATTCAATTTTTTTAATTTTATTACGTTCTGTGCAATTAAAAAATGGGATAACGCGGATTTTTAGCTCACCACCCCCCTTACCCCACCCCCCACAGCCAAAAACGTAGATTTTTAGATTTAATTTTTTTTAGTTGGGTTGCAATTGATTTAAAGATCTTAAAAAATTCACACGTGTAGATGATGCTTTTACAAAATATGTCCATTTTTTGTGGACCCTTAGGCCGAGTGTACATAACCTCAAAATTTTTTTTAACTTTTTTAAAAACTATAACTTTTTTTTGGAGGGGGCTGCAGGTCCAATTTTGTATATTTTATCAAAAGCTATCTCTCTGATTTTTTTCAAATTTTTCCGTCAAGTGCGCCATCTTGAAAAATCCGGAAAACTGTTTTTTTAGGGGGTTTTTAGGGATTTTTTCCATTTTATAGACTACAACATAGATCATTTCAAGGTTTTGTTAATAGATTATGTATAATTTGAAATAAATGAGTATTTTAGGATTATCAAAAATTGGGCAAAATACTTTTAAACCCCTAAGAAAACATGTTTTTTTAAGTTATGTAAGGGTTTTTGCGGGCTTAATGATATTATTTTTTGAGATCGATACAGCCTGAATATTTTTTTTCATTTTTTTACGTTATATTTGAATAAAAAATAAGGCTAATCGCATTTTTAGCACACCACCCCCTCCCCTGCCCCCACAAAAATGTCAATTTTTCTATTTTGTTTTGTTTAAAGTTGCAATTAATTTAAAATTTTTATGAGGCGTCTACAAAACATAACGAGCGATCCACAATTATTGGGATCAAAGCTATCTGTGCAAAAAATTACGTATGTCTTGCTTTAATCTGAAAATCCGCCGCAGTGTGACGTCATGCCCAACTGCGGCTATCTTCAGTGTTGTTATGATCTCTTTCCAAACAAATAGTAACGATAGAAAACACGTTGAAAAGTTACACGCTTTTGTTTAAGCGTGAAAACCATATTTATTAATAATAATTTTGTTTATTAAAACTTGAAAAGTCAATGTTGATGTACGTACTCTAACAAGTCTCTGTCACTGTCAAAGTTGACGTAAACTGGAAAGTATATCTTAATTAATAATAGACATGCACTGTATAGCTATTTCTGTCGTTCAGAGCCACCTATGGTGACAATAATTTTGGATCACACGTTATCTATTTTTTATATACCCGTGTAGGTCGAGTGTACAATACATATAACCTCAAAATTCCTTTTTTATTTTTTTAAAACGTATTTTTGACTTCCAATCGATATTTTTTTAAAACGTCCAATGAATATTGTACATCTCTCTCTCGCGGACGGCCGCTTCAATACATGCTTAGCGCTCATTTTTAATTATTAAAAATAATAGTTAGTAATAAAATAATGACAAAAATTTCTTTAGGCTATTGCAGGGGGACTTTAAACTTTGAGTTGGTCACTTTAGGACTTTCATAATAATAATTTTTAATCGAGTTATTAAGCCTTGAAAATGGCCATTTTCGCGATTTTCAAATTGCATATCACTCGACAACAGTCAATTTTATAGAAAAATCACAAGATACCTTTTTTGCTCAGTTTGATCCAGAGAATCTAAAACAAATTTTTCCGAAGTGAAAAAATCGATTTTTTGAATTCGTTTAAAAAAATGTTTAAACAATTTTCCGACCGCGGTACTGCCTGGCACCTTGTGGATTTGTTATAAGGAGCTGTTTTTGAGTAAGTTTGTGCAAAAAGATTAATCGGAATAATTTACCTAACGGGACAAGCATACAGCGTGGACTATTTGCATTAAGAGCCAAACGTAGATGGTTCGTAAAATACACAAAAGAAAAAAAAATTAGCAGCCATCGTAAAAAAAGTTATACGTACCTATAAAACAAAAAAAATGAGGTTATAATATGTACACTCGACCTTCGGGTCCATAAAAATAGACGTTCTGTAAAAGCCTCAGCTCTGCATGTGAATTTTTTGTAATTTATAATTTAATAATTAGGTACTAACCATTCTAAATGCGACATAAGCCACAATTTAACTAAAAAATGATTTTATTAACGTTTCGACGTCCACCACGGACGTCGTAAAAATTCAAAATATTAATAAATTAAACAAAAATGTTGCTTGGTAAAAAATCTTCTAATAATTTAATTTAATCTGACTTATTTATATAGATCGTCCCAAACCATTTTTTCAGTGCGTCACAGATTATCGAATTCTCTCTATCGCATTACAGATGGAAAATAAAATCATTTTTTAGTTAAATTGTGGCTTATTTCCCATTTAGAATAGTTAATTACAAAAATGCCACAAAGAAATAGCTTCAGAACAACATTTATAATCTAATTGTAAACCAACTTAAAAAAAAATAAAATCGAAAAATTGACATTTTTGGCTGTGGGGGAGGGGGAATAGGGGAAGTGGGCTAAAATTGCGGTGAGTCCTAATTTTTTAAAATCATATAGAACGTAAAAAAATAAAAAAATATTCAGGCTGTATCGACCTCAAAAAATATAATTAGACCCGCAAAAATCCTTACAAAACTATAAACAAACATGGTTTTTGGGGGGTTTAAAAGTGTTTCGCCCAATGTTTGAATATCCTAATATACTCAGTTATTTCAAATTATACTTAATCTATTAACAAAACCTTGAGTTGATCTATGTTGCAGTCTATAAAATGGAGAAAATCCCCAAAACCCCCCTAAAAAAACAGTTTTCCGAATTTTTCAAGATGGCGCACCTGACGGAAAAATCTGAAAAAAATCAGAGAGATAGCTTTTGATAAAATACACAAAATGAAAAAAAAATTCGACCTGCAGCCCCCTCCAAAAAAAAGTTGTAGGTTTTAAAAAAGTTAAAAAAAAATTGAGGTTATGTACACTCGACCTAAGGGTCCATAAAAAATGGACATGTTTTGTAAAAGCCTCAGCTACACGTGTGAATTTTTTGAAATTTTTAAATCAATTGCAACCCAACTAAAAAAAAATTAAATCTAAAAATCTACGTTTTTGGCTGTGGGGGGGGGGGGGGTAAGGGGGTGGCGAGCTAAAAATCATCCGCGTTATCTCATTTTTTAATTGTATAGACCGTAAAAAAATTAAAAAGATCGAATTCTGAGAGTGAGGGCATTTTGCATATCTTAACGTGTATCATCTTGTATTGTCCTTTTCATGATCATTTTTCAGTGCGTCACAAATGATAGGAAAAAGGGTAAGTCCGTGATAATACACATTTATGACATTTATTCTAACATGACATTTTAGTTAAATCTGACAGTTGTCACATTTTATTTTCAATTTAGAATAAAAACAAATCAAATGTGTTTCTTGCATTTATAAAATGGTATTTTCTTTGATTTGTATAGTCTTATAAATTATACAGATTATATTTGTAATATTATTATCTAATTAAAAAAAAATATTTTTTTTAATTATGGCGCCATCTATCGACAACTAGAATAATCACAGAACTAGAAGTAATCACCGACGTGCCTTTTTTTCTGTCACATACAATTTAATGCTTTAGAAAGAAATCGAAAAACTGTGACGCACTGAAAGATGATCATGAGAAAAAGAATACCCATTTACAAGATCTCCAGATATTAATAAATCTAGTCAGTGGAGCAAGTTACCAAAGAGGCCTGAAAATCAATATTTCAAAGAAAAAGTGGATGGCAGTTGGGGATAGAACGGGTTAACCATTTTAAATACCTTGCCAGCTGGTTTAATATAAATTGTAACTCTGATGGTAAGAGATAATAACGAGGATAGAAATATCACGTAAAACTTTTATGACCTCCTGGAAACCAGTTTTATGTAACAGAAACCTGTTGATGAATATCCGCAAGAAGGTCCTGAAATGTTATGTGTGGTCTATCTATCCTATTGTATGGTTGTGAGACATGTACGTTAAAAACCACAATGCTAAACAAATTAGAAGCATTCAAATTGTGGTGCCATCGACGAATCCTAAATATGTCGTGGGTTTCGCACACATCCAATGAAGATGTTCTTCAAATGATAATTTCAGAACGTCTGCGTATGCTCATAACCATCATAATGGGAGAAAAACAGAATGCTTTGGCTATATAATTAGAGGACCTACATACCATCTACTTCGCCTTATAATACAAGGTAAAGTGGAGGGAAAGAGATGGATAGGTAGGAAGAAACTTTCATGGCTGCGTAACATTAGACAATGGTGTGGTTCCACATTAGTATAATAATCAGCCGCAGCCGAGAGAATGATGATGGTCAACGTCTGAATACAGACACGGTACCTAAAGAAAAAGTGACTACTTTTTTGGAATTTGAGAATTGTACCAATTTCTAAATATTTTTAAAGAAAAAAATATTTCATTGTAATTTTCATATGGTGCGAAAATGTTTAATTTTGAGTCAGAGCACCACTACAACAGGCTCTCCTGAAGCTACCAAGAGGTTAAAATGGACCATAGAGAGATAGTAGTGGGCTCTGAATCGTAATTAAATATTAAATGCCTTTACCTTAAATGCCTTTACCTAAAAATATTTCATTCCAATTTTTATTCTCAAAAGGTACATGCAATGCATCACTAGATTTTTATTTTTTTGCCAAGGAACTGAATAATTCAGAATTGTTTTTTACAGTAAACTGATTACGTTTAAATCGTCTTTTCATATTATGCTAATTTCGATGCGTCCCTTTACTTCGACTGCCTTTTAAATGTCTTCCAGATCTAGACAATTTATCCGATTTTCAAAGCAACGATATTTTCGATAAATTTAAATAATATAAAACACGTGCTCGCTTTAAAAGTTTTAAAACCCAACTGTCGAGTTGCAGCTGCACAGGTAAGGCATCACCCGCGTCGCTTAATAAAATTTTAGGACAGTGTTTCTATGATATAACGGAATATTTGTACGTAACAAACAAAAGTCAATTTTTTTTATTTATAAAATAAAAGTCACCTAAACCCGGGAAAAGTCGCGCTCGTTTGTGTCACACGATCGGTCGCTTATTAGATTAAATCTAACAATACTTATTTAAAACAAATTTTTATTTTATGGTATTTTTATTTACTTTTTCTTCTTATTCTTGTGCCACTCCTATCGGAGATTGAAAATCATCAAGGCTATTCTGACCTTGTTTATAGCTGACTTAAAGAGTTCATTAGTGGTGCAGCCAAACCACTCTCTCAAATTCCGCAACCATGACATTCTTCTACGGCCTGGATTCCGTTTTTCTTCTATTTTTCATTGCATTATATTTTGAAGTAATGCGTATTTATGTCCTCTCATCAGGTGATCTAAATACTCAAGTTTTCTTCGTTTTATCTTAACAAGATTTCTGGATCTTTTCCTATCCTTCGTATTACTTCAAGGTTTGTGGCTCTTTCAACCCAACTTATCTTCAGCATTCGACAGTAACACCACATCTCGAAACTTTCAATATTGTTATGTTGTTCTGTTTGAGAGTCCAGGTCTGTACACCGTATAATAACGTGTTAAATACGTATCCTCTTAGCATTCTTAATCGTAGAGGGATATATCTGTTGCAGAAGAATTTTCTAATCTTTATGAAGGGGGCCCTGGTTGTTTCGATAAGTCTTTTATTTCATTGTTTTGGTCTCCAGTTTCGTTTATTTAAGTTCCTAAGTATTTGTAACTTGATACTTTTTAAATTTGAATGTCGTTTATACTAATATGTGCTGGTTGTGTCATGTTTTTACTGAAGACCATAATATACTTGTTTTTTTATATTGATGTATATGCCATAATTGTTGCAAGCAATATTTATATTTTTTGTAAGTAATCGTTGTAATTCTTCTACTATTCTTGCAACTAGTACAGTATCAAATATTATTTGCAACCTCTCCATTGATTACCATTCCTTCATTTGTTTGCAAACAAAGGGGCTTACTGGCAGATGCTTTCATTATACACACTAAATAGCAGTGGTGACCAAATACATCCCTTTCGTACTCCTCTACGTATTTCTATTGTTTGTGGTGTCTCATTTATTTACTTGTTATGTTAAAAATATCTATTTCTAACACGAGTGATACACGAAAACGGATTAAATGCTAAAATAAAAGATAACAGATAAAAAGAAACAGAACAAACACTAAAATCAAACCACAGTATGTAATCCCGCTGGTATATCTGGCTAATTTTTGCGCAAATCTCTACAACTGTTCATTTATGGTTAATAAAGAGATTGTTTAGATATATATAAATATCTAAGTACAAAAAGACGTAGACAAAATACTAAAACATTTGACCTATGTTTTCAGTTTCGACGTTAGATTTTATATAACAAAAGTAAATGCTACTCATGTCCAAGAGACACCGACCCTCGTTCAATAGTACGGCTCGTACCATAGTATCGACAGGTAAAATAAATGCATTATTTTAAATGCGAGAGTTCACGAACATGAAGAGTACGATGCTATGCTCTAGGCCAGGGTACGCTGCGATGGTCTTAGTTATGAAGGTACCCTAAGGGTAAAAACCTGCCGAAGATACATGGATGAGCGCGGTGTAGGTCGCGATCGCGGTCGAGGTTTACATCGATGACGGGCAGAACATACCGAAGATACTTTCCGTATCCTGTTTTGGCATCGACATCGCTGTAAACCGCGATGCAAGGTCGCGAGAGTGAACGGGTGACACATCCTTGGTATGTGCGATCTCATAAGAAAATGAAGGTTTGTTTTGATATCGATGTAGCGACCGCGATCGCGACCTACACCGCGCTCATCCATGTATCTTCGGCATGTTTTTACCCCTAGACATACTACACTCTTCCTCGAAACACTTATAAGTAGAAAGCTATGTTGCCAAATTTTTCATCAAGTTATTACGGAAAAGGACAAATTATTTAATTTTGCTAACAGTGAAATTTGAAAATTCAGTTTTATTTTTTTAGTGTAGTGCAAAAATTTCTTCGTCGTGAGTAGGTACTTTAAAAATAACTTGGAAGAGCTGTGATAGTAATCGATCGATTTCGACTGGTAAAATTATCTAAATACCATTATCTTCGTTCACGCCAACACTGCTCGTTTCCTGGTACAAACTTCGCATTACAGAGGTGCGTGAGATGTTAAGACCGTTTAAAATTGATTGAGTAGATAAATCCTCGTCATGTTAGGCTATTATTTCCCCTCATATTGAAAAATTTTAGCTCCCGACATTTTAAAAAACGTAATAAAACTTTTAGCGATCGAAAATCAAGGGTCTTGGAGAAAACGTTTATTCGGTATATAAAAGTTCGATTACTAAAATCAGAAAGATTAACTACACGAAATAAGTTCATTTAAAACACTAATAACAAAAATTTATTTAAAAATTCTACTATTCAACATGTGAACAACTCAATTTGGGCTCAAATGGTACCCTGACCAGAATACATATTTCACAATTATAATCAATGTTCCCATGACTTATCAAGTTTAAAGGGTTTTTACCCGAATATTTTTGTATTTTGCTGGTTAGCTGATCAAAAACTAGTTCTGTGATGTAGCCCTTTTAAGGGAATTTTAATAAATATGTATTCTTCTTCTTCAGGTGCCATCTCCGCTACGGAGGTTGGCAATCATCATAGCTATTTTAATTTTTGAGGCAGTAGCTCTAAATAGTTGTTTCGAGCTGCATCCAAACCACTCTCTCAGGTTGTAATATACCATCAGGTTGGTCTCAAATATGTATACCTTTTATAAAAGATTTTACTTGTTTTTTAAAAAAATATTTGTAAGGCCCGCCCAACAGGCCTTGCAGGCCTATGGGTAAAATATAATTAATATAATACTATTATTTATTATTATAATATGTACTTTTAATTACAAATCCTTACCCCGTGTTCTTACCTCTATATAAGTAGATCTGAGCATTTTTCTTTCCGATCCTTTTAATTTCTCCGTATTTGTTTTTTTTTCATTGCCCATACGCTACCATACGCCACTGTGAGCCTTATTATTGTTGTATGGGTATATACTTAACTTTGTTTTTCTTGTACATACACTAAGCATCCAAATTAACGCACCACCTTAAAAATGGGACATTTTTGATGTCTTGTATTTCCTAAACCTGTTGTCCGATTTTAGTGATATTTTTTAATATGTTACAGCTTTATTCTTCAAGAATATCAATGTAATTATATTGTTGCTAAAGAGATAAGTGTCATTGTATACCGGGTGTATCAATGGTGCGTTTTTCCTCAAAGTTTGGAACACCCTGTGGAATATTCTGGCGTATATAAAATATTGAAATCAAAACTCGACTGTAGCCTTAGGCTTTCGTAACATTATGCTTTTTGATTCATTCGCTTATGTTGAATAATAAAAAAGTTAGGTACTTTAACAACTAGCAACGTTCTTCATCAATACAGGGTGTTTCTAAATAAGTGCGACAAACTTTATGGAGTCATTCTGCATGAAAAAATAATGACCGTTTGCTTTTTAAACATATGTCCGCAAATGCTTCGTTTCCGAGATACGGGATGTTGAATTTTTTCTTACAAACTGACGATTTATTAATTGCTCTAAAACCGGTTGAGATATTGTTGCAATTCCGCAATTTTCTTGTAACTTGTGGTTCTCCCCGTATAGTTTCTTCCCGGCATAGATTGTTACAGACCATTTTCAAAAAAGTGTCGCGTCTAGTACATGAACTTTTAATTAAAACTTTTGTTTATTACTATTGAGAACGTGCCGATATGCCATCTTTCTAATCATGGTTACTGCATCCCGAAATGGAACTCGTACAAAAATGTAATAAACCCTAAACCAATTTTCTTTAATTGAGCAAAAAAATTGGTCTATTTAAACCCATTTAGCGGGGAAAAAGTCGTCACTGTGCTGGTGCAGTCCAACGAAGAATAAGCTAGTGTTAAGTGCCAATGGTCCAAGCTAAGCAGGGCCGCGCCGTCCACGTGTGCAATGTGTGCGGCGCACACAGGCGCCAGCAATTAAGGGGCGCCACTAAAGTTTTCACAAAAATTTTAGGCGGATCAAAATAACACTTACCCATTTTTTTTCAGCTTCTACCAAACGTTGGGATATCATAAAACAACACTTTGCTTTAAAGCATTTTTCTAATATACGCTGGTCCAGCAGAATTGATGCTTTAAAGCCATTATACAAAAATTTGTCAGAAATTTATTATGCTTTATGCAATATAAAGCATTAGGATAATGATCGTGATTGAAATTATCAAGCTAGATATATAGCTTGACATATGCTCAGTTGTTCATTTTACATACCTATGGTATAATGTTCTGATGAAAGTTAACTTCGTTAGTAAAATTTTTCAATCAAAAACAATGAATTTATGCAGCTGGCCTTAAATGCTTTACAAGAGATAAAAAAATTGTTGCTAGAGTTTCGGACAGATATAAAATTTAATGATGTTATTACTACAGCAAATGAAACTGCAGAGAAACTGGATGTGGAGCCCAGTTATCAACCAGCCAAACAGTTACGGCTTTGGAAAAAAGCTGACAGTTCGATTACGAATATAAAGACGAACCGATATTTTGGATCCTAAAATGTCATACAAAGTTAATTTCTTAATAGATTCAGTGATCACCCACATATTATAGAGGGAGACGATTTTTTTAAAGAATTATATGAATTATACAACTTCAGTATTTGTTAAAAGAATTAAATAATGATGTTTGTAAAATTTTAAAATATATATTTTTAAAGGAATTACCTGTTTCTTCTTCTTAATGTGCCTATATGTGACGAATGTTGGCGATCATCATGGAAATCTTTATTTTAGCTATATCCGCGCTATGCAGAGCGGAAAATCTGCACAGATGTTGTCTTGAACCAGGTTCTGAGGTATTTTAACCAGGATGTTTTTTTCTTGCTGGACCTCGCTTTCCAAACATTTTTCCTTGCAGGATGGCTTGTAGTGGGGCATATCTGAATTTATTTCGCATAATTTGTACAAAGTATTTTACCTTCGAGATTTTATGATGGCCAGTACCTCTCGGTTTTTCTTCATTTTTTCGAGGACCTTCTCATTTGTGACCCGGTCAGTCCACGCGATTTTAAGAATTCTACGGGAATGCATCTCAAATATCCCAATTTTCTGCACATATCTTCGTTCAACGTCCACGATTCAACACTATAAAAAAGGACAGAGAAGACCTAGCATCGCAGCATTCTTACTTTTATACCAAGAGAGAGGTTGTGACTCTTGAAGAAGGCCCCCATGCGGTTGAAGGTGGATTTAGCTTTTCCAATGCGCGCTCTTATTTCTTGGTTGTTAGTCCATTCTTTATTTATTAAGGTGCCGAGGTATTTGTGCGCGTCACTATTTCTACATGGGTTTGGTTGATTTAGAGTTGTCCTTCTGTTATCTTTTTCTTGTTAATAATCATAAGCTTTGTCTTTATTACGTTTATATTAAGTCCATATTATCGACTGTAATATGTGATTTTGTTTATAAGGACTTGTAGGTCTTCTAGGTTGTCCGCAAATATTATGGTGTCATCTGCATACCTTATGTTATTTAGCAGGTACCCGTTTAGTAGAACTGCTTTTTCAGTTTCGTTCAAAGCTTCCATAAAATATTCTTTCAGAGTAGAGATTGAAAATTAGAGAGGACAAAATGCTGTCTTGCCTCACTGGCGTAATTTTCACATATTCGGTGTGTTCACCTGCAACTCTGAGATTTGCAGTCTGATTCCAGTAAGTGCTGGAAGGTGCGAAAAGTGAATTTTTTCTGAAATAGATATTTATTTTCAAGTTTACCTGTATCTTTAGTTATTTATGTTGTTACGCCAAAGATTTATTTTTACTTAAGGGGATGGGTACGAACTTTCGGCTTCAATGCTATTTAAATGGGATTCATTTTTTTCGAATCCTGAGAAAACTAATACGTATTTTTGAAAAATTTAAACACATAATGAAAGATTAGGTTATTACCGAGGGCCGAAAGTCCCTGAAAACTTTCAGTAATAAAGTAATCTTTCATTCTGCGTTTAATTTTTTTAAAAATACTTATTAGTTTTCTCAGGATTCGAAAAAAATGATTACATTTAAAATACATTGAAAATTTTGACAGGCGTCAAAATGTTCCTTTCCCCTTAATTATTTTAGCGTTGTTTATTTTCCTGTTGCATATATGAGAGTTTATAGTTATTTTTGTTTGGTTACAATAAATAATTGTTCATTTTCACATTATTTAATTTAACGAGGCGATTTTAAAAAAAAAATGCGTAATTTTGGGCGCCAATAAATGTTTTGCACACAGGCGCTAACACTTGCTGGCGCGGCACTGAAGTCAAGTGGGCCATCTTGTGAACGAGTTAAGTTTACCTAGGGGCATTGGTAACGTACAATTGCTACATATGTATATTATTTGTTTCTACATCATACTGCTGATAAAATTCAAATTATCTCATCGTTTCTTAAACTTCATCTCATCGTTTGCCGGTCTGAACATTGCTTCGAACGTTTCATGTGGTTGGAACTAAATATATAGTGTTTAAATGTCTAATAATAATTATTGCATGCGTTTTTAAACTTTATTGGTAAACTTTTATTGTATTGATTAGTTTGTATGCGCTACTTTACACTTTATTGACATATTTATACATCCATATATTGATTTATATCGGGTTATTTTATTGATTTTTATAGGGTTATGTGCAAACGTGTACATGCATTGTTTTTTTGTTCTATAGCTTTTTGTCAGTGTTATCTATGCAATCAATATACATTAGCTGACAAATTTATAGGATGCCTTTCTCGTAATAACGCTTATTAATATTTTTTCCTTTCATTATATTTATTATACTCTGGTATCATTGACCTGACATAACCGAAATTCAATGTTGTTTTTGCCCTAATATTTTACGACCATAAAATTCTCTCTTTAAAAACACGTGCCATTTACGGGGTGTCGTATCATATTCACTTCAGGTGGTGTTCGCCTCAGCTGGTTAGAGTATTATTAATTAGTGTTTTTGCTTTATTTACGATATTTTTAACAGCTGATTTGGTTATTTTAGGTCAAGGGCAATATTGTATGTCATTTCTTAAAAGGGTTTTTCTCAGCATTTATAATTGTGTCTATTTGTCTTGATTATCAAAATATTTGTGTAAATTTGTAAATAATTCGTCGTCTCAACATTAAAAATGATGTATTTTAAGCTATTTCTTTTTTTGTTTCATTTTATTTGGTTTTAATTAGAGTAATAGCGTCTACTTGATTCGTATATACTAGTATACACTTTATTCGAAGGGGAGAAAACCAGCGAGTTCTAGACTGAATTTACATATCTACCATCCCCTTCTGATGGTCGTAAATGTGCATTTAGAGGCCATCGTCTCTGCAGAAATCAACAGATATGCAAATGAAATTTGGTAGGTTTTAAGCGGTAGTTATTGCGTATTTTTTGGCATACAATTAATAATTTTATATTCACCATTGGCGTGCATACCGGTAATATGACCGGGTAATATATCTGGTATTACTACTAAGGTAGCCACTTGAGGACACTTTGACCTTTGACCCTTGACGACATGCCTTGACACACAAATAAACGTCAAAACATGGCAGGGTAGTAGCTGAATATTTTTGGCCTGAGGGAATAGGAAAACTGTGTTTGTTGAATTTTGAAATTAGTTTTTAAATAAAAATATTTTAAAAATGAAAGCAATTTATTAATTATTAATTAATAATTAACAAATATTAATCTGCACACATATTACATATTAATAATTAGTCTTTCCGGGTTAATAGCCCTATATTTATTACATTGATAAATATTCTTTTTATATTCACTTCGATTAGTTTTTCTATATCATATGGATTTTTCTCCTTGAATTTGTTTTTCTCATTTCTTTATTTTGTGCACCATTACACATATACATAACTCTAACCAGAAAATCGTCTGAATCCATTTCAGCTCCTCTCATATTTCTTATATTTTCTTCTTGGTTTCTTTCCACCAATACGTGATCAATCTGGTTAACTGTCCTTCCATCACGAGATATTCAGGTTGTATTTCTTTTCATTCTAATAGGGTGCTCCTCATCTTTAATCACCCAATACGAAAAATTGCTGAAGTGCAGATTCCTGGAAGGAGTAGGAGAGGAAGACCAAAGAAGCACCTGGGGGGAGACGATTAGACAGGACATGTTGGTAAAGAGGATTAATATTGATATGGCCCAGGATAGAATTGTGTGGAGGAAAGCAATTAGGGAAGCCGACCCCGCATAGGGATAAGGCAAAGAGAATTATGAGGGTGCTCCTCACATCCGTATTTTTTCGCAAAACTGATAGTATTTGGCCATTATTATTTGTCACTTGTTGCTTGCTATGTATTCCAGCTACTGCGTTTTAACGAAGTAAATAACAAAAGCTTGAGAGATTTGAATACTTAAGAAGTATTTTCACAAGGGACTCTAATATCCAAGAAGAAACACGTAAAAAAATTATTAAACCTATAAAACCATAATAAGGCCAATCATAACTTATGCATCTGAGACATGGACCACAAAAAAAACAGCAAGAAATGCTATTAGTTTGGGAGCCAAAATTGCTGAGCAAAATCTTTGCTGGGAAGGACGTAAACGGATAATGGATGCAAATAACAAACAAGGAGCTATCAGAGCTTTATCAAGAACCTAATATACTAACAGTAACAAGAGCTCAAAGAATTAGATGGCTGGGTCACGTCCAGAAAATGAGTTCAGCGAGAGTCCCAGAAATGATAATAAGCTAGTGTGTTTGCAGGAAGAAGGAGAAGGGAAAGGCCGAAGTCAAGATGGAGCAATGAGTTCAAAGTAGACATGACAAGACTTAACCTAACCAACTGAAAAAAGAAAGCTAACCATAAACGAGAATGGAAGGGAATGGGCCTGCTAGGCCTGTAGTGCTCATATCCAGATTAGTGCTCATCTCTCATATTATGCAGATTTAGCCATACGGCTCACACTCCCTCTAAGGGGAAAATTGAGTCATCCCAGATACCTACGGTATCAAAAGGCTTGAGCCCTGGTGGGCTTTTTCCGTGTTATCGAGCCCTAGGTGACTTGGTATGCAGGTTTATCTTCCAAAAATTTTCGTACACTTCTGGCCGTTGCGAGTATTACGGCTTTCTGCATGGTCTTGTAAAGTTGTTCATTTAGACCCAGCCTTTTTATGCTTTCGAGGAGGTTCTTCGGAATGACTCCAGTAGTAGACATAATAATAAGTATCGGCTGGGTACTTTGCATTCTCCATTGTCTTCTTATTTGAATTTCCAGATCTCTGTACTTGGCGAACTTTTCAGTAAATTTACTACGTAGATTATTATTGTTGTTAGGTATCGCCACATCAATCAGTGTTGTTTGTCTTGTTAATTTATTAACTAGTACGAGATCTGGTCTATTATGTGCCACTGTTTGGTCTGTGAGCACAGTGTGCGATCCCAGTATAGCTTGTAGTTGCCATCCTTAAGCATACTCTCAGGGACGTATTGATAATATGGGAGATAGGGAGAGGGACAAAATAAGTTCTTAAATTAGCAATCTGTTTATCTAATTGCTCACCTGTATCCATAAGTCCTCTTCCTCCTAGATTCCGTGGTAATGTTGTTCTTTCTACTACACTTTTAGGATGGTGTTTTTGTGCCTTCGTGAGGTGTGTTCTTACTTTTCGCTGAAGATTCTTTATGCCCGTTTTTGTCCACTTAACAATGCCAAACGAATAGCTAAGCGCGGAACATGCGTAGATCTTCAGTGCCCTAAACAAATTTCTACTGTTAAGGTGTGAACAAAGCAGCTGTTTTACCCTTCGTATAAACTCCGCAGTTATCTCAGTTTTCATTTGCTTATGGTCAATTTTCCGCGCTTGCTTTACTCCAAGATATTTATACATATCGCTTTCACCCATGGCCTCGATGTTCTGGTCATTTTGCATGTCGAATCCTCTGGGCTGTACTTTTCCTCTGACTATATTTAAAACACGGCACTTGTCTAGTCCGAAGTGCATACTCATGTCATTTAAAAGGATTCTACAGTTCTTAGCATCTCATCTAGTTGGTTTAGAGTGGAAGCGATTAATTTGAAATCATCCATATACAACAGATGATTAAGCTTCGCCACCACATTGTTGTTATTTTTAATGCTAAAACCTGCGTCAGTGGAGTTCAATAGTTGAGATTAGATAGTGCTTTCATAGCTAGAAAGAACCACAGTGGACTTAAGGAATCTCCTTGGAGCAGGCCCCGGCTAATTGCGATATTTTCAGTTTCGATGTTATTTTCACCAGGTATTTGAAGGTGAATTCTAGTCTTCCACTCTGTCATTATATGCTGTAAAAAGGTCACTATATTATTATCGACTTTATATATTCTCAATATATCTATAAGCCATTCACGCGGCACTGAGTCAAGGGCCTTCTTGTAATCAATGAAAGCAGTAAATAAGTTCCTCTTTTTGGAATATGCTTGATTAGAAATGACTGAGTCGATGATAAGTTGTTCTTTGCAACCCATGGAACCCTTAGCGCATCCTTTCTGTTGAGGGTCTATGATACTGTTCAGTGCACAATTTTGGTAGATACGCCGGGCTACACAGGATGTGACCAATTTATACAAAGTTGGAAGACAAGTAATTGGGCGGTATTTGGCTGGATCTTGGGTGTTATTTTGATCCTTCGATATTAAATAAGTGGCTCCCTGACTTAGAAATAATGGTGTTTCCTGCAGATTAGAAATAACATTATTAATTAGTGTTGATAAGCAATCATGAACACTCCAAAACTTCTTAAGCCAGAAGTTTTGAACTCCGTCTGGTCCAGGAGATTTCCAGTTATGAAGCTCTTTGATGATATTTGAGACTTCGTCAGTGGTGAAGGGTTCGTAGAGAGTAGTAGTGTAATGTTGGCAGTTCTGTGTCGTACCTTCTATCCATCCAGCATTGTTGTTAAGAGCAGCTGGTGTGGAAAGTTGATTTCCCCAAAACTCATGAATTCCTTCTTGGCTTGGGTAAGACTTATCGAGATTTGCTACGGTGGAATTGAGTTTTCGATAGAAGGTTTTCTCAGCAGTCCCAAAACGGGCATTGTCGGATTTTCGGTTGTTACTCACTTTGTACCTTCTTAGACGTCCTGAATAAACGGAGAGTTTTTGTTTTAATGTATCCAGGCACTGTTGGGCTGTGTTGTTTTCTGGATCATATCTTGAGTGTCTTGCAGTACTCAGTATTATTTCTTCAGCTCTCCTGATGACTTTTCTACTTCTTACACCTCGTATATATTCGGGGACTTGACCAATATCCCTTCGCAGTAATCAAATCTTTCCGAGCAGTCTTTTTTCCCAGGGTGCAATTCTGTTACCAGTCCTTCCGTTGTTAGTACCCCGTCGTGTTCTGATCTAATGCCCATTACATTAGCAATTGCTGTTTCTGCACTGTAGATTAGCATGTGCAAATAATCTAATGTGTGGGCTTCTACGACATAATTGGGTATGACTTCAGTGTTCACAATTTGTAACAGCGCCCCTAGTTTCTTACAAGAGTTTATTCGTGGTAGCGGTGGTCTGCTAAGTGGGTTTGTTTCGTTAAACTCCTGTACCGCACGTGCCATTTCGCCTACTAGGTTATCACGTAACTCGTTGTTTTCCTGCTCTGTATTGTCAGGTTGAGCTTCTTGTATGGCAAGCTCAGGAATCTGCTCATGAACTTCAACAGGGACTTGATCTTCAATTACTACATTGTTATGAATCTCCCGTTCGACTTCGCTTCTGACGATATTGCGTCTAGCCTCTGGAATAAGGTTGTTTCTTATAATTACCCGGTATTGGTCTGATACTCGTTGTTCGTATACTTGAATATCTGGGTACGTCCTGCAAAATTCGGCATACAGCTGTTGTCGGTAGCCGATTGTTTCTTGACCGAGGTTTGTCACCTTGTAGTAGAAGCGCAAAATGTTTTCATTAATGGACACAGTCCATCCCATGCGCTGCCTCGGTCGCCCCGCTTGAGTGAGCGCCGGCTGATGTTCCAGTTCAGCACGTTCAACGGGTGGAGCTCTTGTTGTTGTTTGATTCGCTTGTGGTTGTGGTTGCGGTTGGGCTGTAGCTGATTGTATGACAGGGGTCCGCCTCCTCAACACGTCCAGCGCCGGCTCCAGACGTGCCCTGGCGATCCACAGGCAGCGATCCTAAACATAAATTATTAATCTCCATTCTCATGGGTGTGCATTTTATACCTGTTGCCAGGTGTCAGTTTTTATTCCACGGCAAGTATCCCTGCTACTCTCTGGGTATTGGCGCTACGAATGCCCAGAAAGCATCCAACATTCGCAGGGGACCGCGCCTGATAGAAGAACTGACAAAAAGCTCCCACTGGGCTCATATATTATCCATATTTAGCCATACGGCTCACACTCCCTCTAAGGGGAAAATTGATTCATCTCAGATACCTACGGTATCAAAAGGACTGAGCTCTGGTGGGACTCTTGCCGTGTTATCGAGCCCTAGGTGACTTGGTATGCAGGTGTATCTCCCAAAAATTTTCGTACACATCTGGCCGTTGCGAGTAGTACTGCTTTCTGCATGGTCTTATAAAGATGTTCATTAAGACCCAGCTTTTTTATGCTTTCGAGGAGGGTCTTCGGAATGACTCCAGTAGTAGACATAATAATCGGTATCGTCTGGGTACTTTGCATTCTCCATTGTCTCCGTATTTGAATTTCCAGATCTCTGTACTTGGCGATCTTTTCAGTAAATTTAGTACGTAGATTATTGTTGTTAGGAATCGCCACATCACTGAGGGTTGTTTGTCTCGTTAATTTGTTGACTAACACGAGATCTGCTCTTATATGCGCCACTGTTTGGTCTGTGAGCACAGTGCGGTCCCAGTATAGCTTGTAGTTGCCATCCTCAAGCATACTCTCAGGGACGTATTGATAATATGGGAGATGGTCGGTTTGGAGAAGTCCCAGCTTGATAGCTATCTCCTGATGAAGGATGTTTCCCACTGCGTCATGCCGTTCCTTGTACTCAGTTGCAGCAAATGCCTGGCAGCCCCCGGTAAGATGTTGGATGGTTTCTTGGGCTTGACATCCATATCGGCATCTGTCGTTTTGAACATGAGGGTCGTTGATGATATATTTCAGGTAATTTCTGGTTGGTATAACCTGATCCTGAATGGCCAGTAATGAACCCTCCGTTTAAAGGAACATCTTTCCTGATGGCAAACAGTAGTTCGACGCTATATTGTCGACATAATCTTGGCTCACCTCATTGGGATGTCGCCCGTGCACAGGTTTACCCATCCAGGCGCGCACTTTTTCGTCATTAGTAAGGTGGTTTATGCGAAGTCCTGCTTCCCTCAGTTTTATCGGTGTTGTGTCATCTAATGCGCAGATAGCGCGATGTAGAGTAGATGTTTCAGCCTGCATCTGAAAATAAGATCTTAAATTAGCAATTTGTTTGTCTAATTGCTCACCTATATCCATAAGTCCTCTTCCTCCTAAATTCCGTGGTAATGTCGTTCTTTCTACTGCACTTTTTGGATGGTGTTTTTGTGCCTTTGTGAGGTGCGTTCTTACTTTTCGCTGAAGATTTTCTATGCCCGTTTTTGTCCACTTAACAATGCCAAATGAATAGCTAAGCGCGGAACATGCGTAGGTGTTTGGTGCCTTAAACAAATTTCTACTATTAAGGTGTGAGCGAAGCAGCTGTTTTACCCTTCGTATAAACTCAGTAGTTATCTCTGTTTTCATTTGTTTATGGTCAATTCTCCGCGCTTGCTTTACTCCAAGATATTTATACATATCGTTTTCACACATGACCTCGATGTTCTGGCCATTTTGCTTATCGAATCCTCCGGGCTGTACTTTTCCTCTGACTATATTTAAAATACGGCACTTGTCTAGTCCGAAGTGCATGCTAATATCATTAGAAAAAGTTTCTACAGTTTTTAGCATCTCATCGAGTTGGTTTCGAGTGGAAGCCATTAATTTCAAATCATCCATATACAATAAATGATTAAGCTTCGCCACCACATTGTTGTTATTTTTGATGCTAAAACCTGCGTCTGTGGATTTTAATAGCTGAGATAATGGGTTCATAGCTAGACAGAACCACAGTGGACTCAACGAATCTCCTTGAAACAGGCCCCGGCTTATTGCGATATTTTCAGTTTCGATGTTATTTTCACTAGGTATTTGAAGGTGAATTCTAGTCTTCCACTCCGTAATTATATGCTCTAAAAAGTTCACTATATTATCATCAACTTTATATATTCTCAATATATATAAGCCATTCATGCGGCACTGAATCAAAGGCCTTCTTGTAATCAATGAAGGCAGTAAAAAGATTCCTCTTTTTGGAGTATGCCTGGTTAGAAATGACTGAGTCGATGACGAGTTGTTCTTTGCAACCCATGGAACTCTTAGCGCATCCTTTCTGTTGAGGCTCTATGATATTGTTCAGGGCACAGTGTTGGTAGATACGCCGGGCTACACAGGATGTGACCAATTTGTACAAAGTTGGAAGACAAGTAATTGGGCGGTATTTGGCTGGATCTTGGGTGTTATTTTGATCCTTCGGAATTAAATAAGTGGTTCCCTGAGTTAGGAATGATGGTATATCCTGCGGATTAGAAATAACATGATTAATTAGTGTTGATAAGCATTCATGAACACTCCAAAACTTCTTGAGCCAAAAGTTTTGAACTCCGTCTGGTCCAGGAGATTACCAGTTGTGAAGCTCTTTGATGGTATTTGAGACTTCTTCAGTAGTGAAGGGTTCGTAAAGGGTGGTAATGTAGTGTTGGCAGTTTTTTGTCGTCTCTTCTATCCATCCAGCATTGTTGTTAATAGCAGCTGGCGTGGAAAGTTGATTTCCCCAAAACTCATGAATTTCTTCTTGGCTTGGGTAAGTCTTATCGACACGTTCTACAGTGGAATTGAGTTTTCGATAGAACGCCTTTTCAGAATTTTCAAAAAGAGCATTGTCGCTTTTGCGGTTGTTACTAACTTTGTACCTCCTTAGTCGTCCTGAATAAACGGAGAGCTTTTGTTTTAATGTGTCCAGACACTGATGGGCTGTGTTGTTTTCTGGATCATATCTTGAGTGTCTTGCGGTAGTCAGCATTATATCTTCAGCTCTTCTGATGACTTTTCTACTTGTTACACCTCGTATGTATTCTGTGACTATACCAATATCCCTACGTAATAATTCGATCTTTCCGAGCAGTCTTTTTTCCCAAGGTGCAATTCTGTTACCAGTTCTTTCGTTATTAGTAACCCGTCGTGTTCTGATCTTAACGCCCATTACATTAGCAATTGCTGTTGCTGCACAGTATATTAGCATATGCAAATATTCAGGACTTCAGTGTTCACAATTTGTAACAGCGCACCTAGTTTCTTACAAGAGTTTATTCGTAGTAGCGGTGGTCTGCTAAGTGGGTTTGTTCCATTAAACTCTTGTACGGCACGAGCCATTTCGTTTGCTAGACTATCGCGCAACTAGTTGTTTTCCTGCTGTGTATTATCAGGTTGAGTTTCTGGCATGGGAATCTCAGGAGACTGCTCATCGAGGATTTCATTAGGGACTTGATCTAAAACTTGTTCTTGGTTATTAATCTCCCGTTCGACTTCGCTTTTGATCGAATTGCGTCTAGTCTCTGGGATAAGGTTGTTCCTTATGATTACCCGGTATTGATCTGATACTCTTTGCTCCGATACTTGAATATCTGGGTACGTCCTGCAAATTTCGGCATACAGCTGTTGTCGGTAGCCGATTGTTTCTTGACCGAGGTTTGTCACCTTGTAATAGAAGCGTAAAATGTTTTCATTAATGGACACAGTCCATTTCATGCGCTGCCTCGGTCGTCCCGCTTGAGTGAGCGCCGGCTGATGATCCAGCGCAGCACCTTCGGCGGGTGGAGCTCTTGTTGTTGTTTGGCTCGCTTGTGGTTGTGGTTGTGGTTGGGCTGTAGCTGATTGTATGTCAGGGGCCCGCCTCCTCAACACCCTGCCACCGACGACCCGCATGCTGTCACGTCCAGCGCCGGCTCCAGACGTGCCCTGGCGATCCCCAGGCAGCGATCCTAAACATAAATTATTTATCTCCATTCTCATGGGTGTGCATTTTATACCTACTGCCAGGTGTCAGTTTTTGTTCCACGGCAAGTATCCCTGCTACTCTCTGGGTATTGGCGCTACGAATACCCAGAAAGCATCCCCCATTCGCAGGGGGCCGCGCCTGATAGAAGAACTGACAAAAAACTCCCACAGGTCATATATTATTATCCAGATTTAGCCATACGGCTCACACTCCCTCTAAAGGGGAAAATTGACTCATCCCAGATACCTACGGTATCAAAAGGATTGAGCTCTGGTGGGACTCTTTCCGTGTTATCGAGCCCTAGGTGACTTGAAATGCAGGTGCATCTCCCAGAAATTTTCGTACGCATCTGGCCGTCGCGAGTAGTACAGCTTTCTGCATGGTCTTATAAAGATGTTCATTCAGACCCAGCTTTTTTATGCTTTCGTGGAGGGTCTTCGGAATGACTCCAGTAGTAGAAATAATAATCGGTATCGTTTGGGTACTTTGCATTCTCCATTGCGTTCTTATTTGAATTTCTAGATCTCTGTATTTGGCGATCTTTTCAGTAAATTTACTACGTAGATTATTGTTGTTAGGTATCGCCACATCAATTAGTGTTGTTTGTCTTGTTAATTTATTAACTAGTACGAGATCTGGTCTATTATGTGCCACTGTTTGGTCTGTGAGCACAGTGCGGTCCCAGTATAGCTTGTAGTTGCCATCCTCAAGCATACTCTCAGGGACGTATTGATAATACGGGAGATGGTCTGTTTGGAGAAGTCCCAGCTTGATAGCTATCTCTTGATGAAGGATTTTTCCCACTGCATCATGCCGTTCCTTGTATTCAGTTGCAGCAAATGCCTGGCAGCCCCCTGTAAGATGTTGGATGGTTTCTTGGGCTTGACATCCATATCGGCATCTGTCGTTTTGAACCTGAGGGTCTTTGATGATATATTTCAGGTAATTTCTGGTTGGTATTACCTGATCCTGAATGGCAAGTAATGAACCCTCCGTTTCAGGAAACATCTTTCCTGATGTCAACCAGTAGTTCGACGCTATATTGTCGACATAATCTTGGCTGACCTCATTGGGATGTCGCCCGTGCAGAGGTTTACCCATCCAGGCGCGCACTTTTTCGTCCTTAGTAAGGTGGTTTATGCGCATTTCTGGTTCCCTCAGTTTGATCGGTGTTGTGTCATCTATTGCGCAGATAGCGCGATGTAGAGTAGATATCTCAGCCTGCATCTGAAAATAAGTTCTTAAATTAGCAATTTGTTTATCTAATTGCTCACCTATATCCATAAGTCCTCTTCCTCCTAGATTCCGTGGTAATGTTGTTCTTTCTACTGCACTTTTAGGATGGTGTTTTTGTGCCTTTGTGAGGTGTGTTCGTACTTTTCGTTGAAGAGCATCTATATCTGTTTTTGTCCACTTAATAATACCAAATGAGTAGCTAAGCGCGGAACATGCGTAGGTGTTTAGTGCCTTAAACAAATTTCTACTGTTAAGGTGTGAGCGAAGCAGCTGTTTTACCCTTCGTATAAACTCAGTAGTTATCTCTGTTTTCATTTGTTTATGGCCAATTTTCCGCGCTTGCTTTACTCCAAGATATTTATACATATCGTTTTCAGCCATGGCCTCGATGTTCTGGCCATTTTGCATATCAAATCCTCCGGGCTGTACTTTTCCTCTGACTATATTTAAAATACGGCACTTGTCTAGTCCGAAGTGCATACTAATATCATTAGAAAAAGTTTCTACAGTTTTTAGCATCTCGTCCAGTTGGTTTCGAGTGGAAGCCATTAATTTCAAATCATCCATGTACAATAAATGATTAAGCTTCGCCACCACATTGTTGTTATTTTTGATGCCAAAACCTGCATCTGTGGAGTTCAATAGCTGAGATAGTTGGTTCATAGCTAGACAGAACCACAGAGGACTCAACGAATCTCCTTGAAACAGGCCCCGGCTGATTGCGATATTTTCAGTTTCGATGTTACTTTCACCAGGTATTTGAAGGTGAATTCTGGTTTTCCACTTTGTTATTATATGTTGTAAGAAGGTCACTATATTATCATCGACTTTATATATTCTCAATATATCTATAAGCCATTCATGCGGCACTGAATCAAAGGCCTTCTTGTAATCAATAAAAGCAGAAAATAGGTTCCTCTTTTTGGAATATGCTTGATTAGAAATGACTGAATCGATGATAAGTTGTTCTTTGCAACCCATGGAACCCTTAGCACATCCTTTCTGTTGAGGCTCTATGATATTGTTCAGAGCACAGTGTTGGTAGATACGCCGGGCTACACAGGATGTGACCAATTTATACAAAGTTGGAGGACAAGTAATTGGGCGGTATTTTGCTGGATCTTGGGTGTTATTTTGATCCTTCGGTATTAAATAAGTGGTTCCCTGAGTTAGGAATGATGGTATATCCTGCGGATTAGAAATAACATGATTAATTAGTGTTGATAAGCATTCATGAACACTCCAAAACTTCTTGAGCCAAAAGTTTTGAACTCCGTCTGGTCCAGGAGATTTCCAGTTATGAAGCTCTTTGATGATATTTGAGACTTCTTCAGTGGTGAAGGGTTCGTAGAGAGTAGTAGTGTAGTGTTGGCAGTTCTGTGCCGTATCTTCTATCCATACTGCATTGTTGTTAAGAGCAGCTGGTGTGGAAAGTTGATTTCCCCAAAACTCATGAATTTCTTCTTGGCTTGGATAAGACTTATCGAGATTTTCTACGGCGGAATTGAGTTTCCGATAGAACGCCTTCTCAGCAGTCTCAAAAAGGGCATTGTCGGATTTTCGGTTGTTACTCACTTTGTACCTTCTTAGTCGCCCTGAATAAACTGAGAGTCTTTGTTTTAATGTATCCAGGCACTGTTGGGCTGTGTTGTTTTCTGGGTCGTATCTTGAGTGTATTGCAGTATTCCGTATTATTTCTTCAGCTCTCCTGATGACTCATGTACTTCTTACACCTCGTATATATTCTGTGACTTGACCAATGTCCCTACGCAGCAATTCAATCTTTCCGAGCAGTCTTTTTTCCCAGGGTGCAATTCTGCTACCAGTCCTTTCGTTATTAGTAACCCGTCGTGTTCTGATCTTAATGCCCATTACATTAGCAATTGCTGTTGCTGCACAGTAGATTAGCATGTGCAGATACTCTAATGTGTGGGCTTCTACGACATAATTGGGTAGGACTTCAGTGTTCACAATTTGTAACAGCACACCTAGTCTCTTACAAGAGTTTATTCGTGGTAGCGGTGGTCTGCTAAGTGGGTTTGTTCCATTAAACTCTTGTACAGCACGTGCCATTTCGCTTACTAGGTTATCATGTAGCTCGTTGTTTTCCTGCTCTGTACTGTCAGGTTGAGTTTCTTGTATGGCAAGCTCAGGAATCTGCTCATGCACTTCATTGGGGACTTGATCTACAATTACAACATCGTTATGGATCTCCCGTTCGACTCCGCTTCTGATGATATTGCGTCTAGTCTCTGGGATAAGGTTGTTTCTTATAATTACCCGGTATTGTTCTGATGCTCGTTGCTCCGATACTTGAATATCTGGGTACGTCCTGCAAAATTCGGCATACAGCTGTTGTCGGTAGCCGATTGTTTCTTGACCGAGGTTTGTCACCTTGTAGTAGAAGCGCAAAATGTTTTCATTAATGGACACAGTCCATTTCATGCGCTGCCTCGGTCATCCCGCTTGAGTGAGCGCCGGCTGATGATCCAGCGCAGCACCTTCGGCGGGTGGAGCTCTTGTTGTTGTTTGGCTCGCTTGTGGTTGTGGTTGGGCTCTAGCTGATTGTATGACAGGGGCCCGCCTCCTCAACACCCTGCCACCGACGTCCCGCATGCTGTCACGTCCAGCGCCGGCTCCAGACGTGCCCTGGCGATCCCCAGGCAGCGATCCTAAACATAAATTATTATTCTCCATTCTCATGGGTGTGCATTTTATACCTACTGCCAGGTGTCAGTTTTTGTTCCACGGCAAATATCCCTGCTACTCTCTGGGTATTGGCGCTACGAATACCCAGAAAGCATCCCCCATTCGCAGGGGGCCGCGCCTGATAGAAGAACTGACAAAAAACTCCCACAGGATATTATTATTATTATTATTATTATTATTAATAACAAAAATACATTTTTTATATTTTTCAAAGAATTCATATTACTCGTTTCATATTAGGCTATCATACGCCGCTTTGAAATATACGAATACTGGGTATGTATCAAATTCCAGAGATTATATACCTAGGACACGTTTTATTGAAATATGATAGCATTCAGATCAATATGTTGGGTTTTAATTACTATTGTTACCGTATCATATTAAAAAAATATAAAATAATAATAGAAAAATGATGACACTGTTATGACACAGGTAGCTTTGATAATATACGAATGCTTTGATAGGTTTCAAATTCCCGAGTTTATACACATATGGAACCATTTTTTGAAATATAAAAAACGGAAAAATATGTTCTGTTTTTATTGATTAGGTAGTGTTACTGAATCAAAGATAAATAGAAAAATGATAAAACTCTTTATTCTTGAAAATATTTGTAACCAGTTAAAACTTTGATTCAACATTTGTAACTAATTTAGATTTACTGAGCCACAAACTTTAACAACTGGATAATAAAGTGAATTTCCTAGTAATTTTCTGAGCGGACTTAGTTGAAAAAGTAGATAAAATGTTAATCGAATCAAACTATATCGGCTTTGTTTGCTCTCCAAATAGCAAATAGCATATCTAACTACCCTTAATAAAATTTTATGGATAAGTAATCTTTCAGATTGTATTAATTTCGAACAATGTTTAATGGAACTTCATTTAGAGACAAAGTTGATTTAGATGCCTGAGTTTCAGTGGAAAATGTCATGAAAATCCATGAAATGGTTGTAGCTGATCGTAAAGTGAAGGTTTGTGAATCGGTAGAGGCTACAAGCATTAATCGTATGCACGCCAATGGTGAATATAAAATTCTTAATTGTATGTTAAATAATGCGCAATAACTACCTCTTAAAATTCATCAAATTTCATTTGCATATCTCAACCGGCTTTAGAGCAGTAAATAAATAGTCAGTTTGTAAGAAAAATTTCAACCCCGTATTTCGGAAACGAAGCTATTGCAGACATATATGTTTATAAAGCAACCTGTCATTATTTTTTCATGCAGGATTACCCCTTAAAGTTTGTCGAACTTATTTAGAAAAAGCTGTATTCATGAAGAACATGTCTAGTTGTTAAAGTACCTAACTTTTTATTATCCAACGTAAGCGAATGAATAAGAGAAACAGAATGTTAAGAAAACCTGAGGCTGTAGCTGGGTTTTAATATCAGTATATTATAAAATGCTATAATATGATTAACTATTTAGATGGGAAATAAGCCACAATTAAATTGAAAAAATAATTTTATTAACGTTTCGAAGCCCAAATCGGGTTTCGTTGTCAAAATACAAAATACTACTAAATTAAACAAAAATGTTTTTGCTAAGTAAAAAAAATTCTTCTAATAATTTATTGAATCTGACTCATTTATATTGGCAATTCAGACGTATTTTATACATTTCAAAGTAGAAGACTTTAAAATGATATCACCAATATTTATGAGTTGCGTTCCTGGGACGACTTTACTAAAAGATAGTTCATTCGATTACATGAAATCAATCCCAACTCAAGAATATCCGTCACAAAAAAATCATAGCATGTGATATGTCTTTAAAAAGACAACCAAATGCAACGATGACAGTAAAATTCTCGTGTTAGAGATTCCATAGTAAATCATGAGGGAAAATCAGGAAAAAACCTCGTGATACTATCCCGACATCGTAAGTATTTGGTCTTACATTTAATTTACTTTCAAAAACTAATACCAAATTCTGAATTTAATATGTTGAAATTATAAATATTATTAATAATACATAGATATACAATAAGTAATACTAACACGATATGTTATTGACTTACTAATCGTGGTATTTTCTTTTATTAAATATACAGTGTGTCCACGGATGGGGTTCCCAAGAGGAAAATCTTTTTTTATTTTCAATTTTAGCGAAAAATGTCATTTTTGATAAAAAGTTTTGCTTGTTCTAAAACCCCATAGAACGAAATAAAATTCAAGTTTTTCAAATCCTGCTTAATTTTGTAGCCAATTTTATGTAAATCCCTATAAATTTTTGCACTAAGTTCCAAATCGCAACAATTTTCTAGTGTTGCCAAGCCACAATGTAGCTCAGTAACTGTCAACTCCGATAAATAATTTGCGAATTGTCATTTTTTCGACAATGTTAAGCGTTCACTAAAGAATTTATCTTGTGATAAATTTCATTATTAAAATTATTGGATTAATAATTATTTAATTATTAAATAATTTGATGTTTCAAGAAGAACGGCAAAGTCTGGCTTCATAATCCAAAGAGGCAAAAGGGTTGATCTCCCAAGTTATTTTTGATACAATTTCAAACTTTGGTGCAAGAAATTTATAGGGATTTACATAAAATTGGCTACAAAATTTAGCAGGATTTGAAAAACTCGAATTTTATTTCGTTTTATGGGGTTTTAGAACAAGCAAAACTTTTTATCAAGAATGACATTTTTCGCTAAAATTGAAAATAAAAAAGTTTTTCCTCTTGGGCACCACATCCGTGGACACACTGTATATTAGTATTATAATATAATTAATATTAGTAAGTCAATAACATATCGAGTTAGTACAAATTTTATATTTTAGTATTACTTAGTGTATATCTTCACTTCTTCTTTTTATATAGACATTACTCTGTCTGTTTTTCAATGTGCCTCCAGTAAGTTGTCATTCCATCTTTTTCGTGGTCTTCCCACTGATCGTCTTCCTATTGGATATCTACTTATTGTATATCTATGTATTATTAATATTATTTATAATTTAAACATATTAAAGTCAGAATTTGGTATTAGTTTTTGAAAGTAAATTAAATGTAAGACCAAATACTTACGATGTCGGGATAGTATCACGAGGTTTTTTCCTGGTTTTCCCTCATGATTTACTATGGAATCTCTAACACGAGAATTTTACTGTCATCGTTGCATTTGGTTGTCTTTTTAAAGACAGATCACATGCTATGATTTTTTGTGGCGGATATTTTTGAGTTGGGATTGATTTCATAAATATTGGCGATATCATTTTAAAGTCTTCTACTTTAAAATGTATAATATACGTCTGAATTGCCAGTATAAATGAGTCAGATTAAATAAATTATTAGAAGAATTTTTTTACTTAGTATTTTGTATTTTGACAACGAAACCCGATTTGGGCTTCGAAACGTTAATAAGATTATTTTTTCAATTTAATTGTGGCTTATTTCCCATCTAAATAATTAATCATAAAAATTTCACAAGGAAATAGCTTCAGAACAACATTAATGCTATAATATGCCACAGGGAGTGGTGAAGTTTGAAATAAAAACACAGTTTGATTGGTAAACCCTGTATCTAGCAACAATATTAGTTACAGCGATATTGTTAAGGAATACGGCTATAACATGGCAAAAAAATCACGTTAATCAGACAACACGTTTAGGAAATTCGAGACATCAAAAATTACCCATTTTTAAAGCGCTGCGTTAATTTCTTGGAGTAGTGTATTTTATTTCCTTTCTTAAATTGCTAGATATAAGTGATACCTTTTCCATTTGTAATATAGAGGACTTTTACCTACCTTTTTGTATTTTGTTTTCGAGTGGGATGGGGAAATATAAAAAAGTCACGGCTAGAATGTAGAATTCCTGTCTAAAATTGGGTAACATGGCTGCACTGTTTTAGCAAGGTATCCCGTAGAACCTCCTGGGTCTGGCCGCGGATTAATAATACACGGTTTTAAGCCTTGGGGGCGATATGTGATGCGTATCAACACAAAGCTAACTTTTTATTAATAAACGTAAGATAAAATATCGGAAATGGTACACTGAAAAAAATATTGTACATAGTACCAATGAACGCCAATCATTGACTTTTTTTACATTGATTCAATGAAAATTTCGTTAATACTATAAACACGTAGTCATTAAGTAATGACCATATTCATTATTACAATGTAATTCTATTCATTAAAATATAATGAATATAATCATAATGATTATTGGATGTAGATATAGAACAGGGAACCAAGCATCATCAAGTAACAACTGAGAAAATCAACAAAATTGATTGTCATCAGTTAGAATCGATTATTTCAAACAATGGTTATTTTAAGATATTGTAGGTTACGTCTAATATTAGTATAGGTAATTTATACTCTTGTTGTCTGAAAGTAGTTTAAAAAATATCATTCATAAAATAAATATGCTACTTAGTTCCTTTTTAAAAAATTAAATTTCAATATTTTTTTTACAATTTTAAAATGAACCAGTCACTTGGTTCCATGTATAAATAGGAATATTTTTTTTATAATAAAACATAAAATATTTCTAATGATAAAGTAGCAACGAGTGGGTTTCAGGGAACATAAGAAAATGTCAAGCCACCAAATAAAACAGGTTTATTTTCCAACAAAGTAATGTGGTTCCTTGTACAAAAACTTAAAAACAATATTTAATGCTACAAACAGGTATCAATAAAGGTAAAAGAAAATAAAAAAAATGGTAATTATTATGTTTGATAGAACTTTTTAACAAAATCTGCCTCATTATTCAGTTTCAGTTTCAAACTCAAAATCAATGTCACCATCATAACCATCTACCTACATCATCTATAATACCTTCCTTAGCAAGAAATGATGTAAAAAAGTTTTGCTCGTTTTTAGGAATCAAATGTATAATAAATAGATTTAATATCATTTAACATGGGCGCAGAAATAGGTTTTCCAGTCGTCCATAAAAGCTCCAATTCAGTTGTTAATGACAGCTGTGGTTTACCTTTAACTTTTGGTTTTAAATCAACTTAAATAAACTGTTCATCATCATGATGTAATAATTTAAAAAGTGAACTAAATGGACGTTCCTTCTCGATTTTAATTTTTCGAACCAACAACTAGTTTACTTTTTGTCCTATAATATCGGTTTTTCTGTTGACAATTATTTTTTCTCGAGTACTTGAACATAGAAGTCACTAGTAGTCATGGTGTTCACTGTCATTGCATTTTTTTCCTGCAGCTTCTCATAACATTTGCATAATCTTCTGGCGCATACAATCATTGCTGAAATTTTATGGCTTTTATGACTAAGCCGATAATAAGTGATGTTTGAAGATCATAACTACCAACATTCCAGTATTTCTCAAAATTTTCTCTGCGGATGTAACTATTAATTTTTGTATAACATTTTTCTTTACCTTCTTTCTTTACATTGTTACGTTGATAGTCAATAAACTGTTTAGAATCTACGTGTAACCCTCTTTTAGAAATATATGGTTTATTGGTGTTTTTTAAAGTGCTCCGAATTGCTTTTGTTTGTCCAAAGTACTTCCGATTTCTTCCTTTTCTTGTCTTCCTTTCCAATACTCTTCTTGGTTTACTTGTTGAGTATAATTTTCGTTGTTAGAATCGTGTTCCGTATTTGCACTGCTCTCTGATGAATCATCGGTATTTTCTGGATATGAGGCTTCATCATTTTGAAAATCAGGATCTGCAATATTGTCGTCAGAGTCACTCTCTTCAGATAAATCGGTGTTCCGGCCTTCCATAGCTGTATTATGAGCCTCAGCTGTACTATTTTCTTTACTTGCACCATTTTCCTTACCAAGCTATAATAGGTAAGTGGCGTATTTATACGGTAACCAGTATTTTTTTCAAACTGACTATAAAAAAACGGTATCTAAATATAAGTATTTTGATTTATTACACAACACCAAAGTAATGTCTGACTACCTAATTTGTGTTCATCGAATAAGATGAATAGGAATATTATCGTGCAAATCCTACTCCATAAAACATCTTAGCAAAATACGAAAACATCTAGGTACGTATGTGCACATCACTTCGGATACCATAAATATCATATTTCTGAACAAATAACCAATAAGAAGAGAATCCATATTATTCCTACTGGACATTTTAGAACATGGAACCAAACAACAATAAAAAGTACCAAACCCCCACATTTCACTTAACTTCTTTATTGAAAAAGGAACCACCTAACATATTTGAGGTTATAAAATCCATATAAAAATGTAATAATTTGTAAACTTACCTGCTGTTTATTATGTGCATTGGTCCTGGCAATACTTCAGAGGCTTTTAAAAGATTTAATATTTGTTTTCCACCCGACATTCTTATAAACTTTCAGATTATTGTGGATCTTTGTTCTAAAATTACTATTTCGCGAAACTGTATAAGAACATAAACCTTTCGTCAATAGATGGCGCTAGGAGTGTTATTTAAGGTTTATATTCTGGAGCTGGGTGCAGGGGTGCATAAATCTATTTAACAACAGAAACTAATATTTCAAAATTTGGCGGTTGGTTCCCTGTTCTATATCTACATCCCATTAATCCAATGAATCTTATTATATATCCAATGACTTTTTTCATAATACTAATAATTTGTTCATTGTACATATATATGAAATTATACATCAGGATTATGCGGTTAAATTAATGAATACAAAACGTTGCACTAATGTACAGTATTTTTTAAATTACGAACTCGTTTGTTGAATCAATGTTTTCGACTTTGATTAATAACTCGATACATTGTTTTGATGTAACGCAATCATTGTATTAATGTAATACCTATACATGAATCAATGATCAATTCATTGTAGCAATGATCTTGTACATAAACCGATACATTTCTTAAAACTCTATAAGTGTTTTTATTGGTGTAAAAAAATCACGTGAAAACAGTTGCAGCCTCCTAGCAGACAGTCACCCTGCAGACTCTGAGGAGCGGTGTTTGGCACTAGTGATTTGGTTGATTTTTCTAAGGTATGTATTTACATATATTTTTAACTATTTATAAATTATTTTGTTGGATTTCTATAAAAAAACGTTGTACTTCTATTTCCACTTTTGCAGATTGATATGGACTTTGGAGAGGCATTTGGAAATGGAAATGGACTTATTGATGGATGGGACAGCAATTTCGAAAGAATTATCTCCTTTCTTCGGTGTGAAAGTCATATTAAGGATATAACAAATACATTTTTATTTGAAAAGATTACCCATGAAGACATTACGGAATGTAAGTACCTATTCCATTATTCAATCCTGCATATCTAGTATTAATTAATTTTTATCCTCTGTAAATTTTTTCAAAAGCTAATTCGACACATAGGTAAAAGAAAATAGGAACCATTTGAAAATATTTCTAAATAGTATAATCTTATAAAAGATTAGTAAATTGAATCTTTAGGTGATTAAACCGTAAATAATTGAAAAATATGATTAACTCTTGCAGTCGGTAGTATATGTCAAAGTAAAAAATAAACATTCCAACATCTAGCAATTTTTTTCAGGATAAATTAAAATATTTCTATAAAAAAAGTGATACCCAAAAATACAACTGTGTTCACTATTTAGATTTATTTTTTTATAACAATTATTATTATAAATAATTGTAGATGGCTAACATGCAGTTATTCTTTGGGTTCTACATTAGGTAGGATCGAAAAAAACGTTTTTTCGAATTTGATAATGGCCCGGGTGGCAAAAGTTGCCATTCATAAAAGTAAGTTTTTTGGCAAAAAATTTTTTTTTAAATCATCCCCTTCAGGTGCCCCAACCCCCTAAAAAAAAGTTTTTTTTTTGGAAAAATTTTTCGATACGGCCCTACGTGTAAACTCTTCTTGAATGTTTAAAAAGTGTGTGTTCAAAAATTGGAGGCACTCGGAATATTTTTGGAGGTGCCCCAGTTACGTAAAGAAATATGTGTTTTTATTTATTTTGACTTTCAAATATATTTTGGTTACTTTTCACATTATTTCGTTTTATTCAAGTTAATTAAATTTCTATAGTTAAAAATATTATAATAGTTGCTTTTGTTTCAGATACCAAACAAAGTAAAATGAGCGCAAGAACACCTACCAGGAAAACCACCCTTTGTCCTATCTTTGCAACCCTTGCCGAGATGTCCCAGCTAAGACTTCCCACGAATGCGGATATAATTCGACACTACTTGTTTGTCAGGAATGAGAAAAAAGGCATCATGGCAGGCAAAGATCCACCAGCTTCAATAATAGCAACAGAAACTGCAAACACTTTAGTGAACATCTGGAAGAAGTCATCGGTTCCAACAATTACATTTAAAAAAGTTACTGAGAAAGTAATAAAATTGAATACTGACTATAGGACTCTACTCAAACCATATAAGGGCAGGCAGCAATCTGAAAGCTACACAAAGAAGCTTACAGATTTAAAACTTAGCTGGGAGGAAACTCTCTTTGATATTGCTAGTTGTAAATGTAAAGACCTCAACGATTGCCATTGCTCCAAAGAGAAGAAGATTCCAGCACAAGAAAGGGAATTTGTAATAGATCAGCGAACTACCAGAAACCTAGTCATAGGATCAATTGATGTAGCATCATCCAGGAAATTAGCAAAAAGAAACCAAAGAATGATGGAACGATCTCAAGAACATGAAGAACAATTTGAAAAACGCCCAAAATTAAAGTCTAGAGATACTGCATCTGAGCCAGGAGACTCTGAGAATGAGACTAGGACTGATCCTGGAAAGTTGTCTGACTCTGATCCCCAGCCCTGTTGTTCTTCCACATCTGAAAACGTTACAAATTTGCAAATGAGGGTAAATCTCACAGCTTTTGCTAGGGAGTGCGATCGTTACGGTGTTTCAGACAGAAGCGCTGCATCACTTTCTTCCGCTCTGTTACAAGATTTGGGCATCATTAATGAACAGGACACTTCCAAAATAATAGATCGAAATAAAGTTCGTCGGGAAAGGGAAAAGCACAGGAAAGAATTGCAAAATGAGAACATGGAGGTAGTAGAAGCATTATATTTTGATGGACGGAAGGATAAATCCCTGATACAAACTAAGAAGGGCGATAAGTATTAGTATAGTATCATCACAGAGGAACATATATCCTTGGTAAAAGAGCCAGGTTCCATTTACTTCGGCCATTTAGCCGTATCGTCTGGATCAGCTGTCGTCATCAAAGATGCAATATTGGATTTCTTTAATAGAAAAGAAGTATCGACTGAATCGTTAATAGCAGTTGGATGTGATGGCACCAATGTCAACACAGGGACAAACGCAGGAATAATAAGACTACTAGAAATTGCCCTAAACCGCCCTCTTCAGTGATTTATTTGCATGTTACATCTAAACGAACTTCCGTTACGCCACCTTTTAATCGTGTTACTCAAGGTCCGAAAGCTTTCTCTGGTGCCATTGGAAAATCAATACAAGCTTGTGAAACCCTTCCTTTAGTCAGATTCTCGAAAATTGTGAGTAACACTATTCCTGATTTAGATAGAAAGATTTTGAGTACTGATCAGCAATATTTGTATGATATGTTGCATGCAGTATCATCTGGAGAATGCAGCGAAGACCTTGCGAGGATTAAACCAGGACCAGTCGTACATTCAAGATGGGTGACAACGGCGAGTAGAATCCTTCGGTTATATGTCGCATCGGAGGATCCCTCCGAAAATCTGGTACACTTAGCTAAATTTATCATGAAAGTATATGGTCCATTATGGTTCAGTATCAAATGTAAGCCATTGTGTACTGAAGGTCCACGACATTTGTGGAGATTGATTGCATATTCAAGATATATGCCGACTGATTTAAGGAAGATAGTAGATGGGGTAATACAAAGGAATGGCTATTTTGGCCACTCAGAGAACCTGCTTCTAGCGATGTTGGCAGATACCAGAGAGCACATCCGCAAGTTAGCCTGCCGCAGAATAATTGCTTCTAGAAAAGAGAACAAAAATTCAACATCTGTCAGACAATTTCGCGTACCTCCTTTAAACATGCAGGCAGAGGATTATAGAGATATAATTTACTGGTATGAAACAGATACGTCAGAACCACCAATAATAAAGCACGTCTCCGACGAGGACCTGGAAAGTTTTGTATCTGGTCAAGAAACTGCAGCACCCTTTCTAGATTTGTCCAAGTTCCCCTGCCACACTCAGGCCACTGAAAGATGTGTACATTTAGTTACAGAGGCATCATCTAAAGTTTGTGGAGAGGAAAAACGAGATGGTTTCATAAAATCTCGAATCGAGTCCAGGAAGCTAATGAAATCATTTAATTCTAAGTCAGAATTTAAATTTAAATAACCTTTTGTTCCTTTTAATAATAATATACGTTATAAGTTAAATATTTGTTAATAATAACATATTTTTTGTAAATCGGTACACGTTCCTTTTAAGGTAAATACGTTTTGGCAGCTTAAGTGTTTTGTTGAATTGTTAGTTTTATTTTTCTTACCTACATTATTGTTCCTACACTCACTTTTAATATTTAATATTACCTTATAGAAATGTAACGAGTCGTATTACCGTCAATAAATGTATTATTTCGTTAATTTGTTTAGATTTCAGCTAAAATTGTATTATCTACATGAAATAGGATTTTTTTATTTTCCGTTAGGTCTTTGGGGCACCTCCAAAAATGTTCCGAGAGCCTCCAAATTTTGAACACAGACTTTTTAAACATTCAAGAAGAGTTTACATATAGGGCCGTATCGAAAAATTTTTCCAAAAAAAAAAAAATTTTTAGGAGGTTGGGGCACCTGAAGGGGTTGATGTAAAAAAAAAATTTTTTTGGCAAAAAACTTACTTTTATGAATGGCAACTTTTGCCACAAGGGCCATTATCAAATTCGAAAAAAAGTTTTTTCGATCCATCCTATTCTACATCGATGTTTTGTACGAATTAATAAAATATACCATCAGAGATTTCCAGTAATCATTCTTACATCGGGAAGACCCAGCAAGATGTCGAAGATCATATTAGATTTTTGAAATCAAAGAAAAATGCCATTCAACCATTTGTTTTTTGTATGGGTGGTGATAATTAATCCCAGAGAGATGTATTTGTGGAGATGTTATTGTAGATGTATTTATTTTTACGATATCAGGTATACATTTTTTATATTATAATATATTGTAAACATATATATATTTTTATATATTTTATAAGAAGAATTAATTTCTGTTATATTTAGTTATTCAGTTGTTTCCAAATTACATTATAATAAGTTGTTTGTGTTAATTAAAAATATATATTTTTGTTTCTTTAAACTTATAGACACTTAACATTAGTTTGAGAATCGGCAAAAAATCGTTGTTTCAACCTATATTTGTAATATTTTTGTAGATATTAAGTCGTCATTTTCTTTACTTATTAACTATTTGTATGTATATACAAATATACATGAAGATGACATTCACTGAACCAAAAAAGTACGTAAATATTATGAAAAAAACATTGATTCAAAAACGGGGAGCATTAATGTTCGTCCAATGATCAGTATTGTTGGTCCAATGTAAGTAGATACATTAAGTAATGCTCAAAAACATTAATTTTTATGAATTAGTACGTTCATTCAATGTACTTTCCAGTTAAGAATTAATATACCGATACATTGATTCAATGTACCGATACATTGATTCAATGTACTGATACATTGATTATTAACTAGAAAGCTCATTGAATGAACGTACTAATTCATAAAAATTAATGTTTTTGAGCATTAGTTAATGTATCTACTTACATTGGACCAATGATACTGATCTTCGGACGAAAATTAATGCTCCCCTTTTTTGAATCAATGTTTTTTTCATTATATTTACGTACTTTTTTGGTTCAGTGTGTTAACCATTAAGTGTGAATATTTTTTTACAGATATGTACATATCTGTAAAATAAAAAAAAAACAAAAAAACAAAAATCATGACTATTCTCGTCCCCAATGAACTAATAGAAGTCTAAAAATCGTCCATAGAACTTTTGAAAAAATATATGTTTTTAAGTGACGAACTAATTTTTGGGGAGCGTGTCGAAGGCTCTCGTGAAGTCCACAAAGCCACTGAATAGTGGAGAGTTGAATTCTTGCGACTCTTCTACGATTACTATAAGTGTAACTTTTAGAAAATTTCCTCTTTCCAGGTTCTTGCCCGTTTTAACGTCGTTTCCTGTAGAAGTGTATGCCGATTTTTCATTACAATTTGGACAAGTAAATAATTTTTCCACCTACCTCTACCGAAAGTATACTTCTCCGGACCTGATTGTAGGGAGCAAAGTTGTACTTTTCCTCCCTAGGGAGGAAAATATTTTTCCTTCCTAGGGAGGAAAAGTAAAAGTGACGTAATGGTATTTCATTCATGAAATATAACTTATTGACGCCCTGTACAATATCTATTTTCTATTATGTAAGTATCGATACATTTTAACGTTTATTTAAAAACACTCTGTATTTTGCAGAATGGTAAAAAACAGTAAATTGTTATTCTAACTTAATAATGTTTACATTAATAATTTGACTTATATTTGACAGTTGACAGTTATATTGTACCTACTTGTTAGTTTTAGTTTTAATACATTTTGTTGGTTAGTTACATAAATACATTAAGTGAAAATGAAAAAATGACTTGTTATTTGAGGAAGGTGGAAAAACCATATGTATAACATGGGAGTAAAGTGCCTTTTCCTCCCTCGAATGATTACTGCCCTCCGCTACGCGTCGGGCAGTAAACTTCATTCTCGGGAGGAAAAGTAGCACTTTCCTCCCTTGTTATACAAATAGCTATTTCCACCCTAGGGAGTAAAACTAAAAGTGACGTCATGGTATGTCATTGATGAAATAACTTATTGGCGCCCTATACAATATTCTATTATCTATTATGTAGGTATCAGTATTTTAACATTTATTTATAGAACACCCTGTATTTTGCAGAATGGTAAAAAACAGTAAATTGTTATTTTGATTAGCAATGTTTACATTAATAATTTGATTTATATTTGACAGTTGACAGTTACAATGTTCCTACTTGTTAGTTTTAGTTATCTAATAAATTTTGTTAGTTACATAAATAAATTATTTAAAAATGAAAAAATGATTTGTTAGTTGAGGAAGGTGGAAAAATCATATGTATAACATGGGTGTAAAGTATCTTTTCCTCCCTTGAATGATTACTACAGTAAACTTCATTCTCGGGAGGAAAAGTAGCACTTTCCTCCCGTGTTATACAAACAAACAGCTATTAGTTAGAATTTATTTTCGGTCAATTCCGACAAAAACATTGTATATAGGTTATTCCTATTTGTTTTGAGAACTGTTTCCGGACTGGACGTCAAACCATCATAAACTTTAATTAAAATGATTTTGGTCTATTTTAAAAAAACGTAGTAGTGAGTATTATTTTTTGAAACGTGTTCAGTTATCCAGTTAGACATTGACTTACTAATTAATTTATAAAAGTTTCTGGGTCATTCAAACTAAATGAATTATTTTGTACTGTTTTTTCAATACTCAAGTAAACAGATGTATTTCAACCCACACTTATGCCACTATTTTTGCATTTTAATTTTCACACACGTGCAAACAAGCACACATACATACAATTGATTTCAAGCGCCTACAATTTCTCGTGCCATTGGCTTTTTTGCAACGACGATAAACAAATTGCAAGGCCAACAGTGGAAATTTTTAACTTAGAGGTTCCATGTTTTCGTGCAGAAAGCATTAAATTGATTTAATTTTTTTCATACTTTTGAGTATTTTGTTTTGGTTTTCTGTTAATTTTTAGAGATTGAAATTTGACACATTATTAAATTCTAATTCTAAGGCGGTACGAAGTTCGCCAGATCGGCTAATAATATAATATAAATATACAGAGTGAGTCTGTAATTTGGAATAAATTCAATAGTTCAAATACCAATTGTTTTTTTAATGCTCAGCCCTGTTGATTAGTATTTTAAATCTTAATTTTTTATATACAATAATAATGTATACAGGGTGTCCCAATTTAGAGATATGACGGCATCATTAATTTTCTTAAATGGCAACAATAGGGCGTGTAAAGTTATACATAATTGCAAAATATCAAATTTTTATTTCCTACCATTCACAAGATAATAAAAAAATAAAGTTATGTCTGTAATTTGGAATAAACTTAATAGTTCAAATACTATTTTTTTTTGAAAAATGCTTGACCTGTCGATTATTATTTCAAATCGAAATTTTTTACATACAATAATAATGTATAGAGGGTATCCCAATTTAGAGATATGACGTGATCGTTGATTTTCTTATATAAACTGCAAAATATCAAATTTTTATTCACTACCTTTTACAAGATAATAAAATATAACATTAAATCTCTAAATTGGGATACCCTGTATACATTATTATTGTATGTAAAAAATGTTAATTTGAAATACTAATCGACAGGTCTGAGCATTTTTCAAAAAAAAAACAATTAGTATTTGAACTGTTGAATTTATTCCAAATTACAGAGATAACTTTGATATTTGTTATTATCTTGTAAATGGCAAGGAATAAAAATTTGATATTTTGCAGTTATACAGGGTGTCCCGAAAAGATTGGTCATAAATTATACCACACATTGCGGGGTCAAAAATAGGTTGATTTAACCTCACTTACCTATATACAGTAGTGCATACAAAAAAAGTTACAGCCCTTTGAAGTTACAAAATGAAAATCGATTTTTTTTTCAAATATTGAAAACTCTTAGAGATTTTTTATTGAAAATGGACATGTGGAATTTTTATGGCAGCAACATCTTAAAAAACAATTAAGTGAAATTTGTGCACCCCATAAAAATTTTATGGGGGTTTTGTTCCCTTAAACCCCCCCAAACGTTTGTGTACGTTCCAATTAAATTATTATTGTGGCACCATTAGTTAAACACAATGTTTTTAAAACTTTTTTGCCTCCTGGTACTTTTTCGATAAGCCAGTGTTTATCGAGATATTTTGAATATTTTTTTAATCCACCACATATTATTTGTATATGGTTAGGTACGGTTATAGAGACCTGTTAGTTAATAATCTGAAATAATGAATTAATTGGAACGTACACAAAAGTTTGGGGGGGGGGGTTTAAGGGAACAAAATCCCCATAAATATTTTATGGGGTGGACAAATTTCACTATAATTTTGTTTTAAGATGTTCCTGCCATAAGAATGATACATGTCCATTTTCAATAAAAAATCTCTAATACTTTTAGATATATTGAAAAAAATCGATTTTCATTTTTCAACTTCAATGGGCTTTAACTTTTTGATGGGCACATTTGTACTAAGGTAAGTTAGGTTCAATCGAACTATTTTTGACCCCAGAATGTGTGGTATAATTTATGACCAATCTTTTCGGGACACCCTGTATATAACTTTACACACCCTATCAAAATAGCTATTAAAATGACAGTGTTGCTATTTAAGAAAATCAACGATGACGTCATATCTCTAAATTGGGACACCATGTATACATTATTATTGTATGAAAAAAATTTTCATTTGAAATACTAATCGACAAGTTTGAGAATTTTTCAAAAGAAGAATTAGTATTTGAGCTATTGAATTTATAGTCTAAGAGCTAAAGGCGAGAAATCATCGTCATAAGTAATATGGAGTTTGGCATGTGAAATGTGTCTATTGTATGTTGATAATTATGACCCCTTTCAGGCTGACACCTCAGTGGATACAGGGAGTAGCAATAAGGGATGAAAGTGGAAAGTTAACGGAGTCATTAAAGGTTTTCAACTCCTATTTTGTTAAACCTCCATCGATTTACATGAAAATTGGTGAGTAGTTAGAGCATACCTCAAGAAATAAAACTGATATGGTGCCAACGTGCGCTTTTACCCTGAGGGTGGATGCCACCCCTTCTCAGAGGTGAAAACTATTTTATTAAAAAAAACCCCACTAATTGATAGAGGGACAAATTTTAAGCAAAATTTATTACCCCTAATTATTAAAATAAATCAATACATTTTGAGTTATTAAAGATCAAAAATTTGAATTTTTCGTGAAATAAATGCATGATGTTAAGCGGTTTTTCGTAAATAATTCAAAAACTGTAAGTTTTATCAAAATAGTTATGATTACCAAAATTTAAGATAATAAAAAATAAAAGAGATTTCTTATTCGAAAAACCTTTGAGAATTAATAAAAAGTGAGTTATAGGTGATGGAATGTATATTTTTTTTTCGGCTAGTACCCACATCTATGTATTCAAGCTCAAATAACGGGAAAACGGTGCATTTTATAAAATATATTTACTGAACACTTGTCAAAGTACTTAGAAATATGTATCAAATGAGCTCCCGGAAAAGTTGGTACCATTAACCATTATGCTACAAACATTTTTCAAAGTTTAGGCTTTAAAAATTTGGAGCTTAATTATTATATTATTTATATAAGTTTTTAAAATTGTTTTAAGACATTTATATAAAATATAGCAAAAATGTGTTTGAATATTATGTCAAATGTGCTCATTATTGGACACCCTCAGTTTCTGTACATATTCAGTTTATACAGGGGCGGTTCTAGACAAAAAAAGTGGGGGGCAAGGGAACACAACCGGTGAATAAACAAGATAACGTGCCTTTTTAACGAAAATTATAGTACAAAAGTACTGTAAAAACTGTAGGGGGGGCAGCTGCCCCCCTGCCCCTGGCTAGAACCGCCACTAAGTTTATATCGATAAAAAAAATTCAATTAAATATCGAAATAACATAAAAATAATATTTAAGTAACATACATATTATTTCAAAAATATATTACTTCATATAAACTGTAAAAGAATTGAAATATCAAATAAATAAATATTACTTATTAATTTTAATGTAAGTAATGTTAAATGGCAGGTTACAAATTTTTGGTGCTGTCTACCCAATGATTTATGTATTATGTATATTATATTGTATAATATACAGTGTGTCTACTTAAGTTGGACACATATATTACGGGACACTTTTTTATTTTTAATTTTACGAAATAAAGTTATAATTCATAAAAAGTTCTGCATCGTCTAAAACCTACGATTCAATCATCAGATAGCAAATTTTATCTATATTATAGGAGGTATTTTAAAAAATATGAATTTCGCTCAAGATTAAAGTACCTTTTTTTCACACTGTTGTAAATTATTGTTACTACGAAAAGTTGTTTGGAATTAAAAACTGTGTTCTAATATATGCAATAGTTGATATTATTATAATTAAATAATTAATAATTATTATAATAATGGAACTATTATCTACATTCTTCTAATAAAAAGAAAATATTTAATTGTTTTCTCAAATTAGAGATACCTACCAATCAATATTTTCATTTATAACTCTTTTATTATTAATTTTACGAACAAAAATTATTCTTCATAAAAAGATCTGCACGGTCTAAGATCCAAGATGCAATCATAAACATAAGATTATATAAAATTGTATCGATTTTAGTCGATGTGTAAAAAATGTGAATTTCGCTCAGTAAAGTGCCTTTATAGCTCACAATATTTAAATAGTAGGATATAATTGCACATTAAACATAGTTTTTACTTCTAAACAACTTTTCATAATAGCAATTTTCCATATTAGGAATTTAAATACATAAAAAACAAAGTTTTCGTTATAATAATGATCGCATTTTTAACTTGTTATATTTAAATTGTAATAAAACGAACTTGATAATAAATTATAATAATAATTTTATTCCCGAAATTCCTTTAAAAATTATTCTGTTAACAAATTTCAAAATAAATATATAAATAGCGTATGTTTTAATTTTCACTTTTTCCTAAAAACTCGAAAGGGTTCTCTTATTTCCATCATCACTTGCTTAGCTTTGATGTTATAAACTTCATCTGGAGCTCACTTGATAGGTATTCTTGAGTACTTTGACAAGTGTTCAGTAAATATATTTTATAAAATGCACCGTTTTCTCGTTATTTGAGCTTGAATACTTAGATTTGGGTACTAGCCGAAAAAAATATACATTCCATCACCTATAACTCACTTTTTATTAATTCTCAAAGGTTTTTCGAATAATAAATCTCGTTTATTTTTTATTATCTTCAATTTTTGTAATCATAACTATTTTGATAAAACTTACAGTTTTTGAATTATTCACGAAAAACCGCTTTACATCATGCATTTATGTCACGAAAAATTCAAATCTTTGATCTTTAATAACTCAAAAAGTATTGATTTATTTTAATAATTAGAAGTAACAAATTTTGCTTAAAATTTGTCCCTCTATCGATTAATGGGGTTATTTTTAATAAAATAGTTTTCACCTCCGAGAAGGGGTGGCATCCACCCCCAGGGTAAAAGCGCACGTTGGTACCATATCAGTTTTGTTTCTTGAGTTATGCTCTAACTACTCACCAATTTTCATGCAAATCGATGGAGGTTTAACAAAATAGAAGGTGAAAACATTTAATGACTGCACCAACTTTCCCCTTTCATCCCTTATTGCTACTTCCTGTATCCACTGAGGTGTCAGCCTGAAAGGGGTCATAGTTATCAATATACAATAGACACATTTCACATGCCAAACTCCATATTACTTATGACGATGATTTCTCGCCTCTAGCTCTCCGTCTATTATTCCAAATTACAGACTCTAAACGTCGATGATGACAAATCTTATGGTCAGCGAAGAGATATTCGTAGAAATAAGATCCATAGACCAGGTAATGGCCTAGGTCATGAAATTCACATGGGAAAAGATAAGGGAAAAGTCTTAAGGGGGGTATGGTTTGAAATATTTTTTTTGTTATTTCAAATAAAAGTGCATACTTTCAAGAATACTCTCTGAAAATTTAAGATTGACTGGAGTAACATTACCAGAGATACAGCTGAAGTTGAATATCCCTACCTTCGACTCGCTTTGCTGCTGCTTCGCACCAGCACGCTTAAGCGTAGTGAGAAACGTTCAACAACTGCTCGCCTTCTCTTTTGTAGATTACTCCTCAATTCAAAAAACATATTCCAATGTGCACTACTTTACGATTTGGCAGACAAATAAGATGATGATGAAGTTGTCAAAACTTTAAACGCATTTTTCTCAAAACTGCTTTTTCAAATGCGTTGGACATTGTAACTGAAAAACTACTTTACCTATCTACCTGAAATTTTGCACAGATTGTCTTTAGACACTTCATGAGGTAACAACGTCGAGATATTTTTTGTTTTGTGCTTATTTTTTGTTCAACAATAATAAATCTGTTGATTTTCACAAAATTTTAATCAAAAATTTCCTATTTTTGACTTCTGAGTGATACCAAAAATTCAAAAATCATTAAAAATAAAAAACTCAGCGTTGTTACCTCGTGAAACTCCGAAGCTAATTAAACCTTTTTGAATTTTTGGTTTCGTATGATCCAGTGATCCTTTCTGTCAAAAATTTGTCACCAATGGCTTATTTTTCAATATTTTTGATGAGTTTTTTTTTAATATTCTTTGAATTATACTTAACATGATAATTTTAATCTAAAAATTAAATAATTCTGCATAGCTTCGAAAAAAATTCACAAAAATATGAATGATTTGTTGATATGTTGATATGTTGATTTTAAACCACATTACCCCCCAAATTGAAACAGATCGAAAATTGTGAAGGAGATCTATTTCGAGCAGTACACAAGCGAAGATTAAATGATGAGTAGCCTTTTCTTCTCTAAGGACTGGACTATATTGTTATAAGTCAGACTGTTATGAATAAAACTAAAAATATGACCTGCTAAAGGATTTTCTGTATCGTGAACAAAAAATATTTTATGAATATATTTTTTGCGTATAGAGAATAGTTGACGGAGTAGGCAATCGCGTGACAGCCACAAGTAATCCTTTGACACGTATGTATCGTTTTGATCGAAACAGGCCAAAAGGATTTTGAACTGCGTGTGACGTTTAGACTTAACTATTATCCGCTTTTCCAAGTTTCCAAATTGTGTTTAACACATTTTAAGGTCTTAGAGTTAGGAATGAACTTTGCCTATTTGAACTTCTCTATTTAAACCCTCATCCTCGACCTGGACGGAGCCGCTTAATTTGTCGAGCTTGTTAAAGATATTTTATCACATTCTGACGCACAAAATGAAAAATAAATCAGCTAGAAGGTCTAGGGGTTTTCTAATTTGCAATGCATGAAGGACGTATATACAGAGTGAGTTTTGAATATGGAACGCCTTAATTATCCCGGAAGCGGCTTGTACAATTTACACAAATTTTGAGTTGTGAGGGTTTTGTAATATATACCATCGTATGGTTTTATTAACAGTGTTGTTAGATTTTCCGTTATTCGGGAAATATAATAAAATTTATTATTTCCAATACATGACCATGTATTTTTTCAGTGTAACATCCTTAAAAAATATTGAATATTCATAACCCATATCACTATATCCTAATATCCTTAAAATCTCAATTAGTACTTATTCAGAAAAACAATACATGGTGCCCTTAATAAATACTTCTTCTTTTGAACCATTTATTGAAAGATATTTTTGTTGCAGTTATAGTCATCCTACTATATTTTATATTTTGTCAATGTGTTGTTTTAACTTACGCGTATATAATATAAGCTTACGTACCTATAACTCCGAAATTATGGTACTTAGGTATGGACAGTATAAAATGTGCTGATTAAAGCTTACAGTTGGTTAAGCCATTTATTGAAAAATTTTCTAAAACATGGCCATATCTACAATGCGAGGAATATTTAAGTGACACACAGTTTGGTATCCGTAACGGGTTTGAGCAAATAAGTACGCTATTTGCTCGAGCATGTCTTACATGACAAACGCTTTATAGCCTCATCGAAAAATGTGTAGAGTACACTCAATATTTGTGGATTATGAGAAAGCATTTGACAGAGTAAACCACAACCAACAGAAAATGCTAGAAGCTTTAAAAGAATGCAGAATAGATCACCGCTACACCACTGCCATCAAGAATATCTACGATAATGCTACGGCATGCATCAGACTCCATAAAGATACAAACAAGTTTAACATTAATCGGGGAGTTCTCCAGGGCGACACCATTTCGCCAAAACTGTTCACAACATTATTGGAATACATGTGTAAGTGTGCAAACCTAGACGAAAAGGGCATAAACATAAATGGAGAGCAACTTAGTCACCTCAGGTTTTCGGACGACATAGTCCTGACATTCCATCGAAACAGATCGCATTGGTCATGCCATCGAAATGTGTGAAAGGCTCTACCATGCCTCTACACAAGTGGGTTTAACGATCAAGAATTCAAAAACACAAGTGAACAAACCTCGTTCTGAGTGAGAACATCAACACAACTGGAACAAGTCTAGAACAAACATCAGCATACAAATATCTGGGTCACGAAATTTATTTAAGTAGAGGCAACCAGACCAATGAATTAATACCTAGAATAAGGTTGACGTTTTCAAATAAGCTTTTCCCATCTGCTTAAAGAGAAATGTTTTTGATCAATGAGTGCGGCCGGTTCTAACACGCTAACTCTCACTAAGACGTCCACAAACAAAATTCGAACAACACGAGGGCAACGAAACGGTCCAGTCCATGTTGCGATTAACCCTAAGAAACCGAATAACCAACACAGAATTGCGCCATAGATCGGGAGTAACCCACGCAATCCAAAGAATATCGACCTTGAACAGGAACTTGGTATGGCATATCGCGCGAACGAAGGACGACAGATGGACGAAACCTATTCTCGAGTGAAGACCCAGACAAAACGCCTTTTGAAGCAGAAGACGACCAGCAACAAGATGGACCTGAAGCGGATATACCAAAATTGGAAGCAAGCAGCTCAGGTCAGAAACTTGTAGGGTTAACTACGGGAGGCCTACGTTCAGCAGTGGACAAATATAGGCTGAAAAATAATGGAACGGACAATTTTACCTGTTTGGAAATTCCCGGTAAATTGACGTATTTTTAAATTATACTTTCTAACGATACATTGTGGATTTGATCATTGCACACTATTATTTTAAAAACAATTCCCTCTATAATGACCCTATTCGACTATTCTAAAATAGATAAATCTGCAAATCTCTTCTTACAACTAGTAGTAAAACGAATAATATTGTACTGTAAAGTTTTAGTGGTAACAAGAGGTTTACAGTCCCACTGAAATCCGCTGACGCTAGTAGGGAAAAACGGGAGAGGTAGCCCACTGGGAAAGCTGGTGTATATCAATAATTTCGGCGTTTTTGAACGAACGCCAATGCTCTGTTTGCCTCTGTTTAGAGGAATAATCGTTGGGCTGAAAAATTCGTTAGCTAACATATAAAGAATTTTTTTTGATAAAATTTGATTTTATTTTTCAATATAGTTACCTTCGAGGACGATAAAACAATTATAGTGGTCATACAAGTTTTCAATACCATTTCTGTAAAGTCTACAATACAATTTGTTTTTGCCTCAAAATGAGTCACAGTTTCGGCGATTACCTCTTCATTGGTGCTAAATTTCTTTCCAGCGAGCATTCTCTTGAGGTCAGCGAACAGATGGTAGTCGCTGGGAGCCATATCTGGTGAATACGGTGGCTGCGGAAGCAATTCGCAGCCCAATCCATGAAATTTTGCCATCGCTTTCATTGATTTGTGACGTTGTGCGTTGTCTTGATGAAATAGCACTTTATTTTTCTTCAAATGGGGGCGTTTTTTCGCGATTTCGTCCTTCGAACTCTGCAAAAACGCAATGTAATAGTCGCTGTTAATGGTTTTTCCCTTTTCAAGATATTAGATGAATATTATACCATACTCATCCCAAAATACTGATGCCATAACCTTGCCAGCCGACTGTTGCGTTTTTCCTCGCTTTGACGTCGGTTCATCACGTGCACTCCACTCGATATGAAACGATGGATCCACGTTTCATCTATTGTAATATATAGACGCAAAAATTCGGTTTTATTACGATAGAAAAGCTTCAAACACTTCTAACATCATCAATTTGTTGTTGTTTTTGATCGATTGTGAACTCTCGCGGCACCCACTTTGCACAGAGCCTTCGCATAGCCAAATATTCATGCACAATATACAGGGTGAGTCATGAGGAACTGTACATACTCCTACCTCGTATAGAGGCCCCTATGGGGAATAACAACTGACCATTAAAAAGTGTCTGCTCGCATTGTTTAATAATATACAGGGCGAGTTTCGCATTTTGACAGAAATTTGTATTCGTCATAATTTTTGAACGGTCAGATCGATGTGTCTCTTATTTTGGTCAATCGTTACACTATTAGATACCACCTAATCAACTGATTTATTCAAACTAGAAAAAATCAGGTCCGGCTTTAAAAAATTAGTTGGTTTGGGTCTAAGAAAAAATTTCACCCTGTATACGCTTTTTGAAAACTCTAATAAGAATTTTACAAATTAGACAAATAGGCAATTAAAATGGCTTATTAATTTTTTCCCCACACGATTACTTAATTTTTTATTAAAAAATCAAATTTGACTATGAATTAAAAGTTTGGTAAAATGATATATATTTAAAAAAATTAACTTTTATTACAAAAATTTATTTTTTTTGAACAAATATTTAATTTATGTTACCACCCAATCAACTGATTTATTCAAACTAGAAAAGAATCAGGTCCGTATTTAAAAAATTAATTCGTTTTGGTCTTAGAAAAAATTTCACCCTGTATACGCTTTTTGGAAACTCTAATATGAATTTTCCAAATTAGACAAATAGCCAATTAAAATGGCTTATTTATTTTTTTCCCACACGATTATTTAATTTTTTATTAAAAAATCAAATTTGTCAAAATCTGAGTTTTAACCTAAAAATAAAAAAAAAGAAATCACGGTTTAACTCGCTACAACTCTGTTCCATTTTAATATTTTTTTTCTGCAATTTTTACAGCACATATCTCTTACCATTGTGAAGATTATGAAAATTGTTGTAGACTTCTTCTCGTAAAAGTTATGAATTTTTAACAATAAAAGGTGCAGATTTGTGAATTGCAAAGTTAAATCGCAAAAATGTAGTGAAAAATTACAAAAATATTTTGCCTTTTGAAATAACATTATTAGAATTCAATAAAACGACACTACCGATGAATCACTAAACACATATTGTACAGGGCGATGTTTTCGTATTAGTCAAAACAACCTGTTCCTTTTGAATTTCTGGAAATTAGCTAAAATGGTTTTACTATTTGTAACGCACAGCACAAGCTGTGGAAGTATCAATACGTTATGTATAAATTAAATATTTGTTGAAAAAAAAATTGATTTTTGTAATAAAAGTTATTTTTTTTTAAATCTATGCAAAAACTTTGCCAAACTTTTTATGCATATTCAAATTTGATTTTTTAATAAAAAATTAAGTAATCGTGTGGGGAAAAAATAAATATGCCATTTTAATTGCCTATTTGTTTAATTTGTAAAATTCATATTAGAGTTTTCAAAAAGAGTATACAGGGTGAAATTTCTTCTAAGACCAAAACGAACTAATTTTTTTAAATCCGGGCCTGATTTTTTTCTAGTTTGAATAAGTCAGTTGATTAGGTGGTTATAGTGTAACGATTGACCAAAATAAGAGACACATCGATCTGACCGTTCAAAAATTATGACGCATACAAATTTCTGTCAAAATGCGAAACTCGCCCTGTATATTATTAAACAATTAGAGCAGACACTTTTTAATGGTCATTTGTTATTCCCCATAGGGGTCTCTATACGAGGTAGGAGTATGTACAGCTCCTGATGACTCACCCTGTATATCCAACACCTTCCTTTGATATCTTTAGAGCTAGCTCAAACAACTTCACTTACGGTCATCCAAAATTATTTTGTAAACTTTTTTTATGTTTTCGACGGTAACAGCCTCTTTGGGGCGTGACTGCGTGCTTTGTCCTCGGTGTCCATTTCGCCTCGTTTAAACTTAGCAAACCACTTCTCAACGGCTGATTTTCCTGGAGCAAAGTCCGAATAATGTTTATCAAGTCAAGCTTTGGTTTAAACAGTATTTTTTTCCGCCAAAAAGCAATGCTTTATTAAGACACAAATTCCTTTTTATCCATTATTTTAAAACTAACACAAGTTGCTTCACTCAAAATGTTATATCTCATATAATAATAGTTCAACAGCTGCCATATTTATTTTTTATTTATTAAGCTAAACAGGTCTTGTCGGCTTAGAGCTAAAATGTTTACATTTCTGGTTACATTTTATTTTAGTTTTATAAATTTTATTTAATTACACTTCAGTCTTTTTATACAGTCCTTCACCACCTTCCTCCATCTCCTTCTATCCAATGCTAGTTATTTCCATTTCTCAATGTTACTTTTCTTCTGGTCTTCATACACACTGTCCTTGCATCTTTTTCTTAGCCTGACGTTCCTTCTCTTTTGTATTGGTCTTCGTGAGAGTACCATTTCTGGCATTCTTTTACTTCCCATTCTCTTGATGTGCCCCAAATATCGTAGTCTCTGTGCTTTGATCGTCGTCGTGATCGTTGGCTCTTTAGATAGTTCTTCCAATTCTTTATTGGTTCTTCTTCTCCACTGACCTTCTATTTTCACACGTCCATATATTGCTCTTTACATTTTTCTCTTCCATCTTTCTAAAAGGTCTGCTTCTGACTTTTTCAGCACCCTTGTTTCGCATGCGTATGTTCCTGTAGGTTTGATAACAATCTTATAAATTCTGATTTTGTCTTTCTTGATATGTATTTGGATTTCATTAATGTGCATAATACTCCATACTATTTATTTCCTTTAGCTATTCTTGCTTTTAATTTTACATCTCGAGCAAATGCACGGTAGATAACAAATCCGTCCTATCTAAATCCGGCCCTGGTTTTCATTACGCGTAGGGGTAGGAGGATCGTTTAAACACAGCGATATATCAAACAACTTATCAAGGTCAATCGAGTTGTTGCAACTTATCACTGTGTGTAAACGGTGCATCGCACAACTTATCAAAGTTGGAGTTGGGTTGAAGGTGGTATCGCATTGAATCGCAGCGTCTAAACAGCGTTTCAACTTGTCATCACAACTAGTTGCTGTGACTTATCGTTGTGTTTAAACGACGCCTTAGGCAACCTACAGGACAAACTATATTAGACTTCGATAGTCGTGTTCCATTCTATAAGGTCTCTGAAACATCCCAAACGTTTATGTGATACCCATTATTTATCCTTACAGAACCTTCATTTTTAGGTTGTTACGTGCTCTAATACAGAAATTGATAAATTCATGACCTAATTAACTTCACAATAGTTCCGTATTCTCAGTTTTGTAACTTTTCCACAGTTGATAAAATAGGATGCAATAGGATACACTTTATAAAACTAATAATTGCAAAATTTTAATCCTCTACTGCATCAATATGTTTTTGTTATGAGATAATTATAATGGTGGTACGTAATACTGTAATACGTATTAGTAACAAAATTCAGTTATTTTAACAAAGAATACATATTTTTCGATTAAAAAAGAAATTTAAAAATAAGCCATATATGGCTAAACATAGATATATGATATATGGCAAATCCTAAACATCCTACAGAAACAACACGATATTTTATAAAAATAGACAACTTCAATAAAACAATTGAGGGAGGTTGATGAAGTCAAACTGTAGGTCCTTATAGTCATGGAAAACGGAAGGATTATGAGGATAGAGATTATATTATGAACTATGTAAAGAAAACCCAAACTACCCAAGCAACGACTATATACTTGGAAAGCCTAATTCGATAATGGCAGCAATCACGGGTCTTCCAGAGATCAAATAGATTATATTTTATGCTTGTAAGTAAACGCTTCTGAAATGCCGTCAAAAAGGTCACTACATTTCCAGGAGCAGGTGTTGTTTCTGATCACCAACCCCAACTTATGTTCTTGCCCTTTGCAAATAGAACCAGATCGTCGGCCTATCTTCTTCTTCATATGCCGTGCTCGATTATCGAGCGTTGGCTATCAAATTGCCTATAGTAAAAACCATTCTCTCAGGTTTTTAAGCCATAACGTTCTTCTCCGACCTGGGCCTCTTCTTCCGTTTACCTTGCCTTGTATTATTAAATGTAGAATTTTATATCTCTCTGGGTGTCGCATAGCATGGCAAAAATATTCAAGTTTGCGATTTTTAACTGTTCTGATGACTTCCGTAACATTTCAAATTCGTTACAAACTCTATCCACCCAACTTATTCGTAGGATTCTTCTATACATCCAGATTTCACAGCCTTCCAGTTTCTTGAGAAGTGTATCCGTTCAAGTCCAACCTTCGACACCATACAAAACAGTAGAGAACACATAACGTCTCACTACTCTAATTTTCAAACTCAAAGTATTATTATTATTGTTTCTACATAACTGCTGCTTCATCTTAAAGAATGCAGCTCGGGCCTTCTCGATACTTATTCTTATTTATTTGCTCATGTTCTAGTTCTCATTTAGATTACAACCAAGGTAGGTGATACTGTTAGTTCTCTGTAATTCAATCTCAAGCCATTAAAGCCATGTTCTATCAGTTCCCTGTAAGAATTTTTGGCACGTTTTATTCTAAAACATTGTTTTTTTTTTATTAATGTGTAGCTATGATTACATGATCAAACGCATATGAGAGGACGGGCGATCGGGCATTAACAACTAAAAAACAATATTTTAAAATAACATAAGACCAAATTACTTATCAGTTGCTGATAAAATAGGGTTTGTACTTGAATTTAGGCATTTCGTAGTTCCAAAAGTAATATTTTTTAATTGTGTTTTTGAACCTAGAAAATCGTCACTTTTCGATTTCTTTCAGTTTTAAATTGTTTATAACTCGGAAACGATTAACTTTAGAAGAAAATTAAAACAGACCTTTTTTGTTCCCAATGATCCAAGAAGCCTAAAATAATATCTACCCGAACCGAAAAAATTGATTTTTATAATTTGATTATTATTTTTTAATAAAAGTAGTAATAGGTAACTCCGAAATTATGTCATTTAGGTATAGGGAATGTAACATGAAAAATAATCAGTATTTATTAAGGACTCCAATATGCAAAAAATATACAGGATGTTCCATTTGAAATAAGAAAGTGCATTAGATTTACAGAAAAACGGAAGATTTGACAACAATGACCACTATAATATCGGCCGCATTAGAAGATTCTTACCCACCAAAATCTATAAAAATCGTTCCAGCGGTTTCCGAGAAATTACCGTGTTGTCAGACTTCTTCGCGGACACGCGCCAACTCGTAACTCTTAATGACAAACTTTTTTAAATCAAAATGTACACCGGCCAATTCGTAACTTTTCTACCTGACCAACTCGCAACTTTATACAGGTGAATTCGAAACCATTGTTTAATAGTTGTTAGGTTATAAGGTAAGAAATAAATTTGAACAGTAACGGATTAAGCCAACACGGGGCATATAGCATATTATTATGTAAGCGAATGGTTCTTGGTTTGCTTAACCACATGTTGTGTATTATATGTACCTACCTATAAAAAAATAATAATAATTGACTTATGCTCCTTCTCAAAAATATGCCCGGAACATTAATAAAAAAATTAAAATATTTAAAAATTTCGAAAAACATTATTTTTTTTCTACATTCTTTTCTTATAACTTTAAAACGATTTATTTTGGAGCAAAGTCGTAGGAAATTAAAATAAAGATAATTGAATTTTTTATGATATACGACTAGTTAAAAATGTCTTAAATTATTACCCTTTCTGCAAAATAGCAATAAATACAAAATAAGGGGGCAAAATAAGCCTCATTTTATTCAGTGTTTTTCATCAACTTTGGTTGCACTTAGAACCTTCGTAATTCGCACAGAAAATCCTTATAACATACTTAAATCGTCCACCAAATTTCATTAAAATCGACCTGATAAATTTTGCATAATAATTTTGCAATCTAAATTTTTTTAAAAAAGTTCAAATTTTTTAAAAACTTTCTGAACAGAAAGTAGACCATTTAGAGGTTTGCTAATTTTTTCACATATAAAGAGGCTCTCTGCCTATCTAATACACTTTACAGAATTAAAATCGGATTATCTAAGAAGCCTCAGGACTGTTTTAAAGTTATAAACAATTTTTTGGCTTATAAACAAATAAAGTGAGGACGTTTGAGTTGGAATAAATTCATTTTCTCGAGAATGGGCGTCTCTGGAGATAAATCCCGAAATAAGTCGATTTTTATTTTTAAATTCTAATTTTTTGGTATACATAGGGTATACCAGTGACGTCATCCATCTGGGCGTGATGACTCAATCGATGATTTTTTAAAATGAAAATAGGGGCCGTATGATAGCAGGCCGTATGATTCCGTCGGTATAACAGGTTGCCTTTCAACCAGATGCAGAACAGTACCATAAATGTTTTCCACTTTTTAGCACTTTCTTTAATTGAAATTTAAAATTATTTACCACCAATAACTTACACCCACGTGCACTCATTACGAAATCTTTTATCTGTTACAAGAATTTCAGTCATTTTCACAAAATTTATTTGGATTTTCTCTAGTAACTGTTCCAAGAGACAATACATAAATGATGAATACCTTTTACACCACCTTCAAAGAGAGTAATTTTTACAGGTACATACCTGGAATACCGGTATTCAATTATCAACATTACTTAAAAATGAAAGTTACTAATTCACCGGTAGTTAGTGGGTTATCGAAGAATTACCTGCGCGCCAGAGTTACGAGTTGGCCTGTAATTAGGATGGGGGATTAAAATAGTTACGAATTCACCGAGACCCTTCTTCGCAACCCTGTATAACAAACAAAATTATAACCAGTACCAAATTATATGACAGTTAAAAAAGAAGATTTTAAATGGTGATGATTAAGATACTTTGAAAAAATTTGACTACAGTAATCCCAAAAAATTAAATTTTTACTGTAAGCCCAGCTGGACTATACAGTAATTTCCTCGCATTTCATTTCGGTATTTCTAATTTATTTTCTCGCTTTCAGCTCGTTGATCTCGACTGACTTTTATTGAAAAAATAATTCACTGTCTTCCATTAAAATGGACAATGAATCAAAACGGACATCGCCATAAACCTTTCCTTTACAAAAAATGATAAATGATGTAATTATGCACAAAAGAACCATCTGCTTTAAGCATATGCAGACAGAAAGCAGAATAGGCAATCGAAGCAACGAAATAATATGGATTTTCTAATACTTTGGGTAGGCCGATTTCTCGTGGAAAATTAACTGGAAAGCTGACAACTGATCTCGAGTGTCAGTAACAAAAGGAATAAAATTTTTCAATTCTGGTCGATAGTTTCCAAATGTAACTACTGATCTATTATATTAGTATTTATTTTTTTCTGTATTACGTAAATAAACATAGTTTCAAAAGTTATGTATCGTCTAAAATTATGCTCATTGTTGATTTTTCCGTAAACAGATTAACGGATTCCGCTAATTTTTTCGGTATCGACGGCTGAAAGGCAAAAATTACCAAGCGACATTTGGCTAACTTTACACTAGAGCGATTTAAAGTTTGAAATTTTGAAAAAAAATTCATAAAATAGGATTTAGTGGTTTATTGTCATAATTCCAACGCACTTTAAATGCAGTTTAGGTACTTTATAAACTACCCCTTGTAGACTATGTATTTTTAATAATTTATGAAATAGTGTCGGTTAGTAATATTTTCTGCTAAATCGCAATCAGGAAAAAGTTACCAACCGACTATATTTTTTTACCTTCAACTGGAAAAAATACTGAAGGTGACTGATTTTTATTATCGAAACTGGTAAAATTGATTAAACCTGATACATTTTTGACTGTATTTTAAGAAATATAACCTATCCGAAAACCATTCATGTTTTGTAACAGGTAAAATGGTTGAACTAGAAAACTAAAAAATATAATTTACAGTAATTATCATATTAATAACAGGCCTTACTTTGAATCGTCTCGTCTTTATCCATACGACATGCATGATCAGTGAAATGTAAATTTCTTATTTGAAATATGTACTGATTTCTTGGCATACTGCTACACTACTTACCAAAAGTAAATCTTTGGTAGATGCCCCTGCGCTTGCCAAAGCTAGGTTTAGGATATTATGGATTCGTTTTCTACTATCCATTATAGTAATAAAACAATACGATCACGTTGATCCAAAAATGAGTTAATAAGTAATACCCAATACTAAAATAGTTATTTTCCTAATTGGTGCGGAAAGTGATACTTTCACGCACGAGACTGCCGTTGACCCGAACGACGCGATAGCGGAGTTCGGGCAAGCAGTCGAGTGCGGGGAAGACACTTTCCGCATGAGTTAGGAACAATATTTTTTCCAGGGCCGTACGTTTGGAAAAAAGCCACAAAAAATAGAGTTATATCAATTTTTATTTAGAAGTGAAAATACACAAATTAATTCTTTGACAAGGTTGTCAAAACCAAACTTTCAATATAATGGGTTACGACGACGACGATATTGGTTTCAATGACGACGATTCAAAACCATTGTAATTGTCTACTGATCTGACTTTTAAATATTATGTCAAAATAATTTTATTTCATCGAATTATCGCGCTAATTTCATTAAAACCTGAACCCAATAATATGAATTTGAAATAAATTAGTAAATAATATCTAAATATTAGTTTATTGCATGTATTATAATATATTATAATGCCATATTACAAGGTAATTTACTTTCACGCACGCCGTGCGGAAAAGTGCAAATTTCGGAAACGAAATGCGTGCGTGAAAGTGGCTCTTTTAGCACGGCCGTAGAAAAAATATAGATTTCAACTATTCCACAATTCGGAGCAAACTGATCGATATTCTGTTATTAACTACAAATCAAACCATGATTTGGAGCCGTTCTAAACGGCGAAACAGGTTACGTGCAATAATGATAAGCTTCCCTTTAAAATTTATTTTTTAAAGAAATATATCTAAGCAACATAAACATTAAAAAACGGCAGGTAAATTACCAAGCGACAAATTCTACCTTTAGAAAAATATTATACAGGATTTTACTGTTTTTTTTTTAAATTCTACCTATTTTAGGTAGAAAGAAAGAACTATTTATCTTGTTTAAGAAAGTTACATCTAGATAGAAATTAACTAAACAAAAAATGGTATTTAATTAATGTGCGAAAAAAAGTAATAAATGATAAAAAAATATTTTTGGATAGGGTAAAATTTCTTAAGCATTTTAAAAACTCTAGATATTGTTTGTAAAAAATCACTAAGCGCTCAAAAACATTTAAAATACAATCCTAACAAAAACTTACTAACTGTAAAGGATTAAAATGGGATAGGTACCAAACGAAAGTTGTTCTAAAATTTACAAAATTCTAGTCGCTTTGTCGCCAAAAATTGTTAAAAATGGCAATTATTTTAAATTACCAAGCGACAAAAAATCCATTGTAGCCACATGAGGATACAACCAATCGAAGCAGAAAAATTTTCTGATTTCAGTGTTATACAGGGTGAGTCATGAGGAACTGTACATACTCCTACCTCGTATAGAGGCTCCTATGGGAAATAACAAATGACCATTAAAAAGTGTCTGCTCCCAATATACAGGGCGAGCTTCGCATTTTGACAGAAATTTGTATTCGTCATAACTTTTGAACGGTCAGATCGATGTATCTCTTATTTTGGTCAATCGTTACACTATTACTACCTAATCAACTGATTTATTCAAACTAGAAAAAAATCAGGTCCGGCTTTAAAAAATTAGTTCGTTTGCATCTTAGAAAAAATTTCACCCTGTATACGCTTTTTGAAAACTTTAATATGAATTTTACAAATTAGACAAATAGGCAATTAAAATGGCATATTCATTTTTTCCCCACACGATTACTTAATTTTTTATAAAAAAAAAATCAGATTTGACTATGAATTAAGAGTTTGGTAAAGTGAACCATACATTTAAAAAAATTAACTTTTATTACAAAATTTAATTTTTTTTAAACAAATATTTAATATATGTTACCACCCAATCAACTGATTTATTCAAACTAGAAATAAATCAGGTCCGGCTTTAAAGAATTTTGTCGTTTGGGTCTTAGAAAAAATTTCACCCTGTATATACTTTTTGAAAACTCTAATATGAATTTTACAAATTAGACAAATAGGCAATTAAAATGGCATATTTATTTTTTTCTCCACACGATTACTTAATTTTTTATAAAAAAATGAAATTTGGCTATGAATAATAATTAAAAGTTTGATAAGTGAACCATGGATTTAAAAAAATTAACTTTTATTACAAAAATTAATTTTTTTTGAACAAATATTTAATTTATGTTACCACCCAATCAACTGATTTATTCAAACTAGAAAAAAATCAGGCCCGGATTTAAAAAATTAGTTCGTTTTGGTCTTAGAAAAAATTTCACCCTGTATACGCTTTTTAAAAACTTTAATATGAACTTTACAAATTAGACAAATAGGCAATTAAAATGGCATATTAATTTTTTTTCCCAAACGATTACTTAATTTTTTATTAATAAATCAAATTTGTCAAAATCGGAATTTTAACCTAAAAATAAAAAAAAAATGAAATCACGGTTTAACTCACTACAACTCTGTTCCATTTTAATATTTTTTTTCTGAAATTTTTACAGCACATATCTCTTACCATTGTGAAGACTATGAAAATCCTTGTAGACTTTCAGTCTTCTTCTCGTAAAAGTTATGAATTTTAAAATATAAAAGGTGCAGATTCGTGAATGGCAAAGTTAAATCGCAAAAATTAAGTGAAAATATTTAAAATTTATCTATTTGATCACGTGTATGTTAAACTATAGAGTACAAAAAGAAGTGTTATGGGGAGTTTTAGATCTAGACGTGTTATAGAAAAAAAAATGCGGAAACTTTTAATTCTAAGAAAAACGTTGTTTAATTTTTTTATTTTTATGGTAAAATTGTGATTTTGACAAATTTGATTTTTTAATAAAAAATTGAGTAATCGTGTGGGGAAAAATTAATATGCCATTTTAATTGCCTATATGTCTAATTTGTAAAATTCATATTAGAGTTTTCAAAAAGCGTATACAGGGTGAAATTTTTTCTAAGACCCAAACGAACTAATTTTTTAAAGGTGGACCTGATTTTTTTCTAGTTTGAATAAATCAGTTGATTAGTTGGTAACATAAATTAAATATTTGTTTAAAAAAACATTAATTTTTGTAATAAAACTTAATTGTTTTAAATCTATGGTTCACTTTACCAAACTTTTATTCATAGTCAAATTTGATTTTTTTATAAAAAATTAAGTAATCGTGTGGGGAAAAAATAGATACGCCAATTTAATTGCCTATCTATCTAATTTGTAAAATTCATATTAGAGTTTTCAAGAAGCGTATTCAGGGTGAAATTTTTTCTAAGACCCAAACAAACTAATTTTTTAAAGCCGGACCTGATTTTTTTCTAGTTTGAATAAATCAGTTGATTAGGTGGTAATAGTGTAACGAATGACCAAAATAAGAGACACATCGATTTGACCGTTCAAAAATTATGACGAATACAAATTTCTGTCAAAATGCGAGACTCGCCCTTTATATTATTAAACAATGGGAGCAGACACTTTTTAATGGTCATTTGTTATTACCCATAGGGGCCTCTATACGAGGTAGGAGTATGTACAGTTCCTCATGACTGACCCCTGTATATAACTCAACATCGCCCAAATTGGCGTTTGGTAACTTTTGCCTTTTAACCGTCGGCGTCGCGGTCGGTATTATTTTAAATTTTTCTTTGGTATTCGCACAGTTGGGCAAAGGTTTACTCAAACTTCTTTTTTGAACTTGTACCGGGTGGAAGAAAAGATACGTTTTTCTGATGTTAAGTTTGAGACACCCTGTAGGGAGGACAAAATATAAGTGTGGGTATACAATGAACTCGTATTATTGAAGTCTTATGTTTTGTGAATATTTTGTTTTTTGAATGTCCCTGGTATCTTTAAAAACTAAGAAATAAACGGGGTTATTCTTTAACATAACGTGTTTTAACTGAAACAAAACTAAATTAACAATAAAAAATAACAGTATCTAACAAACCTTTAGAAACAGAAAGACACATAACGTTAACAATTCTAGTCGACACCTTAAAAGTTATTTGTCGACCAAGTGAGCGGTATGCAGAGCGCAACATAAGAGAGGCGAGACTGTTTAATGGAGGTTCTGTGATGGTTTGGGGTGAAATTTCCTTGAGAGTAAGTAAGGATTTGGTGTCTACGTGGAGGCACTTTAAATAGCGAGAGGTTTATTGCATAGATTTTCTGTCGTCGAACACTATGTTCCTTTCGCACTAGTTATAGGAAAATTTTATCTTAATGGTATGATAAGACATGTCCTCCTCACTTACCGCATGCCGTCAGTTAAAACATGATATAAAAGAGTAAAACGGTTACATTCTTTGTTAGATATCAGAGAAACTAAAAAAAAGAATGTGTGTGTACTTTGAACGCACGTAAGAAGTTATACTTCTATTATATCATGATTTCAACGAAATAAATATTTTAAACAGTTTATTCTTATTTTATTTAAATATTAAACTAATTTTGATACTTACCACTTTCCAAATTTTTTTATTAAAACAATACCAAAAATTAAAAAACAAACAGTAATTGTCCGCATTTAATCCCGGGACCTCTCGAGCTATAGTCGAATGCTTTACCAATGAGTCACAAGTTCACTGTTTATCTGGTTCCTCGGACATAATGACAAATCACGGTAACAAATAGATGAAGTGAAGTTTAAATATAAAAACTTTTTTCCAGGCACAAGATACAAAGACAAATCCAAAGACACAAAAATTATAATAAATATATTTACTAAAAACACTAATATATTCTTTTCACACCTTTTTTTTGGCTGATACATACATAACTTGAAAGATTTAGCAACGAACTCCATTCTGTCTGTGTGCGCATGTGCCCTGAATATTAGAAAGTCACTCCCAATCGCGCCTAAAGAAGTATAACTTCAAAAATAAAATGTTCACAAAATATGAGACTACAACATAATTGAATCGTTTATTTCAGAAAGGGGTCAAGTCACAATTACCTACTTTTGAGAAAATCAAGTTTACACACTGTTTACATTCAACAAACGATCACTTTATATAAAATAAAAATTCTACCTAACAACCTGGAGTATTTGTCAAAAAGTGTTGTATTTTTTAAAAATGTATCTTGTTAATTTGTTTACGAAGAAATAATTAATTTTTTGCACTTATTTTGTGAAGATCTTGACCCCTTTCTGAAATAAACGATTCAATTTCGGTATATACCGACTTTTCTACCGTTTCCTCCCTACAGGGTGTCTTAAGCTTTTGTTTTAGTTAAAATACACGTTAAAGAATAAAACCGTCTATTTTTTTGTTTCTACAGATATCAGCGACATTCAAAAAACAAAACGTTCACAAAACACAAGACTACAATACGATTCTGATGCATACTCACACTTGTACCTTGTTCTCCCTAGTGGGTACCTCAAACTTAAGAAAACCATTTCTTTTCTTCCACCCGGTGTGAGTACAAAAAAGAAGTTTGAGTAAACCTTTGCCCAACTGTAGTAATATATGTGACGTAAATGATGGTACGTATATGTCATAAAGCAGAAGGTACTAGGTTTGTTCTGTGTTAGCACGAAGACTAATTTCAGGGCATTTTTATGGAGTTTTTGGTTTAACAAAAGTTTAAAGAAAGAAAAAGATAAGAATACCGTGAAGAAGGAATATCCCCGGAATAAAGAAGAGGAACCTTTTATAAGATCTTACGAAACCATTAAAAGTATTTTTAGTTATTTCTGTTAATTTTTTTTTATTTAAACTACTCCAAGAAATTAACGCACCACATTGGAAATGGGTAATTTTTGATGTCTCAAATTTCCTAAACCTGCCGTCGGATTTAAGTGATTTATAGCCTCCTTTTTTAACAATATCGCTGTAATGATATTGTTTAGACAGGTAAATTGTCATTGTATACCGGGTGTACCAATCAAACTGTGTTTTTTCTCAAAGTTCACCACACCCTGTGGAATATTCTAGCATTTATAAAATACTGAAATTAAAACCCAACTATAGCCTCAGATTTTCTTAACATTCTATTTTTTACTCAATCGCTTATGTTGGATAATAAAAAAGTTAGGTAAGTTAACAACTAGTCATGTTTTTCATCAATACTTTGTGTGCGACAAACTTCAAAAGGGTAATTCTAGATGAAAAAAAAATGACAGTTTGCTTTATAAACTTAAGGCGCATTTAAATCAAAGCGAACACGAACGAACGAACGAATTCGTTCGTTAACTTTATTGTATTTGTACAGCGAATCGAGCACGACCGAACGAATTCGTTCGCATTCGCACATGTTCCAACCGATGTCGGTAAGTTAGCGAATCATCAAAGGAAATCGTTGTTCAATGTGGACAGTGGATAGACGGTAGCGAACGAATTCGTTTAGAAGTACTCATTTAATTTATTTACAAACGTTAGTTTGAGAGGGTTGTTTATTGTGTAGTTGTGAAAACATAATTTTGCAATATGGAATATGCCTATGAAACCCAAAATCCAAGCTATATAAAAACAGAAAAACTGATGCTTGTTTTCTATAGGAATGGGTTGTGATGTCTCTGAACCAGGGCCGGATTTAAGGGAGGGCAGGCTGGGCAGCTGCCCGGGGCCCCCACATTCCGGGGGCCCCACAAAATCCCAAACATAAAAAAGTCAGCATATTAATTCACATAAAATACTTTTTGTTTTATGCAAACATAATTATGTATATCAAAAATAATTTCTTATTTATCGTTATCTTGACTTGGCACTACGCCAGTGAGTATAATAACATTGATCAGAACATTGCTTACTCCACATTTACAAAGTTTGAACTTAACTTTGAGCCAAACTTGCCTCCTACGCCTACAATAATGTATTTGTCTTCTAAGGGCCAATTTCTCATATCGAGTTCAACTCAAGTTTAACCTGAACTTCTAGTAAACGTCAGTTTAAAGTCAAAATCGTCTTTCTCAATTCCCGTTCAACCGATGGCAGTTTAAACTTGAACGATGCTTGAACGGTGGAATTCGGCCGTTCAAAGATTTCAGAACTCAGTTCAGATGATTTCATGGACTACGCATGCGTTGTATTAACACGAAACGCTGTCATAATATAAATATATCCTATTTTATTATATTAAGCCCAACGATAAACGATAACATTATTTGTGTTTTTATAATATTTATTTATAATTATTAAAATGACTATTTGACTATAAATACTTAAATTTAACTTTATTCAAAAACAGCATAAAAAGGGTAGTTCAAAATGGCGACAGTTTTTTACCTTTTGCCATCTATTGGCATTTCTCGAAAGCTGTAGAACGAGCACTGACATGAACGCGCAATGAGAAATGCATTCCCAACAGAACCGGAGATCACCTGTGAACCCGGTTCAACTGAACCATAGATTAACGCAGGTATGAGAAATCGACCCTAAATCATATTCTACATCATGCATATTTTTTAAATACCCTTTTTGCATGGATTGCAAAATACTCAAAACATAATCAAGTGGAATTCAGTCTTTTTTGTTGAGTCATAATTTGGTTACGAGTTTGACCTTAAATTATCCCGTTGACAAAAATTGTGGCATAAGAAAATCTAAAAATCTGGCACTAAACCACTCATTTGGTTTGTGACTTTGTGCTACTTGTAGAAAGAATAATAATTGTCAGCTGTAATACTATTTACGATAATCTAGTAAAACAGCAATATTACTCACCACTCACCTGTTTTTATTATTTCGTACTGTTACCCCTGTTGAAAAAGGTAAGTTTTTACTTTATTTTTGTGATACCTTAGAAGTTTCCTATCTAGTATTTGGAGGGTTATAAATCGTTGAGATTTATAAATATATGGAGGGTTATAAATTTGGAGGGTAAATTGACATGAAATTTGGCATACACATAAATAATAACATGTCAAAGAAGAAAAGTGAATTTTGCCGATTTGTGCTTTTGCCCTGGAGGTGAGTTTCACCCCTCCTCGGGTGTGAAAAAATAAGTTCAAAATAAGTCCGGAAATGGATAAACTGACGAATTCTAAGCAACTTTTGTTCTATAGCATTTTTTCACTAAGTTAATACTTATGTAGTGTTATTATTTTAGTTATTCATCATCATCAGTAGCTCGACAATCATTTTCGGTCCTGGCTTGTTCTAGGATTTTCCGCCATTATGTTTTGTTCCTTGCTTTGTTTTTTCAGTTGGTAATCTTAAGTGTTTTCAGATCTTGTTCCACTTGTTCCATTTATCTAAGTTTGGGTCTTCCCTTTGACCTTCTCCCTACTGGTGTCTGCCTCATTATATGTTTTGGTATTTCAGTCTTCAACATCCGTTCAACATGGCCCATCCAGTGCAGACGTCTGATCTTTATGGATGTTATGACGTCGGGTTCGTTGTATGCTGCGTAAGGGGGTTGTTTCTCTGGTATCCGTTTTTTGATGTAGTATAATTCCATCATATAGTGGATTTTTGTTTTTTTAACTTTTATTTGAATAAGTCTGTTATTATTTCAGTTATTTGCAGTAAATTTTCGAGTAAATATGTTCATTTTTCAACAAAAAAAAAAACGTTTTTAGACGGTTTTTTGCAAATGACTAAAAAAGTAAGTATTTTATCGAAAAAATATTCTTATCAAAAATATAAGTGTAGCTTATGAATAAGTGAAAAAAATGGTGTATGTATGAATTCTAGAGAGTGGAGAGTGATCATTCTCAAAACTAAAGTGAATTAAAAATCGCCTTCGGTCTATGATGGGACAAGAGCGTTTCATCTCTCTATAATGAGCATTAAACACTATGTCTTAAAGGAACTAAATAGATATGTCAGACCTAATTAAGGAATTTTCAATTCAAAAATCTAAAAAATACCCAGACTTTAACCATACATTTTACAATATTTATTTTTAATATTTTACGGTAACAAGTTACACCTTTTGTATTTTTTATTATTTAAAAATATATTTATAAATGTAGATCAACACTTTTTTTATTTTTAAAAGGGAAAACTCTATACTTGGCTGTATACCATAGTTATAACAACAATTTTTTAATGGTAGGAGGTAGGGTCCCACACCAATTCTGCCCAGGGACCCCCACACCAATTCTGCCCAGGGGCCCCCACTGCCTTAAATCCGGCTCTGCTCTGAACTAAAAAAATGAATTAGCTTCTGGCATCATTTAGACGAGAAAGACAAAAAGAGGGTTCGAAGTGGTTTGCTTTTGAAAGCCTAATGTTTTTATTGGATAAATTTTAACCTAGAAACACTAATGAATGAGGTAACCAAATAAAATTAATTGCTAAAATTAATTAAAAGCAAATTTATTTCGATACACCAATTTTACAATTTATTTGAACATAATATACTCATAATATCAAGAGCAAGTAACTTTTTCGAGGAAGAATTTTAAGAAAGCTGGTTCTTTATTATGTTATTTTCTAAGCTCCCTCAAACAGCGTATAATACCTGCTACCTGGTATTTTTGTAAGCTATTATTGTATTAAAATTTACCCAGCAAGAAACACGAAAATAAACTTAAACACAATGTGTGACTGGGACTGGCCCATCTTAAAAACATCTGCGGGCAATATGCACTCCCAATCATCAACGAATGCGAACGTTCGCTTAAAATGTAAATGGCCCTACTTTGTAGCGAACGAATGACCAAGCGAACTCCTACGAATTTGTTCCTTCGTTCGTTCGTTCGTGTTCGCTTTGATTTAAATGCGCCTTTATGTTTGCAAATACTTCGTTTCCGAGTTACGAAGTGTTGAAATATTTCTTACGAACTGACGATTTATTTATTGCTCTGAAACCGGTTGAGATATGCAAATGAAATTTGGTGGGAGTTAAGAGGTAGTTATTGCGCATTTTTTGACATACAATTAAAAATTTAATATTCACCATTGGCGCGCATACGGGTAACATGACTCAAAATCACTTAATCGGACAACAGGTTTAGGAAATTCGAGACATCAAAAATGACCTATTTTTAAGGTGGTGCGTGAATTCCTTGGAGTAGTGTATTTTGTATATTATGAGTGAAAATGTGTAATAACTGTCGAAAAATTCACCCAGCCTTTAATTTTTCATTCTAACTTTTCGACACGGTCCTGATTGGACCAGGAAACTTATAGACTAAAGTTGCAATTGTCCTCAATTAAAACTTATTCGTACTAGCTCTTTGTGACTGGTATTTCCGTCAGTGAAACTTGGTAATCTCAATTAGGTAAATGAATGAAATACCAAACCTCTAGTTTGAATATAGTTTTAATCGGTAAATTGTTAAGTCTGAAATTAATTTAAATTTTTAAACTTGTGATAAACTTTCGTTTGAATTTAGTTTTAATTATTTAATTGTTGGGTTTTATCGTTTTGTTAGAAGTAGTTCTAGGCATTGTCATTACATTTAAATGTTTGCTTAATTCTTAACCCGGGAGGCATATTTACAGATGCTAGCGTGTGTAGACACCAGGGTGTTGAAATCAGTGAGGGTTTGGGAAAACAGTACGTTTACAGATGCTAGCGTGTGTTGACACTATGGTGTTGAAATCAGTTAGGGTTTGGAAAAACAGTACATTTACAAATACTAACAGATTTGGACACCAGAGTATTGAAACCAGCTAGCTTTTTTAGTGGTTATACATGCATAGATGCTAACGGCTATTGACATTGAATTTATATACCTACTGCTGTGGAAAATATTTAAGTGATTTAGGTATTAATAAATAACTAAACGTTGTTGGGATATAAGCAATAATACAGGGTGTAACAAAGATACAGGTCATAAATTAAATCACATATTCTGGGACCAAAAATAGTTCGAATGAACCTCACTTACCTTAGTACAAATAATATGCAAATAAAAAAAGTTACAGCCCTTTAAAGTTACAAAATGAAAATCGATTTTTTCAAATATATCGAAAACTATTGGAGATTTTGTATTGAAAATGGACGTGTGGCATTCTTATTACAGGAAGATCTTAAAGAAAAATTATAGTGAAATTTGTGCACCCCATAAAAATTTTATGGGGGTTTTGTTCTCTTAAACCCCCCAAACTTTTGTGTACGTCTCAATTAAATTATTATTGTGGTACTATTAGTTAAATTCAATATTCTTAAAACTTTTTTGCCTTTCAGTATTTTTTCAATAAGGCAGTTTTTATCGAATGGAGGCTTATTTTTAATATGTTTGCATAAAAATTTTATGGGGGTTATGTTCTTTTAAACCCCCCAAATGTTTGTGTACGTTCCAATTAAAATATTACTGCGGTACCATTAGTTTTTTTTTTTTTTTTTTTTTTTTTTAACCCCACATTTATTACAATCTATCTATACAATCTAAACCTAAATGTTTAAGTAGATAATAGACAATAAGTAATAGGACTGACAATAATTAGGAATGACATGTAGGGAGGCATCCAGTGATGCACCCCTTTTTTAAAACTTAGCCTACAACACTGACTATTTCTGACATAAACTTATACACATTAATTTAGTACCTATTGTTCACTTAACTCTAACGGAACTTTTCGTTTTAACCTACGAACAGTACGCGGTTTATTCACTAAATTTTTTGCTAACACGTTTGGATGCACTTTAAGTTTTTCTGTATGTTTTTTCGCGCACTTTTTGATGTCATCTTTGACGTATGGTAGTCCGGCGTCCCGATGGATGGCTTCATTGGTTATGAACCATGGAACTCCTAGTATTGATCTCAATATTTTGGACTGAAATCTTTGTATGATTTCAATGTTGGAATGTGCGGCGGTTCCCCATAATTCTATCCCATAAGTCCACACTGGTTTTAGGATGGATTTGTAGATTAATATTTTATTTTCAGTTGATAGTTTTGATTTTTTGCCCAACAGCCAATATATGGTTCTTAACTTATGACCCAGTTGTTTTCGCTTAGTAAATATATGCTTCCTCCAGTTTAATCTTCTGTCCAAGTACATACCTAGATATTTGACTTCATCCCCTTGTGGGATTCCTTTACCGTTTAAGTATACAGCCGGACATGTTTCCCTACGCGTGGTAAATGTTAGGTGTAGCGATTTGTTTTCATTAATTTTGACTCTCCATTTTGTCATCCATTGTTGAATTTTATTTAGATTATTTTGTAAGATTTCTGAGGCTATTTTGGGATTTTTGTTCGATGATAGTATTGCCGTATCATCCGCAAATGTGGCTGTAGTGATATGTGTATCTGTCGGTAAGTCAGCAGTGAATATAAGGTATAATATAGGTCCTAGTACACTTCCTTGGGGCACCCCAGCGAGAATTTGATGTATGTTTGTGTATTCATTCTCATACTTTACCTGGAAGTTTCTGTTGGTGATATATCACTTTAACAGTATATAGTAATTTGTAGGTAAATTCTGTTTTAGTTTACATAATAGGCCTTTATGCCAGACTTTATCAAATGCCTGACTTACGTCCAGAAATACCGCCGAGCAGTACCTATTATTTTCAAAGTCCTCGTTGATTCTCTCTACAATTCTATGTACCTGTTGTATTGTTGAATGTTGTTTTATAAACCCAAATTGGTGTGGTGGTATTAGTTTTTTGTTTTCTAGTATAGGCATTAGCTTAGTAAGTGTCAGCTTTTCAAAAACTTTGGATACCACGGGAAGAAGACTAATAGGACGGTAGGACTGTACATTTTCTGGTTCTTTTCCTGGCTTTAGTATCATTGTTATTTGTGCTAGTTTCCACTGTGATGGGAAATGACCTAGTCTCATTATAGAGTTAAATAACTGTGTCAGAAATTGGAAGCCTTTCTCTGGGAGTTGCTGAAGAGTTTTTCCTGTAATCAGGTCGTATCCTGGAGCCTTTTTTGGATCGATGTTGTGTTGTATAATATTTTTTACCTCATTTTTTGTGAATCTTTTTTCAGGAAGTTCTAGTTGATAAGGTTTTGTGAGTATCGAAATAATTTCTTCTTCAGTTTGTAGTGAGTAATTTCCCTCATTTGGTGTAAAGACTTTTTTAAGGTGTGTCGCAAATGTTTCGGCCTTTTCTAGAGGACTTCTCGCCCATTGTCCTGTTTGTGTTCTTAGTGGTGGGACTGTATAGTTCTGCCTTCGTAGAGTCCTTGTAGCCTTCCATAATGAGTAGTCAGTAGCTTGAGTTGCATCTAGTTTTTGTAGGTATTCCTGAAAGCTTGCATTTTTTTCTGCTATTATCAATTTTTTTAGGTCTTTTTGTGCTTTATTGAGGTTTGTTTTACTTTGAGGTGATCTTGATAATTGCCATTGTTTTCTAAGTCTTCTTTTCTCAATTATTTTTTCATGTATTGTATTGGAACAGTGTTTGTTCATATGTCGATTTGTAGGTAATGGTGTTGAGTTCCATGCTGCTTCATGTAAAACTGTGTTAAAGTGTTCTACTGCTTGTTCGATTTGTTTATCGGTCTTTAGTGGGATGTCTAAATTGATCTGATTATTTACTTGATATCTAAAATAACTCCAATTTGTTTTGTTGTTGTGTAATATACAGCTCCTTTCTATTTTTGTTATGTTTTTGCTTACAGTTATGATAACAGGTGAATGGTCAGAGGATAAATCGTAACAAGACTTTGGTTTAAAGTATTTTTCATTTATTCCTCTCACTATAGCAAAATCGAGGAGATCTGGAATTTTCGCAGGGTCTGTAGGCCAGTATGTTGGCCCCCTTGTGGTTACTATGTTCAGATTATCTATTAGTATTTCTTTTTGTAGTTCACGGCCTTTGGTATTAATAAGTCTAGATCCCCACATTAGATGTTTTGAATTGTAGTCTCCGCCACAAATAAACCTAGGTCCAAGTGTATCAAAAAAGGTTTTAAATTCTGGTTGTTTAATTGAATGTTTTGGTGGACAATATATAGCTGAAAAAGTTATAGGTCCTGTCCAGTCTTCTACAACCACATTTGTGGCCTGAATATGTGCTTTTTGATAGTGAGTTGTCTGGTAATGTTTGATGTTGTTTCTTATAATGATTGCTGTCCCACCATGTGCAGTTCCATCTGGATGTGTTGTGTGATATATTTTATAGTTGTGAAATTTTATGAAACTTTTTTTCGTGAAGTGTGTTTCTGAAATCAGTATTATGTCTAATTGGTGATTAACTATAAATGCATACAACTCATGTTTGTGTTGTGTCAAGCCATTAGCATTCCATATGGCAAATTTTAGTGTATTAGCCATTAGTTCATTTTTGAGACAAGTGTTGTTAATAAGTTTAGCATGGTGCTCATTTGTTCCATAAGCCCTTTCATCATATTCTTTAACTCCTGCATGTCATTTGCCTGAGTGACCATTGTAATATCTTGTTGGTTGGTATTTACCATTTGAGCATATGTAGGTCTTTGTGTTGTACTTATATTTGTTGTAGCCACTGGTAGCTGTTGGTTTTGTAGTTGATTCGGTGACTCTTTCTTTCTTAAGGTTGGAAATCTTGCTTCTTGCAGTTGTTTATGTACACTGCATCCTCTGTAATTCGCTGGGTGGTTATTACCGCAAAGTACACACTTTACTAGATCAAATCTAATTTTGTTAGGGCAATCAGCTGTTTTGTGATTTAGAGCACATTTTACACACCTGTATTGATGATAGCAGAAATTTTTTGTGTGACCATATCTTTGACATCTGGTACATTGTACTAATTCTCTTTTTAGCCTTGGGGCTTCGACATCAATTTTTGCGTTGAGTAAATATTCCATCTTATAAATTTCTTTATTATTATCTTGCATTTTTAAGTCCACAAAAAATAGTGGTAGGGGTTTTTTTGTAATTCTTTGTAGTATATTCGTTATTTGTAGAACTATATGTCCTTGGCTCTCTATTTCTTTTTTGATTTCTTGTATATTCACTGTAGGATGAAGATGGCGAATCACTACTCTAAAGGGTTTGTCTTGCTTCTTACGATATGTATGATATTCGGTTTTTTTCTCATCAAGTGCTTTTATTATACTGTCGTATATTTCAATTGTTTGGGCCTGTACCTTGACTTGTTCTTCATTCAACACTCTGATTAAATGTTTATCTTTGGCTATAGTGTTTAGTAGTTCGTTTAATGGTTGGATGTTTTTAACACCGGCAATAAATATTGGTGGGGGCTTCTCTTCCTGTTTTTTTTCCTCTTCAGTATCTGCTTCTTGTGTCTCTTCATTAATTAATACATTAAATTTATTTGCTGTTGGTGTGTTGAGCCAGTAGTTATCTATTTTGGTTTGTTTAAGTTTGGAATGTTGTTCCGGACTGGTTCTCCCACGTTTTTTATTTGGAACTATTTGCCATTCTTCATCATTTGCTTTGGATGTGGATGGGGGTTGATATTGGTGAATTCCTTGGAGTAGTGTATTTTGTATATTATGAGTGAAAATGTGTAATAACTGTCGAAAAATTCACCCAGCCTTTAATTTTTCATTCTAACTTTTCGACACGGTCCTGATTGGACCAGGAAACTTATAGACTAAAGTTGCAATTGTCCTCAATTAAAACTTATTCGTACTAGCTCTTTGTGACTGGTATTTCCGTCAGTGAAACTTGGTAATCTCAATTAGGTAAATGAATGAAATACCAAACCTCTAGTTTGAATATAGTTTTAATCGGTAAATTGTTAAGTCTGAAATTAATTTAAATTTTTAAACTTGTGATAAACTTTCGTTTGAATTTAGTTTTAATTATTTAATTGTTGGGTTTTATCGTTTTGTTAGAAGTAGTTCTAGGCATTGTCATTACATTTAAATGTTTGCTTAATTCTTAACCCGGGAGGCATATTTACAGATGCTAGCGTGTGTAGACACCAGGGTGTTGAAATCAGTGAGGGTTTGGGAAAACAGTACGTTTACAGATGCTAGCGTGTGTTGACACTATGGTGTTGAAATCAGTTAGGGTTTGGAAAAACAGTACATTTACAAATACTAACAGATTTGGACACCAGAGTATTGAAACCAGCTAGCTTTTTTAGTGGTTATACATGCATAGATGCTAACGGCTATTGACATTGAATTTATATACCTACTGCTGTGGAAAATATTTAAGTGATTTAGGTATTAATAAATAACTAAACGTTGTTGGGATATAAGCAATAATACAGGGTGTAACAAAGATACAGGTCATAAATTAAATCACATATTCTGGGACCAAAAATAGTTCGAATGAACCTCACTTACCTTAGTACAAATAATATGCAAATAAAAAAAGTTACAGCCCTTTAAAGTTACAAAATGAAAATCGATTTTTTCAAATATATCGAAAACTATTGGAGATTTTGTATTGAAAATGGACGTGTGGCATTCTTATTACAGGAAGATCTTAAAGAAAAATTATAGTGAAATTTGTGCACCCCATAAAAATTTTATGGGGGTTTTGTTCTCTTAAACCCCCCAAACTTTTGTGTACGTCTCAATTAAATTATTATTGTGGTACTATTAGTTAAATTCAATATTCTTAAAACTTTTTTGCCTTTCAGTATTTTTTCAATAAGGCAGTTTTTATCGAATGGAGGCTTATTTTTAATATGTTTGCATAAAAATTTTATGGGGGTTATGTTCTTTTAAACCCCCCAAATGTTTGTGTACGTTCCAATTAAAATATTACTGCGGTACCATTAGTTAAACACAGTGTTTTTAAAACTTTTTTGCCTCTTTGTATTTTTCGAGAAGGCACCTTTTATCAAGATGTGGCTTCTTTTTTAATATGGTTCAAAATACAGTGGAACCTCGATAACTCGGATTAATCGGGACCGCGGCCGATCCGGGTTATCGAAAATCCGGGTTAGCCGGAGAATATGGTAAAAATTAATAACATACGGTATACTTACAGATAAACTCCGTTATAATTGAAATATCATGAAATATATATGCACAGTACACATCTAAATTACGTATAGTTGTATAGACTACTTATATAGTATTGTTCATTTTTTGGTAAAAAACTCATACAAAGACAAAAAAACACGCAAACACAAACCTATCTGAAGCACGATTACAGAACGGAAGCGAAGAATACGACTGTACTATACACAATACGGTCACAATCGGAACAATGTTATGTTATTTAAGAACAGTGGATACTATAAGACCATTATTTAAAAAAGAATTTTTTAAATAGTCTTTTAGTCTTTTTTGAACAACGCTAAGACAGTTTGAAATAAATAAAGGAATACAGGTGCCTGTTGTTTCCGATAATCCGAGACAATGAACGTCGCTCTGCCGCCGTGTGCCATGAGTCATTTTTACTATCGTATGTGCCATGAGTCATTTTTACATACATTTTTATTGTTGAAATGTTTGTCCGGAATGAAAAATCGGTCCGGGTTAGCCGGACTTCCGGGTTATCGGGGGCCAACTTATCGGGGTTCCTCTGTATACCTAAAAATTTAAATCATAAATAAATTTTCATATTATTACCAAGTCTCCATAATCGTACTTAACATAGATATATAAATATGCGGAAAAAGTACTAAGAGGCAAATAAGTCTTAGAAACAATGTGTTTAACTAATGGTACTACAATAATAATTTAATTGGAACGAACACAAAAGTTTGGGGGGGGGGGAAGGTTTAAAGGAATAAAACCCCCATAAAATTTTTATGGGGTGTCCAAATTTTACTGTAATTTTTTCTTAAGATGCTACTGCCATAAAAATGCCACATGTCCATTTTCAATAAAAAATCTCTAGTAGTTTTCGATATATTGGAAAAAATCAATTTTCATTTTGTAACTTCAAAAGGCTGTAACTTTTTTTATGTGCACATTTGTACTACGGTAGGTTAGGTTCAATCGAACTATTTTTTGTCCCAGAATATGTGATTAAATTTATGACCTTTATTTTTGTTACACCCTGTATAGGGTGTACACAAAAGAAGCTATGCTGTTACACAAAAGAACATCATAAAAAATAATGTTGTTCTGAAGCTGTTTCCTTGTGGAATTTTTATAATTAACTATTTAGATGGGAAATAAGCCACAATTAAATTGAAAAAAATAATTTTTGTTAACGTTTCGACGCCCAAATCGGGTGTCGTTGTCAAAATACAAAATACTACTAAATTAATATTTGACGGTTGAAAGTCATCACTTTAATAATTTTTAAAACATTAATTGTCATTAATGTCACTGAATGTATTTTTTCATAGCAACGAAGGGCATTTGACGTAATATACTTGACTACGGGAAATTATCAAAAATTATCAGTTTAATTTTTATTTCTGTAGCTTTCTATTGGTCAGAATCTCGTATGAATGAAATAATCAACATTATATGTAAATGAATGCTTATAATAGGTATATAAATAAAACCAAATAACACAAACAATATTTTCATGATAAAAGTAGAGGAATAAAAACTTTAACTGCCCATATCTTAAAAGGTAGGCTATGTAACATACCTTCTTCTTCCACTTAGGTCTTTAATTAATAATATCAAAATTAAGTAATATCGATAAAAGTCTAAATATTTTATCTAGCTTATTGATTAATGTAATTAATTTTGTTTATTAACTAATTCTTTATACTAATTTATGTAAACTGTTATATTCTCCCAATATTTTTTGCAAACCAGCAACGCAATAGCTACCATGCCAGTTGCATTTAAAAGCAGTGTCAATAGAAGTTAGCATTTATGCATGTATGTCAACACACATCTATGCATGTGTGCCTAGTGTCAACACACGCTAGCATCTGTAAACGTATTGTTTTTCCAAAACCGAGTCAACAAAAGGAAAAAAGAAGCAGAAAACTGATGAGAAACCTCACAGAGAACCAACCTAACGCTAAAGGGCATGGATTTGCTCATTAACCTAATATTTTTTTATGTTGTTCTTTTATGTTAATATATTATTGTTTATATCCCAACAACGTTTAATTTTATTTGTTCATACCTAAATCTCTTAAATATTTTTCCACAGCAGTAGATATTTAAATTCAATCAATAGCCGTTAGCATCTATGCATGTATAACCACTAAAAAAGCTAGCTGCTTTCAACACTTTGGTATCCAAATCTGTTAGTATTTGTAAATGTAAGTATTGTTTTTCCAAACCCTAACTGATTTCAACACCCTAGTGTGAACACACGCTAGCATCTGTAAAGGTACTGTTTTTCCAAAACCGAGGCAACAAAAGGGAAAAAAGAAGCAGAAACCTGATGAGAAACATCACAGAGAACCCCCTTACGCTAAAGGGCATGGATCTGCTCAATAATCTAATATTATTTTTTAAAATTAACTATTTAGATGAGAAATAAGCCACAACTAAATTGAAAAAAATAATTTTATTAACGTTTCGACTCCCAAATCGGGTGTCGTTGTCAAAATACAAAATCCTACTAAAACAAACATGTTAAATGTTGTTGCTTAGTAAAAAATACTTTAAAATGTATAATATATGCCTGAATTGCCAATATAAATGAGTCAGATTAAATAAATTATTACAAGAATTTTTTGTTAAGCAACAACATTTTTGTTTAATTTAGTAGTATTTTGTATTTTGACAACGACACCCGATTTGGGCATAGAAACGTTAATAAAATTATTTTTTTCAATTTACTTGTGGCTTAATTCCGATCTAAATAGTTAATTATAAAAATGCCACAAGGAAAATAGCCTCAGAACAACATGATTTCTTATGTTGTTCTTTTGTGTTAATATATTATTGTTTATATCCCAACAACGTTTAATTATTTATTAATACCTAAATCACTTAAATATTTTTCCACAGCAGTAGGTATATCAAATCAGTGTCAATAGCCGTTAGCATATATGCATGTATAACCACTAAAAAAGCCTAGCTGCTTTCAACACTCTGGTCTCCAAATCTGTTAGTATTTGTAAATGCACTGTTTTTCCAAACCCTAACTGATTTCAACACCCTAGTGTCAACACACGCTAGCATCTGTAAACGTACTGTTTTTCCAAACCCTAACTGATTTCAACACCGCGGCACACCGTGGTGTCAACACGCGCTAGCATCTGTAAATGTACTGTTTTTCCAAACCCTAACTGATTTCAACACCCTGGTGTCTACACACGCTAGCATCTGTAAATATGCACCCGGGAGTAGTCTCGCCGTTAGAAAAAATTCAACATTTTATCCTTTTCCGTGATAACTCGATGAAAAATTTTGCAACATAACTTTCCACTCGTAAATGCCTCAAGGAAGATTGTAGGAATGCGTAGGTATTTTATTTAATTTTATTTTTATTTTTTTTTATTTTTCATTATATTTTATTTTTTGTGGAATTTATGGCTTTGATAATAACGAATTTGCTTTAATACTTGTTAGAAATAGATATTTCAACATAACAAATAAATAAAAAATACTATAAAATTAATATTGGTTATAAATTCAAAAAATGGTTGTTGTTTTGAAGCTATTTTACTTAGCAACAACATTTTTGTTTATTTTAGTAGTATTTTGTATTTTGACAACGAAACCCGATTTGGGCTTCGAAACGTTAATAACATAATTTTTTTGGTAAAACTGTGGCTTATTTCCCATTAAAAGTAATTGATTTCAAAAAACGGAACACATCCATGAGTGGTTTTTATCTTCATCAGTCCATTCCGTAATTTTTTCACTCAACAAAATCCACTAATGGTGCATGGTTCAAAACCAAATAGCAAAGTATCGTTTATGTTAATCGTTGTTTCATTGAAGTAACAAATAGTTTCTTCGATTTGTTCCCAATTGGGGATCTCCTTCAAAAGCATCTATTTAAACTTTGCCTATGCAGGTTTCATAAAAGTAATTACTTTGGTTCTGAAGTTAATTTCGCCTTATTGCATACTAACACGCTTACGAATGGATTTTACATTAAATGATAAGAAATGTTCCTCTTTTCTTCTGGTCAAAGCTGTGAGAGTAGATTCCAATACATCATTAACTTTCACAACACTTTTTGTACTTTACCTCTCATACACCGACTATAATACTGCGCATAAACGCCGTCCCCAGCGACATATTTAGAATCTTTCAACTGTATGTAATTTATTTAATTTAAAATACATTTTACTGCTGTCAGAAAACAGAAAAAAAAATGTTTATTTGATAAATTTTAATAATAAACATTGTTTTTCGCTTAAATTTAATGTTTAAACTGCCAAGAGCAGGCGTATCGGTGGCAGCTTGAACATTGAATTTAAGCGAAAACTAATGTTTATTTATCGAATAAACATTTTTCTCTATTTTCGGAGAGCAGTAAGATGTATTTTGAAGTAAATAAATTGCATACATTATCCTTGTGTCAATTAACTTAAAAAAAAATTTTGGCCATCCTGTATAAATAATTATGTTAATGTTATTATTACTGAATAGAGAATTGAATCTCTCTCTCTCGTTCCATCCCTCCTTGTGGAGTATTGGGCGCTTATGCGTTTCTTGGCCAAAAGTGTAAGATTGCTGTCTGGCCGGGACAGCGCATCTTCTTTTGTTTTTATTCTCTGGATAAATTGTGAACTAATTCCCTCCACTCTCTTCTATCTTTTGCTCTCTTTTTGACTTCGCCCCATCTTAGTCCAATTTTTTCGTGTTCTCTCGTTGTTGTTCTTTTCCAGCTGTTGTCTGGTCTGCCCCTCTTTCTTTTCCCCTCTGGTTGGTATTCAAGTGCTTGTCTTGCTATGCTGCTTTGGTCTTTCCTTAAAGTGTGGCAGATCCATTTCCATTTTTTTTCCTTGACTGTAGTAGATACGTTAGTTTGCTTTGTCCTTTCCCATAGTTCTAGATAATTGAATAATGCCTTTCAAATGAGCTAGCATGCGAGCCCTATTCTTATTAAAAAAAATCATTCATTATGTCATCACGCCCAAATGGATGATGTCACTAGTGTGATATATACGTAAAAAAATCATAATTTAAAAATAAAAAACGTCCTGTTTCGGGATTTACTTCCAAAATCGTTTATTCACGAAATAATGAATTTATTCACTTTGGCTTTTGCATAATGTAGGTATATAATTTTATAATAATTATTGAGTGCAGTTGACCCACTACATGGTAAACATCAGCCATTGTTTGTTGAGTATTAATACCTCAAAAATAGTGAATTAGCATCGTTTAAAAATAGTGAAAGTGGTCCAGCAAGAACATTACACTATCCACTAGCTGGGTAAGTGTTTGCCAAATTCAATGTGACCAAATAGACTATTAATTATAATTAGAATTGGAAGCGTGGGAAGCGCCGCTTCCCTATTTATTCTTCGATATAAGAAAATATATTATTAATTAATATATAATAATAAAATTTTTCCCTAATCCAAATAATCTACATATTACCTAGCCAATAGGCATTGAAAAATATTAAAAATTAATCGCGTACGAACGAATTCAATATGCACACAATTCAACTATTTGGTCCACTCCTGGCAGAAGCGGATCTCAAAATCGCTGCTTGTCATGCAGTTGTCCCTTTTAAAATTGGTCAGGGTTCAATGACCGCAGCCACTTGTCGCGCGAATTTTGGTATGCCATGGAAGCGCTCGTCGTATCGCCTTCCCGAAAGTGAGATGCTCCGACTGTTACTGCTGCTAAGGGGTGCTTAGGTATTACATACATTCGCTTAAAGAATATTTCGATTTAAACTTTTTGCAGAGATATTTCCTTAATGTTGTTCTGAAGCTATTTTCTTGTGGCATTTTTACAATTTTAACTATTTATAATGGGAAATAAGCCACAATATTATTAAAAAATGATTTTTATTAACGTTTCGACGCCCAAATCGGGTGCCGTTGTCAAAATACAAAATACTACTAACATAAAAAAAATGTTGCTTAGTAAAAAAATTATTCTAATTATTTATTTAATTTTACTCATTTATATCGGCAATTCAGATACATATGATACATTTTAAAGTAGAAGACTTCAAAATGATATTGCCAATATTTATGAGTTGCGTTCCTAATTTTGAGAGTAAATTAAATGTAAGACCAAATACTTACGATGTCGGGATAGTATCACGAGGTTTTCCTGGTTTTCCCTCGTGATTTACTATGAGATCTCTAACGCGAGAATTTTAATATCACCGTTGCATGTGGTTGTCTTTTTAAAGACAGATCACATGCTATGATTTTTTTGTGACGGATATTCTTGAGTTGGGGTTGATTTCATGTAATCGAATGAACTATCTTTCAGTAAAATCGTCCCAGGAACGCAACTCATAAATATTGGCAATATCATTTGAAAGTCTTCTACTTTAAAATGTATCATATGTATCTGAATTGCCGATATAAATGAGTAAAATTAAATAAATTATTAGAAGAATTTTTTTACTAAGCAACAACATTTTTGTTTATGTTAGTAGTGTTTTGTATTTTGACAACGGCACCCGATTTGGGCGTCGAAACGTTAATAAAAATCATTTTTTAATAATACTGTGGCTTATTTCCCATTATAAATAGTTAAAATTTTAAGATATTTCCTTTTACTGATCTTTTATTTGACATTTTACAGAAATTAAATGGTATTGCAATTTGTATAAGACAAATTGATGACTTTATTAATACGATAATTAAAAAAATGAGAGCAGTTTAAAAATATTTGGGATAAAACTGAACATATGGGGTTTGAACATGAAAGAAAAATAATGAAGATTGATAATTTCGGAGACAGAGAGACAGAGAAAACAGAGGAAACAAAGAGACCTTTTGATAATATTCTACAACAAATGAATTCTAGCTTTCAAAATTTTAACGATTTAAAATTTGTAGAATTATATATAATCTTAATATTTCTAATTATAATTCATCAAAATTTCCCACAGAGGAATTTGTGTCATTACGATTAAATAATGAAAATTATTTGATATCCCAGCTTTGCATTCTCAGTTAAGTATCATTTATGAAACCACTGACATGAATGATAAAGAAATACCCAGAAATCTGGGATTTCTTTATAACTACTGGTTTAAACAAGTCGCTGTGTGAAGTGGTCAAGTTGTGTGAATTAGTACTACTAACTATCCCAGCCACAAGTGCATCAGTTGAACGAAGTTTTGCAGTATTAAGATGCATTAAAAGTTTCAAATTAAGAGTTTAAAAGAAATTCAACAAGCGAAGACAGACTTTGAAACTTAGCCCTATTATCCATTAAAAAAGACTGCATTCAAAAATTATCAGAAGTTGATAGGAGAATAGACTTCGAGTATAAATAAGTGTAATTTTAGTGAAAGTTGTGTGTTGTGGAAAATGCCTCGGAGTATATTTTTTTTTAAATATGATTCTTCTTTAGAAAACCAAGCCCGGCGCGAGGACTCAAGGCCCGAGCTAGCAATACAGATCAATGATAGGTCACTAGTCACTAGAAATAGCGGGAATAGAGTGCCTCACACATTCACGCGTCACGGATTTAGTGTGTGAGTCCTTGTACGCAGGACGTCTCACATAATTAAGTACTTTGCTGATAGAGAGCCCCTGCGCATCAGAGTGTTATCAGGTGGAAAGTTGCTCGACCCTTAAGAAAATATTTTTATATCCTTATTGAACCCTTTCGAAAAAGTCACCGCACGCCACTGAGACTTTTTATCAGAAATTTATTTTCGAATGTTTTTATTTTATTATTCTTGAGTGCGACTCAATTGCACTAGACAAGAAATGTTAATCATCCATTTATAAAAATGTTTTTGGCTGGAAATGGGAACGGATCCGGTCCAGTCAACAATATATATAATGCACAAATGAATCAATCCTCAAATACAATGATACCAATGCAACCAAATCATCAATATATGCAACAACACAACTCTGTATCAGCAGACATGATGCACTATTATCAAAATCAAATCCCACCTCTTCCAAATATATATACTCATCCATCTAATTTCTAAAATTTATTCTTACCTCAAATGAGCTAAAACTCAGTTCCTCCACAGCCAGAGATACACTCAAAAATTTTCGAAGAAGGAATAGATTATTCCCTACCGTCCTCATCAAGTGACGATGAAAACATGGAAAGTGATGCAAATGTTTGTCCGTGGCAACAACTAAAAGAGTCGAGATCAAAAAGAAAACGTAGAAAAATAGCAGAAACTACTGAGCAAGGTGCTTCAGTAAGCATATCTAATAGGTTTCAAACTCTCTCAGAAGAAAACGCAGATACAAACCAAATCCATACCAGCAAAAGAAACGATGACAACCCAAATACCCAAACGAAAGATCCCAAGCCGCCCCCTATTTATATTTACGGAGTAATAGACTACAAAGCAATGACTGACTCCTGACTCTATAACGCAAGTTACTGAAGATGAAACATATTATACTACCACTCTTCCTGAAAATGTTGTTAAAATAAATGCTAAAACACCTGATTCTTATAGGAAAATAATAAATTACATGAGAGAAGAAAAAATAGTACACCATAGCTATCAACTCAAACAAGAAAGAGCATATAGAGTCGTCCTAAGAGGTTTACACCATTCTATACCCATAGAGCAAATAAAATCTGAATTATTAAAGCAAGGCCACACAGTCAGAAATGTTTTAAATATCCGGCACAGAGTAACAAAAGAGCCCCTACCATTATTTTTCGTCGATTTGGAACCAACAAACAACAATAATAAAGTTTTTAATGTGGAATTTATATACAATACCAGAATTAGAGTAGAAGCTCCGAAACACAAGAACACCATTGTGCAATGCACTCGATGTCAGGCATACGGACACTCTAAGTCATACTGTTATAAACCTTATAAATGTGTTAAATGTGGAGGATCACACGACACCAAAAGTTGCACAAAATCGAAAGACACACCTGCAACATGTACTCTTTGCAAGGGCAACCACCCAGCGAACTATAAAGGCTGCACTGTTTATCGAGACTTATTAAAAGCAAAAAACAGGAATAACGACACAACTAGACCTAGAAACACACAAGGATACATAAATCCCAATCCAGCACTGCACCAAATGACTCAACAATATGCGCAAAATGGAATCAATTATGCTCAAGTAACCTCAGGAAACATCAACAAACCAAATAATGGTGAAGATTTAACACACATGATGACAAGCTTCTTAAATGAATTCAAAAATCTATTTAATCAACTTCTGAACCAAAATAGCATGATCCTGAACATGCTAACAACAGTCATTAGTAAAATAACGAATTAATGGCTCCATCAATTAGAATAGCCGCCTAGAACTCCAACGGGCTACCAAACCATGTACAGGAAATCACAGCATTTTTAAAAGTAAATAAATTAGATGTTTTTCTCATCTCAGAATCACACTCAACCGAAATAACAGTAGTAAAAATCCCTTTATACACAACGTACTTTACTCATCATCCTGATGGAACTGCTCACGCAGGAACAGCAATTATTATTAAATCTTATATTAAACACTATTTCCTACAAAATTACGCCACACCTAAAATACAAGGAACCATACTAAAAATAGAAACATTTACATGGCCACTTGCCATTGCAGCAATTTACTATCCTCCTAGACACTCCATATCAATTGAAGAATACGAGACCTTTTTTCAAGAACTAGGACCCCGATTTATAGCAGCTGGAGACTGGAACGCCAAACACACCGTATGGGGATCGAGGCTTATAACACCAAAGGGTCGAAATTATTTGGCGTGCTCGCAGAGAAATAATTTAAACTTCCTTTCGACAGGTCAGCCAACGTATTGGCCGACCGATCAAAACAGGATTCCTGACCTGCTAGACTTTGCTGTTATCAAAGGTATCTCAAATATACATTACAAAATAGAACCCAGTCTTGATTTAAGTTCAGATCACACCAAAATAATCATAACACTAAGTACATCTGTAATATGGAAGGAACCTGTGGCAAAACTCTGCAATAGAAGAAGCAACTGGGAACAATTTCAAGCTATTATTAACACAAATATAAACTTAAAACATCGAATTAAAGAACCCCATGGAATAGAAAAAGCAGTGCAACATTTAACAAAAGTAATACAAGATGCTGCATGGAAGTCAACTCCAGATGATAAAAAAATTACCACCCATGATCATAACATTCCTTTACAAATTAAAGAAAGTTTAAATGAAAAAAGAAGAGCTAGAGCCAAATGGCAGTGGTCAAGAAATCCCCGGGATAAAACACAATTAAATCGGTTAACACATCAACTGCGTACAGCTTTAATCCAGGCCCGTAATGAGACTTTTAAATATTACATCTCCAACCTAACACCTAATGACCATTCATTATGGCAAGCGACCAAAAAATTCAAGAGACCAATAGCATCTATTCCACCAATTAGAAAATCGGATCTAAGCTGGGCAAAAACTGATGAAGAAAAATCAAACACATTAGCACAACACCTCGCCCAGGATTTAGTCTACATACAGAAGTCAATGCTGAAGATGAAGAAGTATACACATTTCTCGACGCTCCTTGTCAATTATCACTACCACTAAAACCATGTACACCAACAGAGATCTGAAAGGCGATAAATAAAATAAACCCTCATAAGGCTCCAGGTTATGACTTAATTAATGGTGATGTACTAAAGCATTTGCCTAGAAAAGCGATAGTCCTGATAACTATTGTATATAACAGCATGATAAGACTGTGTCACTTTCCTATTCAATGGAAATACGCACAAATAATTATAATTGCGAAACCAGGCAAACCGCCTACAGAACCCTCCTCCTATCGTCCTATAAGCCTTCTACCAATAATGTCAAAAATTTTCGAAAGACTTCTTTTAGTCCGAATTCTCGAAAGAATAAACATAAATAACATAATACCTGACCATCAATTTGGCTTTCGACAGAACTACTCAACAATACAGCAGTACCATAGGATTGTAAATTATATAAAATAAACTTTAGAGGGAAAGAAAATGTGTGCGGCAGTATTCCTTGATGTGGAAAAGGCATTTGATAAGGTGTGGCATAAAGGCCTGTTGTATAAAGTGCAAAAGAATATGCCTAATGAAACATACCTGATATTAAAATCATATCTGAGCGAGCGATTTTTCCAAATCAAAGTAAATACCTCACTTTCCAAATATCATCCTATACAATCCGGAGTACCTCAAGGTATTGTCCTCGGTCCCTTCCTTTATCTCCTTTACACTGCTGATATACCTGCTGATGATGACATTACTATGGCCACATTTGCCGACGATACAGGAATCCTTACATCAGACGATAACCCAGATAGAGCTTCTAACAAACTGCAAAACTATTTAAATTCACTTCAAACATGGTTAACAAAATGAAAGATTAAAGTAAACGGTGAAAAGTCTTCACAAATTACGTTCACAACAAGAAGGATCGACTGTCCACAGGTTCATATTAACAACATTCCTATCCCCTTAAAATCAGATGTCAAGTACCTGGGACTCCATTTGGACCGAAAGCTGACATGGAAGAACCATATCAAAACCAAGAAAGCTCAACTAAATTTAAAAGTCAGACAAATGTATTGGCTGCTAGGTAAAAGATCCCAGTTATCATTAGAAAGCAAAGTATTATTATACAAAATTATACTAAAGCCGATATGGAGTTATGGTATAGAGTCATGGGGCTGCAGTAAACCGAGCAACACTAAAATACTGCAAACTTTTGAATCAAAGACGCTGCGCATGATAGCGAATGCACCATGGTACGTTTCCAATATAACTATCCATAATGACCTTGGGATACCATTCATCGAAGATGTTATTAAACTACAGGCAAACAAAGCCCAAGAAAGAAATTTCGCCCATAAAAGTCAAACTATTCAACAACTCTACCAGCCGCCACTTGTGGGAAGAAGACTGAAAAGGACATGGCCAGAGGACCTAACTGATTAGGTGTATTGGAGAACCATCGATGGATGGTACCCAAAGCAAGCCAGGATTCAAGACTTTGCTAAATACTCTGTGTTGTAATTGGAGTAGATTGTAAATTTGCACTTAATAAAATGAAAAAAAAAATAATAATTATTATTTTCAGAATGCTTACAAATAATGCTGTAATCAACTTACCAATTTTAGTAAATCACTAAATTACATACCTGAAACAAAAATGAATAATTAGATGGGGGTAATATAAAATATTGATAAAAATTTTTTCATTATTTATCATTTATCATTTATCATCAAATTAATTTTTACATTATTGGGCGAATTACTATTTTCAATGAAACTTCTTATACTTTCTAAATACTAAATACTAAATACATCTGTTTCTATTTGTTCGTAGAAGGTGAAATTTGGCGACTGAGAAAAGTGATATTGATACACTATAATATTCCGAAGTGAAAGTCGAAACATCAAATAAAGTTAATTTTAACCTAAAATTGTGGCTTATTCCCAACTAAAATAGTAAATTTGCATGAGACGCCACAAGAAAATAGCTCAGACTGAGTCTGCATCAGTCAATATGTTTAATCTAACAATAAAACACTGAAAATTTGTCAAACAAACCAAAACAAATTGTCGGATACGCAAATGACATAGACATCATAGGTAGGTCCACAGAATCTCAGATCGAAGCATTTCGGTCAAACAGCATCTGCACAGAGAATATGACTAAATATAAATGTTTAAAAGACCAAATTATATTATGTGCTACAATGCTACACTAGGTCAAGCAACCAGACACCTACAAGAATAATAATTGACGACCTAGAACTGGAAGGTGTCGACACCTTCATATACTTAGGCTCGCTGCGAACTAAAGATAACAATGTCAGTGAAGAAATTAAAGGAAGAATAGTGCTCGCCAATAAGTGTTATCTACTATGGCGTCAGAAGACTGATGACCTGAAAAATACCTAGAAAAATTAAATTGACTGTCTAAAAAACACTAATAAGACCAGTGATAACATATGGTTCAGAAACTTGGTCAGTTATACAGAATGACCCGGAACTGCTGAAACGTTTTGAGCGATAAATCCTAAGAAGACGATATGGAGGGATAAAAGAACAAGGTTTTTGGCGCAGGAGTTATAACTTTAAATATAGACGTTTTGAGGAACCTGACGTTGAAAAATTTATTAAGGTAATTAATTTATTAGATGGATAGGGTAGATAATCAGGCGAGGGGAAGATGCCATAGTCAGAAAAGTTTTTGACCGAAGGGGGCCGATAAGACAACGAACAAGAGGAAGACCGAGACTTAGGTACCAAGGTACCAAGACAATTAGAGCATGGAGAAGAGTTGGCAGAGACAGGGGCGAATCGAGGATTATTATGGAGAAGGCTTTGGCTCATAAAGATCTGTAACGCCACTGATGATGATGATGAACTAATCGAATCAACTCATATTTTTCATTTCTCAATAATATATGTGATCAGAGTAGCTCACTTTTCTTTCTGTCGTAGTGTTGAGTATTTCTTTTTCTTTTTTAATCTTTCTTAACATTTCTGTGTTTGTTACATGTTGTGTCCATGATATTTTCCACATTATTCGATAACACCACATCTCAAAGCTGGCAAGTAAGCTTTTTGTAAGTCCTAAACACTTATTATAAATTTGTTATAAAATGCCTACTGTAAAAAACAATTTTACTTAAGCAGGCAATATGATACATCGGGAAGCCCAATAGTATTAATAAATATTAATAGAGCATATCTCTAAGAAAATATTCTGAGGGGAAAAATTTTTAAAATAAGGTAGATCGCATTATGCGAAACTCGTACCACTCAGGAATGCAAATAGAGCCGAATTACTCGAGACAAAGGGAAATAAACAGAAAAATTGTGTTTGGTGCTGCGTATATGATTGAAAACAATTACAGAACTGAAAATAAATGGGGAAGGTTGGGAATATTTTTCAATATTTTAGAATAACTTATACTTAAATATGTTCTCTTCTCTGGTTTGGCTATGTCAAATTTAAGATATTGGAATTTTGCCAGCATTAATCAATGACAAAAAGTCCTTATTTTGTTATTAATATAAATTTATATTTTGTGGACAGACAAATGGCAACGAAAAAGGAAAAGAATAATGATATGATGTTAACAGACACAACAACTAGCAACACAAAAATGAAAATACTGAAAATAGCAACGTGGAACATCAGAAGTATCAACGGCAAAGAACGAGAACTCATACAGGAATTTGAAAGTTACAAACTAGACATCCTAGCAGTAACAGAATTAAAAAAGAAAGGACAGGGAACCATAGAACAAGAAGGGGGACATTTACTGTTATACAGTGGAGTAAAACCAGATCTACGAGCGACCGCAGGGGTTGGTTGCATTGTAGCAAAAGAACATATAAAGCACATGACAAGATGGGAATTCATATCTGAGAAAATATTAAAAATTGAAATGAATATAGATAAAACTATTAACACAACAATAATAATTGTATATGGACCAGGTGAAGATGAAGTTGCAAGTAAAAAGATGACTTCTGGGAGGAGCTGACAGATATAGTGGAAAACGTAAATGGCAGACTAATCATCAAGGGAGATTTTAACAGTAGAGTAGGAAAAGGAAATGACACAATAGATGTAATTGGAATGCATGGAGAGGAGACCAGAAACAATAATGGAAATAGATTGATCAATTTTTGCATGGAGAACAACTTGATAGTAACGAATACGTTTTACATGCACAAAGATATACACAAATATACCAGAGAAGTTAGAAGCAGAAATGAAAGATCAATAATAGATTATGTACTAATCAACAGACAAAATCGAAAAGAAATAACTGACGTGAAAGTTAATAGAGGCGCAGAAATCTACAGTGACCACTACTTAATAGTAGCTAAGTGGAATATTAAGGATAATAACCATCAAGAAATAACAAAAATGACAAGCCAGAACAAGAAGAGGAACGAATCAATCAGATCCTATAAGTTACATGAAAAAAAGCTAAACAATAACGAAGAGGAACGAATCAATCAGATCCTATAAGTTACATGAAAAAAAGCTAAACAATATAAAAAGACTACAGAAACACACATTGAAAGCAGAAGACAAATATGGCGAAGTCTGAATCTAGAAGAACTATGGCTAGAATTTAAGGATACCATCCTAAAGGCAGCAAAACAAACATGTGGTACAATAGTAGCAAATAAAAATATAAAACAGACAAGGTGGTGGAACGAAGAAATTAAAGATCAAGTGAACAGAAAGAAAAGTTTATGGAAACAATACCTCGGAGACAAATATACACTAATTACACGCTATATAAAGAACAACGTACTAATGTCAAAGAACTAGTAACCTGAGCCAAACAGAGATCCTGGGAAGAATTTGGAACAAAATTAGAAGGAAATAGCCAAGGAAACCAGAAGTTATTCTACAGAGTTTTGAAGAACCTACGAAAAGACAAACAACGAAACATAAGACAGATCAAATCAAAAGATAATGTACTACTGACAGATGAAGACGAAATTATGAAAAGATGGAAGGAATATTTCCAAGAGCTACTAAATGGAACAACCACCAATAATGACTCACATGAACAAACGACCACCCCCAACGTAGAAGGCCACCCCCAACACGACGACGAAGGCGAAAATATCGATAAAAATGAAGTACTGGAAGCCATCTCGCATCTAAAAGTAGGAAAATCAGCAGGCCATGATAAGATCACACCAGAAATGCTGAAAAATCTAGGGGTGTCAGGGTTAGAGATGTTAACAGAAATTCTCAACAAAGCCTGGTACTTGGGTACTGTACCAGAAGATTGGAAAACTGGAATTATATTGCCCATTTTTAAGAAAGGGGACACAAGAAATTGCGGCAACTACAGAGGTATTACGTTGTTAAGTGTGGTGTCAAAATAGTACGAATATATATTAAACAAAAAACTTAGTTCAATAGTTGAACACAACCTAGCAGAACCACAAAGTGGGTTCAGAAAAGGCCGGAGTACCCAAAACCACATCTTTACGATCAAACAAGTAACAAAAAAATCGAGAACTACCAAAACTGAATTATATGCAGCATTTATAGATTTAGAAAAAGCATTCGATAAAGTTTCACAATACAAAGTATGAGAAAGTCTCGAACGAAGAAATATTGAACCCAAACTGAGGCAGGCTATACCAAGCTTATATAAACATAATAAATGCTACATCAGGAAAGATAATACCCATTCTGAAACTTTGAGATAAATGATGGACTGAAGCAGGGAGGAGTACTGAGCCCCACACGATTCATCGTACTCATGGATGACATCATAAAAGTAATGGAAGCAAAGAGACGCAAATTACACATTGGTTACCACAGACTAGAACCTATAGGAATTTCAGTATGTGAATTTGCAGACGAACTGATGTTACTAGCACACAGCGAAGATTACCTCAAAAGCAACCTAATAATGTGAAAAGAGGAGCTGGAAGAGAGAAATATGAAAATAAACATGGAGAAAACAAAGATAATGGTCATGGGGAATGAGGAAAAACAAGTAAATATAGAGATAAATAACAAGAAACTAGAACAAGTAACAACATATAAATACTTGGGTGTGAAAATAGAGAATGGAGAAAGATCAGAAGAAGAAGTCAACGAAAGGATAACCATGGCGTCCAGAATGTACCACAGCTTAAACAGAACATTCATTGGAAAGAGAGAAGTAAGCAGCAGGACAAAGATGATGGTATATAAAACAATTTTCAGGCCAATCCTTACCTATGGTAGTGAGAGCTGGGTGCTAACACAATCATCGAAAAGCAGAATAAACTCCATGGACATGAAGTACCTAAGAAAAGTAAAAGGAATTACAAAACGTGATAGAATAAGAAACATCATTGTGAGAGAAGAACTACAAGTCGAACCAATAACACAAGTACTAGATAAGAACAAGCTTAAATGGCTTGGACATTTGTGTAGAATGAACGATGGTAGACAGGTAAAACGCATATGGGAGGCAAAAGTACAAAACAAGAGAGGAAGAGGGAGACCAAAGAAAACTTGGAACGATGAAGTGGTAGAAATTCTGAGGACGAAAAATACAACGTGGACTGAAGCGAAACGAAGGGCCAAGAATAAGCAAGAGTGGAGACGATTTTTATATGATGTAGATGTATGAAATGTATTTTTAAACACTTTACACGGTTAGGTAGAAAGGTTTAAATTATATATATAATATTTTGTTATAAATAAACGGAAAAAAATCTTCTCCAATATTTCTGTGCTCTCCTCTACTAACACGATATCATCGGCAAAGACCATTGACCAACAGGTCTCCTCCCTTACCTTATCTGTCAGTACATGCATAAGAAGATTAAATGGACTCAGTAAAGAGCATTGAGGCAAACTAACTGTCACTGGAAAGTGTGATGGTGTACGCATCTTTCACATCCTTTTCTAGGAACTCATTTCTATTATTTCTTTATTAACTTTCTTTGCGGGAGGCGGAGGGCGGTGGTATAGTTTGAAATTTTCGATTTTATTTATTATTGTAAATCAAATTAATAAAAGTGCATAATTAAAAGCATACTCTGAAAATTTCAAATTGATCGGAGTAAAATTACCAGAGAGCCATGTTGAATATCCCTACCTTCGACTCGCTTTGCCGCGGTTTATCGCCAGCGCGCTTGAGCGTAGTGAAAAATGTTTAACAGTTGTTCCCCTTCTGTTGTAGATAACTCCGCGATTCAAAAAACATATTCCGGTGCGCATCACTTTACGATTTGACAGACATTCAAAATAAAAGTTGTAAAAAATTTAAACGCGTTTTTCTGAAAACTGCTCTTCAAAGGCGATGGATCCACCTTATAAAATGTTGCATAGATTTTCTTTGGATATTTCGTGAGGTAACGCTGTCGAGATGTATTTGGTTTTATGCTTATTTTTTGTTTAACAATAATAAATATGTTGATTTTCACCTTCATGTTAAAAATAATTTTACTTTTTTGACTTTTGAGTGATACTAAAAACTCAAAAATCGTTAAGAGTAAAGAACTCGACAGCGTTACCTCGAGAAATTCATAAGGTACAAAAAATATTTTTAAATTTATTATTTCACATCAACACCCAAATGCTTTAAATTACTAACATATATCTTCAATGCCGTCCTCAAACTAGTGTACTACCCAAAGATCTGGAAAGTAGCACAAATAATAATGATCCCCCAACCAGGCAAAAAATTGGAAGAAGTTACCTCTTATCGACGTATTAGCTGGCTACCAACTATCTCCAAAATTTTCGAGAAAATATACGTCAAAAAGCTGATGTCAATAACAGAAATGATGCACTTAATTCCAAATAATCAATTTGGATTCCGAAACAAACATGGCACCATCGAACAAGTACATAGAATAATTAACAAAATTAACGATGACTTTGGTAAGGATTGGAAGTTTGGCATATTGGACTCTTCTACAAAATTAAGAAGCTACTCCCATATCCCCACTTCCTGTTACTAAAATCATACCTAAACATTAGACATTTGCTTGTTGGACAAACCCAAGAATACTCTTCTCTGAACGCCATAAAATCACGGGTACCACAGGGCAGTGTACTCGGACCAATCCTGTATTTGTTGTACAAAAGTGATCTTCCGACTACACCGATGGTTACAATAGCGACATTTGCGGACGATACAGCTGCTCTCTCTTCACACGAAGACCCAAAGATGGCATCAAGACAACTTCAAATCTGCCTTAACAAGATACAAAAATGGCTGTCGAAATGGCGCATGAAATCAAATGAACTAAAATCTACACATTTACACTCCGTAAAGAAACTTGCCCACCAGTACAACTTAACAACAACAACTTACCTCAAGCCGAAGATGTAAAATACTTGGGAATCCATTTAGACAGAAGACTAACAAGGCGAAAACATATTTTCACTAAACGCAAACAGTTAGGACCAAAGCTAAGCCGTCTATACTGGATCATCGGCAGAAACCCTTAGTTGTCGCTAGAAAACAAACTAATGGTCTACAAAGCCAATTATTAGGCCCATTTGGACCTACGATATCCGGCTCTGGGAAACAGCTTCTAATAGCAACATAAATATAATACAAAGGTTCCAAAACAAGACGATAAGGCTGATTCTTGATGCTCCGTACTACGTATTAAACTACGTGATCCAACGAGACTTAGCAATTCCAGCAGTGCAACAGTGCATAATATAAGTGAATATAGTGCAACATATCGCGAAAGAGTGTCTGTACATCGTAACGAGTTAGCCAAACGGTTGTTTGAAGACTTACATGAACATGAAGAAAGAAGATTAAACAATTCAAACCAAGAGACTTAATTAATAGTTTTTAGTAATTTGTAATATACATATTTTTGTAAATAGTAAAATATTGTAAATAGTGGAGCTAATGCCATAAAGTAGCAATAGCTATATTATAAAACAGAGTGCTTAATGGAGCATCCTGAACATGTTATCACTAATTGTCAACAAAAACGCTTATTGTCATTTTTATGATAGATTGCCGAATAAAGGAGTTAAAAAAAATTATTTCACATGATTCAGTGTGACAAGTTCTGATGCCCACAGCAAAATTCATTTTTTTGAGGTGTCTGTAAAAACTTAACACCGGTAGCTTATTTTTCAATATTTTTCCTTGAAATTTTTTTTGAATATTTTTTGAATTGTACTTAATACGCTTGTTTAATTTAAAAATAATATAGTTGTATCATTCCAAACCACGGTAAAAATGTTTAAAGACTACAAGTTAATGCTTACAACCTATATTCTGAAGAGAATCCTTTAATGTCCTTAGTGTGACAAATGTGTCAAAATAACAAAAGCTGGGCGAAGAAAGAAATTAAAATCTGAACCATTGGCGTACTAAATCAACTAGTAAAAGTAAGTCAACCAGTTATCAAGCAGGTAAATACAATTTAAAATTTAAAAGTCTTTTTAAATAAAGACAATAAAGCATTAGGCAGAATTTAAAAAAGACTAATGTACAGATAGTTGCCAAAAATTGTAAAAATGTTGTCGTAGTGGGAGGTAGCTTGGGGCTGAATATAAACACAAATAAAACAGAAATAATGGCTATTACACGTGCACAAAATGCCGACATTAATATTTGAATTAATATAATGAAAAAAACATAGTAATACAGGAGGTCGAAGAAAACCAAACAGGAAGCGAACAAGAGAAGATAAATAAGATAAAAGTGATATTGGAAAAAATCGGCGTACAAACAAACCTAGATGAAGAACTGGTAGAGATGAGAAGAATAGGCAGACAAGGTGATTCCCAAAATGTACCCAGACCCATCATATTAGAAATGAAGAAGGAAGCTACGAGAATAAAAATTCTGAAGGCTGCTAAAAACCTAAGAGGAACTAAAATATATATCAATGAGGACTTCCCGAAAAAAATACTACAAGAAAGGAAGCATCTTCTCCAGCACATGAAAATGGTACGCCAGGAAGGACACACAGCCGCATTAAAATACAACAAATTATGGATAAATGGTGAACTGTTCTCACTGGAGCAACTAGAAGGCATAGATGTAAACTACTAAACTACTGGAAGAATCCTGAAGAGAAGAAGGGTAACGCTAGGACAATAAACGTCAGATCTCCCCTATCTGATAATATAGATCCAAGAGGAAAATTGATTAAAATGGCGTCAAAAACTAACAGAAAATATAACAAAAGACGGCGACAGTATAACGGAGTTGGCAATAAATATGGACATGAAAATGTTTTGTAAGAAAAGACGCAAAAACAAAACAAAAAAAAATAAAATAAAAAACAAAAACAGAAAAATAAAAATAGGAACGTGGAATATCAAAACACTTCTAAGACCAGGCAAAACGAAGAGTTGGCAAAAGAAATAACAAAATACAAGATGGAAATACTAGCGCTACAAGAAATAAGGTGGGCAGGAGAAGGGATGATTGCTAGAAGAAACTACACAATGTACTACGCAGGGGAAAGCAAACAGGGTCGCAATGAAACCGCCTTTCTAGATAGTAATAGCGTAAGAGACACGATTATTAACTTTAAAGCGGTTGATGGAAGAATATCATATATTAGAATGAAAAATAAACAAGCAAATTTAACATTTGTTAATATATTATATGCCCCTACAGAAAATGCTCCCGAAGAAGAAAAGAATGAATTATATGAGAAACTTAAAGAATTGTACGAAGAAATACCAAAGAACGACATACTAATCCTGTTAGGAGACTTCAACGCAAAGATAGGGAAAGAAGACACGAACAGAAAAATCGCAGGAAAAGAAACTATCCATCAAAATACGAATAACAATGGCAGGAGAATATGTAATCTAACAGCAGCAACCAATACCTACTTTTATTATTAGCACCAAATTCAAGCACAAAAAAGGGCACAAAGTAACGTGGCTAATACCTGGAACAACAGACGGAAACCAAATAGACCACAGAATGTAAGGTCTTACAGGGGAGCCAATGCTGATTCGGATCACATTTTGGTGATAGGCGACATGATATTGAAGATACTTAAAGACAAAAACGACAGAAAGAAAAGAAAGAGGTGGAATCGGTCGAAACTAAATACAGATAATGCAATAAGAAAATTCTGCACCAAGTTGGAAGAAAAACTACTAGTCCTAAAACCATCGAACATAGATGAAACATGGGAAGACATAAAAGATAGTACCTTAACAACAGCAGAGGAGACGATAGGACTAACGGAAGACAATAAAAGAAAGGATTGGTACAATGAAAAATGCGAACAAGCTAGTAAAGACAAGGACAAAGCAAGACACAGGTGGGTGGCCACAGGGAAACAAGAAGATCTCCTACACTATAAAGAGAAGAAGAATGAGTCAGACAAATGTTGCAGAACTAAAAAGAAGAAATGGATTAAAGACTTACTACTGCAACTCGAAGCTAATAGTAATGATAATGCAAGACTATATAAACACATAAAAGCACAGAATAAGAAAAAGACACCGGCAAATATTGGAAAAAAGGAATGGGAAACACACTATAGAGAATTGTTCAAAAAGAAAGGCGATGCTGAAAATGCCGAAAACGAAGAACAAACAGAAAATAGCAATGGAGAACAATCAGAGCCTCCCTCATACAGCGAAGTAGTGGCGACCATAAACAGATTAAAGACAAGGAAATCAGCAGGACCAGACGACATTATAAATGAGTTCTTCAAGAAAGGGAGAGAGGAACTAGCCCACAGAATCCACAAGCTGATAGAACGAATATGGGAAGAAGAACGCATGCCGAACGACTGGAATTGCTGTCTGATAACACCAATCCCTAAAAAAGGCGACAACATGAAATGCACTAACTACAGTGGAATCACGCTATTAAATACAATGTACAAAATATTAACTAATTTGATCAGACAAAGAATAGAAAAAGAAACGAGAACAAAAATAGGTGAATACCAACATGGATTCAGAGAAGGTAAGTCAACAATAGATGCAATACACATTGTAACGCAAATCGTCGAAAAAAGTTACGAGCACGGAATAGATCTACATATACTGTTTATTGACTACAAGCAAGCCTTTGACAGTGTAATAAGGGAGGAGCTAATTAAGGATATGAATCAACTAGGCATTCAAGAAAAACTAGTAAGTCTCACGAAAATGACGATGAAGCAATCCAAGGCACGAATCTTAACAAGGGAAGGCCCGTCAGATGAAGTACAAATGGAGGTAGGTGTCAGCCAGGGAGACTCCCTGTCAACAACATTATTTAACATTTCCATAAAAGGGGCAGTAAGAGCAGCCAAAATTATGGGAACGATTATCGAATCTTCAGCCCAACTGTTAGCGTATTCAGACGATATTGCACTGGTTACTAGAGATTTAAAAACCATGCAGAATATAATATTAATACTAGATAAAGAAGCTAAGAAGAGAGGGCTAGTAATGAACCAAAGCAAAACGAAATACCTCAAGTATTCAAGAGAGAATACGAACATCGAGAAATAAATTAAGCTTGGTGCATATACATTTGAAAGAGTACACCGTTTCAAATACTTGGGAGTGATGGTGAATGGCAGAAATGATAGAACGGATGAAATAAACGAACGCATCCTACTGGGTAATAAAACCTACTGGAACTAACAAAAATTCTTGAAAGAAAAGCACATTAGTAAGACAACCAAATTAAAAATTTACAAGACTGCAATCAGGCCAGTGATCACCTATGGTGCAGAGACGATGTGCCTAACACAAAAAGATGAAATGAGGTTAGAAATCTTAGAGAGAAAGATAATTCGACGAATAATGGGACCGGTGAGGATAAGTGTAGGCGAATTTAGAAGATTAACCAATGAAGAAATTAAAGAAGTCATCCAGGGTGAAGACATAATCAAGTTCGTGAAGGCGCAAAGGCTCAGGTGGCTGGGACACACAGAAAGAGCTAACCCAGACTCTACGCTAAAGCGAATAACTGACTGGAGACCAACAACAAAGAGACCAAAGGGAAGACCCAAAACAAGATGGAGATATCAAGTCTTAGGAGACATAAAGAAGCTGAGAATCTGCAATTGGAAGGAGCGCTGTAAGGACCGGAAAGAATGGATGAAAATTGTAGAGAGGGCCAAGTCACACTCGCTGCTATAATAATAAAAAACAACAGCGGACTGATTCTCCGCAATAAATGAATCAGAGGGCCCAAAAGGGCGGCAAACGGGCGGGAATAAGCCATGATGATGATGATAATGAAAAAAATCCTAATAAAATCTACCTTTTCGTTGGACATCCGATACCAATTTGTAAAAACATTCATTTATTCCATATTGCTATACGGAGTGGAAACATGGACTCTCGGAATTACAAGCATGAGGCGTATAGAAGCCTTTGAGATGTGGGTTTTTCGAAGGATGCTGAAGATCTCTTGTACAGAGCACGTACGGGCGCCCATATAAAAATTTTCAAGGGGGGGGGCAGACGTGAAGGTGTTGCACATTATATTTTGTATACTTTGGATAACCATATATAGTTAACAGCACCCGAAAAGCTAGGGGGGCCCACGCCCCCCCCCCCTGCCCATGGGTATGGGCGCCCATGAGAGCACGTGACCAACAACGAGGTGTTGAGGAGAATGGGGATTGAGAGGGAACTCCTAAATATTGTAAAAAACAGAAAAACGAGTTATCTATGACATATTTACAGAGGAGAAAGATACAACTTTTTACGACTAATAATGGAAGGGAAAGTGGAAGGAAGAAGAGGTCCAGGAAGAAGAAAATGCTCCTGGCTGAAGAACGTAAGAGACTGGACAGGCATGGACACACATTCGATATTAAGAACAGCTCAAGATAGAGAGCAATTGGCTGTAGTTATAGCCAACCTTCAGTAATGGAGAAGGCACCTTAAGAAGAAGAAGTTGTCGTAGTTCCTGATAATGTCTCTATTTTAGTTTCGCCTGGCCACCCTATTCTATATAGGTATATTCTTATCTCTCTTTTAGTACAATATTAACGCCTCAATTAAATAGAAGTAATGACAATTTCAAAATAACAGCAATAAAAACGGGGAAATAAATTTTGTGCTATAACTGATACTCGTAGTTACTTTCGTTGTGGGATTTATAGTTTCAGTACATTGTGAAGTTTGTTTGCAGCATAACTCTACATAATTACTCTACTTTCTACTGTAAGTGCATTACGTTTGTTTTAAAACTTTATGCATAAACATTATACCATAAAATTACGTGTATCTCACATGAATATGTGAAATCGATATACTAAGCTAGATATTCCAAGAGACGGGGGTTAAAAATATATCTATTTGTTTGGTTGAGTAGTATGACGCGACAATGTTTGAAGTTTGGAGGGTAAGTGCGTGAGAGGAATGAGAACATGAAATTATACTCCGTTTTTTTTTTCAAATCCAGTTTATTTCAACAGTACAGGGGAATTCATCAAAAATCTCCAATCTCTAAGTTGTAGAATTTAGACCTCAAAATATTAAGATTTAACCCAAGTCATTTAAATCAAATGTGGCTCCTTACAGAGTGTTTAATTTAAAAATTTAATAACTATTTTTACCCAGGGCTTTAAAACTATTTGACATATCCTTATCATACTTGCCAGAAAGTGTAGGTACTGTACACCCTACTAAACAGTGATAAACAAACGTTTCTGGCTACTACCAGATGCGTACGACAGGGAAGAGTGAGTGGTTAGCCCTTTCCAAATTCTACGCCACTTAGTCCAGGGTAATAAGGTTTTTTCCTGACACTCGAGCAGCCAGGGTACTGAAGCGTTTTTTCGACAGGTAATACCTATAAGAGCCAATTGTAACTATTTCTTGCATAGGATCTGGCGGCCATTTTTATTTATAAACAACTAAGTGTCAAAAACTGGCATTTTTTCCTTTTTTTTCAAATCAATGGAAAACAGTGAAACTTATGGTTTTTTTAATACAAATATCTTTGAGATTATGGAACAAGCTTTAAAATGACGTATTACAAAGTTGATATACTCATTTATTGTTAATATAATTGCGAAAAAAGTTCGGAATTGCAAAAAAAATTAATTTCGCAATAACTATTGTAAAAATTAGTGTACAGCTTTGAATTTTTTGTCATATAACGGTTCTTTGATAATTAATATGTGATAAAAATTTCAAAGCGATTCATTTAATTGTTTAAATTTTATTCAAATTGTTTATCCCAGAGAGCATTTTTTTGCAATAACATAAGTCAGAAAAAATGACGTTAGAACCATTCCACAGGCGTTAAATGAAAGAGCATGAGCATTTCAACTTGGTGTAATAAAAGCGAATAAAAAACGCATTTATTAGTAATAAATAATTATGCAAAAGTATCGTTAATCTTTCCTTATAAACTTTTTATTTTGTTATACAGGGTGTCCAGAAACTCTACCGACAAACGAAGACAGGAGATTCCTCAGATGATTTTAAGACAATTTAACCCAATTCACCTAGTCCGAAAATGCTTCTTAAGGGAGCTAGAGCTCTTTGAAGATGGCGTCATGAAATTAGTTTTTCTTAAATACCTCCAGAAGGCTTCTATTTAGAAAAACGAAAATTGGTATGCATATTTACTTTTCAGAGATGAATCGATTCCATCCATTGCAAATTTCTAGTACCGGTCATAGGCGTCCGTTTTGGGTAGAGCAACGAGTATTTTATCGCATAACTTTTTTGTCCTTAACTTTTATGCATTTTTGACACCGGATTAATTAATTGTGAGGTATTCTAGTACTAAAAGGTACTCTTGCTTTAAGTCGGTAGGACACACCGTTTTCTAGAAAAATCGATTTTAAAGTTTTTTGTTTTTGGAATTTGAAAAAAAAAATAGAAGAACTTTTCAACAAAAAACGAAGTATTTTACCAACATAAAGTAAGAGTAACTTTTAGTACTCGAATACCTCATAATTTAATAATCTAGTGTCAAAAATGCTCGAAAATTCCCGACAAAAAATTTATGCTATAAAATAACTGTTGACCTACCCAAAACGGACGCCTATGATCAGTACTAAAAAATTCGCAATTAATGAAATTGATTTATCTCTGGAATATAAATAAATGTACCAGTTTTCGTCTTTCTAAGCAGTTTTTTTTTGAAATTTTTTTTTAATTCAGAAAGCGAAAAATTTTCAAATCGATTTTTCTAGAAAACGGTGTGTACTACCGATTTAAAACAAGAGTACCTTTTAGTACTAGAATACTTTACAATTTAATAATCCAGTGTCAGAAATGCATAAAAGATAAAGATAAAAAAGTTATGCGATAAAATAACCGTTGCCCTACCCAAAACGGACGCCTATGATCGGTACTAGAAATTTGCAATGGATGGATTAGATTTATATCTTGAAGATAAATACGCGTACCAATTTTTGTTTTTCTAAATAGAAGCGTTCTGAAGGTATTTAAGAAAAACTAATTACAAGACGCTATCTTCAAAGAGCTCTAGCTCCCTTAGGAAGCATTTTCGGACTAAGTGAATTGGGTCAAATTATCTTAATATTATCTGAAGAATCTCCTGTCTTCGTTTGTCGGTAGAGTTTCTGGACACCCTGTATAAGAAATTATATAAAATGATGTTGGATAATCGAGTACAAATATAAAAATAAATAAGCAAAATCATTGGCTAATACTCGTAAAGTGAATGTGAATTTAGTTGGAAATACATAAAATGATGAAGGGTCATCATTCCATACATTTCTGTGCAACTATATACACCGGTATTTCGGCCTATTTGGGCTTCGTCAGTATAGTGTAGCAAGTTACAAATGTTGTTTGTTAACTTGTAAAAGGATTACTACAGGAGCAAGGTTACCATTTTTGGTCAGATTGTTAGAACACCCGCAGTCGCAAGGCTACATCTAACATTGCCAAGGAGGTAAGGCTACCTGAGGAAATGAAAAGCCATAACATTATTAAATAACATGATGTTGGATAATCGAGTACAAATATAAAAATAAATAAGCAAAATCATTGGCTAATACTCGTAAAGTGAATGTGAATTTAGTTGGAAATACATAAAATGATGAAGGGTCATCATTCCATACATTTCTGTGCAACTATATACACCGGTGTTTCGGCCTATTTGGGCTTCGTCAGTATAGTGTAGCAAGTTAAAAAAGTTGTTTGTTAACTTGTAAAAGGATTACTACAGGAGCAAGGTTACCATTTTTGGTCAGATTGTTAGAAGTCCCGTCAGATTGTCAGATTGTTAAAATGATGACGCTTCATCATTTTATGTATTTCCAACTAAATTCACATTCACTTTACGAGTATTAGCCAATGATTTTGCTTATTTATTTTTATATTTGTACTCGATTATTCAAGATCATTTTATTTAATAATGTTATGGCTTTTCATTTCCTCAGGTAGCCTTACCTCCTTGGCAATGTTAGTTGTAGCCTTGCGACTGCGGGTCTTCTAACAATCTAACCAAAAATGGTAACCTTGCTCCTGTAGTAATCCTTTTACAAGTTAACAAACAACTTTTTTAACTTGCTACACTATACTGACGAAGCCCAAATAGGCCGAAACACCGGTGTATATAGTTGCACAGAAATGTATGGAATGATGACCCTTCATCATTTTATGTATTTCCAACTAAATTCACATTCACTTTACGAGTATTAGCCAATGATTTTGCTTATTTATTTTTATATTTGTACTCGATCATCCAACATCATTTTATTTAATAATGTTATGGCTTTTCATTTCCTCAGGTAGCCTTACCTCCTTGGCAATGTTAGTTGTAGCCTTGCGACTGCGGGTCTTCTAACAATCTGACCAAAAATGGTAACCTTGCTCCTGTAGTAATCCTTTTACAAGTTAACAAACAACTTTTTTAACTTGCTACACTATACTGACGAAGCCCAAATAGGCCGAAACACCGGTGTATATAGTTGCACAGAAATGTATGGAATGATGACCCTTCATCATTCTATGTATTTCTAACTAAATTCACATTCACTTTACGAGTATTAGCCAATGATTTTGCTTATTTATTTTTATATTTGTACTCGATTATTCAAGATCATTTTATTTAATAATGTTATGGCTTTTCATTTCCTCAGGTAGCCTTACCTCCTTGGCAATGTTAGTTGTAGCCTTGCGACTGCGGGTCTTCTAACAATCTAACAAAAATGGTAACCTTGCTCCTGTAGTAATCCTTTTACAAGTTAACAAACAACTTTTTTAACTTGCTACACTATACTGACGAAGCCCAAATAGGCCGAAACACCGGTGTATATAGTTGCACAGAAATGTATGGAATGATGACCCTTCATCATTTTATGTATTTCCAACTAAATTCACATTCACTTTACGAGTATTAGCCAATGATTTTGCTTATTTATTTTTATATTTGTACTCGATCATCCAACATCATTTTATTTAATAATGTTATGGCTTTTCATTTCCTCAGGTAGCCTTACCTCCTTGGCAATGTTAGTTGTAGCCTTGCGACTGCGGGTCTTCTAACAATCTGACCAAAAATGGTAACCTTGCTCCTGTAGTAATCCTTTTACAAGTTAACAAACAACTTTTTAAACTTGCTACACTATACTGACGAAGCCCAAATAGGCCGAAACACCGGTGTATATAGTTGCACAGAAATGTATGGAATGATGACCCTTCATCATTTTATGTATTTCTAACTAAATTCACATTCACTTTACGAGTATTAGCCAATGATTTTGCTTATTTATTAAGAAATTATATATATTTATTACAATTTTTTATCAGTTATAATATAAATATAATTACTTGGTAGTTGTGCACTTAAAACAGGGTAAAAAAGTTAAGTTTTTTGGAAAAAGTTATTCAAAAAGTTTATAAGGAAAGATTTACGGTACTTTTGCATAATTATTTATTACTAATAAATGCATTTTTTATTCGCTTTTTTTAAACCAAGTTGAAAATATAGGTCATGCTCTTCCATTTGACACCTGTGGAATGGTTCTAACGTCATTTTTTTCTGACTTATGTTATTGCAAAAAAATGCTCTCTGAGATAAACAATTCGTGATTCTCTGAATCACTTTGAAATTTTTATCACATATTAAGCACCAAAGAACCCTCATTTGAAAAACATGTCAAACCTGTACATTACATTAATTTTTAAAACAGTTATTGTGAAAATATTTTTTTTTGCAATTCCGATCTTTTTTCGCAATTATATTAACAATAAATGAGTATATCAAACTTTGTAATACGTCATTTTAAAGCTTTTTCCATAATCTCAAAGATATTTGTACTAAAAAAATCATAAGTTTCACTGTTTTCCATTGATTTGAAAAAAAAGGAAAAATGCCGTTTTTTGAGAGTTAATTGTTTGTAAATAAAACTGGCCGCCAGATCCTACGCAGGAAATAGTTACAATTTGTTCCTATAGGTATTATTTCTCGAAAAAACGCTTCAGTACCCTGGCTGCTGAAGTGTCACGAACAGGGTATATTTTTGTCTTATTATCCTGGCCTAACTAGCGGAATGGCTATTTTAGGGCAATATTTAGATTCTACAATACTTTCTATGTACATTACATATCCTTCATTCGTAATGTTAAAGTATTAGTTTTCGAGATATTTGAAGTTGAAAATGAAACGGCACGGCTATTTTGATTAATGTATTGTGCTCCTTCATATTAACTTCAAATATCTCGAAAACTAATGATGTCATCATTACAAATGAAGAGTATATTATTTACATGTAAAGTATAGGAGAATCTAAAAATTATACTAAAACAGTAATTCCGCCAGTGGCGTACATTTTTGGGAAGGGCCAAACTATCACTTTCCCCTGTCGTACGCCTCTGGTAGTTGCCAGAAACCTTTCGTTTAACATAATTTGGCAATAAGTCTACAGTACCTATACTTTTTGGCAAGTAACATCAGGATATGTCAAATACTTTTAAAGTCAAATAATTTTTAAATTTTTAAAGCAAACATTGTGTAGCTCAGTAAGGAGCCACATTTTATTAAAGAGATTTGGGTTAAATATTAACTATGTGTATCCAGTACGTACTTTAACAGTATTTGACATATCCTTATCATACTTGGCAGAATATGTAGGTACTATAAACCCTACTAAAGTGTGTTAAATAAACGTTTATGGCTACCACCATATGCGCACCACAGTGGAAAGTGAGTTGTTGAACCTTCCCACGTTCTACGCCACTGGCGGAATTACTATTTTAGTGCAAAATCCACAAGGAAAAGAAAAGGTTTTCCTGTAGTTGGCTGTATACCATCAATCACAAAATTGGAAAGAAATCCTTTGTAAAAGGTATAAAATTTTTTTTATTAAAAATCCCTTAAAAGGGCTACATCACAACAAAACGTTTTCGATTTTTATAAAAAATCATCATCAGTGTTCGATAAACTGGATGCTAGCTGAGCCACAAAAGAAAAATATCTGGGTAAAAACCCTTTACATATAATATAGATGCCTTAAAAGTGCATACTTCGATAAAAAGGCCTGTGATGGTCACATGGCAAACAGGATAATGCTCTAAGGTAAGGTATACAGGTTTCCCAACACGTGGGATCCAAATTGAGTTGATCACATTTCAATCACTTAATGGCAACAAAATGTGATCAACTCAATTTGGATCCCACGTGTTGGGAAACCTGTATACCTTACCTTAGGGCATTATCCTGTTTGCCATGTGACCATCACAGGCCTTTTTATCGAAGTATGCACTTTAAGGCACCTATATTATATGTAAAGGGTTTTTACCCAGATATTTTTCTTTTGTGGCTCAGCTAGCATCCAGTTTATCGAACACTGATGATGATTTTTTATAAAAATCGAAAACGTTTTGTTGTGATGTAGCCCTTTTAAGGGATTTTTAATAAAAAAAATTTTATACCTTTTACAAAGGATTTCTTTCCAATTTTAGTGCAATTATTCGATTTTCCCATACTTCCTATGTAAATAATATACTCTTCATTCGTAACTATAAAAACATTAGTTTTCTAGATATTTGAAGTTGAAAATGAAAGAGCGTAATACATTAATCAAAATAGCTGTGCCGTTTCATTTTCAACTTCAAATATCTCGAAAACTAATGACTTTATCGTTAAGAATTAAGAGTATATAATTTACATAGAAAATATTGGAGAATCGATATATTGCTCTTAAATAGTAATTGTGCCATTGGCGTAGAATTTGGAAAGGGTCAACCATTCACTGTCCCCTGTCTTACGCCTCTGGTAGTAGCCAGAAAGGTTTGTTTATCACTGTTTAGTAGGGTATACAGTACCTACACTTTCTGCCAAGTATGACAAGAATATTTCAAACAGATTAAAGTACTGGCTAAAAATAGTTATTAGATTTTTTAAATAAAACACCCTGTAACTTAGTAACGATAGCCCGATCAAAGAACAATTTGACCCAAAAAAAATAAAGGAAGGATGAAAATTTGGGAATAAGCAGTTGAACTTGTCTATTATTATATAAGAAAAAGTTTACAATTCTACATCCCCTGAATTTTACAAAAATGGAGGGGAGTACCCCCTCTCGAAGGTGAAAAATATAAATTCCCTGAAAAGAGCTCCGTTTTTGGGATATTTCAAATTGAAATATTCGATTTGGAATTTGACAAAGAAGAAACTACTTTTCATTAGCTACAACTCTGCTTCTACTGGGTCTATAGACCTCATGCATACACCATTTTTTTCAGTTTTTTATAAGATATATTTTTGCTAAGAATATATTTTTGGCTTAAATACTTAATTTTTGAGTTATCTGCGAAAAACCGTCCAAAAACATGTTTTTTTTTTTTGTTAAACATGAACATATTCACTCGCAAATAACTCGAAAACTATTAACTTCGTGAAAAAACTATATAGAACAAAAGTTACTTAGGATTAGTCATTTTATACAATTTCGGACTTATTTTGAACGTATATTTTTTCACCCCCGAGAAAATATTTTTCACCCCGTATTTCACAATTTTTGTAAAATGGAGGGGATGTAGAATTGTTAACTTTATCTTATATAATAATAGACAATTTCAACTACCTATTCCCAAATTTTTAATTCTTCCTTTATTTTTTTGGAGGTTTTCGTAAAATTTTGTGTTCCCTGATCGGGCTACGAGCCAAATTTTATTAAGTGACTTGGATTACATCTTAATATTTTGAGGTCTAGAATCTACAACTTAGAGATTGGAGATTCTTAATGAATCGCCCTGTATAGTATCGCTATTTATTTATGCTAAGGTCATATTAATAAATGACGATAAAATATACCGTTGACATGTTATGGTTCGTGCTATGTTCGTGCAGTGTTTATTTTGGTTTTCTGATTTTTAATCAGATTTAATGTTTGATAATATACGGCTGTTACACGTTTTTTATCTAATACTATCTACTGTTTTAGGTAAATCGTATACCTATCTTCTGTCGATTCTTCACAGAAATCTTTGTCTGTTAAACATTTCTCTTTTTTATCCAAAGGGGGATGTATGCTAATTAATAAAAACTCTAGAAAAATACATGTTGGCCTAATGAAAATATTTTCTGTATTCAACCCCGCTATTAATTTTTTAAACCTTTTTCCTCAATCAGTATAATATGTAATTAAGCACTAAAATACGTTACTCTGTAGTTTGGCTGTTATCTCATCCTAAAATAATGATAGTAAATAAAGACGAAGCACGAATCTTGGTGTAATCTTTTCCAGTGGCGTAACCAGGGGAGGGTTTTGGGGGGTTACAATGGTTAACACCATTATTATTCCATACTCCCCAGCGATCCTCCAGTAGTTGTAATCCTCCCTTGGGATCATCCTGGTGACGCCGTTGATCCTTTCACATGAAATTTAACACTACGACACCTGCCTTAACGCTAGTTGTTACTCCCTCATACGTATACATATAAATACCACGCAACCGAATAGGCTATGTTCCGCAAAGGATACAGTACAATAGTTCATTATCTTTAATCAATAAGCAAAGTCATAGAAAATACACGGAATATAAAATGCCACTTCCGTTGGCATTTGTTGACATAAAAAAAGCTTTCTATTCTATAGAACAATGGGCAATATTTCATACATTAGATTACGCCAGGATAGACCTCCGATACAACAAGCTCTTAGAAAATATTTACAGGAAATCAACATTTAAAGCTAACTGAAAACTTAGAAATTAATGCAATATTAATAAATCAGAGAAGGATACACGATATAGCCAAGAATATTTATACTTGCTTTGAATGATATTTAAAAAAAACTGGAATGGCAACAAAAAGGTATTAATATTGACGGACGCTACTTAAATCAGTTGCGATTTGCAGATAATATTGTACTAATTAGCACTTGTGCACAGGAGTTACAAGAAAATGTTATAACAGACTTAAAACAAGCATTGTAGAGAGTAGGACTAAAATTGAATATTGAGAAAACTAAGGTAATGTTAGCTGAAAAAATAGTGATCACTCTTGACGATAGGAATATTGAAAATGTAGAAGAATATATATGTACTTTGAACATAAAATAAAACATGGCAAAGGCAAAGAGAATCAAACTGCAGCAATAACCAGAAGAATAAAAATGACTTGGCTAGCAATAGGTAAACTATGCAAGCTTTATTATAATAGATCCAAAAATCCCAGTTATTTAAAGCGAAAGGTTTTTGACTAGTGTATCCTTCCTGTCATGACTTATGAAATGAAGACCGTGACACTTACTAACCATTCCCAATAGACCTAGAACGACTTCTTCTTCTTCTTCAGGTGCCATCTCCGCTACGTAGGTTGGCAATCATCATAGCTATTTTAATTTTTGAGGCAGTAGCTCTAAATAGTTGTTTTGAGCTGCATCCAAACCATTCTCTGAGGTTCTTCAGCCATGAAATTCGTCTTCTGCCGATGCTTCTTCTGCCATCTACCTTTCCCTGCATTATGAGTAGCAGGATGCCATGCTTCTCGCCCCGCATCACATGTCCGAGATACTGTAGTTTTCTTTCTTTAATTGTAAGTCCAACTTCCTTCTCTTTACCTATTCTTCTCAGTACTTCATTGCTCGTAACTCTATCTACCCAGGAAACCCTCATAATCCTTCTATAGGTCCACATTTCAAAGGCGTTAAGTCGTCTCATTGTCTCTACATTTAACGTCCATGATTCCAGTCCATAGTATAGTACACTATATACGTAACATTTTGTTAGGCGTACTTTAAGAGCTAATGTTAAATCTTTGCTACATAGGACCTTTTTCATTTTCATAAAATTAGAACGTGCTTTCTCGATCCTGACTTTGATTTCTGCAGAGTAGTCATTATTTTCGGTTATAAGTGTTCCTAGGTAAGTGTACTTTTTTACTCTTTCGATCTGCTGCCCCTCTACTATCAAGATTTCGTTAACATTATGGTTGTTTTTACTAATTTTCATAAACTTCGTCTTTTTGATATTGAGAGAGAGTCCGTACTCAATACTACACCTTACTATTTTACTCATGAGTATTTGCAGGTCTTGTAATATATCGGCTATTATTACTGTATCATCTGCATATCTGATGTTGTTAACTAAGACTCCATTTACTATTATGCCGACTATTTCATTTTCCAGAGTTTCTCGCATTACCTCTTCAGAATAAGCGTTAAATAATAGAGGTGATAGTATGCAGCCTTGCCTGACTCCTCTCTTTATTTCCATTTCTTCAGATGTTTCTTTTTCTATTCTTACTATTGCTCGCTGATTGTCATAGAGATGTGTGATTAGTCTTTAATCTCTTTCATCTAGGTTTTTAGTTTTTAGAATTTCCATGAGTCGGTCATATTTTACTTTATCAAACGCTTTATTGTAGTCTATAAAACAGACGTAAAGAGAACGGTTAACATCCAAACATCTCTGTGTCAGCACGTTGAAGGAGAATAATGCCTCTCTGGTGCCCATACCATTGCGGAACCCATATTGAGTGTCACTAATATCCAGCTCCAGTTTAGAGTGTATTCTGGCGTGGATAATTTTCAGCAGAATTTTCAAGGTATGTGACATTAAGCTTATGGTTCGGTAGTCACTGCATTCTTTGGCATTCACTTTTTTTGGCAAACACACAAATGCTGATGTCAACATTTCTCTAGGGATGATTCCCGTAGTATAGATAGCGTTGAACAGTTCTACTATTATGTCCAGGTTTTTCTCGTTGACCAACTTTACCAGCTCGCTAGGTAATTCATCTGAACCAGCAGATTTATTAGTTTCCATAGAGTTTATTGCCTGACTAACCTCTGATTTGGTTATCTCTGGGCCTACGTCTCCGGTTTGGCTATCTACGGATGTACTAGCTTCTCTCTGATCATGAAATAGTTCCTCGATGTACTCTTTCCATCGTCGTAGTTTTCGTTCTGTCTTCATTATAATATTTCCGTTTTTGTCGAGCAATATATTTGAGGTTTTCTATTTCCTACTCCGGCTAGTTCTTTGACTTTTTTATGTAGGTTGAAATTGTCATATCTGTTTTGAAGTTCTTCTATTTCTTTACATTTTTCAGAGAAGTAGGTTTCTTTAGCCTCCCTAGTTTTTCTTCTTATTTGGTTTTGAAGCTGTTTATAGCGGGTCTTATTATTTGTTTTGTTTTTTCTTCTTTCATTCATTAACTCTAGAATTTCCTCCGTCATCCATTCTTCTTTCTTACATTTGGTTGTTGTAAGTACTTTCTTACTTGGCTCTAATATAGAGGTTTTGAAGAATTGCCACTGCTGTTCTACGTTGCAATTATTTCCTGGGTTTCTATCTAGATTTGTGTTGATTTCATGTTTCAAATTTTCTTTTTCTTCTGACTTAAGTTTCTGTATGTTAAGTTTATTGTTGTTGCGGCTTTTTTGCGTCTTTTTTAGTTAAAGTTGAAACCTAGCAAAAAAAGACTGTGATCAGAAGATACGTCTGCTCCTGGATATGCCTTTACTGCCTGAACGACTAGAACCACTCAAAGAGCTATTGAAAAATTTATGATAAATGTAACCTTAAGAGATCATACGAGAAATGAAGATCTAAGAAGAAGAACCGAAGTAAAAAACGTTATCGAAGCTATCGCAAAATATAAATTGCTATGGAGAAGACATGAAGCAAGAGAAGGCTAAGAGAAGGGGAGAAAGATAATACAAATGCCAACCAAAAACACTTAAACTAGGCATATGAAGATAGCAAAAAAGATATATCGATGACAATAAAGGCAAGGTAGGAAGAAGCTGGAACGAGAAAGCTCGACGGGCGAATTTAGAAAACACAAGAGGAGGCACAATTCTCCGGAGTACAAAAAAACATGAAGCTACAATTATTATGGGAGACTTCAACTCAAAAGTCGGTGCCGAAATCACACAAGATATAACCGGAAAGTATGGACTTGGAGAAAGGAACGAAAGAGGGCAAAGACTAATACAGTTCTGCCAAGAAGAGAAATCCATTATATCAAATACTTTGTTTCAGCAACCTAAAAGACGACTATATACCTGGAAATCTCCAGCTGATCAAGAGGGAAAGATAGTCAGAAATCAAATTGACTACATTATCATTAATAAAAGGTTTATAAACAGTATTACATCTGCGAAAACATACCCAAGTGCAGACGCAGCAACTAACCATAATCTGCTCTGTGCTGGATTCAAACTAAAACTAAAAAGAATAAAAGCCCCCACAACGCAGAAGAAACCTAATACTCGACTCCTAAGAAATGCCGTAATAGCAGATGAGTTCGGAAATAAGATAAATCGTGAGATTAAAGAGCAGTTACAAAGATCTGAACAAGAAAATATCGGTCAAAATCTAGATACCATGAATTCCGCCATGGTCACCATAGCAAACGAAGTTTTGAAACCAGAAAAAGACTCAATAAAGAAAAAGGATTGGATGACCGATAAAATACTAGACCTTATTCAACAAAGAAGAAATTGGAAAAACAAAGACGAGATTCGGTATAGAGAGATATATCGACAAATAAGGTACGAGGTTAAGCGAGCAAAAGAGGACTGAATGGAACAAAGATGTCGTGAAATGGAAGAACTACACATGACGAGTTTAATATACATAAAAAGCTTAAAGAAATTACCTACGCCCAGAGAAAAAGAACTCCTCACTTTATGAGAAACTCCAAAGGTAAAATAATTCTCGACTTGGATGAAAAAAAGGAAGAATGGACTAACTATATAAAAGAGCTCTTCCTGGATACGAGGCCACCACTTAACACCACAAAGTATACGAATACTGGTCCTAGCATTTTAAAAGCGGAAGTAGAGAAAGCCATCACACAGAGCAAAAATGGGAAATCTCCAGGCCCTGACCAAGTACCATCAGACTGGCTCAAACTTCTGGATGACGACAATGTCTCACAACTAACAAACATTTATAACCATATATACGAGACTGGAATGATGCCACAGATATGGTTAGAGTCTACATTTATTCCACTCCCAAAAAACCTAATACATCGTCATGTAAAGACTTTAGACTAATTAGTCTCATGAGCCACTCTCTCAAGCTACTTCTTAAGATAATTCTTAATAGAATCAAGCAGAAATGTGAAGAGACAATGGGAAACAAACAATTCGGTTTCAGAGAAGGATTGGGAACAAGGGAAGCTTTGTTCTCAATGTTAACATTACTTCAACGATCATGGGAAGTACAGAAACCAATTTACGTCTGCTTTATAGATTTTGAGAAGGCGTTTGATAGAGTTCAACATGATAGGTTGTTTCAATATCTAGAAATGATTGGAATAGATGATAAAGATCTGAGACTTTTACAACATCTATATTGGAATCAAGAAGCTTCTATTCTGGTAGACGGCAAAGAAACAGACAAAATTTGCATTCAAAGAGGTGTCAGACAGGGTTGTGTGTTATCCCCAACTTTGTTTAACCTATACTCAGAAATAATTTTTAATGAAGCCTTGGAAGGACAATGTGGAGTTCGAATCGGGGGTGAAACTATCAACAACATCAGATATGCAGACGACACCGCGATCATGGCTGAAAACATCGAAGATCTTCAACTCCTTATAGATCGAGTCACTAGAGAATGCTCCAATAACGGACTTAACATAAATGCAACAAAGACAAAGTTACTTGTGGTTAGTAAACAAGACGTCGGCCCTATGCAACTAATTGTCAGTGATGAATCAATAACAAAAGTTAACCATTTTAAATACCTAGGATGTTGGATAAACGAGACACTAAATCCGGATGAAGAAATTAAAACTCGTATAGAAATTGCAAGAAGAGCATTTATGAAACTTAGATCTATTCTGAGCAACTCTCAGCTGAACTTACAACTAAGAATCAAGTTCCTAAAATGTTATGTGTATCCTGTATTACTATATGGATGTGAAACCTGGATCATGAAGGTTAACATGATGAACAAATTAGAAGCCTTTGAGATGTGGTCATATCGTAGAATGCTCAGAATATCTTGGGTTCAACGCATTTCTAACAGAGAAGTCTTAAACAGAGTAGGTCAAGGCGAAGGTGACTTAATGAAGATGATAAAAAAGAGAAAACTTGAATATTTGGGGCATATAATGAGAGGTAGCAGATACAGGAAGCTGCAGTTAATACTCAATGGAAAGATCGACGGAAAAAGAGGAATTGGTCGAAAGAAATATTCATGGCTCCGAAACCTTCGTCAATGGACTGGCTTATCGGCAGATCAATTGTTACATGCCGCAAAAGATCGAGAACGATATCGGCAAATTGTTATGGAAGCTACCCACGCCTAAAAATTTGGGCACGGTACTTAAAGAAGAAGAAGAAGAGGAGGCCTCTGTCCAAAACTAGACCAGAAGAGGGTGCTACAGATATTTATATCTCATTCTGTACATATTCACCGGGAACTCCTTTCTTACTGAGCATCCACCACAAAATCTCTCGAGGAACTTTATCATATGCTTTTTCAAGATCCATCAGTAGAATAGGAACGTTTGTTTCTTTATTTCTGTATTTTATCATCAGTTGCTATATGTATAATGAAAACAAGAATAGAAAACCGCTAAAGCCGCCGCCGTAAAAATGAGTGGCGCATACAATATTCTAGCTACGAAAGATTTGATATGAATATTACGTGGTGCGATAATGGATTTTCATTTTGATGGAAATAAAATTCTAGTTTTATTTTAAAAGGTTTTTTTCATAATAATTTATAAATTTGAAGTAAAACGCGCCACAAAAGAGTAACTTTGATACAGTTTGCATTTTGAGGCTCTTTTGTGGCGTGTTTTACTTCAAATTTAGCAATATTATGAAAAAATCTTTCAAAATAAAATTAGAATTTTATTTTCCATCACAATGGAAATGAATTTTTGCGCCACGTAATACTCATATCAGATCTTTTGTAGCTGGAATATTGTATGCGGCACTCATTTTTACGGCGCTTAGCGGTTTTTTATTCTTGTATCAGGAGTTTTTCAAAGTTTTTTATAAATTAAATGTATGAAGTTGAATGTAATGTTTCTTGATTACACGTTAAGCGTTATAGATGGTCGCCTTTGTCGCATTCTCTCCCAAATGGTCTAGTAGTTACGACACCATACTTGTGATAAGACAATCCGAGTTCATATCCCAGCCATCCTAATAATTATGGCTGGCAAATGAACTCGGATTGCACGATCAATCTTAGCGCTATAACCACTACAACTATATAAACCATTTCGGCGATAATGGTTAAATTGATTATAATTTGGAGCTCGATTTTTTCTGAACGGCTTAACCGATTTGGATCATTAAACATGAGTTTGAAACGTATTGACAAGTAGTATCTGATGCGTCTAAGGTGAAGTATGATAAATAAAGGTATTACACGAATTATTGAACTTGAAAAACCGTTTTCCCCATAAGAAATAGATTTGATCTTACTTAGGAAGCCTATAACATAAAAATTCAACTTTTCCCAGATATGAGGTATACACCGGTTAGACGCGTGTAGAGTCCTCCTACAAACGATCAGTTATTGGCGTAATTTGTAGGTTGAAATTTTAAGTAATTGTAAAAAACCAAAATTTTCAAAGTTTAGTTTTTTAGTTTTTCGGCTATACTGAGCAGTATCTACATCTGATCCTAACCGTTAGGCACCATTTGAAATCTTAAATCAACGCTATTAATTTGGTGTATTTGAGGTTTTCCTGTCTCTCCTTAAACCTAAGATATATATACACCAAAAAAATATGCAATTTGCATCTACCAAGCCCTATAGCTGGCTTATGGGTGGCCAAAAGTCACAAACTGCACCGGTTCTGAATCGGCCCTGACCCTCTCTTGAAACACAGAAAAAAAATTTAGATCGGTGTAACTTTTCCACACACATACATACACACAAACATTTTCCCCTTTTTAAATAAAAATTGAGTCATACTTCTGAGCTCGGTAACTTTTGAATGGTATAACCGATTTTCAAAATTAGGCATGCGTTGGAAAGGTACTGATCAGTACTATTAGAAGCCGTAAAAGCCTGACTTAAATTATTGAAATTTTTGGAAGTTTTGGGGACAAGAACGAAAAACACACCCTAAATCGGAAGGGCCGTAAAATCCACACCCGTGAACCAAAATAGAGATTTGACATATGGATGGGCGAGTCTTTTCGTAAACTTTAAGATGGGATTTTGTCAGATTTTCAATTCAGTTAAATTTAGAAAATCGAAAATTTCGTGTATAGGTATAATATAGTGTCGCATGTAGGGGTAGGTATTGTGCGCCACTGATGAGAACTGCCGTTCTCTGGTTATTAATGTTTCTCTATTCTATTTTTTAATAGCAATTTTCAAAAATTTTCACACCTCACGGTGTCAGTGTTTCCTTGGCTAGTTATAATATATTCCGAAGCGACAACAGAACTATAGTAACCGCATGCGTTCGAGCCACCTGAGAACAAGTTAGACTAACAGTATTCCAGACCAATAGAGATATTCAATTAATCATTTTCGTACGTTTATTATATTGCCTTCGCACCCGCCAATGTAGCAAACTGGATTTGTAACTGTAACGCCAAACTTTCTCAGAATCTGAATACAATTTCCTTATATTAATAATCCGCTTCTATTCTGAATATTTATTTCAGTTTCAATTAAATCGGCAGGCGCAGGCTGATATGTCAAAACTAATTTAAATTAAAATTAAACAAATATTACTAAGTTATGGGGATCGTGCTTTTCAGAAAGGGTTTCAAGGATGCTTTGTTTTCTTTACGGGGTGATGCATTTTCATTTCGGAAGCCGAAAACAAACAAAATGGAATTCATTCGAAACAAGAATAATGGGCTCTTTAGGAAAAAACGTGGAATTTTGGATTAAATCCGATGAACAGAGTAATTAAAAATCATTCAAATGAGCCTTAATCCAAACTTTATATCCGTCTTTGAATATTTTTGACTGAACAATAATTTAAATACAGAAAATACTGTCAGCAAAATTATATCATTTTTTAATTTTGACGGATGATAGTATCATTTCTAATAGTTAATCAAGCTTTCAAAAAGAACTACCGACAGTCATTCAACAATTTAATCCTGAATGGAGTTAATCTTGAAGAAGTAGAATACCACAAAATCCTAGGACCTAGGTTTATTTTTTTCAAAGCTCTTACGTTTGGCTTCCTCCATTCAGATCATTTCTCAAACTCTCTCCTATATCCAGGTCATGTGTTAATTCTTCTACAGAAAAATTTATTTTTAAAAGTTAAAACAGTCCACACAGACCTATTAAAAAGGTAATATGAAAACTGTCATTTTTTCAAAGCCTACGCTTTTGTAATTATACAAGTAACCTTTTATTTATTAATAATTGCTCATCATAATCGATAGTTATGAATGTTTTACTAAAAACTTCTTGGCCTAGAATACTGTTGATATGACATTAATCTAAAAACTGTTACTTATTCCATATCGGTTTGATTTATATTTTGTACTAGTTACTGATGAAGTTCTTTCTACATATTTACAAAAATTGAAGAAATACACGAAATTTAAAGAAAACCAAAAATCTCTCGGAGAAAGTAATGAGTTTAAGTAAGAGAAATTTTTCAGAAATAAAACAGTATCATATATTCAATCTTTTGATAATTTCCAATGTATCTATATAATTGCACATTTAAAAATATTAGAAAATCGTAATTGCCTTTTGTAGTTCACCCTGTCAATATTTGTCAATGATGTTAAACATAATTTGAAAACTAGAAAATATTTTTTATATTATTACGTAAAATCAATAAGCATTTATACTTTTTTTACGTTTTCACCCTTTTTTATATGCAATGTGTCTATTTTATTGAGATATCGAAATGAAAATAATGGTCTCAACTCGTTAAAAAATAATAATTATAATTATCATACAGAACAAGTAAAAACTTCGTTTGTATAATGGTATAAAAAGTTTATTGAAAAACTATTAAAAAGTCATCCAAAAGGATTCGCAAAACGTTTTCAATCTAGAACAGATCATCTTCAGTGCCTAGGACGAAGTATTTCCACGTTAGAATGAATGTAAAAGGTTAAAATTATGACTAGTTAAAAAAAATGTGGAATATACTTACGTTCTGCTTAGTACATGAAACTAGCAACCTTGTAGAGTAGGTGACATCGAGAAATATGATTTACATTTTTAAAAGATGATGTTAGTGGCGACTCTAAAAGTCGATATTAAGCGATAAATTTAAGAGTGCTCAAAGGGCAACATGATTCACTGCTCGATGGTAACGTGTGGTACTTGCCAGTTCGATGGACACAGACCAACAGGAATATAGGAGATGACAATCTATTTATCAGACTGAAGAAGTGACATGACAAGACAGGTAGTCAATTTTGGCTATGAAATTAAATTCAAATTATCAGTTAAGCTGAATGGATGTTAATAACTGTATTAAAGTGGAATTTAAATTAAAATGTCTAGAGACATGAGAACTAGCCCCAATTGAGTTAACCGCCAAACTACTTTAAATCGACCTTTTACTCCTATCCACCGACAATTTTTCCCCTAACATAAAATCAGACTCTATTTATAATTTATCCATTTTTTTTTTCTTCTCCTTTTTTACTATGTTTTTCCCCTTTCCATTCACCCCACTAGTATCTAACATTTACTACTTCCTTACTAATCACCCATTAACACATATTTCAATATACCCCTGGTTTCTTATCTTTTTCATTCCCTCTTTCACTACCCCATCCTCAAAACAGTTTACCCTCTTTCTTTTCCAATCCTCCTTCATACTTTTTCCTAATCACATAGTTATATTGCCATCCCTAACACAGTTTACCTTCTTCCTATTATTTCCAATCCTCTTTCATACACCTTCCACCTTCCCAATCACATAGTTATTTTTTCATTCCTCGTGTCTCTGATTTTTCAGCTACAAAATTCAAATTCTCAGTTTGCCAATTCAAACAATAATCCTCAACCCTCAACATTGATTATTTAGCTACCACCTTAATATTCATTCACACAATAAATAGTTTGCCTGTTATGTTATAACTCATTAATTTTTTCATCTATTCCGTTGTATGACTAATTACAGCTCATTTACAATTGTTTGACACACATATCAATTTACATTTCTGATAATAACACTTATGTCATTCCCTTTTTTCTACATTCTTTCAAATCATAATTTCAGTTAATCTGGAATTTTACATCTGTTATCATTTCAGTAAATACATATCTATTATCCTTTCAGTAATTTAATCAAATTATACTTTTTCAACATTACCATATCAGGCAATTACTTCTACTTGATTTTATTTTGTATTAACCTGCTTTTTGCTAAACCTCTCTCCATTTTAAAAAACTTCTACAGAAATAAATTTTTTTCTTTCACCCAGTTCAGTCTGTTCACTCCAGCACCATCTGTAGATTTCAAATTGTTAGTTAACTAATTCAAATAATACTCAGCTAAATTTATCAATTTTCTCTTTCTTTGTTACCCATTACAAATAAAATCATAGGCAACCAACATTACTCTTTTTTCAATTTTTTACAATATTACTAGGTTTCTTGTATTTTTCTTCCATTAGCTGTATACATTCAAGTTTTTTCAGTTCTCTTTTTATTTCAAAACTAAATTAAACTTTCTTCTTCTTTTTTTTAAACTGTCATCAATGATGTCATTTATTTTACTATGAATAACATTTTTATTAACATAACAATAACAACAGTTCTTTCTGTAACAGAGAGTTGCCTTTTAGACTTTTACAATACAATAGAATCTAATTTTATTATAATTTAAATTCCACTTTAATACAGTTATTAACATCCATTCAGCTTAACTGATTATTTGAATTTAAATTCATAACGAAAAATTGACTACCTGTCTTGTCATGTCACTTCTTCAGTCTGATAAATAGATTGTCATCTCCTATATTCTTCTTGGTGTGTGTCCATCGAACTGGAAAGTACCACACGTTACCATCGAGCAGTGACTCATGTCGCCCTTTGAGCACTCTTAAATTTATCGCTTAACATCGACTTAGAGTCGCCGCTAACATCATCTTTTAAAAATGTAAATCATATTTCTCGATGTCACCTATTCTACAAGGTTTGCTAGTTTTATGTACTAAGCAGAACGTAAGTATATTCCACATTTTTTCTTTAACTAGTCATAATTTAACCTTTTGCATTCATTCTAACGTGGAAATATTTCTAAGCTAGTGGTTGACGACCTCCTAACAAAGCTCAAAAGAGCAGGATTTCGTGCTCTGGGCTATGCTGACGATCTACTTATAGTGGTTAGAGGCAAACATGACGGTATTATTGCCGAACGCATGCAGCAGGCCTTAAACATTATAACCACTTGGTGTTCGAGGGAAGGGCTATCAGTCAATCCCAACAAAACGACACTTATTCCGTTCACTAACCGGAGGAAACTAACATTACAGCCTCCGATCATGAATGGAATAACCCTTTCTTTCTCAGAAGAGGTTAAGTACCTAGGAGTCATCCTTGATAGGAGACTTACGTGGAATGCACACCTCACTCATATTACCATAAAAGCAACAAGGGCTTTCTGGATGTGCCGTAGGCTTTTTGGGAAAACCTGGGGTCTGAAGCCAAAAATGATCTACTGGTCATATTTAACGGTTGTCAGACCCATTATCACTTATGCTGCGATGGTTTGGTGGACCAAAACAAAGCAGCAAAAGGCAATAAACGAGTTGCAAAAAGTGCAACGACTTGCCTGTATTGGGATCACGGGTGCAATGAGATCGTGTCCTATCGCAGCCTTAGAGGCAATGCTAGACCTTCCTCCACTACATTTACATGTACAGAGGATCTGTAACAAAAATACTACTTTGCAGTAGTATTTGTTGAACTAAAATGATAAGATGAAATGAGTGAAGGAAAGTGGAAAGATGTAGAAATGAAGAAAAGGGGATAACAGTATAGAAGAAGTATGGAGAGACAGAGGCAAACTAAATAGAATTGGCTAGCAAGAGATACAAGAGAACAACTTGACACTCAAGGATGGATACGGCTCGTTTGCATGCCTGTCGAAGAACAGTAGATCAAAGTAGAGAGTGATGATAACTAACTAAGAAGGGAAATATTAAGATAAGAATATATGCTCAGAAAATAGATTAAATAAATATAATAATATAATAAAAATAGAAGAATATAGGAGATAAATACAATAGACTGAATTATGGGCGCCAGAAGTTGGGATAGACCAAACTTCCAGGTATCTTACACTGCTGTTAAATATTAAATATATTAAATTATTAAATTCAAAAATGGAAAAAAAATAATTGGTATACAAAAACAAATAAATATTTATTAAATATAACTACTTAGATTTTTGACAACCTCTGAGTTAGAAAAATACAAATTATGTAACTATAAAATGACAATGGGAAATAATTACCTATCTAAGTATAAATATAATTACCTATTAAATTAGTATTGGAGTAGCTTTTCTAGGAAGCATACCCCCAACTTACATATACTAGGTTAAATAACAACCTTCACCAAATAATTGTACGATTAAAATACGTACAGCAACGCTAAACTACAAACGAATGAACAATAATATAAACTCTCAAAGAGTTAAATAGGCACCAGCCTCGTTAATGTGAATCTACGGTCTACTTGATATATAAAAATCAGTTGCTTCGACGCGTAGTCACTAAAAATTTATCAAAAGTAAAATGGATAGCTATTCAAAAGGAATAGCGTCCAGGGATATAATTAAAAGTTAAATAAATGAATTTAAGTAAAAAGTTAAGCAAATAAGTTTAATTAATTAGAATGATTGGCTAAAGTACGTTAAAGTTATATAAGTTAATAAATTAGCAATAAAGAGTAAAAATATATAAATTTAAATTGATAAGTGGAGACTAGCAAGGTTAGTAACAAAAAAAATATAAAGTTAATTAAATAAATGAATGGTACAAGTAAATTTCAGGTAATATAAGACAAAGGTAAAGAGAATCTCATATGAGGGAAAAGAATATCTGAGCTCAAACCTCTTTGACCAGAGAGTTTACTGGTTTGGGAAACACTATCAAAAATTATAGATATAATAATATGGAAAAAATGCAACCTAATCTTGAAACAAAAATATGTGTGATTAAACTATAAAACTTAGTTTGAACTAAATGTCTTGATTATTACACAAAAATATTAACGTGTTGTGATGGTAGAGTAATAATAACTTGCAAATACCAAGTGTCCCCAAAACAAACCCTATATTATGGTTCCCAAAAGTGTCCTTGTGATGGATACCAAAATCCCTGGTAGTAGAATTAGCACAGGGATGGTGCTAGCTTGTACCAATTATTAAACGTGCCCATCGGGGCGAAGTGCAGAATTCAACGCTAAGTGGGAGGAGATTCTCCAGGCTGGTCTCTAAGTGACCTGGCTTGGCCTAGAACGGTTGCTCCCGGTTGTTAGGGGAGCTGATGGACTGGTTACTTTATAATTTCACCCAAACGGCTAAAACAAACATTTCCCGTTTTACTTTCAATGTAAAATCTCCGGAAAGGCAAAAAGAAAAAAAAGGAAAAGAAATGAGATATCTTTTTGTAGAATGCACAACAAAAAAGAAGATCATTAGTAAAAACACTGATGGATTTGACCTTGATTCACACTGCGGACACAATAATTTGGAATTTAACTGTAAATTCAATATTTAATATAGAATATGATTTGTATCTGAAAGCAATATTTCTATAAAGGGTATTTTTTTATTAATAAAAATGATATGGGATAATGTAATATGTTGTAAAATTTAGGAAAAATAATGCGAACGAAATTTAAGGTGGCTAAAATGCACGCAATTTAATAGACTTTAGATAATAATGAATGTAATCTGTAAAATTTGAATTGAATATTATGAGGTTAGCATAACCCCACAAATTAAATAGATACAGGATATGTGACAAGATAATCTTCATCTGAGTGTATATTTTCGAACCATGGATAGAATTAAAGATACTAAATTCAAAGAACAACTTTGGTTCATAAATGTACAGAAATAAATTCGATAGGAATTTAATATGACATGATGGCGGCCATATTCGTTCTTTTTTTCTCAAACCTTTTAAAAGTAAAAAAAATTACCAGATGGTGTGACTTCAATTTCTACGGGATCTTCCAAACTTTGTCTCCTAGCTCTTCCAAACAACAACACTATTAATTTTTCCACTAAATACTTATAGGAGCTTGAAACTCCGTATTAAAATTCCCGTAATTTTCGATCAACCATCTGCCGTACCGTTCTAGCTAACCAAGCGAAGTGTCAATTATTTCCCGTCGTTAGACGAGGAGCCTCACAGAACAAACTTACATGACAGCGAATGGTGTCTAATACCAACTGAAGAACTCGTGCCAACTACTAGTTAAGTATGACGTCAGTCAAAGATTTATTTTAATTAGATCTTATTGATTTTGAGTATAACTTAATGACAAACCGTTATTAAATTTTAAATAAAATATCTATAAAGATAATTAGAAATTAACGGAATGTTATAGATCGCTCTAGAAAATGCCTATAGGCTGACACAGACTAAATCTCTAAAACCCGGTGACTTAACGGGACATCTTGAGGTATTAAGGGCTGGAACAACCCAAATCATGAAGATGCCTACAGACGTAATGCCTGCAAAACAAGATTTCGAACTCGCGTTAGATGTTATTATTAACGACCGCGAGTTGACAGAAAATGAAATCGCTCAAATCACAAAAGGTGCCCTCACTTACTATACTGATGGGTCAAAAACAAACGAAGGAGTGGGAATAGGGATCACAGGTCCTAATATTAGGATATCCGCAGCCCTTGGAAATGCTCCAAAATATTTCAAGCAGAACTAATAGCAATAGAGTTCTGTGCTCAAGAGTGCTTAAGAAAAGGCCTCAACTCAGCAAGAATATTTATTGCATCTGATAGTCAGGCTGCTTTGAAGGCTCTGAAGTCCACAACTTACGAGTCAAAAATAGCCTGGAATTGCAAACAATCCCTTAAACAACTGGCTAGTCGCAACAAACTAACGTTGCTATGGGTGCCAGGGCATAAAGGAATTGTCGGAAATGAGATTGCCGATAGTCTCGCAAAGGAAGGAGCTTGTACTCCTTTCATCGGACCTGAACCATTTTGTGGCATACCAAAAAGCCGCATAATGGATGAAGTTCGAAAATATGAAAAGGAACTCAGTGCAGCCTACTGGAAAAATGTTCCAGGCCAAAAACAGGCAAAAAGATTATTACGACCATCTGCCCGCTACGCGAAATTACTCTTAGAGCTTCAGAAATCTGATCTCAGAGTAATCACAGGAATTCTCACTGGACACTGCTCACTCAGATACCATCTCTGTAAAATGGGCATACTGGACAGTGGGACATGTAGATTCTGCGATGAGGCAGATGAGACGTCAGAACATATTATCTGCAATTGCAGAGTAATTGTTCGGCAACGCCATAAATATCTGGAACAGGTATTCCTTGATCCTGATTAGATTACAAACCTAGCTCCAAAACGGATAATGGACTTTCTTAGAAGCCTAGACCTTTTGGACTAAAATATAGATGTAGGGTATACACAAAAGATCTTATAGGTCGCAGTGTAGTAAGGTCAACTGGGCCAATCGACCCCTTTTGCAATCTACAATCTATATTCTTGTTGGTCTGTGTCCATCGAACTGGCAAGTACCACACGTTACCATCAAGCAGTGAATCATGTTGCCCTTTGAGCACTCTTAAATTTATCGCTTAACACCGACTTAGAGTCGCCACTAACATCATCTTTTAAAAATGTAAATCATATTTCTTGATGTCACCTATTCTACAAGGTTGCTAGTTTCATGTACTAAGCAGAACGTAAGTATATTCCACATGTTTTCTTTAACTAGTCATAATTTTAACCTTTTGCATTCATTCTAACGTGGAAATACTTCGTTCTAAGCATTGAAGATGATCTGATCTAGATTGAAAACGTTTTGCGAATCCTTTTGGATGACTTTTTAATAGTTTTTTAATAAACTTTTTATACCATTATTCAAACGAAGTTTTTACTTGTTCTGTATGATTTTTAATTATGGTATACAGCCAGCTACTGGGACTTTCCCATTGATTTTGTTTTAATTATAATTATACTGTATAGCAGTGTCAAACCCCATATTATAAGAACAGATAATTTATAAGAGTTACCGAAATATTAGAGAATATATAGGGTGTCGTATTTAAACAATTGTTTGTTTGCTTTATCACTTAGATATTAATCACCCTTTAAAATGAGGCGTATTATCCAAGCCTGAAGAATAGCATTGCCTACATTTTTCTAAATAACTTTTTGGATGTTCTGTACTTGGAAATATCGACCGATGTCGTACCAAATACGATTCATCACATTCTACGACGTCTTCCGATTCCCAATCGCCATTGTTCTCTATCGTAACACATGTCTTCGTTCAAGCCTCTTTCTCTAATTTCCCTATGAATTCCCTATATCCAGCTTTTCCTAGGTCTTCCTCTTTTTCCCCGTCCTTTTGGTGCCCACCGTAGTACTTGCTTGGGTAATCTTTCGTCTTCCATACGTTGTACGTGGCCAAACCATCTTAGTTGCTTTCTTTTTATATCGTCAACTATACTATGGTTAAATCTATTATCTCCAATATTCTTGTATTTCCGATTTTATCTCAACTTGATATACCAGCGACTATTCTCCGGAAGTCCATTTCAGTTCTTCTGAGCATATTTTCGGATTTTTCTTTAAGTGGTCAAACTTCGCTTCTGTACATACATATGTTATGATTATGATGCTTTTAACAATGCTGTTATAGAGTAGATGTCACGTTTATTTTCTTCGGAAATACTTTGGTCCCATACGATTGTGTTCAATATTACGATAGCTTTCCTTCCTTGTGTGCACCTTGCTTGGATACTCTTGTTCAATGGTCCATCTTGTGTAATTTTAAGTCCAAGTATTTATATTCCTGACAATGATTAATAGTTATTTCATTTTTCCTGCTGTATACCTCCGAAGAACATATATTCCGTTTTTTTGGCATTCACTTCTAAACCCCAGTTCCGGTACTCTTCTATGCTTTGGCCGGTCATAACATATTCAATATCGTGATAATCTCGGGCAATGCAGATCTGATCATCTCTAAAACATAGAGTGTATCGCATGTTATCATTTAGCACAGTGGTTCCCAACCTTTTGTGTCTGGCGACCCACCTTCTGATGTTTTTTCATATTCGCGACCCATTCCTCATCCATGATGATGGAAAAAAATGAGGAACACGGTCACTGCATATTGTATGATAGCCACGCCGCGACCCACCTGCGAACCGCACGCGACCCACTAATGGGTCCCGACCCACCGGTTGTTTCCAGGATTTGGCTCCAAATATAATATGTATTTTAATAGCGTCGGCGGTAGACAGCAGCCCTGTTTTAGACACTTATTCACTTCAAATCCTGACGAGATTTCCTTGCCTAGCTTAACTTTTGCTATATTGTGGTGGTATAGATTTTTTACATCTTTAACGAGGTTCAGATTTACGTTAATTTTTTCGAGGGCTTCCCTAAGTTTACTTTGTGATACAGTGTCGTATGCTTTTTTAAGTCTATGTACACTAAATGAAGTTCTTGATTGTAGGCTATCTGTTTGTCTATTAACTGTATTGCACAATATATGTGGTCAGTGTTGGATCTGCCAGCGCGGAATGCGGCTTGCTCTTAGGCTTCTGTATCCTTGTATTCTTCTTCTACTTTATTTTTAATAATTTTTCCGTAAACTCTGCTGGTGGGGCTTTTGAGAGATATCCCCGGTAGTTATCCCATATATTTTTACTCCCTTTCTTGTGTATTGTAGAAATTACAAATAATTACCATTCTTTTGGTGTGACTTCGTCATTCATATATCCATCTTAGGTATTCAAATAGAGTGTTGCTAGCATATTTGAGCAGTTCTGGTGCTATGTCGCTAGCTAAGTGCTTCTAATGCTATGTCGGGCTAAAAATACACCCTGTATATATATTCTCCATGTATGTACGAAGACGTCTAAACGTATGAAAAACACATTACTCGTATTATAATTGAAAAGCTCCAGTAAAATTCAGACATATTTTACATTGAAGCGGGATACGAAACATATAATTATTTTGCTTGATCCCTAATAAACTTACTAACTTACTATCTGAAAAATTAATGGTTGCCGGTCTTCGCGTGATGAAGTATAATTTCTATAAATCTCCATCAGAATCGCTGCCTTTAAAGAGTATCGGAAGTGAAATTTAACTTTTAGTAAAGACCAAGACACGAAAACCAGATACATACCAAAGAAGTGGCAGAAACTTTTAAGTACTAATTTAAATTTAACGTAGACTCTGCAATACCGTTATTAAAGTTACCCCATTTTCGAGGAAATTTCCAAATTAATGCACTAGAAATATTTCGACTTATTTGATCCAAATTTATGAAAAGAATTTAATTTTGAATTTTTATCGTACTGTGATAATAAATGTTCTTAAAATTTTGGTAATAACAGGTCATTTTTCTCAGTTTAAACATATTTCCCAAAGGTCTGCTGTTGTTCATTACATTCATTTGCTGCTGGTTTATTGATCTTGTTCTGCTTCTTCTTCTTTTGGCATCATAACCATGGATGGGTCTTGGCCTATCTGGCTATGTGCTTCCATTCAGATCTACCTTATGTCCTTCTCCTCCATTGTCTTGCATTCATCGGGTCCAGGTTGTCTTCTACGTCATACAACCATCTAGTTTTGGGCCTTGTCTCTGGATATGTCCCAGCTATGACAGTCTTTAATTTTTCACAAATCTTACAATACCCCCTTCATTTAATTAATTAATTTATCTTCCATTTCATTCTTTATTAATAAATCTTCCAGCATTTTGTTTCTTTTTACACTATCAAAAGCTCCTTTAAAGTCTATTTACATATCGCCGGTCCGAAATAAGAATGACGTAACTGCAAAAAGCCAAATTTCTCAGGAGATGGAAAAAACGATTTTAAAATATTTAAAATAGGGATTAAATGAGAAGTAATCGTGCAGGAGCATCAGTATGGCTTCTATTCTTACAATGTTGGCCTTTATTTTTATCCCTATTGGTTCGAATTTCATTATATTAATTTAATCTTCCATTTTTAACCCTTTTTACACTTACTTCATCTAAAAATTTTTAAATATTTAAAATACCTAGTGATTAATAAAGCTCGGTTTATAGGAAAAATGCCATTTTTTGCCTATTATAATTGTTTTTTGCGCTTTTTGCCTTTTTTCGTAAATTCCGCCTATTTGTGCCTTTTTTAAAATTTCATGGTACTACCCATGATATTATTCCATTACTAAACCATTCTATAATAAAAATTTTGGGTCAATAATAAAATATCAATGGTTTGTTTATATAACAGATTTCTAGGAAAATGTACCTGATCGAGACTTGAGGGTTAACTATTTGGAAATCCCTAAGCTTTATTAGTTTATTATCAGTTGTACAGTCGGTTACTGTATCAGAGTTTAGTCACAAATTGCTATATCCTAGTTTAGTTTTGTTGCGTATACCGAAAAGCAAAGAACACGTTTTAAAACGTTTTAGACATTTGTGTGAAAAGATGACATCTAAATTAAGGCTATGGATTGCACCTTATTCGGAACTTTCTCTAGAAGGAGATGGAGCATTTTGTAAACCATGCGGCAAATCGGTAAGTTTTATTTTTTCTCTTTTTTTCTCGTCCCACAACATAACTAAATTCTAAAGCGGTTTTAGAATTCTAATTATTTTTTTTAAATTCTCAGATTTCAAGTAGAAAAAAGTACTTTATTGACCAGCATTGTGGAACCCCACTTCATAAACGTAATTTGGAAAAATTAAATTCCTCTAAGTTAGCACAAATATTTCTGCGGGATAGTTTAAGCAGTTTAAAAAAAAAAGGAGGAAGACGCATTTAAATTTGATTTATGCCAGATGATGATTGCATCCAACATTCCTCTATATAAAGTTAATAACCCTAGTTTTAAATGATTTTTCGAAAAATATCTTAATAAATCCTTACCGGACGAGAGTACATTGAGAAAACATACTGTGGAAAAATGTTATGTGGAATGTATTTCAAAAATTAAGCGGGAGTTAGAGGGCAATTTTTTGTATATTATCGTGGATGAAACGACAGATGTATGCGGCAGGTATATAGCTAATTTAATGATTGGAATTTTGAACGAAAAGTTTGCGAGAAAACCTTATTTAGTTGCCATTAAAGAATTGGAAAAAACAAACAATTTAACAATAAGTCGATTTATACAAGATAGTTTAACAAACCTCTTTTTACCCAACCCTATACCAGTGAATAAAATAGTTTTAATGCTTTCAGATGCTGCGGCATATATGTTAAAAGCTGCTGTTAATTTAAAGATTTTTTATCCTAATTTAATTCATTGCACTTGTGTAGCCCACGGGGTAAATAGAATTGCTGAAGAAATAAGAAATCTGTTTCCGTTGGTAAATAATTTTATAAATTTTATGAAAAAAGATTTTGTAAAGGCTCCGTTGAGGGTGCAAATATATAAAGAAAGACTTCCCGGTGTCCCTTTTCCACCTAAACCAGTAATTATAAGGTGGGGAACCTGGCTCGAAGCAGTTTTTTTTTTTACTTTGAACACTGCAATGAAATATAATTAGTTATGTCAGAATTTGATGATGATATTTCCGAAGCCATTCGATAAGCAAAAAAAATATTAAAAAATCCCAAATTGAAACAGGAACTCGCTTATATCAATGACAATTATAAATTAATAGTTACCACAATTACCTTATTAGAAAAACAAGAGATAAATTTATGTGAGTCAGTAAAATTAATAGATAATTTAAAAACGAAAATTAAATCGGCACATGGAAGTAACGGTCAATTAATTTTTAAAAAAATTAAATATGTTTTCGACAAGAATGAAGGTTTTTCGTTTTTATCTAATGTTGCTAAAGTTTTGAATGGGACATTTTCCGAGGAATTATAAATTATGCCAGATTTATTATCCGCTCTGAAATATGCTCCAATTACATCTGTCGATGTCGAACGTTCGTTTTCAATGTACAAATTAACTTTAAGTGATCGAAGACATAGTTTTAAGACCGAAAATATTGAAAAACATTTAGTTGTTTTTATTAATGATAAAATTTTAAGTGGTTATAAATAATAAGTTATATTCCTTTATTGCCTATATTTTGCCTAAATGTTAATATTCCTGTCTTTTTTAATAAAAATCTTTGCCTATATAGGCGCCTTTTTCTTCAATTTTTGTTGCCTATAAATCCGAGCTTTAGTGATTAAATAAAGAGTAACCATCCGGAGCATCGGTATGGCGTTTATTCTTACAATGATGGCTTTTAGTTTCATCCCCATTTGTTCAAATTTAATTACCTTAATTTAATCCCCCCATTTTCAACCCTACCTACAGTTGCGTCATTCTTGATCTTAAAATTTTTCTGTAAAAAAACTATTTTTAAATATTTATTATGCCGTTTATTCTTACAGTGACGGCTTTAATTTTCATCCAAATTGGTCAGAAATTCATTATCTTAATTTAGTCCCCCCATTTTCAATCACATTTACAGTTGCGTCATTATTGATCTGAAACAAGGTCTAAAATGGTGCGTATTTCAATAACGACGCAACTACACTGTAGTGGCTCTGCACCTGCACATAGTCACAGTTCTGTCGCTTTTTGTATCATCTGTATACAGTATTTTATTTAGAAGCTAATTACGCAATAAACAGGAATTGACAAAAGCAGTTATATCATTATTATTCCGGACTGGCGATATTATATAGTTGTATATCGTATTCATAAGCTTTTTCTTAAATATATTTAGTATGAATATATTGCCTGTAGTATTCCAGTATTCGTATTGTGATTATCATCATCCAATCTTCGCTTGTCCACTGCTGGGCATAGATCTCCCTCATAATTTTCCATTATTTATTATCTTTTGTCCATCTATTACCTGTCATTTATCTGCTCAGTTCCATTTCAGTGTTGTTATTCTCTCTACTGCATCAGCCAGTCCTGTTCGTTGCTGTAGCTGGCGGTTTGGGATCTTGTCTCGTAGTGAAACGAGAGGCAAAAAAGTTTCAAAAACATTGTGTTTAACTAATGGCACCACAATAATAATTTAACTGGAACGTACACAAAAGTTTGGGGGGGGGGGGTTAACCCAGGAGCAGTCGCGCTCACTTCTGTAACGTGAACAGTCGCGCTTTAGATTTTATCTCATAATACGAAGTTAAATACGAATTTACAACAAATTTTTATTTTATAGTATTTTTATTTACTTGCTATGTTAGAAATATTATTTCGAACAATTATTAAAGCTAATTGGCTCTCCCCAAAGCCATAAATTCCACAAAAAAAAAGAAAAAGAAGAGGAGAAAAAAACTTACGCATTACTACACCCTTCCTCGAGGCACTTACGAGTGGAAAGGTTGCAAAATTTTTCATCAAGTTATCGCGAAAAAGGATAAAATGTTAGATTTTTTCTAACGGTGCGACTTCTCGTGGGTTAAGGAAACAAAACCCCCATAAAATTTTTATGGGGTGCACAAATTTCACTATGATTTTTTTAAGATGTTCCTGCCATAAGAGTGCCAAATGTCCATTTTCGATAAAAAATCTATAATAGTTTTCGATATATTGGAAAAAATCGATTTTCATTTTGTAACTTCAAAAGGCTGTAAATTTTTTTGTGGACACATTTGTACTAAGGTAAGTTAGGTTCAATTGAACTATGTTTGTTACATAATACATAATGTATTAATTCTTACATAATGCATTTATATTTTTTAAGAGGTCAAAACAATAAAAAACATTAACAATTTTATTAGGACCACAAAATTTTCTAATTTTTATAAATACCTTACACCGATCTCAAAATCCGAAACCTCTTATATATAATTGAATAAAATGCCAAGAGTGGGCCACTCAAAAAAAAAGAGCTTTTAGGGAATTTTATTTAAATTATAACATAATTGGATACAAGGGTATTTGTGGAATCGACCTTCATCCTTTTGAAGTCCTTTAAAGGAGCTTTAACCGCAGTTTACTTCCAAAGCCATTTTATAATCCAAAAGATCCTTTTCGATATAAAATATTAGTCCATTCAAAGATTAGTTTTTTTATGTTAAATCAAAATAAGAAAGCAAAATAAGTTTAGTCTCATGAGACTTTTTTTCTGTGTTATAGACGAAGAGCGGGAATAGGTGAAATTTCTTTAAGATAAAAGAAAACGTATGAGTACTATGCCGTCACTTTTCAGTGGCACACGTGTCGACAGTGGCGTATCAAACTTTCCACTTATGGCCGGGATAAATAAACTATAGGGTGCCCTCCCCCCTCAGCCCCAGGATTCAATTTTTTTTTTTATTTTTTTAAGTTCCATGTGATTAAAAAGTAAGAATTAGTGCAATTTTAACGCACTACCCCCGTTCACCCTCCTATCACTATCAAAAACGTCATTTTTCGTTAAGTGGAATGCAATCAATTTTAAAATTTCAAAAAATTCACACGCACAAGTAGTTGAGGGGTTTTACAAAGCATGTCTATTTTTGTAAACCCGTAGGTTGAGTGTAATTTTTTTTAATGGCTGCAGGTCTACTTTTTGTTTAATTTTGAGTATTTTATCATTTCTATATTTCTATATTTCTAATTTTTTTCCGTAAGGTTCGCCAACTTCAAAAATCCGAAAAACTGTTTTTTATGGGGTTTTTGGGGTTTGAACGCGTTTCTCCCATTTTGAATGTTCTGAAGGAATTAGTTTACATAAATTCACAAATTAGGCCATTATTTGAAAAACTCGTTCTTTGCTTTCGGAATTTTTTTGGGAGGTCAAAGAAAAAAACGATTAACCGCCAAGTAGTATTTAGTTCACAGCGCCAGCGTAAAGAATTTTATTAATGTTGCTTAGAGTTTAAGTAACATTAATAAGACTGTTTACTTTGTGAACTAGACACTAAGTGGCCGTTTTTTCTTGACTTCCCAAAAATTTTCCGAAAAGCAAAGAGCGAGTTTTGCAAATAATCGCCTATAAAAAGCCTTGATTTGGTCTATTTTGAAGTCTACAAAATACGGAAAATCCCCAAAAACAGTTTTTCGGATTTTTAAGGGTGGCGAACCTTACGGAAAAATGTGAAAAAAATAGAAATACAGTCAAACCCGCTTATTAGAATACCGGTTATAGGAATATCCCGGTTTAAAGAATAGAAATTTGAGGTCCCGAAATTGTTTTAGTGGCAACTAATGATCGGTTACTAGAATACTTTTGCTTGGCACGAAGGCCATTTCAATAAGCGGGTTCGACTGTATAGTGTTTGATAAAATAAACAAAAAATAAAAAAACCTGCAGCTATCTCCAAAAAAGTTTTTTTCCAAAAGAATAAAATAAAATAAAATATTTATTGATCCCGTCCATAAGTGTAAAATTTGATGCTCCGCTGTCTACGCATGTGCCACTGAAAATTGACGCCATAGTGCTCATCCGTTTTCTTTTAGGTTCTACTATTTAAGTTATAGGCTCTTATCGTGTCTAAAATGATTAGCAAATTTCACCTATACCGACTCTTAGTCTATTATTTAATCAAATGAAAATATATCATATATCTATCCGAATTTTTTGTCGGAAACTCATCACATTTCTATTAAGTGATAACGCTGGGTGTTAGAAGAATTTTCTAACATAAGGATAATTATAATGTCTACTTGTATGTTTTTAATAAAAATTCGACGCATCCTGCCGACTATTTCAAAAAGAACGCCCTTTGTAGCTTTCAACCTGACTAATTCCCAGAAAACATTTGCTTGTCCCGTGGCCTCCCATTTTAGCCGGCGATACAAGGACCCATGCACTACGAAAACATTTGAGTTTAAAATACATCCGGTTCTCAGGGTTTGGATCGAAATTAAGAACAATTCTTTCAACTTGACAATGTGTGAAGCTGTCTTGCTGTCGGATTTATGTATCCTTAAACCAATAAGGGCCTTTGTCGTTACTGGACAAAATTAAAAAATCTTCTGTTTATTTCTGAACGTAAATTATACACGCATAGGACATTGATAAATGATTTGCATTTCCTTTTGGGGACCCAAAGGAAAAAGCAATCCTTATGCCTAAGTCGTTTTGAGTCTCTCGTCTCTCAAGCACTTATTCGTCAACCACCGAGCTAATCGGTCGCGTCTCTCGCTCAACTCTGAAAGTATTCACGTCTCGCATTTTCCTATCACATTACACGGTTTTTCACGCGAATTTTCTCTCACTCGTTATTAATCACGTGTTTCACTCTTAAATCGCGGTTCACTTTACTGTCAATTGTACATAGCAAATTTATGTATGTTTTTTGTTGTACTAAACACAATAATAATTATTTTTTACGATACTTGTAAATAACAGTGATTGTTTTAAATAAACTAATTATCCCACACGTATTTTAATCATTTCAACACCGATTTACACCTTGCTTCGACTCGACAAAGAATATCAGAGTCTAATTATATCAACCACTAAAGAAGCTGGTTCCCCTCTTGTGTGAAGGACAGGAGATATTCACCAGGTCCTTTTTCCACAGGTGAAGCGTCCTACACATAATTTGGTACCCCTGGTGGGACGATTCAAAGAATCGTCTGCATACCCAGAAGCAAGGCTCGTGTGTTGAAATTGAATCGAATCGTCATCGGCTGTTCCGGTTATCGTATTAACTCTACTTGGACCGTTACTGTCCCGCTGACCGCCGCTATCTCGTACCGTTGCTGTCCTGCTGACCGCTGCCGTCTTGGACCGTTGCTGTCCCGCTGACTGCCTCCACCTTGGACCGTTGCTGTCCCGCTGATCGCCTCCACCTTGGACCGTTGCTGTCCCGCTGACCGCCTCCACCTTGGACCGTCGCTGTCCCGCTGACCGCCTCCACCTTGGACCGTTTCTGTACTGCTGATCGCCTCTACCTTGGACCGTAGCTGTCCTGCTGATCGCCTCCACCTTGGACCGTCGCTCTCCCGCTGGCCGCCTCCACCTTGGACCGTTGCTGTCCCGCTGATCGCCACCACCTTGGACCGTCGCTGTCCCGCTGACTGCCTCCACCTTGGACCGTTGCTGTCCCGCTGATCGCCTCCACCTTGGACCGTTGCTGTCCCGCTGACCGCCTCCACCTTGGACCGTTGCTGTCCAGCTAATCGCCTCCACCTCGGACCATCGCTGTCCCGCTGATCGTCTCCACCTTGGACCGTTGCTATCCCGCTGACCGCCTCCACCTTGGACCGTTGCTGTCCCGCTAATCGCCTCCACCTCGGACCGTCGCTGTCCTGCTGACCGCCTCCATCTTGGACCGTTGCTGTCCCGCTGACCGCCTCCACCTTGGACCGTTTGCTGTCCCGCTGACCGCCTCCAACTTGGACCGTTGCTGTCCCGCTGATCGCCTCCACCTCGGCCTGGTGCTGCTCCCGCTGCCCGCTGCCCGCCGCCACGCTGACACCGTCCCATTCTTCAAGAACAACGCTTTCTTGACGCATACTAAGGTAACATCGCTATAATAAAAAACTTTATGAACTTTTATTTTATTTCCTTAAATATTACTCCACATATTATCATATACTCAATAAGTTTGTGTACGCATGTGTTTTTAAAGGACAATTTATTTGTTTACTCCTTATTTTTTATATACAGGCCCATAAGGGCGAAGGGGGGCGAAGCCCCCCGGCGCCGTATTCAAAAGGCACCAGTGGGAGCCGAACAATTTTTTTACAATACTGAAATTGCCAGAAATATTAGTAATATTTTATTATCTTGTAAAATTTAAAACTTACCAATCGTTAGGTATAAAAATGGCAGTAAGTATTACTCTGATCCCATAATTCTACGAACCCTTATTTCTCTTATTAAACTGAACCATAGTTGTTCTCTGATGGTGTAATTGTTTTTTTTTGTAAGTATTTATAGTATTCATAATAATTTAGTTTGTAGGTATTCGCTCCGTGCATGACTGACGCAACACTTAGCTTCACCAGGACCTCGATTTTTGACCCTTCGCTTCGTTATCGATCATTCACTATCTGTACACTAAACAGATAAGAAACGAATACGTTCGATAACGAAGCGAAGGGTCAAAAATCGAGGTCCTGCCCTTTTTAGATCTCACAAATTGACGTTAAGCATATGATAAATAGATAACATTAATTTACCATTTTTTATAAAATTTGTTATACCAACAATGCCAATGACATTACAAAGATAGCTCCAATAATGTCATTTTTGCCACTACTCACGTTGGCATCGTTTCAAGGTACCCCACCATAGTCATGCACGGAGCGAATACCGATTCTAGTCCATTCACTCACACATAATATTGCAAAATTTCCGAATTTTAAAGAACCGCTTGGCTTGACATGAAGTTTGGCATACACATAGCTAACCTGCCAAATAAAAAAGTGCTAATATATGTGGTGATATGTGCTTTTGCCCTAGGGGTTAGTTTCACCCCTTATCGGGTGTGAAAAAGTATACGTTTAAAACAAGCCCGGAAATTAATAAACTGACAAATTATAAGCAACTTTTGTTGTATAGAGTTTTTTCACAAAGTCAATACTTTTCGAGTTATTTGCGAGTGCATATGTCCATTTTTCAACAAACAAAAACAAGTTTAGAAACCCACGAAAAGCACTTTTCGGGGAAAACTCATCATAACTTGTTTATTTTTGTTTTCTAAAAAAGTTTCTACCATTAAAAGTAAGCAAGTTACACTCAAAATAAAGTTGGTCCCTTTTTTGGTAAAAAAATCGTGAAAATCACCCTCTAATTAGCATCCTAAATGAAATTAAGCGTTACCGCTTCACAAGTTACTTTACTTATGTATTATTTCTATTATCTATAAGTTTTGTCGGTTCAAAGTGCTTATTTTTAAAAGGGCTGTAGTTGAAACGGCTTGAACGAGTCCCTAATCACGAGAGTATGCAAATTTTGAACAGCCATATCTTATAGCATTGATTATAGACACGGTGTCCGTGTCTATAATCAATGCTTATAGTCCAATCTGTCCAATTAACATTTTCTCGTAGAATTTTGAGAATCAAGGTCGATTTCAGGGTAGGGTAGATTTTAATCTTTGTCAAAATCTACCCTACGCCGAAGCGGGCTTTTGCCCTGGGGGTGAAAACAACCCCGTCTAGGGGATGAAAATATTTTTAATCAAAATAACTATGGAAGTCGATATATTGACCAATTGTGAGTAAATTTTATTCTATAAAATTTTTTTGGAAAGTTGATACTTTGAAAGTTATTAGAACCGAATTATGAGAACCTTCAATCTCTATTCGAACTCGAATGTGTTGAAATTTTTTTGGGAAAACAAGAGACATCTTTTATAGGTCATTAAAAAATATAAGTTATTCATGAAAAATGGTCATAAAACGTGAGTTTTTTCAATGAAAAATGCATAGTTTCAATCGCTAATAACTTGGAAAATATCATCTGTGCAAAAATTATTTATAGAACAAAATTTACTCAGTTGTAAAACCACTCATGTGGTTGTTTTCACCCCCCAGGGCAAAAGTCCGGTTCGGCATAGGGTAGATTTTGAAGAAGAGGATCGACCGAGCTTAAATCCAAATTTTCATTAAAATCGGTGTTGATTCTCAAAATTCCACGGTTTTACATTTTTTTACCGCTGATTAACCAATTGTTGTCTTACAGAAAAACAAAAAATCCAAAATATTCAGAAAAGCAAAACGTACATTTTTTTACTCTTTGAGATTTTTGGTATCACTAATAATTTTTAAGTTTTTTTGAAAAAAATGTAATTTTTTCAAAATTAAAAAAAATTACTTTAAAACCAATTTTTTTAAAAAGCACTTTGAACCGATGAAACTTAGTTGTAATGAGTTTACCCCGAAAAGTGCTTCATTTTTTGTTTATTTCTTGTTGAAATAGGTATTTGATTTGGAATTTGACGAATAAGAACGTAGTTTTCATTATTCTGCTTCATCTGACTTCATGCATACACCATTTTTTTTCACTTTTTTATAAGCTATATTTTTGCCAACAATGTTTTTTCGATAAAATCCTTTTTGAGTTATTTGAGAAAAACGTGTTTTTTTGTTGAAAAATGGACATATTCACTCGCAAATAATTGAAAAGTATTGACTTGGTGAAAAAAATCTATAGAACAAAAGTGGCTTCGAATTAGTCAGTTTATCCATTTCCGTATTTATTTTAAACGTATAGTTTTTCACCCCCGAGAAGGGGTAAAACTCACCCCCAGAGCAAAAGCACACATCGGCACAATATCGCTTTTTCTCTTTGACATGTTAGCTACGCTTATGCCAAATTTCATTTCAATACAAGCGGTGCTTTAAAATCCGGAGCAAAAACCGTGAGTAAATGGACTTATTCACTAAGTTGCAAAAAACTACTTACAAAGGGAGGAGGAAAGGGGCGCCTAAAATTACTTGCCCCGGGGCGCTTGAAAGCCTTGGCGCGGCCCTGTTTATATATATATATATATATATATCTGCTCATCTCTTTTTTAAATATTTTGCATAATTTTTATTTCTTTTTACACTACATACTCAGTCTATTTTCAACCACGATCTCTCTTTGTGTACCGTTAAAATCACAATATATACAGATTGTCCCTGGACAATCAATATTTTAATTTTTTAAATTTTATATATTTTAATTATGGACGCACTGAAGAGGGAGATTGGTACATGCAAATCATCATTTGAACGAAATGTAAACTGGATAAGCAATTTTCTCGAAAGTCAAACTGATACATTTGAACTTAGTCACAGAAGAACGCACTTAATTAATGCATTTAATAATTATAATATTTGTAATAAGATAGACACTCACAAAAATGCTGATTTGCACACAGAAAATAGAGAAGAAGTTGAAAATAAATACTTCTCTGCTATGTCTCGAATTGACGGTAAATTGGCGCAATTCACGAAGGTTAATCCTTCTTCTTCGGTACCTTCTCAGTACCAACACGGTAATCATGCTAACTCCAACGTACGCTTACCACCTGTTTCTGTTCCTATCTATCATGGCGAGCCCAGTAAATGGGTCTCATTTTACCAATTGTTTTCCTCCATTATAAAGGATAATCAAACACTCACCAAAGCTCAAAAGCTAATTTATTTGAAATCTTCCCTCCGCGGAGAACCCTTAAATTTAATTGATTCGCTTGACGTAACTAAACAAAAACTTTGATCTCGCTATTGACATACTCGAAAAGAAGTACGACAACAGTCTTGCTATTATCAATTCTCACATCAATCTTATCATAGATTTCCCTACACTCACAAGGAGCAACTATCGGTCACTAAGTGATTTTACAAACTATTTAAAAAGAAATTTTGACTCCTTAAAAGCTTTACAAGTTCCCGTCGAATCGTGGGATTATCTCTTAATTAATTTAATAACGAGAAAGCTCGATTTTGCCACCAAACGATATTATGGGGAAAGAAGAGATAGAAATTACACTCCCACAATTGCCGAACTTTTTGAGATCCTCAATGAACGCTGCAACATTCTCGCAGACCTCACAAACATCCCTGAAACAAAAAGGGACAAATCACACGCTAAATCTCACGCCACTTCTCTTCACTGAAATACCTCTCCACCTCTCTCCTCTAGTAATAATATCAAATGCAATTACTGTAATGGTTCTGCCCACAAGATATACTCATGCAGGCAATTTTCTGCCCTATCTCACTCAGAAAAATATAATTTTTTAAAATCGCGACACATGTGCTCTAATTGTCTTGGTACAAAACACACTCATGCTCAGTGTACTTCTCGCGGTTGTTTTATTTGTTCTAGAACACATCACACCCTTCTCCACCAAAACTCGTATGCAGAGAACACTAAACATACTCGTTCTTCTCACGCTTCTCACCCCGAAGATAATCGCAATGCAAGCACACATGTAAATTCTGCTAGATTTACGCCCTGGCCCTATGCACAAACCTCTCAACAGAATAGTAACAGAAATACACGTTATAATGCTTTTCGTTTAAATAATGATGCAAATTCGCAAGCACAAGTTGCTGATGCTCGCAGTCTCTCACACCGCACCACAAATGCCATAAATTCCACTAACTCACTCCACGCAAATATTGCTCAGCCATCTTCTTTTAATGACTCAAGGAGATGAATACCCTAACGTAGCTCTAACCGTTACAAATAAACCTTTTACACGCTCTTCGACTCTTTTACCCACCGCTCAAGTAATTTTAATTGACAAATCTGGAAATGCCATATTTGCTAAGGCAATCCTTGACTCTGGTAGTCAAAATTCTTTTATAACGGAAAATCTCGCTAATAAAATTAATCCCGAAATTTCTCGCAATGAGATACAAGTTTGTGGCATTGCCCAAAGTTCCCTCACTTCGAAATCAATGGCAAAAATCATGCTTTACACACCTGGTTTCAAACGTAATGTCAATTTAAACTGTGCAATAATTCCAAAGATTTCTTGCCAGCTACCGCAATTAGATGTCAACCCTGATTTTCTTAAAATTCCAAAAGATCTCAGCCTGGCTGATAAATATTTTTATATGGAATCAAATATTGAAATTTTGATAGGAGCAGATGCTTACTACGAAATCCTCTTACCGGGTATCGTAAAATTAGGAAAAAATCTACCCACACTCTTCAATACAATATTTGGATGGGTAATCGCCGGTAATATTTCAAACACAGCCCATTCTAAAGAACAAAACATTTCTTTATTTTCTCGCTCTACAAATTTGTATTTTAACGAAATCAATTTAACCCATAAAACACCATCCGAGAATTTCAATATTGACGAATCATTTCCTATCCCAAGAAAACGTCGAAAATCTCATTTTAAAGGGCATTAAAAAATGAAAATTTTAATTCTGCCCTTTCTACCCACAGTTCAATAACCGATCTTACCCTCAAAATATTACCTCTAGCATTGTATAACTAGACAATGCCTCTATCTACTCAAGTACCCAAGTCACCCGCACTTTCACTTGTTGACAATAAATTTGAAAAATAAACACCACAACACTTCACTCAGGGCAAAACGCCTTTAATTTATGACACATTTACAGTTACCCTCGACAACTGATTTGTAAATTTAGGTCAAAACCTTTTGTACAAAATAGTATATACACTAAGAAAAATGAAAAAAAAATAATTTTTGTTTATTATTGTAAAGAATTATCTCTTGATTTTTCGCAATTTATTTGTAAATATAACTGAAGATAAAGTTTCCCATGATCTCTTCTGCTCTCAAGTAAATTTACTGAAAAACGCCCCCTCTCTCTCTCTCTCTCTCTCTCTCTCTTTCTCTCTCTTTCTCTCTCTTTCTCTCTCTTTCTCTCTCTCTCTCTCTCTCGCTTTCTATCTCTCTCTCTCGCTTTCTATCTCTCTCTCTCTCGCTTTCTATCTCTCTCTCTCGCTTTCTATCTCTCTCTCTCTCGCTTTCTATCTCTCTCTGTCGCTCTTTCGCCCTCTCTCTGCCTGTTCTTAACATTTATTTTCCTCCTCTGGCGCGGGGGGCAATTATGTTAGAAGAATTTTCTAACATGTTTCTAACATTTCTAACATGAATTTTCTATGTTAGAAGAATTTTCTAACATAAGGATAATTATAATTTAATGTCTACTTGTATGTTTTTAATAAAAATTCGTCGCATCCTGCCGACTATTTCAAAAAGAACACCCTTTGTAGCTTCCAACCTGACTAATTCCCAGAAAACATTTGCTTGTCCCGTGGCCTCCCATTTTAGCCGGCGATACAAGGACCATGCACTACGAAAACATTTGAGTTTAAAATACATCCGGTTCCCAGGGTTTGGATCGAAATTAAGAACAATTCTTTCAACTTGACAATGTGTGAAGCTGTCTTGCTGTCGGATTTATGTATCCTTAAACCAATAAGGGCCTTTGTCGTTACTGGACAAAATTAAATCTTCTGTTTATTTCTGAACGTAAATTATACACGCATAGGACATTGATAAATGATTTGCATTTCCTTTTGGGGACTCAAAGGAAAAAGCAATCCTTATGCCTAAGTCGTTTTGAGTCTCTCGTCTCTCGTCTCTCAAGCACTTATTCGTCAACCATCGAGCTAATCGGTCCGTCTCTCGCTCAACTCTGAAAGTATTCACGTCTCGCATTTTCCTATCACATTACACGGTTTTTCACGCGAATTTTCTCTCACTCGTTATTAATCACGTGTTTCACTCTTAAATCGCGGTTCACTTTACTGTCAATTGTACATAGCAAATTTATGTATGTTTTTTGTTGTACTAAACACAATAATAATTATTTTTTACGATACTTGTAAATAACAGTGATTGTTTTAAATAAACTAATTATCCTACACGTATTTTAATCATTTCAACACCGATTTACACCTTGCTTCGACTCGACAAAGAATATCAGAGTCTAATTATATCAACCACTAAAGAAGCTGGTTCCCCTCTTGTGTGAAGGACAGGAGATATTCACCAGGTCCTTTTACAACAGGTGAAGCGTCCTACACACTGGGAAACAACAAAAAATTGTTATTGAGTTGTATGGAATTTTTTAAATAATTTGGTAGCACCGAATTTAAATCTGAAATCAAAAGTTTTATGCTCGTTCGATTTTTTTGCAAAATATGATATAATCTCCCGTAAGTAGATAAAGTGCAGCAGAGGCGTGCGGTCCATGGAAGCGGGGGAAGCGCCGCTTCCCTATTTATATGTCGATATAAGAAAATATATTATTAATTAATATTTAATAATAAAATTTTTTCCCTAATCCAAGTAATCTACATATTACCTAGACAATAGGCATTGAAAAATATTAAAAATTAATCGCGTACGAACGAACTCAATATGCACACAATTGAACTATTTGGTCCACTCCTGACAGAAGCGCATCTCAAAATCGCCGCTTGTCGTACAGTTGCCCCGTTTAAAAAGTGGTCAGGGTTCAATGACCGCACCCACTAGTCGCGCGAATTTTGGTACCATGGAAGCGCTTATCCTATCGCCTTCGCGAAAGTGAGATGCTCCGACTGTTACTGCTGCTAAGGCTACGGCTCCACGGGCGAGAAATTGACGCTAGCAGTAGCCGTAAAACGAACTTGAGGTTCCGCGGAACGAAATAGGAATAGCCGAACTGTACCGACTACAGGACTTGTGCGTAGTCGGTTCAGTTCGGCTATTCCTATTCCTTTCCGCGGAACCTTAAGTTCGTTTTACGGCTACTGCTAGCGTCAATTTCTCGCCCGTGGAGCCGTAGCCTAAGGGTTGCTTAGGTATTACATACATTCGCTTAAAGAATATTTCGATTTAAATTTTTTGCAGAGATTTTTCCTTTTACTGATCTTTTATTTGACATTTTACAGAAATCAAATGGTATTGCATTTTGTATAAGACAAATTGATGACTTTATTAATACGATAATTAAAAAAACGAGAGCAGTTTAAAAATATTTGGGATAAAACTGAACATGGGGTTTGAACATGAAAGAAAAATAATGAAGATTGATAATTTCGGAGACAGAGAGACAGAGAAAACATAGGAAACAAAGAGACCTTTTAATAATATTCTACAACAAATGAATTCTAGCTTTAAAAATTTTAACGATTTAGAATTTGTAGAATTATATATATAATCTTAATATTTCTAATTATAATTCATCAAAATTTCCCACAGAGGAATTTATTTCGTTACGATTAAACAATGAAAATTTTTTGATATCCCAGCTTTGCATTCTCAGTTAAGTGTCATTTATGAAACAACTCACATTATTGATAAAGAAATACCCAGAAATCTGGGATTTCTTTATAACTACTGGTTTAAACAAGTCACTGTGTGAAGTGGTCAAGTTGTGTGAATTAGTACTACCAACTATCCCAGCCACAAGTGTATCAGTTGAACGAAGTTTTGCAGTATTAAGATGTATTAAGAGTTTCAAATTAAGAGTTTAAAAGAAATTCAACAAGCGAAGACAGACATTGAAAGTTAGCCCTATTATCCATTGAAAAAGACTGCATTCAACAATTATCAGAAGTTGATAGGAGAATAGACCTCGAGTATAAATAAGTGTCATTTTAGTAAAAGTTGTGTGTTGTGGAAAATGCCTTGGAGTATAAATTTTTTTTAAATAGGATTCTTCTTTAGAAAACCAAGCCCGGCGCGAGGACTCAAGGCCCGAGCTAGCAATACAGACCAATGATACATCACTAGTCACTAGAAATAGCGGGAATAGAGTGCCTCACGCATTCACGTGTCACGGATTTAGTGTGTGAGTCCTTGTACGCAGGACGTCTCACATAATTAAGTACTTTGCTGATAGAGAGCCCCTGCACATCAGAGTGTTATCAGGTGGGAAGTGGCTCGACCCTCGACCCTTAAGAAAATATTTTTATATCCTTATTGAATCGCTTCCCCTTTCAAAAAAGTCACCGCACGCCACTGAAGTGCAGAGAATTTTGTTATACTATTTGTTGTCTGGTAGTCTGGTTGTATCCGTTTGTACCTACATTCAATTGCGATGTTGGACCACGGATGGCGTGGTTTCCCGCTAATCTTGCAGCGGATACGATTTACCAGTGCTAGGTTGAGACTTTTATTTAATCCGTTTAAAAAATACGGCCAATCGTCGTAAAAATAATCGCTCCGTGTGAAGGATCCGAACTCATTTGATTTACTGGTTGCAAAATGTTATTTACTTATTCTTCTGAAAAATAGGACGTAAGATCCCAACTCTAAGGGACGGTTGTTCGAACGCTAATCAAAACTGATCATTATCAAATATTTAATTACAATTATATTTGATTAAGAGTACTTCTGACAGATGTCGCATTTTGAGGTTATGTTGACTGATTTATTTTATTATTTTGGTTTTGATTTAAAATAAAACATAATTAAACTCTTTCTGATGTTCATTTCTTGTTTTTACTTACAAATCAATAATAATAATAAGCAATTTTTAATAATTTAAGAGCTGCGGCTATATTTTAATTACTGTTTTACCTACAATCAATAACTGATTAGTGTTTTACATGTATTTTTCATGTCGCGATTTCATTCCCATCAAGAAAATTGATTACAATAAATGATTGATTATAATCAACTTCTTGATTAGCGTTCGAACAACCGGCCCTTAGACTGCAAGAACCTTAAATCAATCAAGATATATATATGCGTGTTTTATTAACTATAATAAAGCATTCAATAAATTACGACTTGAACAATTAATTCATGTCCTGAAATCAAAGAAGATATAGGTACTACAAGGACCTCAGGATGATAACGAATTTATAATACAAGCAGCTAGCAGGATTATCAATTAACGAACAGCTGTCAGGATAAATTTAAATCAGACGTGGGGTGAGACAGGGATGCGTGTGGTCGCCAATTATTTTTAATGCCTACTCGGAAGAGATCCTAAAAACTCACCCTTCACTCTTGAGGGTGAAAAAGCTGGAAAAAGATAAGTGGAGTTCCCATTAACAACATTAGATATCCGGATGACACTGTCATATCTTCAAAGGCTGATGACCAGAATAGCGGAGTATAGAATAGAATATCAGCCATCTGCTGAAAACTTTTTTAAAAATTATACATAAAAGAATATACCTATAAAAAGTGTGAAGAACACATGACAAACACACAATTCGGCTTCAGGGATGCATTGGGTACTCGAGAGGCACTTTTTGCAATACAAGTTCTCTTTCAAAGATGTAGAGACGTGAATTGTGATATATATCTGTGTTTTGTTGATTACCAGAAAGCGCTCGATAGAATAAAACATGACGAACTGATGAAAATATTAAATTCAATTGGTCTAGACAGCAGAGATCGCCGTATAATAAACAATATCTATTACGAACAAACTGCAGCTGTTAGAGTAGGGGATCAGTTAAAAGACGACATAAAGATAAAAAGAGGTGTACGACAGGGATGTATATTGTCCCCATTATTGTTCAATACATATTCAGAGCACATTATGAACCTAGCGCTAACGGACATAGACGAGGGAATACTTATTAACGGAGAACGATTGAACAACATAAGATACGCTGATGATACTGTCATTTTTGCAGACAGTCTTGAAGGTCTGCATACACTTGTCTCCAGGGTGGCAGAAGTAAGTAGCAGGTTTGGGCTTGATTTTAACATCAAAAAAACCAAATACATGGTTATAAGCAAAAATAGGATACCACCTGGTCAATTACTAGTTAAGCAACAACCTATAACACAAATCACTAACTTTTGTTATTTGGGTGCAAACCTAAATGAACAGTGGGACCAATCGACGGAAATCAAGATAAGGATCGAGAAGGCAAGATCAGCTTTCGTCAAAATGAAAAAAAAAATCTTTAACAGCCACGATATAAAATTGGAAATAAAAGTTTGTTTACTAAAATGCTACGTATTCTCCGTTCTTTTATATGGCGTGGAGTTATGGACCTTAACTGAAGCATCACTGAAGAGACTCGAAGCATTTGAGATGTGGTGCTATAGACGCATGTTGAGGATGTCCTGGATAGACAGAGTTACCAACGAAGAAGTTCTACATAGAATGGGTAAAGAGCGCGAACTAGTCGTAACCATAAAACGTCGCAAACTGGAATACCTGGGCCATATTATAATGCGCAATGAACAACGATATGACCTACTTCAGACCATACTTCAAGGTAAAGTGCATGGGAAAAGAGGTCCAGGACGAAGAAGAATATCCTGGGTGCATAACCTGCGAAAATGGTTTAACTTAACCACTACCGGACTTTTCAGGGCAGCAGTCAACAAAGTCAGAGTAGCCATGTTAGTGGCTAATATCCGTAACGGATAGGCACCATAAGAAGAAGAAGAATAGAATGCTTTTCATAAACAAAACCAATGTCCAACGAGTAGACCAATAAGCATTTGTCTTGAAACAATGATCAACTCTACAAATGATTACTGGCAGGAAATTAAAATCAATTAACATAATGAGAAAAGTGCTCTATTCAAGAGATTTGAAGTTGTAGCTGTAGATAAGAGTTAGGTTGGCGAGGTACTACGTTTTCTCGAGTTTGTTTTATGGAATAGAAGCTTGGACCTTGAACCATTAATGAAAAAACTGGAATCAGTCGAGATGGGGATGTACAGAAGAAATCTGTAAATATCGTGGACAGAACACGTCACAAACAAAGAGACTCTGAGAAGGATGAATAAAGAAATGGACATCTTAAATACCATAAAAACAAGAAAATTATAATATCTCGGACATATTACACGTGGAGAGAGATACAACTTGCTCCAGTTGATTATGCAGGGGAAGATTCAAGAAAAAAGTAGTAAAGTATAAGGAGACGTAAAATATCGTGGCTCCGTAGTGTAGAGTGGTACGGATGTATATCAAATGAACTTTTCTGAGCAGCCGTGTCTAAGGTCCGAATAACTATGATGATTGCCGACATCCGTCGCGGAGATGGCATTTGAAGGAAAAGAAAAAGTTGGAACTCATCGGAATTACTGGAACTAAAGTGCATTGTAAATGTAACATTGTAACGTATTGGATTAAAAAACCGGAAACCGGTTTTTGGAAAAACCGGTTTTTTGGTCGGTTATAACTGCCAGCTTAAACCGTAAGTAAAAAAACCGGTATAACCGAAAACCGCTGTTTTGTCAAAACCGCTATCCCGCTGCGTACAACGGTAAGGAAGAAGAACTTTGTTTCTGTAAATAAAAACTTTATTTTCTGTGGGTCAAATATTGACAAAATTGGCCTTTGGCAGAGGTATTCATTGATTAAAATGAAGGTTACCTTGCATTTATCTGTCCATTTAAACCCTGTTTTATTGCGTAAAACATCATGGATGATAGGCTCAAGAATCCTCCTATGATCTGTAATGTATTATGATAAAAGTTTAATTTTCCTAGGAATTAACGAATATTTTTTGATTAAGATGTTTGGAAAAGTGTTTATATATTTAGCATATTATTTTAAGTTATATTCATTCCACCACGGAACATATTTTTTAGAGGGATTGATGTAGTATTTACCGATACATTTCTCAGCAGAATTTATAATGTAATCAATCAGCGTATTAAGATCTTCATCGATTGAGTTCATAAAAGATATTTGATCTGTCTGTTCCTTGACAGTTAAACTAAATAGATCCCAGTCAGCGTGAGCAATTTTCCACATAATTTTGCTTTGTCTTTGTGAGTTATCATTGTTAGAAATTAAAATGGGAAAATGGTTGCTGCCATAGAGACTTTCCAGTGTTTTCCAAGTAAGATGTGTAGATAATTCTGGATTACAGATGCTCAAATCAATGGAAGAGAGTGTACCCGTTTGGATATGAAAGAATGTGCTGCTTCCAGTGTTTAGAAAATTAAGATTGGAATTGATTATGATTAGACCAGGGAAATAAGGCAAAAATATACCATGTTCGGGACACTTGAGCAGCCAGGTTCCAAATGGGTTTTTTGGGTACTATATACCTAATACACTATAAATCCAAAAATTCCCGTCACAGTCTGGACGACAAATTTAGTTATTAACAAATAAGGGTCAAAAATGAGAGTTTTTTCGTTTAAGTCGCTACAGGTAAAAATAGGGTAATTAAATGTCTTATTTATAATATTTATTTTTAAGTAGATGAGCCAAGGTTTAAAATAGCGTTTTTTTGAATTTTGGTCGGATTATTTGTTGCTTCGTTTATTGCATAATAAAACTCAAATTTCGAAAATAAAAAATTTGCTATAACTTTTGCGAAAATTAATTTAGGACTTTTATATTGCATGAAAAGTTGAGACAAACAGTCCATACAATGCACAAAAAATTTTAAGACGATGCGTCAATTAGTTTAAATTTTATTCAATTTGTTTATCCCAAAGAGCTTTTTTTCGCAATGTTATTGTTCAGAAAATAATGATACAGCAATTCTGTGAAAACAACATGAAAGAAGAATAGTCTATCTTCAACGCATTTCAAAAAATCATTAAAAAGTCATTTCTATCACTCAGAAAACATTTTACTAAAATAAGAGTCATTTTTTGGTTATAAACAATTTGAGTAACTTTGTTAATATTGACTGTAGGCTAAAGCTACAATGGAATTTGAAAAACTGGTAATTTTATACGAATTTTCAAAGAAAAACTTTTCGCCTAGGTTAATTACGGTCAAAGTTAACCACTTTTTTTTTGTTTAATTGACGGCTACTTTGTTTATAACAATTAAGCAACCTAACTAGAGCCATTTTGCAGTTGAAGATATATAGGTTATGCGTAAAAGTTTGAGTAAACTTTGAACCTCAACAGAGTGGTTAATAAAGCTTTAAAAATGGCGTCCGAACGGAATTAATTCGTGGTCGGTGGAGGGGAATTACTAAAATACGGGCACTCAAAAAATGAAACTGATTCTGCAAACATATGCTGCGATTAATATCGCTGGAACTTGTTGATGGATTTTGATCATAATTTTTTAAATTTTTATGTACTCGTAGTCTTATAGAATACGTTATGTACATACAACCCCACCTAACATTACAAAATGTTAGGGGGCACTCCCCTTATCACTCAGGGATATGAAAAATAGATTACGACCGATTCTAAGACCTACCCAATATACATATATAATTTCATAAAAATCGGTCAAGCGGTCTCGGAGGAGTATGGAAACTAACACTGTGACAGGAGAATTTTATAGATGTAAATATATAGATGGCTATTAAAAAATAGGAATACGAATACGAATATAAATACGAAGCAAGTTTTCAATCCTAATAGCAAATAATTAATATTGAAAAATATCAAAAATTACTAAAAGATTTTTAAATTGAAAACTTACTGGTACATCCCCATGTATACGCCTCCAAGACTTCTACAATTTGCAAGTCATATGGATGCTGCAGTAAAGACGATAGGGAAGGAATTCTAAACCTTGCAATTCAAATCCCCCGTCTGCAGCTGGCTAGGAACTGAAAGATGCACCATAGTTACTCTACTGAGTAATAAGAAAATAAAAAATGTGTGTACCATTTTTATATATTCGGCTGCAATACGAAGGAAAAACAATCTTACTTTTTAATTAGAATAAGGAGTGCAGCCAGTCCCTTTAACTGCAGTTTTCTGCTCTTATTGGAGCGTCATCAGAAGGAACGTAGGCACTGTTCTCCTTAATCCAATCAAATCGCATCGAAATGTTTTCCCAAATATTGCAGCCAAAATGATGGTAATGGGTGGCTAGCGCCATCTGGCCGTAAAAATACGAAGCAAGTTTTCAATCGGCGTTTTACGGCCAGATGGCGCTAGCCACCCATTACCATCATTTTGGCTGCAATATTTGGGAAAACATTTCGATGCGATTTGATTGGATTAAGGAGAACAGTGCCTACGTTCCTTCTGATGACGCTCCAATAAGAGCAGAAAACTGCAGTTAAAGGGACTGGCTGCACTCCTTATTCTAATTAAAAAGTAAGATTGTTTTTCCTTCGTATTGCAGCCGAATATATAAAAATGGTACACACATTTTTTATTTTCTTATTACTCAGTAGAGTAACTATGGTGCATCTTTCAGTTCCTAGCCAGCTGCAGACGGGGGATTTGAATTGCAAGGTTTAGAATTCCTTCCCTATCGTCTTTACTGCAGCATCCATATGACTTGCAAATTGTAGAAGTCTTGGAGGCGTATACATGGGGATGTACCAGTAAGTTTTCAATTTAAAAATCTTTTAGTAATTTTTGATATTTTTCAATATTAATTATTTGCTATTAGGATTGAAAACTTGCTTCGTATTTTTACGGCCAGATGGCGCTAGCCACCCATTACCATCATTTTGGCTGCAATATTTGGGAAAACATTTCGATGCGATTTGATTGGATTAAGGAGAACAGTGCCTACGTTCCTTCTGATGACGCTCCAATAAGAGCAGAAAACTGCAGTTAAAGGGACTGGCTGCACTCCTTTTTCTAATTAAAAAGTAAGATTGTTTTTCCTTCGTATTGCAGCCGAATATATAAAAATGGTACACACATTTTTTAAAAAATAGGAGTTGGTGATAGAAGAGTGAAAATTAAGGGTTGTATGCATTTTTTAATTCTACATCATATAAAATTAAGGTAGATAATTTTGTTAAAAAAATAATAAAAAAAATGTCAGGGGGCAACCCCCCTTATACCTTATGGGTATAAAAAATAGATTAAAACATCTTCAATGCCCTACAGGATAAACGTGTAAAATTTTATAAAAATCGGCCAAGCCGTTTCGGAGTAGTATGGTAACTAACACTGTTACAGGAGAATTTGATATATATAGAAGTAACTGCGAATTAAATAATAAAAGTGTCTAACTTTGAACCTAATTAACCTAGGCAAAAAGATTTTTTTCTGAAAATTCGTATAAAAATACCAGCTTTTGAAATCCTAAAGTAGATTTACTCTATAGTCAATATTAACAACAAAGTTATTCAAATTGTTTAGAAGCCAAAAATGACTCTATTTTACTAAACTTTTTTCGGAGTGATAAAAACGACTTTTTAATGATTTTTTTCAATATTTTAAAAACATAACTATTATTCTTGCATGTGGTTTCCACAGAACTGCTATGTCATTATTATTTTCTGAACAATTACATTGCGAAAAAAAGCTCTTTGCGATAAACAAATTGAATAAAATTTAAACTAATTGACGAACCATCTTAAAATTTTTTATGCATTATATGAAATGTTTGTTTCAACTCTTCGTGTAATATGAAAGTCTTAAGGCCATTTTCGCAAAAGTTATAGCACATTTTTTATTATTGAAATGTTAGTTTTATTTTGCACTTTCCGAAACAAAAAAGAATCGGACCAAAATTCAGAAAGTGCCATTTTAAATCTTGGCTCATCTACAAAAAGAAGAATATTATAAATAAGATATTTAATTTCCCTATTTTTACCTGTAGCGATTTAAACGAAAAAACTGCCTTTTTTGGACCCTTATTTGTTAATAAATAAGTTTCTCGTCCGAACTGTGACGGGCATTTTTTTATTTATAATGTATTAGGTATATAGTAACCAAAAAATCCATTTGCAACCTGGCTGCTCAAGTGTCCCGAAAAGAACTTTATTTCTCTGGACTATATGTTTTCGATCATTTTGCCTCTACCGAAAGTATTACTGGAGCCCCACATAGTGCTATATATTCTTGACGTGGTCTAACAGAAACATTCATTTATTTCCGTCCTAGACACTAGCATATTCTGGATTAACTCGCGGATTCACTTAGAATTTGAAACTACCAGGGGCGGCCCGTCGGGGTAGGCAAGGTAGGCGCCGCCTACCCTCTTCAAATGTAGTACAATAATATAAATTATTAATATAAATTACTTATTTCAAAATTGTAATTTATAAATTTTGACAGAATACCTACAATAAAATAGCAAAAATTATCCAAATTATTTGTAAAAATATCCAAAAAATTTTCTCCGTAGTTATAATTATTGTACGCTCCTTGTAGTATCAGTAGTACTGTATAAGATTCTATATTCTTCCTGGGTCAGGCACTTGAAAACGTAGCCTGAAATAGAACGACGCCAACACCCGAATTGACGTGCGATCTCTCTCTGTTTACGCGAGCAGCCCTGCTGCAGGTCTCGCGTATTCTACGATTTTGAAAGGGCGCATAGGCACGGTCTTATAGCCGGACCTACAAAATTTTATCAGTTGCTTCTCTTGTGTCTTGTGAAACTGTTTTAAATAATTTTGTTTTTTGATTTTGGCTGTTATTAGTAGGTTAAGTATTGAATAAAACTAGGTAGGACAAATTAAATTTATTTATGAAAACTGAATAATAAACAGGTAAGTTTTAGATCGGTCTATTGAAGGGCATTTTAATTTTATATTAATTTAGTAATAATTCACTAACGACAAATAAATCTGTGAATAGTTATTTGTCAGTCGTCCATTATATTTTATAGATATAGATAGAAGTGTTATTAGAATTTATAGATAATTAAAAATTTAAAGCGAGGTTAATTGTTAACTTATCAATTTATTCGAAGAGTAAATTATTATTTGATACAAAAATAAAATAAGTAATATTTGACGTTGTTGAAACGTAGGTGTGTTAGTTTTATTAGTGGAAAAACTTTAGTCATCGAATATGAATATTTTAAACGATGTAATATGCAGTTTGATCGAGACACCTTATTCAAGGCGCCAAAATCAAGAAAGGTCAGAAATTATTTCAATGGGCCGGCCTTTACCAAATTTAACAATTTTATCCACAGATAAGAAAAAAGACAATCGACCATTTTCGAGATCGTTTAAAACAATATGGTATGAAAATCATAAATGGCTAAGCGGAAGTTATTTTAAAAATTCACTTTTCTGTTGGCCTTGTCTGTTGCTCTCAAATTTGAAGCAAAATGTTTGGGTGAGTCAGGGATATTCAGATTTGAAAAATTTATCAGCTAGTGTAAAAAAACATGAATCTTCGAAAGAACATTTAAACAATTGCTTAGGTTTAAAACGGTTAGAAAAAAATAAACAAACTATTGACAGTTCTTTAGCTGGACAAATTTCTCTATCTAATAAGATATATAATGAAGAAGTTGAAAAAGATTGAAGAAGTTGAAGAAATTGATGTTACAATTCTGTTAGTAAAACAAGAACCTGCATTTCGCGGTCGTGATGAGAGCCATAATTCTTCAAACATGGGTAATTTTAAAGAAATTTTTAATTTAGTAGTTAAACGCGATCAGGAAATCCAGGATCATGTTAAAAAATAGAAGGGGTGTTCACGGGTTTGTCAAAAACAATACAAAATGATTTAATAGATTGCCTTGCCGATTACGTAAAAAATGAAATTTCAACAGAAATTAATGAAAGTCAATTTTTTTCTATACTAGCGGACGATAATACTGATATAACCGAAAAATCACAGTGTACTTTAACAATCCGTTTTGTTAAAAAAGTTGGTCAGGTAACAGAAAGATTTTTAGGGTTTTCTGATGTTAGCGAGAATATATCTGCAGACGCTCTATATAGTTTAATTTCAAACGTGCTTGAGCCATATGATTACAAAAATAAATAAATTGCTCAATTTTACGATGGTGCAAGTGTAATGGCTGGCTCTTTAAACGGATTACAATAAAAAATTAAAGTAGATGCTCCAAAAGCAATTTTTACACATTGTTGCGCTCATAGATTACATTTAGTATTGCAAGACGGCTCAAAATGTATTACAAATTGTAGGATATTTTTTGTCGCCTACCCGAAGTATATGTGTAGCCTACCCGCATACTGAGGTCGCGAGCCGCCGCTGGAAACTACTGCGTTAGCTGTTTTATTTTTCTGGGCAGAAACAAAGGGAATGCGAGCTGGCCATCTGTGCCGATTGTCTATGTCTACTATACAAATAGATACCCACAAAAACTAGATACTCTGTAGACTATTGTATATTTATTTATTAAAAAAAATCCAATTAAATCTTTGTCTTTTTGTAGAAATATCAAGCAAACTTGATTTCAGATATCATTCATTTTTAAGTCAAAGTATTTTAATCAAATTGAGTAAGTCCCAACAGCATTTCTCACAAAAAATGTATCCAAGCATCTTGACAATTTTTAATTAAACCCAACCAACTCCGTCCTTACTGCCTCAAAATGAATAATAAGAAACTATAAAGACTTTATTTGAAGCCACCCAAGCGATATTAAATCTGAATAAGAATAAAATGGATATCTAGGTAAAATAATTATGCGCTGGTTGTATTGTTGAGTATTATGAATTTTCAATTTTTATTTTATATATAGGACTAAGACGGAACAAATTTAATTTGTAGAAAAAATTTGATACATCACAAACCACCGGTATATTCGAATTTCAAAATTTCGTAATATGTAAATTTTGCTATTTATTTTGCTCAATCTAATCGATAAAAATAATTATATAACTAAACCTAATGATTTCCGGGCAGGAAGGTCATGTATGGACTGTATTCTTAATCAAATAATGCTAGACATCTTGCTACCTATCTTGTCTTTATAGATTTCTAAAAGGCCTATGATACAGTATACCTGTAAAATCTATATTTATAAGTTTTGACAAAAACGGACCTAATAAACGTATGTCATAACTATACATAACATCTGTAAGACCACTTAGTGCTGTTAGGTTTTCTTACTATTTATTTTTATATTAAATTGTTCGCAGATTGAGTTGATCCTGTCGATAAGTCGTTGCAGGCACAAGTCGGAATCCTCAATCAACACCGTATCATCGGCGTATCTTATGCTGTTGATGTTTACGCCATTCACCTTGACTATATCCTTGGAATCCTCCAGTGCCTTTTTAAATACAAACTCAGAATAAAGATTAAACAGCAGGGGTGAGAAAACAGGAAAACACATCCTTGTCCAACTCCCCTCATGATTTCTAGTTCTGCGAACGTGAAACCTTAGTTCCTACTTTTGACGTTTTGGTTCCAGTATAAGTTTCTAATACATAGTTTCATGTCTGTCCCATCTAAATTGACTTCTTGCAATCTTGCAATTGAAGTATAAAAATACATCTTTCTACAGATATATGTATATAGATGGTCATTTATTAGGACTGCATTGTGGTTTTATACTTTCGTCTGCCAAACCATCAATATATTCACCACTGCTTTATGTTCGTGTGTTAGTGATTGGTATAAATTCGTATAACTAACGCTAAATCTAACAAATTATAATTGCTAAACTCCTCATTATTTTGCGCAAATAAATAGTTTCACATAGCATTTTCCGATATTCCGTTTGCCGGAATGTATTTTCAAATAATCCAATTTAAAATATTCCGATTTCCGGAACGCGATTTTCAGGGGTTATATTGATGCTAACTAAAACATTTTGGAGGATCTTTGAGTTTGCTGTGTATAAAAGCACTGTATTAAATATATTAAAGTAACCTTACGGATGTTTGCTTGTCGAATACAGATAACTGAAAACTTTTATCAATATTACGATAGCGACAATAAAATTCTTCGAATTTAGTCCTAAAACTTCTTGTTACACGGCTACGATTAAAACACCATTATTTTTAATCTGGAAATAAAAGCTGGAAACTAAAACTGGACATGGAAGCTGGAAAGATAGGCCTTAATATGAATTACAGCAAGACCAAAATCATAACAAATACAGATGAGAACCTCATAATGAGGATTGGACAGGATGAATATAGAACAAGTTCACGATTATAGGTACCTATATATCTGGTTCAAATAAGTATAAAACAAGGAAAACCAAACAGTAGAGATGAAAACAGTGGCGGATCCAGTATCGTCAAGGGGGGGGGGGCAGATTGGCTAAATTTCTAAGATAAATAAATGAATGTTTTTATAATCTTTATATAAATTGATTTGAGACGGGGGGCCGATCGCCCCCATCGCCCTCCCCTGGATTAGCCAGTGGATCAAAAGACGAGTTAGACTGGCCTGGGCGTTATTTGGCAAACTAAGTAAATGCAAAAGATATCCACAACATCTTAAGACCAAGGTATACAGTCAAAGCGTACTCCCTGTTATCACTTATGGTTCCCAAACGTGGACGTTTAAAAAAGCAAATATGGAAAAAATCATAAAAACTGAAAGAGCAATGGAAAGGCAAATGTTGCACATAAGACTAATGGATAAAAAGAGAAACGAGTGGATAATAGAGAAAACAAATTTGAGGGATATTAGCCAAGAAGTTGCAAAATTGAAATGGAGATTTGCCGGCTACAATATAAGACAACAAAAAGACCGATGGAACAAAATTTTTATAAATTAAAGGCCCCAAATGAAATGGCAGCAGGGCCGGATTTACCGTAAGGCCAACTAGGCCCGGGCCTAGGGGCGCCGAGGTTTGAGGGGCGCCCACGGCACCCTGCGTTTGTTAGGCAACCGACAACAACCGTTCATGAATTGACATAAGTTTCAAAATGAATGCTTATTTGTAGCCTCCATAATTTAGGGAAGGAAAAAACCATGAAGGAAATAGGGAAGTGCAATTAAAAAAAACACTTTAAATTGTTCTTCGGACGCAGACACGGTACATACACTATCGTGGGGCGCCAACTGCCATACCATGTTGAATACACCGAACAGCGTAAACCTGCGCAAGTGCGCAGCCTCGCCCACGCCCTCCTCCACCTCGCGCCCGTCCGCCATTAAACGTCTCGCTGCGGCTGAGATTGCATCAGTTGTAGTACCGCTCCGTATTGGTTATCCCTGTGCTTTGTTTGCTTTTAAGATAGTTTTCTGTGAGAGCTAACTCCTACAATTAAGCTACCAATTTATAATAATGGGTAGCAAGAAATTATCAGGTTACCAAAACCGTGTTCGCAAAGCAGAGGAGGATAAGAAAGCCGTAGTTACCCTGTCAAAATGCCGTAAAATTGACGAGATGTTTAGTGTGCGCCCTGATCCTGATTCAAGAATTAAGTCGGATAACAACAATAAAGTTTGCACTGCTGGTAGCGAGACATACAGGTGGACCAAAGTCAAAAGGCCGCTACTCGAAGTGAGGCAAAAGGTATTCTTACGAATTTACTCCAATTGGAAACTGCTATTCTAGTTGTATTTTGGAACGCAATTTTAAAAAGGTTTAAAGTTGTCAGCGAAAAGCTCCAAAAAGCAAGTACGAATTTAAGCACTGTAGTTGAACGTTACGCTTCCTTAGCGGAATTAGTACTTTCGCTGAGAGACAACTTTGCTATTTATGAAAAAGAAGCCAAAGAGTTAACCAGTATTTCCCAATATTCGTACGATCTTAAAAGGAAACCCTTAAGAAAAACAAGGACTGACGAGACAAAGCAGGGAGGATATGTGCCATCTGACGGCTCAGAAAACTTTCGAGTCAAAGTATTTAATATAATTCTGGATGTTTTAAATGCAGAGCTAAAACGGCGAAGCGAGGCTTACACTGTCCTTTGGGAAAACATTTATTTTCTAGAAAACTTGTTAGACCTCGATAGACGTACAATTACAAAATTTGCTGGCAAACTTGTGGAACTTTATGCGGAAGATTTAAAGTCTGTTTTGGCAGACGAGTGTATGCACTTAAAGGAGCATTTAAAGATTTCAAATTACAAAGGTACATCAGCCTCCGAACTCAACGCTTTTCTTCATAAGAAAGATTTAGGGGATGTTTACCCAAATGTGAATTGCTGTACGGATATTACTTAGTGTTCCAGTGACTAACTGTTCAGGAGAAAGATCGTTTTCAGTGCTGAAACGCGTTAAAAATTGTTTACGTTCCACTACTCGCGATGAAAGGTTAAGTTCTCTAGTGCTCCTCGCGATTGAAAAAAGTATTACAAAAAACTTGGATTGTGAAAATATAATAAATGTGTTTGCCGAAAAGAAGGCAAGGAAGAAAGTGTTCTAGGAACATACTTTTATTATTATTAATTAAAGTTCGATTTTCTCTGTGCTTGTATGTTTTAATCGTAAAAATAAAACTTTTAATTCACCCCTTCTATGTTTTTTTTATTAAAGGTTAATCCTCTCAACCTATTCGTCCAAGTAAGCCTTTTAATACCCTTCCTTTCACTATTCATTTGCTCATTCAATGGCAGCTAATCTGGAAAGCTCAACGTAGGTGGCGCTCGTGTAGTTGGAGGTCATGTCAACTTACGTCAATACTTCAAATCAATATATTTCCAAGTAAATATTGCATATTTGTTTCGCTGTGTGAATTAAACTTGAGAAAATAAAATCCCTCAATGTTGTGCTGTGCATTTGTGCTCATCGAGAACATCATGACACAGGTTTCCCAAAGATATTCTGATGAGAAAAAAGTGGATTGTAGCAATAAGAAGGGATAAATATGTGCCGAGAATAAATTCACGTATCTGCAATAAACATTTTGTTGAAACAGATTAAGTATTGCCCCCAGATTCGACTGTAAAAAATAGAATACTTCACTATAAAATTCAGATCAAAATTTATTATAAACGCACGGATTAAGATATGCAATTTTATATATATTCACACTGTTGCCACATCTACAATCGCTTTTTATGGAGTGAACATGTAAAAAAAATTATATTTGAAGTAATAATATAGAAAAATGTGAAATACTAATTTTAAATATTTCTCAAGTTCTCAATATTTTTTAGTGACTAAAACAACCTGACCAAACCTAACCTAGCGTCATCGAAAATAATATAAAAAAGTTAATAACTGAACATTTTAATGATATATTATCTTCAAAATATTCTTTAAAATGACTAAAACATAACCTGAGCAAACCTAACCTAATCGAAAATAATATAAATAAGTTAATAACTGAAAATTAAAGTGACCTAGTACCATTCAAATATTCTTTAGTGACTAAAACATAACCTGATCAAACCTAACCCTAATTTTTTCTAATTTCACCTTATATTTAAGGTCGCCTTTCACGTAGACAAACACCCAAATAATTATACTTAATTAAATTAACACATTCTATATTTCCATAAGGAGTTATATTTTTTTTAAATAAGACAACATTGCAGAATCAACTGCGCTCACCCCATGCTTAAACCAAATTTACACCAAATGCGCAACTGTCATGGCAGCCATATTTTGAAAATATCACATTTTTAAATAAGATAAACACAAAAATGAATGCTGAGCGCACTTAATTGTGAATTTTAAATTGATAAAAAAAGTAAGACAGATCGCACATATCATATTATACACAGTTGTCAGACTCGTGTGGGGAGTTAATCAATACCAGATAAATACCCTCTGAGCTATAGAAATAAAACATTGAGACGATGATTAATATAGTTTATCATTCGATAAGTGTTTCCTTTTTCCAGTAACTCTCGCATCCCTTCTCAATTCGTTTTCAACGCACAAACAGTCTCCAAGATCCGTATATTTCGGCCATAATTTATTATTTATTAAATCGTAATCAAAAACACCATATACAAACTTCACGATTAGTCAAAACTTTGACCTCTAACTACACTAGCGCCTCCAGGCGGGAGCAACGGCGTACATAGGTGCCATTGGTACATATGCAGCTTTTAACTTGCACCGGCGGGGGGCATCTAGGGAGGGGCGCCATTGGAGACGGGCCTATAGTGAAAAATTTGGTAAATCCGGCCCTGAATGGCAGATAATATCAAGAAGCACGTGGGCTCTAGGTGGATAACTATAACGACAGACAGAGAAGAATGGAAAAAGATTGGGGAGGCCTATGTCCAAAGATGGACCGAAGAAGGCTAATTAGATAGATAGATAGATACCTAGATATTTTTAATCTTATTTCTTACACTCGTTCCCACTGTTTGTTTGTTATCTGTGTTCTAGTATGATACCTAAAAAAATTGACAAACAAATTTTAATTTTAAATTCTAAAAACCTTATGTTATATCGATATAATTAGAAAATGTTTTTGAATAAATTGATTACAATAGTTTTTGATATGAAAATTGCTTATTATAATAATTAAAAACCATATTCTGGGAATATATTTACCTAATCAAGTTCGCGATAAGAGGAAATCCATCATAATATATATCTCCTCCCACTGTCCTAACTAATTAAATAGTTGAAAGTAAAAAGGCGTAAAAGGCGGTTTTTTACTGGTAGTAGGTGGCAGGTAAGTACTGTTAGTACCTATCTTTACTGTTATGATTGGTTGCTGTTTGTTATCAGTACTGTAGAAAACTTGATTCATGCTGCAGCACCAATAATTGTAAAATAAGTAATTTGTAGAAAGTGGAACATCTGGTTTCTCGTATGATATCTACTTAGTGTTGCCAATCGCATTTCTCTAGATTATCGGATGATCGCTCGAAAAATATCCGATTTGCCACGAAAAGGTACGAGGTCAAAAATTATTCTGTTATTAAAATCAATGTTGCCAATGTTATTCTTTTAGTCCCCTTAACAACTATCAAGTAACAAAATCCGTTGTTCGTACGCCAATCAGTTGATTGTAATCAATTATCATTATGATAATTAACATAATTAATTGATTAATTAGTTATTAATTATCAATTAACTTAACAATATTTATCATAATTGATTAATTAATCAATTAATCTCATAATTGTAATCAATTATGTTTTCAGCAACCCAATCAAAGTTGACATTGAGAGTAATTAAATATTTGAGAATGATCAGTTGATTCCATTTCTAAGTAGCGTTCAAACAACCGGCCCTTTAATCTACTGGATTCTCTGTTTCACAGTTTAAAAATTTTGGTTTATAGATGAAAATCTCGTATCCTAGCTGATTACCTAATTCATGTATGTAAATACTATTTACGTACTATTATTATATTATTCGTATTTTGTATTATCGTAAGTGTTGAATTCTAAATAAATAAATAATTCTAAATATTTCATTATTTGGATCGTTATATTTATTATAATTATTTAAGTAAAAAATACATTTTTAAATATTATTATTTTACTAAAGCGTAATAACTACCTAAAACTAGGTACTAGAAAAATAAATAATAAATAAATCAATACAAAAAAACTACAGCTACATTAATAGCATAGGCACAAAATTTCTGGTCAATGCTTTTAAAATGCATTATTTTTCGAGTCCTGAGAAAGCTAATAAGTATTATTTAAAAATTTAAACGCAGAATGAAATATTACATTATTACCGGGGGCCGAAAGTCCCTGAAGACTTCTATATTTTTATTCTAATAATTTACAGGGGTGAAAGGAAAAGAGAATATTGAGTGTGCTTTTTAATTTCAAATATCTCATTCAAAAGAAACATTTTGTATATTCTAAGGGACTTTCGGCCCTCGGTAATAATGTAATCTTTCATTCTGCGTTCAAATTTTTCAAAAATACTTATAAAGTTTTCTCAGGATTCGAAAAAAATGTGTACGTTTAAATATTATTGGTCCGAAATTTTGCGCGTACGCTCTTTTCACAACTAAAGATTTATTACAACTAAAACAATAGAAACGTATTTGACAGTCTTGTAGTTATTAAGATATCAAGGTTGTTATCCATAATACCCGTGGTGCGTTCAACGTTTAATGCCCGACTAAAAAATTTTTATAGGCAAAAAATTTGAAGAATTTTTGAGTTAATTAGTAGATATCTAGATATTACTAGTTTCAAATAAGTTGATTTTTCTACAACCACCATTCCAAATGCATTTTTCTGCACAACTTTATGTTAACAAACTTAATATTTTATCACAGAATAACTGAGAGTAGTGTGGCGAAAAGTGACGTAAGCACTGCACTACATAAAATAAAAATAAAACTAAATCGTGCGTGAATTAGCTTTCACAAGTTTAAAGACTAAAAACTAAAAACTCGTAAATAACATCGGACGGCAGACGGTTTTTGATATTCAAATTTTATTAGTATGCCTTAAGTGGACCCACTTGTGCATTTAAATTCTAAACAAAAGAATTGGCACATGTTCCTTTTGTCAAAAGATGAAAAGTATCGGATGTCACTAACATTCATCCAGTATAAAAATTTGGGTGAAACCAAAGAAAATTAATGTGTTGGTGTTGGGAATATATGGATGAGAAAGTTTTAGTAGATGGTAGATACACTGAAAAATATACGCAAATATCAGATTTATTTACAGATACGAAAGAAGATACGACAACTCTCAAAAAGGTACGCAAATCGGATAATAATCCGCCGATTGGCAACACTATACTATGAAGTGTTACTAATATTAAAGGTTTTTGTTAGAAAATATGTAAAAGTTACCTATTTAAAAAAATGTTTAATTAATTTAAATATTTACTAGATATTAGAAATATGAATAAAGTTACAAATATTCAAATATTTTTCTTATTTTTGCATCTATCCAATTTTGGACATAGGTAAACTAGATACCTATCTGATGTCCCTTGTGACTTATACATCTGGTTTCGTTGCTTTCGATTTTTCAGCATATATGTTAAAGTAAATATCCCTGTGATATTTTTAATTATTTTGGGAAAGTATCTATACATATAAGTAAGATACGCAGTAGCGATATAATCGCCTTATAAACAATGTGTTCTGAGAAAAGCCAGATGAAAGAAGGTCTGTTACGGTTACGACGGACTAGAAAAAGGTGGAAAGATGCAGTCAAAGAAGGTTTGGAGAAAATGGGAGTGCCACAATGGGAATTAGTGGCACAGGACCGACAAACATATGTGGAACGTGCAATGCTGACGTGAGCCTTCAAGACCACATCACATACACATATAACAAACTAACAAATCAGGCAAAGATCATCAGGAGTCCAAGTCGTAATCGAAAGAGCTACGACGCTTAAGTGGAACTGGACAGGGCACTTAGCTGGAACACAAGATGGACGGTGGCCACGACGAATCATGGAATGAAGGTCCAGAAACTATAAAAGAAGCCGAGAACAACCATCGACTAGATGGACCACGACATAAAAAAGTAGCGGGAAACTGGTTACAAGCGGCCCAGTGTAGAGAACACTGGAAGGAACTGAGGGAGGCCTATGTGCAGCAGTGGACGCGATTGGCTGATTGATGATGTAGTTGTTATGATTCGTCCAATAATGTTTTATTTACTAAATAGTTTCCTAAAGTTTTTCAAATTATATTTTCTTACATGTTTTGCTACAAATCTGACAGTTTACTAGAAGTGCTCATCTCAACATAACTACTTATAATATAGTTAATGCAATTCCAGACATAATTTTCTTCCCGAGAGATATACAAGATTGTACATATTTCAAAGGTAGAATATTTTTAATATCCGCTCCTTGTACCATCTCGCTCATCCGCCACCGCCAAGATAACTTCACAACTTGTTTGATTAACGTCGTATATTTCTGGCAACTTCTTAAACTTAAAGTTGTATACGATTACTTATATACGATAAGCAGTGAAATACTAAGGAGAAGTATTATAAATAGTGTTCTGGAGATACGAAATATCTAACAACAAATCAAGAAATATCATTACATGTTGATGGTTTTAATTTGCATAATGCAGATTATTATAGAGGGTTTACTGTAAAGAGATCGAAATCATTAGACCGAAAGCAGTAGACCGAACTCATTAGACCGAAAAGCACTTTACCGAAACCTCACTAGACCGAACAGTAGGAGACCAAAAAGAATCAGGTACATAATACAGGGTGCTCAAACAGGATTCTAATCTGAGCAAGGGTAACATCAACCTACCTTCACCCTTTATCCAGGCTTAGGACTGGCAGCACAAAGTACTGGCGAGTTTAGAGGTTGTTTTTTTGCTTCTTTTTACCTTCACTAATTTGTTTAACGGATGAAAATTATTTCAGATCAGACTGTACAGAGTAACAATAATTTACACAGTCTATATGTAAAATATGTATATACAAAAAAATACAATAAACAAAAAGAGAGGTATGTATATAGAATCTTAGCATAATTTACTGCAATCTTTTTTAATTTATGTACCATTTCGGTCTAATGCTGTTCCGCCTAGTGAGGTTTCGGTAAACTGCTTTTCGGTCCAATGAGTTCGGTCTGCTGCTTTCGGTCTAATGGTCGTGTACCATTATAGAGCTATCGCAAAAAATCTTAATTAGAGCATACCTTACAATCAGCAATTCTTTTTTTAATACTTATTCACTCCCCTTCAGAACATAGTCAGAGCAATAAATGCACAGAGAACTAAATGGAAGAGCATTTCGTTAAGAGTTCCATAACGGAATGAATATCACCATGTATAAAAAAACTAGATACAGACCTAAACTGAGATAGGGACAAGTGGAAGAAGACTTAAGAAGTATTGAAATTAGAAATATAAGAAGAAAAATCAAAGAGACAGAAGAATGGAGAAAAGCAGTGGAAACAGCGAAGTCACACCTTCTTCTTCTTCTTCGTCTAGCCATTCACGTCCACATCTGAACATAAGCCTCTTCAAGTCTTCATTTCTATTGTTTTTTGTTGTACGCTACTTGTAGCCAATTTTTCCCGGCAGTTCGTTTCAGATCATCTGTCCATCTCATAGGAGGTCTGCCTCTGGGTCTTTTGTGTTCGTATGGTCTCCAGGTTAGAATTGTTCTGTGCAATTTGTTAAGATCGCTCCTAGCTACATGTCCAGCGTATTCCCGTTTCAATTTTAGTGATTTTTGTACCACATCGGTGACTTTGGTTTTCTGTCTTATCCATGTGTTTGTTTTCCTGTCCTTAAGTGATATGCCAAGCATTGCTCTTTCCATCGCATCTTGAGTGACTCTGAGTATGTTCATATTCTTTTTTGTGATTGTCCATGTTTGTGCCCCATATGTTAACATATAAAAAATTTAGTTCGTAATATTAATTAACAGTGATTACTGAATAGTATTTCGTTGTCAGAACAATTTAATTTGTTGTTTCAACGAACTTTTAGACATTGACGAATGTATTTGGTTATTGTTACAATGATTGAATAATAATTGTGAGAATAACTAGAGTACATTAATCAATAACACTCAATTTATTCAGACAATAACTTAGTTTCGTATATTTAATAAATACTGTTAATTCTGGCAGCAACTCACTTTCTTGATTTCGTAGATGACAAGCAATTACATTGGTTTATTGTGACAACGTACAGATTTCATTAAAACAATGTACAAATGTTGTTAATATAGAGTAATATATGATTATTGAATAGATGTAAATTGATTGTTGTGACAACGAATGCATTAATCAATCTACTACTGCATTTAATTCCCACAACCAATACGGTCATTGTGACAATAATCGTAGTTGTTGAGACAATACATGTTTTGCTTGACCATTTGAAAGTTAACGGCTTTTCCTTATCGTAATACCCCTAGCTTCTCTGTGTTACCGAAGTGCCGAATAATAATTGCATTTCGTTTTCAAGTGTAGTCCGTAGTAAAAGCAAGTTTTTGTGTGTCTATTATCGTGAAATTTCGGTCGAATTCTTTTTAAATGTATTAATTTTTTTCGAATCCTGAGAAAACTAATTATTATTTTTGAAAATTTAAATGCAAAATAAAATATTACACTATTATCGAGGGTCTGAAGTCCCTGAGAACCTCTATAATGATTATTTTAATAAGTCACAGGGGTGAAAAAGAGAAAATTTAGTATGATTTTTAATTTCAAATAGGCATACCATTCAACAGAAACTTTTTGTTTATTCTAAGGGACTTTCTGCCCTCGGTAATAATGTAATATTTTATTCTGCGTTTATATTTTTCAAAAATACTTACATTGCGGAAAGATACGCACTGAGTGTCACATCTGGTTTTCGGTGAACGAAGTTCCACCGAAAGTCACCGAAGATTCACCGAAAACCAGATGTGACACTCAGTGCGTATCTTTCCGCAATGTATGTTATGCGATGTAGGGATATCGCTTTTGGTTTGCGAGCTCGTTAAGTGAAATGATATGAAAAATCACACAGTGTAAAGTCCTTTAGGTTAAGGACAAAAAAGGGGGATTTAAAAAATTATTATTAATCAATTAATATCATACATTGGGCTATTGCATTCAGTAATTATTAATATAAAATACGTTCATAGTAGGAATGAACGGAATTAATTGTAACAATAAACGGAAATAATTGTAGAAATAAACGAAATACGTTAGGAGAAATCACACAGTTATTGACACAACGAATAGTCTTCGTTGGTCAATTAACGACGTTGTTGTTTCAATAAATAGTGTTCGTTGACTCAGTGAACAGAGTTCGTAATATCAATAAATAGTGTTCGTTGACTCAGTGAACAGAGTTCGTAATACCAATAAAGTGATATTATGGTGTACACAATGAATGTTCTTCCATTCAATAAACGTAATACATTGGCTCAACGAACGAAAATAATGAATTGATGAACATCGTTTTGTTGTCCCAATAAAACCAAGAATTGGACAAATTTTAAGTATTGCGTTTGTTGTCTGAATTAACATTTTTATTGATATTACGTACCTTTTTCGTTGAGTGTTAATATCGGAATAATGCATGCATCAAAAACTGTAGATCTAAGATGTAGTTGAATTTGCTGATTTCTGAGTAGGGGAGCAGGGGGCTAGTTGTAACAATTTTTATTAAAGTCACATATATCTTGACAGCTATTTTCCCAATTATCACTAGTTAAACACTAAACGCTAGTTTAACTCTTTCTGAATAAAATTGAACTGAAAAAAAGTTAAAAAGACTGTTATTTTTTAATCAACTAGCATTTTACCAAAAAAAGTGCATTGTTACAACTTACCCCGCGCTTGGGGCTAGTTGTAACATCTATTGGGGCAGGTTGTAACATTACGAAAATTCGAATTTTTTGGAATATTTCGAAGAAAATACCAACGTTGGTCCTATTGAAAGATGTTGCTCGACTTAATAAGGTGGCTTCTGGTGTTCTTAAATATAAATGTAGATTTCTACGCATAAAATTTTGGACCAAATCTGGACCAACTGTATAATTTTGATACCAAGAAGAAGAAAGTTGCTTAGCACTGAGTTTCACAGCATATTGGTAAGGCAGTTTTCGCATCTTCATGGGAATTAGTCCAAAATATACTTTGGTGCACTTCAGAATAAAATATACGAAGCCATTTTACTTTTTTCTTCGGCTGTAAAAACTATCCCTGGTTTAGTACAGCCCACTTGTAGACTCTTAATGTTTTTCTTTTTTTCTATATCGTTAAAAAGGTACATGACACAGTCCGTACTGTTTTACTTGCTTGCTCTATGCTACATTGATTATCTAAAATTTCCGCTGAGCCTAACTCGTACACTTCACTTCCTGGCTTTGAGTTGCCCTTTCTGATTTTCTTTGATGTTGTCTCGTTCTGGACTATTCCCAAACTAAATAATACGTTTTTATATTGTAGATCATAAATTTAGTAAGATTTAGCGCAATTTGTAACATATTACAACAAGTCCCAACGTTTTGTTACAACATACCCCGTAACACACTTTTGTATATTTATTAAAATAACTGTAAAAATATCTTGCTAATCGTAAAATCGTTAAGCAACATCAAAGTATAACTAAATTTAGAAAAGAAATTAACACCGAACGTTTCATTTCCGTTTAAAACAATAGCGATAACCAAAATTTTATGAGAGTCAAATTTTAAATTACCTCATCCAAATGAAGCACGTGCACAAAACTACTATTTGCAACTATCGGAGGATGACTGGCTAGACGGTGTCATTTGCAGGGCGATAAGAGAATAAGATTGAGTCAGCTAAATTAGTTAAAAACGGTCAAATAACCCATGAAAAAGCCGTGTTACTACTTACCCCTGTTACAACAAGCCCCTTGTTCCCCTATATAGTTCAGTTTGCCGAATGCTGCCCATGCTAACTTTCTTCTTCTTTTTATTTCTTCCGTTTGAATTTCCCTATTTAGTATTATTTTTTGTCCTTAGTATATATTCTTCAACTTTTTCTATAACTTTGTTGTTTATTATTGTCATCGTTTCTTCAGAGTGCATGACTTTTGTTTTGTTTAAATTCATTTTCAGTCCTATTTTATAAGATTCTGTGTGTAGTTCTGAAAGCATGGTTTGCAGTTCTTGTAGGTCAGTAGCTATCAGGATTATGTCATCCGCAAATCGTAGATTACTGAGGTAGCGGCCATTGATGTTTATTTCTTTATATTTACAATTTAGGTTTATAAGAACGTCCTCCAAAACTAAGGTGAACATTTTGGGTGATAGAGTGTCTCCCTGTTTGACTCCCCTGTTTAATGGTACAGGGTTCGTGTAGTCATTTTTATTTAGGTAGTATGTAGCTGTAGCTTGGTTCATAGTTTATTTTATTAAGTTAATATATCTGCTGTCTATTCTACAATTTTGCATTGCGTTTATTACGGCCGTGTGTTCTGTAGTGTCGAAAGCTTTTTCGTAGTCTACAAATGCTATAAAAACTGGAAACTTTTATTAGTTACATTTTTCTATTAATATTTTTGTGGCTAACAGGTGATCGGAAGTTGAATAGCCTTTTCTAAAACCTGCCTGTTCATATGGTTGGTATTCATCTAATTTTCTTGTTAGTCGGGTAGTTATGAATTTGGTGAGTATTTTAAATAGGTGTGACAATTGACTGATGGGCCTGTAGTTTTCCAACTTTCGATTATCACCTTTCTTGTGTAATAAGATTACTTTAGAGTTGTTCCAGCTCTTAGGGACTTTGCCCTGGTGTAAACAACTGTCTATAAGCTTAGTTACAATTGCAATGAGTTCCTTACCTCCTTCTAATAGCATATCTGTGGTAATCCTATCTTCTCCTGCAGCTTTATTTCTCTTCATGTTTCCCAATGCTGTAGTTACCTCTGAAATTGTTACTTTTGGCATTATTTCCGATCCAACATTTTTTATTAATTTCCGTGCTGGTCTTATTTCATCGTCTTGTTGATGTGTTCTGTAGAGTTCCGTGTAAAATTCTTCTATTCGTTTCAGTATGTTTTCTCTAGTTGTGATTTCATTTTCGTCTGTTACCATTAATGGTATTATCTGACGTCGTCCTAGTGTCGGTCTGAGGCATTTCATACTCTTATTTTTTTCAATAGTTGTTGTTGTTATTAATTTTTCTTTTTCTTTTCTTTTTTGTTTTGTGATTCCTTTTCTAATCTGCCTATTAAGTTCTCTATATTCTGCGGTTCCCTTTTTGTTAGATTTATTTAAGATCTTCCTTTTTTCTATTTGTTGTAATATTCCTTTGTCTAATTCATTGTGTGTTGTTTTTGGTTTTTTCAGTTGCAGAATGCTTTTGTTCACTGTTTGGGTTATAAGGTTATTCAAATCATCGATATCATTGGAGTTTATCTGCTGCATGTTAACTTGATTTAATGCATGCATTATCTTTTTATTAAATTCACTATTTTTTATTTCTTCAGATGTTCATTTGTATCTTTTTTCATGTATTCTTTTTCTTTCTAGTTTTTTGTTTATTACTAGTTTTGTTCTTATTAGTCTATGGTCGCTTCCTAGGTCAAACTGATTTAATACCGATACTATCGAACAAGCGAGACGTGGCGCGTGACCTTGTCGTATTGTGCATTTATCGCTGTGTATTTTCGGGCAAGGTCAGCCGCCAGGACTCGTTTGTCAGATTACGTCTTTTATGACAAACACACAAGACAATAGAAACGTAATACTAAACGACACCACAATAGAAGCGGTTAATGATTATATATATTTGGGACAGATTATAAAAATAAATAAGGAAAACCAAACAGTGGAGGTAAAAAGAAGGGTCAGATTAGCCTGGGCAGGATTTGGAAAATTAAAATGGGTCCTAAAGAATAAAAAAATACAACAATACTTAAAAACAAGAGTGTTTGACCAGTGCATACTCCCAATTCTCACATACGCATGCCAAACATGGACCTTGACCAAGGCAAACATGGATAAAATAATAAAAACACAAAGAGCCATGGAGAGAGCAATGTTAGGAGTCAAATTGACAGACAAAAAGCAAAACAACTGGGTCAGAAATAGAACAAAAGTCAAAGACGCAGGTCAACATATAACCAGGCTAAAATGGAGCTTCGCAGGTCATAACGCTAGACAAACGGACAATAGGTGGAATAGCACGATACAACAATGGAGACCATGGACAGGAAAGAGAGCAAGAGGACGACCCCAGATGAGATGGGGAGACGACATTAAAAAGATAGGAGGAACGCACTGGAAACAGAAAGCACTAAACAGAAGCGAATGGAGGAAACTGGGGGAAGCCTATGTTCAGAATTGGACGAATTAAAGGGCAAAAGAAGAAGAAGAAGACGTTTTTTACTAGGTTTCTATTTTTCGTTAATAATCTATTTCATTCTTTGTCTTTTTATCGGGGCTCACTGAGCCCCGAAATCACACCAATAACTATAAAACCGAATCCAGAATGGGATGACTGATGATTTCAACACCATCGGGACATCATGCGGAATTGGGACAAAAAGGGTCTTCTAAGTGAAGTCATCTTCAGCTTCCCCGGGAGCGTTTAGCTTGTATATTTCTCTCTCCTATGGCGCTACAGCCCAAGTGGGGCTCTGGCCTCCTCCAGCCTCCGCCTTCAAGTATCTCTGTCTCTGTTATCCACCCTCAATATCTCTTTAGAGTCGGTTCCTACGTCATCTATTCACCTCTTTCTTGGTCTTCCTACTGGTCGACGTCCCAACATAGTTCTAGGTGTTCTTTCGTTTTCCATTCTTATAAGGTGACCTGCCAAGCGCAATCTTTGTATTTTTGCATAATTTGCTATAGAGGGTTCTCTGTAATATTGGTATAACTCGTGGTTGAACCATATTCTCCATATTATACCTTTATTGCAAATGGGTCCCAATATCCTCCTTAATATCTTTCTTTCAAAAGTATTAATAAAGTTTATTGTCTTTTCCCATATAATATGTTGCTATTAACCGTATGATGGTTTTATATATTTTAAACTTTACTTCCCTATGGATATCTTTGGATCCAAACACCTGCGACAGAGAGAAGTATGTTTTGTTAGCAAGCATTATCCGTTTCCGTATTTTTTCCTCCTCGTTGCCATTCCCAGTTATCTGTAGTATGTGAGCTGTTGTACTAGGGGAACAATGGTCTTGTTGTAACAGGGGTAAGTAGTAACACGGCTTTTTCATAAGTTATTTGACCGTTTTTAACTAATTTGGTTGACTCAATATTATTCTCTTATCGCTCTGCAAATGACACCGTCTAGTCAGTCATCTTCCGATAGTTGCAAATACATAGTAGTTTTGTGCACGTGCTTCATTTGGATGAGGTAATATAAAATTTGACACTCATAAAATTTTGGTTAAGATGACTATAGCCCGCACTTCACTCTCGCCGAAGTCGATCGAGGTTCAACAAGTACGAGAGTGTAGACAGCCACCTTGTGTAACTTTGTCTAACTTCGTTCTACTTCCGAAATCTGTCGGTGTGGTCAAAGGGATCTTTGTCGCTATCGCACTTCGAACGAGTGTGTAGAGAGGGTACTTCTGACTTCGGTCAACTTTGGCGAAGTAACTTCGCCGAGAGTGTGGAGTCCGTTTATTGTTTTAAACGGAAATGAAACTTTCGGTGTTCATTTCTTTTCTAAATTTAGTTCTACTTTGATGTTGCTTAACGATTTTACGATTAGGAAGATATTTTTACAGTTATTTTAATAAATATACAAAAGTGTGCTACGGGGTATGTTTTAACAAAACGTGGGGGCTTGTTGTAACATGTTACAAATTGCGCTGAATCTTACTAAATTCATGATCTACAATATAAAAACGTATTATTTAGTTTTTTTTCTTCCAGAATGAGGCAATATAAAAGAAAATCAGAAAGAGCAACTCAAACCCAGGAAGTGAAGTCTACGAGTTAGCTTCAGCGGAAGTTTTAGACAATCAGTGTAGCATAAGGCAAGCAAGTATAGTGATGAGCAAAACAAGAACAAGACCAAGACCAGGCTAGTCTTGGTCTTGGTCTTGTTCCTGCAAGCTTGGTCTTGGTCTTGGTCTTGCAGATAAAAGGCAGTCTTGGTCTTGGTCTTGCACTAGCCGGTCTTGTTCTTGGTCTTGGTCTTGCTGCAAGAGTCTTGCTGGTCTTGCTTTTTTGGTAGTAATAATTTGAACCAAACAGTTTCGAATAAAATGTACATTGAAATAAATAAAGATGTGAAGAATGAAACTATATTTTTTGCTTTAAAATTTTAACAGAATGCAGAATGTAGTTTCGAACGGATACCAATTTTAACATTATACATTCACCTAATGACCTAATTATTTCTCTCTATATAAAGGGATTAGAGTATATTTTTATAATGGTAGTGTTTATCAGTAGGAAAAACATACATTTACAACCCTTGTTGCAATTGCCGGCCTTCGGTTGTGTCACGTTGTGTTTTGCATGCTGTCGATACCTTCCGCCTGCCTTCAGACCACGTCTTGAGTCTGGATTACTGTTTATCGCCCCTGTATTTTAATAAAATGTTAAAGAAAAAGAGCTTTTTAAAGGTGCCACAAATGGTCGGGGACCTTCAATTCACGGATTTTACGAAAAGGGATAAACGGTTTATAGTTGTTAACAGATAATGATCTGCTCCTTTCACTCGAACACTGTAGTATTTATCCTACGAAGGTCAAATTTAAGAACATAAATTAAATTTTTTTAAGAGAACACAAAAATCAAATATTTTTTACTCTATTTAATCATTATTTAATATAATTAACTTTTTTTATAAACTAACTAAAACATATTTTTAGTAAATACTTACATATTTACCATACCTATTTTTTACCATAAACCTAATGGGGAGTTATAAACGCTTAATTCTGTAATTTGTTATCTTGCAGTTCTATAATTTTATTTAAACTACATTGCTCTCGTAACACGAGTTATTCGAACTTTTTATTTTCACATATTTTTGGATTGAATACCCATTATGACATTTAAAAAGTTGAAAATATTCGGATGTGGGTAGTAAAAACTAGAATTTAAAACACACTGAAATGATGCGCATGCATTTCAAGTGCGGCACATACTATTTGTAGTACTGGCCCTTTCTGGGGAAAACCTAGATTCTTCCAAATAGTTTTCAACTATGAAATCTGTAAAATTCTTTACGCGTTTGTCATCCGGGATTTTCACAAATAATTCAACTTCCAACTTTCGTTGATTGCAAAAAATTAATCCAAAATATAATTTTAAAAATTTACCAGTATCGAAATTTTTGTCATTATATTCAGAAACTGAACCTAAGCTTTGGATTTTGTGATACCAAGCTTGACACATTACAATCGACAACCAGTTATTTTTTATTCAAGCCACAATGCTTTCACAGCATTGTGAATCCCTTTTCAAAATCTATTATGATATTTTTTGTATTAATTTTAAATTTAACGACCTACATTTTTCCTCGATTATGCGAAAAGAATTGAAACAACTGTCAGTATTTTTATTAGACAAAAAAGCGAAAACTACTGGTACATAAAAACCGTTTTTAATTGCATTTTTCTTAATGGATTACCCTATCTATAATCACATTTTTTTGTCTTACAAGTAATTTCAATTGTCCTTGATCTGTCGCCGTTTGAAAACTTGCCTTCTGGACACTTTGAAGGTTGAGAAAATGCAAACCGTTTGACTTAATCAAAACGACTTAAAAATATAACCAAAATATTATGTATTTTAAAAATTCGATATTGTTTTAGGTTTCTTACAATGTCAGTATATATTATTGAACTAAAAAAATAAAGTTAAATAATAAAAACCAATTTTTTTAAAAAGTGCAAGAGTCTTGCAGGTTGGTCTTGGTCTTGCGTGGTCTTGCAAGGTTCGGTCTTGGTCTTGGTCTTGTTCTTGCAAGCTTGGTCTTGGTCTTGCAACCAAAAGGCGGTCTTGGTCTTGGTCTTGCAGCAAGACCAAGACCAAGACCGCAAGACCAAGACCAGTCTCGCTCATCACTAAGCAAGTAAAACAGCAAGGACTGCGTCATATATCTTTATACCGATATATAAAAAAAAAGAAAAACAATAAGAGTCTACAAGTGATCTGTACTAAACCAGGGATAGTTCTTACAGCCGAAGAAGAAAATTAAAGAGCTTCGTACCTATATTCTGAAGTGCGCCGAAATATATTTTGGATGAATTCCCATGAAGATGCGAAAACTGCCTTACCAATGTGCCGTGAAACTCAGTGCTAAGCAAATTCCTTCTTCTTGGTATCAAAAATATACAGTTGGTCCAGATTGGATCCAAAATTTTATGCATAGAAATCTACAATTATATTTAAGAACACTGGAAGCCACGTTATTAAGTCGAGCGACATCTTTCAACAGGACCAACTTTGGTATTTTCTTCGAAATATACCAAAAAATTCGAATTTTTGTACTGCTACAACCTGCACCAATAGATATTACAATTAGCCCCAAGTTGTAACAATAAACTTTTTTTGGTAAAATGCTAGTTGATTAAAAAATATCAGTCTTTTTAACTTTTTTTTAGTTCAACTTTATTCAGAAAGAGTTAAACTAGCGTTTAGTGTTTAATTAGTAATAATTGGAAAAATCGCTCTGAAGATATATTTGATTTTATGAAAATTGTTACAACTAGCCCCCTGCTCCCCTACTTCTAGCATTTTTGGGTTGTTTCGTAGTAAGTAATTTAGTCGAAATAACCTCATTTTTATCCAAAGTCATATATCAACACAACTTAACAACCAACAAGAACTTACTAAGATATACTAAGTTGTATGAATTGTTGGGGCATTATAAAACCTTTGACTGGAGTATTAATGAGAAAATATACGCTTCAACAATAATTATCAATTACATAATACGTTTTTCACAAAGAATTTCTGCAGAATGATTATATCTTGGACAGTTGGTCGTAGTGAACAAGTTTGTGGATTATATAAATATTGCCATTAAGAAGAATTTATAGAAACTAAAAGTTTGCTAGTGGGATATAACTTTAAATTGAGACATAAATGGAAAGAGCGATGTCGACACTTGCGCAAGTCTATCAAAAATTCACGATATTTTTATGATATAACGTTAAGGCCATAGAGACGACACTATATGAATAACCAAGTGCATGAATGAGAACTGACTGAATAATAAGTCAAAAGTTTTCCTTCAAACGTATGAGGAATGTGTATCAAGTAACTTTTATATAGTTTTACTATGAATAATTGCCTTTATAGATATTATAGAACAAAAATAATTTCTGACAACCTTAAAAACCATGTAAGAGATATGTACCTATATACATATAAACAATATGGATGATATCTTGAAATATACCCTTTAATATATGTGTTATAGTCAAAGCCCGAATTTCAGGCACTCCTAGGTTTGACTAGGCAATCCTCAGGTCTGACTGACGGTCTTAGTCAAAGCCCGAAATAAATTACAGTTTCGGCCTTTGACTAGTCAAACCTAGGAGAGACTAAGTTGGTCAGGCAAAGGTCGAAATTTAATTTTATGAAATCGGGGTTTGACTAGTCAAATCCCGATCAGCTATTAAAATGACGTAATTTGCTACATTAGATTAAATAAAACGTCATTTTTTAATTTTCATGTTTATTATTTTTATATTGTCGTAATTAAAATAAAAAATTAGTGTTTATTCTCACATGTTGAAGCATTATGGCATTTAGAGTTGCACAATACGTTAGACCTTTTACACTTAAAAAATTTTGAAGAGAATTTCTTATTGCAGTAGCATTTTATAAAGCTTTATCCTCCAAATTTAGAATGTTTGTACTAATTTCTCTTAGAGACAGCTTAACTCCTGGAACATCTTCGAAATTAAGAAAATTCTCTTTGCATTCTCTTATTTGATTTCTTGAAAAAAGTGTGTTTATTGTTTCGTATTTCGTACCAACTCTATATAAACGGTCAATTGTTTTTTATCTTGTATGACAAAGCCAGGAACAATTTATTGACGGTTTACATAGAGTTGGTACGAAATACGGAACAATAAACACACTTTTTTCAAGAAATCAAATAAGAGAATGCAAAGAGAATTTATTTAATTTTCGAAGATGTTCCAGAAGTTTAGCTGTCTCTAAAAAAAATTAGTACAGAAGATTTTAAATTTGGAGGACAAGGCTTTATAAAATGATACTTCAATAAGAAATGCTCTCCAAAATTATGTAAGTGTAAAAGGTCTAACGCATTGTGCAACTCTAAATGCCCTAATGCCTCAACATATGAGAATAAACACTAATTTCCAACGAAAACTTTTTGTTTATAAATTCGCAAAGTCTGTGTGTTATTGCGTTGCCGCTCGTGCAATACTTAGAGCAGATTTATCGATGGATTCTTATGTAGTTTTGTCTTCTGAATCCAAATCTGAAAACGGCATTTCGATATCTCGAACCGTTTTAGAGATAATCGACCTCAAAGTCTAAAATGTGACGTCTCAATCCTTTTATTTTCTGCCGACACACTATAAACGTCAACTGAAATCGTTGCTAGTAAGTAGGCTAGTTTTTTAATCTAAATTTATTAAGCAAAGCATAGGTTATTTACATTATTTGAGTTTGACACTTCGTGAATGTTAAACTAAATTTTAAATAAAGTATTAATAAAATATCAATCATATTTGATAGTGAATTTAATTATTATATAAAATAAATACGATGTTAAAAAATACAATTTGAGTATATTTTGAAAGCAATAATTTATTAACAATAATTTTAAAAAGAAAATCAATGGCAAAATCCCAATAGTTGGCTGTATACCATAGTTTAAAAAAACCTACACAGAAGTAAAAACTTCAAATTGTATTTTGGTGTAAAATCGTTTATTTAAAAACTATCTAAAAGTCATCCACATGGATTGCAAAACGTTTTCGTTCTGAACAGAACATCTTCAGTACATTCCGCAAAGTAGTTGTAACTAGCACACCGATGAAGGTGGTAACTTCATAATATATGGCTTACATTATAAATTTTAATAAAATATTGTGACTACTAGTCGATGTTAAAAGATTAAATTATGTATGTGCCTAAAGAGCAACATGCTTCCCTGCTCGAAAAAACAACTCAGAGTTCTGCAGGTCAAAAATGTCAAAAATGACAATTAACAAAGAAATAAAGTTTTTTTTTTAAGTCGACGTCATTAGCGTAAAACTACTTGTAGTTACACATAATAGACGCTATTTTACTAAAGATCAACTTCAGAATATATTTTTTATTCGTAAAATATAGGGAATTTTTTTTATTTCAAAATATGAGGATATCTAGAATGATATTAAAGTCAAATAAAAAAATAATGAGTTAAAAATTAAAAATACTTTTGAATTTATTAAAGAAAAACATACGCTGGGATCACAATTTCCCCCGCTTGGTCATCCGAAGGTTAAACAAGTTGTTCCAAATATTATTCTAATCCCACATACCAAATTTCATCACAAAATTCGCACTTTTAGTTTTTTCATTATTTGTAGTCAGGATCCTAAAATCCGCAGAGGAGGCTGCTGGCCGAAAAATCTCACTTGCCCGATCTCCGGGCAGCGTGTGCGTTAAGCGATGTTGCAGCTCTAAGGAGACCAGGGAGTCAATTCTCGAGAACGATCGTTCGCTGAACGTATACCTTCGTGACGTAATGAGCGAACGTTTCTAAAAAATGCAATTCTGGAGGAATGAATATTGAACGATTCGTTCGAAATCATCGCTCAAAGTGATCGTTCGACAACGAGTGGTCTTCATCATACGTTCGATAATAGTAACGGCGTTCTTCTTAACCTCAACTCTGTTTTTTGTTGTAAATAAGATTTTGGGAAAATGAATGTGGAAGATTTGATATTAGAAAATATGAAGTGTTGTGAGGGAAGCTGAAATTTTAGTGGAAGACGGCCGCGAAACACATTTTTATGATAGATTTAGGTTAGATTCCTGGTAATTTTACATTCTTTCAAAAATTGATTGGTACAGTAAATAAGTTATTTTTAGATATATGTAGTAATTATAAGATAATGAATGTAAATACACGTTATCCAGGCGCTACACATGATGAACTTATTTGGAATCAATACAACTACCAAAATGTGCCACGAAATTTTTTTTAAGATCAAGGTCATTTTACCTATTAGGTCAGAATTTATTTATAATATACCACAAGGTATGACTTGAGAATTGACCCTGAATTAGTAGAATAAGATTTAATTAGTACTGTTATATTATTATGAATTATTTTCACAATTAAAACAATAAATTGAAAATTTACTGACTTTTACTAATTATTAAACTGAGATCATTTTCCATTTTCATAATGTACCTAATGCATTTCAATATTGGTGAATGAATGTGACAATGACAAATCAGGTTTTAAATAAACACCGAAACAATTTTATCACATGGAACACAAACTTTCCAATAATATTTACCACGTTGCCAAATCTATAGATCTGTTAAAATGGGCGAATGCGTTCATCGGAGTGAGTAGTTAAAAATATCCTCGAGAATTAATATTGCGGGAACTATACGTTCAATTTCATTCGTTCGTGAGCGTGTACGCTCAGGGAACGATCATTCTCGAGAATTGACTCCCGGGTCGCATATTTACAGATGCTAGCGTGTGTAGACACCAGGGTGTTGAAATCAGTTAAGGTTTGGAAAAACAGTACATTTACAGATGCTAGCGCGTGTTGACACCACGGTGTGCCGCGGTGTTGAAATCAGTAAGGGTTTGGAAAAACAGTACGTTTACAGATGCTAGCGTGTGTTCACACTAGGGCATTAGGGTGTTGAAATCAGTTAGGGTTTGGAAAAACAGTACATTTACAAATACTAACAGATTTGGACACCAGAGTGTTGAAAGCAGCTAGCTTTTTTAGTTGTTATACATGCATATATGCTAACGGCTATTGACACTGATTTTATATACCTACTGCTGTGGAAAAATGTTTAAGTGATTTAGGTATTAATAAATAATTAAACGTTGTTGGGATATAAACAATAATGTATTAACACAAAAAAAACAACATATAAAATGATGTTGTTCTTAGGCTATTTCCTTGTGGCATTTTTATAATTAACTATTTAGATAGAAAATAAGCCACAATTAAATTGAAAAAAAATAATTTTATTAACGTTTCGATGCCCAAATCGGGTGTCGTTGTCAAAATACAAAATACTACTAAATTAAACAAAAATGTTGTTGCTTAGTAAAAAATTGTTGTAATAATTTATTTAATCTGACTCATTGATATTGGCAAGGCTATAGTAATTTTGTTAATAGTAGCTCGGCAAAGGGATGCAGAGGATCTGTTAAACCATTCTCACAGGTGTCTAAGCCATGACGGTCTTATTCGACCTGGCCTTTCTTCTTCCGTATACCTTGCCTTGTATTATTAAATGGAGTATATTACACAGACTGAGTTTTATATATGGAAAGCCTCAATTATATCGGAAACGGCATGCACGATTTTTTATAGATTTTGGTGACAAAGGGTTTTCTAATGCGGCCGATATACCTAATAGTGACAATTACATTGTTGTCAGAACTTTCGTTTTTCTGTAAATCTAATGAATTTTTTTTTCAAATGGAACACCCTGTATATTTTTGCGTTTTGAAGTCCTTAAAAAATGCTGATTATTTTTCGTGTTATATTCCCTATATCTAAATACCATAATTTCGTAGATATTTAGCTATATTTAATAAAAAAAAATTTAAACAAATTAAAAAAAAAATCAATTTTTTCAACCCGGGTACATTATTTTAGGTTCTTTTGATCATTGGAAACAAAAAATGTCTTTTGTAATTTTTCTCTAAAGTTAATATTTTTGAGTTATAAACAATTTAAACCTGAAAAAGACGAAAAATATTTCATACCTCCTTCTTCCATTCAAGAATCGTATTTTAAATGTTACATGCTCCTTCATCCACTAGAATATCTCTTATTAAGCTTTTTAGAGATACAGTATAAGTGTCATATGATAGTGAAGTTACATACCACCTTCATTCACTAAGAAACTCAAAATTTTAGAAAATGTTACATACCCCCTTCTTCCACTTAGGTCTTCATAGTTATTCAAGGAGCATGCATTGATAGGCAGCTACTACTCACGATGAAGTTTGCGGTACAAGCCGTCGTAATTCATCAGAGTAAGTGATTGCCATTACATGAGAGTAGAATACTATACTTTTTCTACGACCTTTTTTTATTTTAATTAGTAAAAAAATAATATTGTCAGCTAGGTACTCGCGATTAAAATTATAATATACAAAAATAAATGTTGCTTTATAAAATTAAAAAAAAAAACGGCAAATACTGTCTTATGTATTGTAAAAATACAATAAGAAATAGTCAATTCAAGTTCTATTCGTTTACGAAAATTTTAAGCACTTTGTACCTATTGTCAATGTAATAAATAAGAAATGGCTATTATTGGTGGACGTATGTTATAAAGTTATAATGTACGTTTTTAAATTTAACTATATAATATAATAATATAACTATGTTATAATATATTTAAGACAATATAACTTTATAAAATAAACACAATAAGTGTAAGTTATAAATTCCAATAAACACAGCAAATGCGCTAATGTCACTCTCACTAAAAATGATAAAGGTCAAAATTCATACATCTTAAACAAGGTATAAACGTAAAAGTATACTCAACCATTGTTACATTTTTTATAATTCTGTATAATTTTAATCTCGATTAGTTGATAATCATGTTTTTACTAATTAAAATAAAAAAGGTCGTAGAAAAAGTATAGGATTATACTCGCACGTAATGGCTATTATTCACTCTGATGAATTACGACACTCGCCTTTGGCTCGTGCTGCAAACTTCATCATCGTGAGTAATAGCCATCATTACATGATGAAGCTCGCTGAATAATATACTATTATCTGCGGTTTATATACTAATATACTAAAAGTGGCATGCACTACTTGAACCTTACTTCACCCCGTGAGTAATGACCCGTGAGTAATGAAGTAGTCCTCACGGGTAAAGTCTTGGCTGTTATTACCTATTCATATTTCCCATCTAAATATTATTATTATAAAAATGTCACAAGGAAATAGCCTCAGAACAACATTATTTTTTATGTTGTTCTTTTGTGTTAATATATTAATGTTTATATCCCAACAACGTTTAATTATTTATTAATACCTAAATCACTTAAATACTTTTCCACAGCAGTAGGTATATAAAATCAATGTCAATAGCCGTTAGCATCTATGCATGTATAACCACTAAAAAAGCTAGCTGATTTCAACACTCTGGTGTCCAAATCTGTTAGTATTTGTAAATATACTGTTTTTCCAAACCCTAACTGATTTCAACACCCTAGTGCCCTAGTGTGAACACACGCTAGCATCTGTAAACGTACTATTTTTCCAAAACCGAGGCAACAAAAGGAAAAAAAAAGCAGAAACCTGATGAGAAACATCACAGAGAACCAACCTAACGCTAAAGGGCATGGATCTGCTCATTAATCTAATATTATTTTTTATAGTTAACTATTTGGATGGAAAATAAGCCACAATTATATTTAAAAAAAAATCATTTTATTAACGTTTCGACGCCCAAATGGGGTGTCGTTGTAAAAATACTACTAAATTAAAAGAAAATTGAAGTTGCTTAGTAAAAAATACTTTAAAATGTATAATATATGTCTGAATTGCCGATATAAATGAGTCAGATTAAATAAATTATTAAAAGAATTTTTTACTATTTTTGTTTAATTTAGTAGTATTTTGTATTTTGACAACGACACCCGATTTGGACGTCGAAACGTTAACAAAAATTAATTTTTTTCAATTTAATTGTGGGTTATTTTCCATTTAAATAGTTAATTATAAAAATACCACAAGGAACATAACAACATTATTTTTTATGATGTTCTTTTGTGTTAATTTATTATTGCTTATATCCCAACAACGTTTAATTATTTATTAATACCTAAATCACTTAAATATTTTTCCACACCAGTAGGATATAAATTCAATGTCAATAGCCGTTAGCATCTATGCATGTATAACCACTAAAAAAGCTAGCTGGTTTCAACACTCTGGTGTCCAAATCTGTTAGTATTTGTAAATGTACTGTTTTTCTAAACCCTAACTGATTTCAGCACCATATTGTCAACACACGCTAGCATCTGTAAACGTACTGTTTCTCCAAACCCTAACTGATTTGAACACCGCGGCACACCGTGGTGTCAACACGCGCTAGCATCTGTAAATGTACTGTTTTTCCAAACCCTAACTGATTTCAACACCCTGGTGTCTACACACGCTAGCATGTGTAAATATGCTCCCGGGTCTAAGCCTTAAACCATCCTTAAACGCTGCTGGGCTACGCGGAGCATTAACGTTTTACATGACTTTCGTTACATAACTTGCGTTACGTAATACTTGAACGCTCCCAAAGTAGATTAAATTACACTTTGTATGATAAAAAAACTATCCAACGAATTCTTTGTTTTAATCGAGTAAATAACACTCAAATATAAAAAAGTTATATGGATAAAACGAAACTTGCCAGCAAGCAGTTCTAAGCATTCAGGAATCATTTTCAAGAAATTTAAATTTACGACCCTATTTTGATTATAATCGCTTCCTGTATTAAGTTACTTTTATGTGGCACTCATTGTATTATTAATTTTCTTATCTTAATTGGCAACTAACATGTCAATCTCGACAAAAAAGTATATCTACTAAATAAATTATTTTTCAAACTCTTTCAAACTAGTTAAACAAACAGTTTGAATTTTCAAACCTGTACGATTGACCAGTTTGACTTGACTTGAAATATTTGTCAGAAGGATTGACTTGAGTTTGACTTGAAATTAAGTCAAACCCAAGTCAAGTTCAAACATTCAAGTCAAACTTCTGCAACTCTAGAGAATAGTTATATTAGTTGTGTGGTGTATATATGAGACCCTCAACATACGTCGGTAGCACCACATTTCAAACGCCTCTAACCGTTTTATGGCATCTTCTGTCAGGCTCCAGCTTTCAACTCCGTAGAGAAGGACACTAAAGACGTAACATCTAAGAATTCTTATGCGTACATTGATACTTAAAGACAAGTTGCACAGAATTTTCCTAAGACTGTTAAAAGAGCTTCTGGCTTTTTCAATACGAGTTCTAATTTCATAGCTATGATCCCAGGTATCCTTAATGTTGCAGCCGAGATATCATATTTTCTGTACTCTCTCTAGGGGTGTATTGTTTACGGTAATTTGGGCGTTTATGTTGGTGTTTTTACTAATGACCATTATTTTTGTCTTCTTACAGTTTAGTTTTAGGCGGTATTTGTTACATGCTACTACAACATTATCCATGATCCTTTGGAACCCCTGCGCACTGTCAGCAATACTGTATCGTCTGCATATCTAATATTATTTATAAGTTGTCCATTCACTGCAATACCTTCTTCTGATTCGTCCAAGGCCTCTCTAAAGATATTTTCAGAGTATAGGTATGTTAAATAATGCTGGTGACAGTATGCAACCCTGTCTAACTCCTTTTTCGACTGTGAAGATTTCGGACAGTTCATTTTCGAATCGAACTGTTGCTTTTTGTTGGAGATATATATCCTTACCATCGAGTCCTGATATTTTTAGGATATCGATTAGTTTTCCATGTGGGACTTTATCAAATGCCTTCTCGAAATCTATGAAACATGCATACACATCGCAGTTGACATCCCTGGCTCTCTGTATTAGAACTTGCAAGCTGAAAAGTGCTTCCCTCGTTCCGAGTCCTGCTCTGAATCCAAATTGAACTTCACTTAGCTCTTCTTCTAATTTGGTGTATATGCGCGAGTGAATGATAGTAAGGAGTACTTTAAGTACATGGCTCATCAAACTAATTAATCTATGTTCTTCACATTTTCTAGCGTTGGCTTTTTTGGGAAGTGGAATGAATATCGATAGTAGCCAGTCTTTTGTTAAGTAACCAGTCTCGTAGCTGAATAACTTCGTAAGAGCTGTAATTTGGTGTGCCTCTAATAGCTTTAAAATTTCACCATGGACCTCGTGAGGTCCTGGTGATTTCCCATCTTTAATCCGCTTAATGGCCATAGTTACTTCTTCGTTTGTTATTTCTGTGCCGTAGGGATTGTCTATTTCATGCAGACTTCGTGCAGCATCTTCGAATAATTCTTGCATATATTCTTTCCATCTTCTTAATTTATCTTCAATTGTAGTCAAAATTTGACCTTCGACGTCTACGACTATGCCTGTATTGCGTTGTTTTCTGATGTTCTGTACTTCTTTAATCTTTTTGTGCATATGGAAATCGTCATGTTTGCGTTGTAGTGTTTCAATTTCCTTACATTTCTCCATCAGCCATGCTTATTTTGCCCCTTTTATTTCCCTTAGTATACTCTTATGCAACTTTTTGTATTCATTGTCATTTCTACCTTTTAATTTCCTTCGCTCTTCCATCATCTGCAATATTTTATCTGTCACCCATTCTTGCTTCTTTTCTCTTTTTGATTTAAGATATTCATGCGAAAGTGTTTTAATAGATGTCTTCATTTCGTTCCATTGTTCTTCTATGCCACTAGGAGTGTCTTCAACTATTTTCGCAAAATTCTTATTAATCTCTGTTTTTACTTTCTCCTGGATGTTATTTTCTTTCAGTAGTTTTATATCTATTTTGGGTCTCATTTTCTTATGAATTATTTTGAGTCGTATGTTGATATTTGCAACCAATAGACTATGATCTGAAAAGACATCGGCGCCTGGATATGTTTTTGTTGAGGTGACAGGATTTCTAAACCTTTTGTTTATGTTAATAAAATCAATTTGGTTTCTTATGATTTTCTCTGGGGTATCACCGGGTGCTTTCCATGTATAAAGCCTTCTTGGATGTAATTTAAAAAATGTGTTCATTACAACCATATCCGTCTCTTGGCAGAATTGTATCAGCCTTTCTCCTCTTTCGTTTCTTGTGCCAAGACCATATGACCCCACAACATTCTCGACTGTTCCTTGTCCTATTTTGGCGTTGAAGTCGTCCATGAATATAGTTAGCTCATGTTTTTTTGTCAGCTTTAGAGAGTTTTCTAGAGTCTGGTAGAAATGTTCTATTTCTTCTTCAGTTGGTTCGGATGTCGGTGCGTAGACCTGAATTATATTTATATTAGAGGGACTTGAATTAATCTTCAATACCATAACTCTGTCTGACATGGGCGTAAATCCTATTACTGCTTTGGCTATTTCCCTTTTTACTATCATCGCTACGCCATTTCTGTTTCTTGTTGTGTCATCTCCCGAATAATAGATATGGCGTTCACTTATAATTTTTATGCCAGAATTTGGCCATCGAACTTTACTGCATCCTAAAATATCTACGTTTAGGCGAGTCATTTCTTGAATAATATTTGCTGCCTTGCCTGCTTGGTACATGCTTCGAATGTTCCACGTACCGATCTTTTTCACTTTTGGGACATTATTGTATAGAAGGAGTATTCCAACATTTACATTATTTTATTGTGGGTCCTGGTTTAAAGAAAACCAATATTTTCTTGTTATTGTCTATTCAAGTACCTCTCCAGGTAATAATTGTACAACTCTTCGTTCTACTTCACCGCAGAAAATAATGTAATATTAAATTCTTGGTCGGCGTTCACTTTACGCACGTCCAAATTGTCCAAAGCAATAAAACTGAAATCGAAAAATAGAACACGATCTATTTCATGAAACAGGTTTCAAGAAGATAAAAATGTCCCATGGGCGTGAGTCACACTCGTTTTATAGATGGGCGGACGTCTATTTGTTTAGCAGTGTTTTATTTCCATGAAACGTGTTTCACGTTTCATGTTTGATGTTTCACTTTCATGTTTCTTTGGTGTAAGGGGCCGCACATCAAAGAAACATGAAACGTAAAACATGAAACATAAAACGTGAAACACGTTTCACGAAAATAAAACAATGCTAAACAAATAGAAGTCCGCATACCAATGAAACGAGTTTGATTCATGCGTGTGGAACATTTTTGTCTTCCGAAGGCGCACACCAAAGAAACATGAAACGTGAAACACGTTTCATGTAAATAAAACACTGCTAAACAAATAGACCTCCGCATATCTTTGAAACGAGTGTGATTCATGCCCATGAAACATTTTTATCTTCCTGAAACGTGTTTCATGAAATAGGACGTGTTCTATTTTTCGATGTCAGTTTCATTGTTTTGAATAATTAATTACGTTAGTAAAAGAAATGCCGACCAAGAATTTAATATTGCATTGGTTTCTGTGGTGGAGCAGAACGAAGAGTTGTACCATTATAACCTGGAGTCTGGAGTGGTACTCGAATAGACAATAACAAGAAAATATCGTTTTTTTAAACCAGGACCCACAATAAAACAATGTAAATGTTTGAATACTCATTCTATAAAATTATTGAAATTTAGCAAGATGATTATTTAATTCGTTTGCAACCAAATATTATGTACTATGGTTATGATTTTTGGACAGTAATAAAAGAGTTTCCACAACAGCAACGACCTCGTCATCATTACTTTCTATTATATACTATACAAATGTTATTTTTGTTTCTTTGATTAGTATATTAGTGTAGGCAACATAGGTTAAACTTCGCAAATTCGACACAAGTCTGGTTTTACTTTTTTTTTCTGGTATATCAAGGGGTGCTTATTATGAGACTAACATTTTCTTAAAAGATTTGCCCCGGAACACCCATTTTCATTCATTTAAAGGGGGTAGGGAAAAATCCTTCTCCATCAGTAGGGTTTTTTATAAATATATATTATGGTTATTGCAACATCCCTGCGGAAACTACTTTTATCCCTGAAAATAAGTCTGGCGAGAATGTTTTTACGATTTTTTCATTACCTATATATTTTCTTGAAACAACCCTTATACAGAATTAGACCACTATTTGCTCTACAAATAAGGTTCTATGCATTTTTTTTGTATAAGCAACCGTTACGGTACAGTGGCGCCGCAAACCTCAGAAATGCTTTGGCGGGCTCCAGTCTTTATTTTTTTTTGGTCACGTATTCATTTTATTAATAAAACACTTATGACAAATAACACAACACACTGTCTGCTACATATTATGTCCTAGACATGTTTTACTTTCTTTGCACCCTAAAGCCACAGTGGTGACCCAGAGTCAATTTTTGCATATTTTTTTATTCATTTTCCTTTTTTTTTAGATGGCTTCGGAGAAAATATGGGGGTGAATTATACAAATTTGTAAATAACACTTGTACATGGGTAATCGCTGAAAGTTCTTTTACGCTAGCATAAGCGGTTCAGATGGTATAAAAAGGGACTTTTTAAAATTTAACACCCTGTAATTAAAAAATGAACAATGCCCTTAAAAGCCCAAAAATCACACATCTATTTGTGATTAATTGCCGCTGGTTGCTTCTTGATTCCCATTACGGTTAGAGAAAAATAATTTTTTTTAAACATTTTTTTTTAAACTTGTCAACTTTGGCGCGCCACCTCCGCTAAACGGTGTGTCATAGATATATGCTGTCGGGGAATAAATTGTAGGAAATATAGTAAATATAGTCCTCTTCATATTTCTATTAAGGATTTTTTTGCAATAATCTACAGGAAGGGCTACGTTTCGCAAAAACCACAAACTACCCCCTTTAAAGGAATGAAAATGGATGTTCCGGGGCAAAATCTTTTAAGAAAAAGTTTGTCTCATTAAAGCACTTCTTAATATACTAGAAAAAAAACCGGACTTGTGTCGAGTTTGCGAAGTTCAACCTCTGTTTCCTACACTATATAACATGAAACGGTTTCTTTCTTCACAATTTATTTGTTTCATGTGTGGTATATTATGAACCCTCTGTATAAATCATAATTTAAATATGATGTTATTAACCTTTAGGGTATTGAACATACATAAAAACAATAGCTTATAGTTTGTATCACATGTTTATTACGAGTGAACTTGAACTATATTTGTTATGGTTCAGATAGGTATAAAAACACGCTGAGCAATCAGTATGGATATAGATATACAAATAATTATTAGAAGTTAGTATGTAGTAAGGCGAGGCGCTATGAATCATTAATGTTATTGTTTAGATATTGGATACCAGTGAATAAAATATAATGTATAGTAAGACGTGTTTAGTCTTTTTAATTAATTAGAACCAGAAGGCAGTAACAACACACTATTTAATACATGGCTGATCCTGCAGATTAGAGGAGGTCTTCTGAAAGGAGCAGAGATGGCGGCAACAAATTGGAAACGGAGACGGCGAAGATGGACCAGGACGAAGATGGACAGGAAACCCAGAAAAAACGACACAAGTGTTAAAATGTAAGTAAGAAATTTCGTCTATCTTTATGGAAAATGCTTCCCTCGTTTTTATATTATTATTGAACATTGAATATTTATCTTTGCTGATTTCAGAATAATTTATGAAGTATCGATTTTTTTTATCTATGAATTGTGAAATATGAAGTGATTTTTGAATTGAATATTTTTATAGAAGTTTATTATATAGGCTATTCTTGAATTTTTATTGAATTTTGAATTGTTATTAAATTTATTTGAAAAATCTCTATCCGATTTCGATTTTTAGTACGGTTATTTTTAAATATTGTATGGAATATCGAATTTTTTCCAAAAAAAATTCTATCGAATTTTGAGATTTGCACTGATTTTGAATATTTTTATCTAACTTTTGCATAGGCTGTTTTTGAATTTTGAATTGAATTTGTATCGAATATGTATACTATTATTGAATTTTTATTAGCCATTTTGTTTTTATTATTGATATTTATTGATTCTATAGATACATTTTCATCGATTTTGTGTTAAATTTTTTATGAGATGAACCTGAATTAATTTTTTTTTTGAGTGATAAATGATATTTTTTTAATGAATAATGATTAGTGATGACATACGTTGATATAAGAGCTTTAAGACAAACATTGCTATAAGCAAGAGATATATTTTTAACGAACCGACCTGAAGAGTCGAGATAAAGAATCTGGAGGACTATATAGATAAGAAGAATAACTAACAATATTATAAGCTAAATATCATGAGGCAACTAGAGACAATAAGAAACCCACTGCTCTTGTCAAATTAGGAAGGTACTAATGATTTATAGAAGCTTGAACGCTTATTAGAGACCCACTCTGTGTTTTGAAGGGTACCTATTTTATTCATGATTATTCGTGAATAAACAACGGCCTCAAAGCAAGGGATTGAGGTTGTGATATTTTTAGAAGAATTTGAACCGCATAAAATACCTATTTCGTGTTTTGAGTTAAATATACCACCTTAATGGTGCTTACAGATCAGGGCGAAAATTCGGGTTAATATTGGCGGAGAACTAAGACATCCGAGTGAAACCTCTTTTATTAAGGTAAAACGAAGGTATCGGAGCTAGTATATGAAGTGATGATTATGATGTTATATGAAATGATACATGAGATAAATGATATATGATTGTTATATGAAATATGTATATGAAGATGAATTATGTACACTGTAGAAGTGTTATTATGTGGAGAAAAATGAAGAAATATAGTTATAGTACCAGACAAGAAGAAGAGAGAGAGAAAAAAATAATTTTATTAAAATATGTGGGAAAAATGGAAGAAGGAACATAAAATTTGTCAGAAATGTCAAAATAAAGCAGAATTAAGAATAATATCAAATAAGTAGCTAATCATTGAATTGTGTTTAAGAATTAAAGTTGTAAATTTTTTTCTCTAAAGTAATGTAAATTATAAATAACTTATTTTTAAATGTATATAATGGATTCAGGTTAAATTTTCGCGGAAAATGGAAGTATTTGAATTAAGGATAGACAATATCTTACAATAGTGTTAGTAGATAGTAAGCAAAGGGACACAAAAAGTGAAATTTTTAGACATTCAGCAACAGAGATTAAATCTTTATTATAGCTACAAAAGAGTTATTAGAAGTTTAGAGAAATATTAGAAATGTTTAGAGAGATTACATTTTTATTATAGGTACATTATTTTATAGTTAGTAAGACATATATAAATAAATCAAAAGAAGACTGAAATAGGAATTATTAATAGAGTAAAGGATACATTTTTTTACTTATTCGAGTAATATTAGCTTAGCTTAGGACTTTTAGTTAGATACGAGATTTTTAGTTAGGTAGATTAGATTATTCCCCTGCTTATAGGAGATGCATATAGGCACTAAAAGACTATATTAAAAATCCCGATAGGTTTAGTCACCGTTTTCATGTGGACACTGTTTTGTGAATGGAGAAATGACTCAAAAAGCAAGACGGAACAGAAAGTGAATTAGTGATAATAATAAACAATTTTTAGGATTAAAAAAAAACTCTGAAACGTACCATGTTACAGTTAGTTAGGATAGTTAGGAAATTTAATTTTTGAAAATAGTATTAGGTAACCATAAACATTTTGTAAAAGGGAAAGAGGAATATACCGTCAGATATTCTTCTTCTCTTCTTAGGATTTTCTTTTTTAAAAACGGCGGAGATGTGGTATATTATGAACCCTCTGTATAAATCATAATTTAAATATGATGTTATTAACCTTTAGGGTATTGAACATACATAAAAACAATAGCTTATAGTTTGTATCACATGTTTATTACGAGTGAACTTGAACTATATTTGTTATGGTTCAGATAGGTATAAAAACACGCTGAGCAATCAGTATGGATATAGATATACAAATAATTATTAGAAGTTAGTATGTAGTAAGGCGAGGCGCTATGAATCATTAATGTTATTGTTTAGATATTGGATACCAGTGAATAAAATATAATGTATAGTAAGACGTGTTTAGTCTTTTTAATTAATTAGAACCAGAAGGCAGTAACAACACACTATTTAATACACATGTTTGACGTTTTATGTTTTACGTTTCTGTGATAAAAAAGCAATTAAAGAGCGGCGCCGACAGCAACGACCACGTCCAGTATCCATTGCCCCGGCTATACAAATTTTATTTATGTTTCATCGATTAGCATATCACATGAAACGGTTACTTTTTTTACAATTTATTTGTTTCATGTTTCACGTTGAATGTTTCACGTTTCGTGTTTCTTTGATGTGCGGCCTGCCTAAGGCCTCCCGAAGATAAAAATGTTTCACGAGCATGAATCACACTCGTTTCATTGGTAGGCGGACTTCTATTTGTTTAGCAATGTTTTACTTTCATGAAACGTGTTTCACGTTTCATGTTTCATGTTTTACGTTTAATTTTTCTTTGGTGTGCGGCTTCCCTAACTTTACATATTATGTCTGATCTAATTGATCAGGAATTTTTAATGAATAGTACTTACACCACAAAATTTTGTCCTATAGAGTTTGCATATTCTATCAATTACTTAGTCTTACATCTCTCTTAAAGAATGAAATATAAGATCTGGGTGAACACATGGAAAGTTACCCAAAATTTATCTTACACTATGATTTTGTCATTAAAAGGCCCTTCAAGAAACTTGATTACACTGCTTGTAAGTCCAGTAACTTCAAAAGTTTAGCTACAATTATTTAACCCTCTAATATACCCGTTAGGCCTCTATTTGAGCATGAGTGAGTGGTGCGGTTACCTGTGGTACATTGTCACAATGAGAGTAATGAATGTATACAGGGTGATTCATTAAGAATGTCCAATATCGGAGTTGTAGATTCTATAGTCTGTTTTTAAACCAAGAGGAGTAATTCAAATTTCCCGCGCCGTAAAACTTGTTTGTAATTGGTCCAACCTCAGGCAAGTTTACTCCACTGTTATCAAATTTTGACACTAATGACATTTATAAAATTTTGACACTTGTCATTTTATAGGTTAATTAAGTTATATCAGCGATTTTTTGTATTTTCTACGTTATTTCTTTTATTTTTAGATTTTTAATTTGTTTTTATATAAAAAACGGTTGTTTTTAGAACTTTTTAGCCATGTATTAGTATAATATAATATTTATGGATTACCGTAAAAGGCCGATATGATCAACAAAAAAAAAAGACGTATTTGGTGATTTTTCTAGTGACTTTCTTGGGTGTGAATCTGTCTTTTTAGTTTACTCCTTTTGGTTTAAAAGTAAAGCTTAGACCTCAAAATATTAAGATTTAACCCAAATCACTTAAATAAAATGTGGCTCCTTACTGAGTTACAGAGTGTTTTATTTAAAAATTTAATAACTATTTTTACACAGTGCTTTAAAACTATTTGACATATCATCATCATACTTAACAAAATATGTAGGTACTATACGTCCTATTAAATATGATAAATAAATGTTTCTGGCTACTACCAGAGGCGTACGACAGGGGTCATTGAATGGTTTACCCTTTCCAAATTCTTCGATTTTCCAATCCTTTCTATGTAAATACTACACTCTTCATTCCTAACGTTTAGGTAATTAGTTTTATAGATATTTGAAGTTGAAAATGAAACGGTGCAGCTATTTTGATTAATGTATTGTGACCCTTCATTTTTAACTTCATATATCGCGAAAACTAATGATTTTATCAATACGAATAAATTATAGTATATTATTTACAAAGAAAATTTTGAAAAATCTAAAAATTGCACTAAAATAGAAATTCAGCCAGTAGCGTAGAATGTGGGAAGGGTCAATCATTAACATTCCCCTGTCGTACGCCTCTGGTAGTAGCCAAAAAGATTAATTTAACACATTTTAGTAGGGTGTACACAAAGTAGTACTTTGTTTATTACAATTTAGTAGGGTGTACGGTAACTACACGTTTTGCAAAGCATGACAAGGATGCGTCAAACAGTTTTAAAGTATGTACTGGGTAAAAATGGTTATTAAATTTTTAAATAAAACACCTTGTAACACAGTAACGAGTCATATTTTATTTAAGTGATGTGGGTTAAATCTTAATATTTTGACCTATAAAATCTACAACTCAGAGATTGGATATTCTTAATGAATCACCCTGTAGAAAAGAAACTTTTTGGATCTTTTTAAGAGCGTCTATCTTTGGCTTATTTCTTATCATAAGCGCAATAATTGGGCAGTGTTAAATATCTCACAAAGTAATGCCTGTATAGTAAATAATAAATTGAAAAATTGTACTATATTCTACCCTTAAATACATGATAGGACACTTTTTATAGTAGAAAATTATAGCGGTCTTTATTTAAAGCAGAAAAATATAAACGTGGATGCATTCTTGTCTTAGTTTTATACAAAAATATATGAAAACTGCTGCATTTGTCTGCTTAGCCATCCACGGTATTTTTAGTGTTCGTATGTACAATCACATTTCAAAACCCTCTAAACGGTTAATAGTAAAAAACTTTTAAGGTCCATGCTTCAATAGCATACTATAAGAGAACTGTCTATATGAAACTATAATCATGCTTTTCCAAAGTTGCTGTGTGGATCATGCCATAAACCTCATACTGGCATCATATTTACCATCATTACATGCTCGTTGCATATTATAATAAGTAGTATTTAGTAATTAACTAAGTGTTAATTAAGTAGTAAATGTTTCAAAGTATTTCCCGTTAATTTGTCGAAAATAAAAATGATTGAAGTAGATGGAGTAATATTGTTGTAGTACGTAATGTAATAAAATTTTTATTAAGTTTTAAGTACTTCTATTTGATTTGATAAACTTGATTCCAATTTAGATAATTTCTCCCAACTGCAAATTTAGTATACATTACTAGAAAAAGAACTTAGTCCACTCCATGAATTCAATCTACTAATGAAATCATTCAACATTACTTTTAAGTAAACTCTTGACTGTAAACTGAACAGTAAATAAAGTAATACAGGTGATTAAATCTCATCACTAAGTAGAAGTTTTATTTGACTGACATAAAACTTTTAGAAGCCCCATAAATAAAATAATGAACGCACTATCGTGATCAATGCAAGATGAAACGTAAAAACAAGGGACTAAATGGTTACATTTAAACTTTTACACCAAGAAAAGCATCTGCTCGGATATCCTTGACGATTTTGACGCCTCTTAGGTATCCCAACTCTAATAAAACTTTCCTTAAGAGCGAAAACAGACTTAAGGTATTTAACAAAAACTATGAGGGATATTAGATAGCTAAACGGAAATCGGTATTCGGGCGATGAAATCACTTTGCGCCGTTTGCTAAACTTGACTTGAAATTAATAAAGTATTTCTTGACCTATCCGACAGTTTGATAAATTTTTCTTTTTTTAAATTAAAATGTACCTTGGAAACTACTACGTACCATAAATGCATACGTGCATAAATGCATCAATAATAATTAAGGCCTAAGAATAAACGCTCTTATTATTTTAATACCTTTATGAATTATATATTCAAAATTTTCTGATTTTATATTTTATACAGAGCTTAGGTCCGGAGGAAAATTCAAGAGTATTCAGTTTATATAATATATTACATATCTATATACAATATCATGTCCAAGTAGGAGTCAGGCTGTTGTAACGACCTCTATCCCATATTGCTGGTGTCTTCGAAGAAAACAACTCTTAATAATAATTTAATAATACTTAATACCTATATAGTGAATAAACTCGGCTCAGCTCAACTTCTATTACCGATAGTAAAACACCAAATTAAAGATGATAGAACTTTATTCAAAAACGACACTTATAACCCGAAAGCAATACAAATACATCTACTTGTTCTTACTGTCTTACATGGATGAATGATAACACTGATAATATTGATGAGACCATGACTCTATAAGATGATTCGAAGGAATGATTATATTAATGTATGCTTTTCTCGTTGGCAATATTTTCTGGGTCAACCCCACGCGCGAACTTTGGCTTTATAGAAGAATCTTGAAAATACCTTCGACAACCCACACCACCAACGAGAATGTTCTAAGGAGAATTGGTACAGATAGAAAGCTGCTAAAGATCATAGAAGTTAGAAAAGTTAGCTACCTGGGACACATAATTAGAAACGAAAAGTACCACCTCACGAAACTGATCACGCAGAATAAGATTGAAGGAAAACAGGGTCCCGGTAGGCGCCAGATTTCATGGCTTAGAAATAGTGTTGCCCAAAATCGGTCATGGTCTTGCAGTCTTGGGATTGTTCTTGCATTTTCGCAAGACCAAGACCAAGACCAAGACCGCTTTATTTTAGCAAGACCAAGGCCAAGACTGACCGTGCAAGACTTGAGCAAGAACAAGAACAAGACTAAGCCTGCAAGACTCTTGCGTCTTTCAGTTAGGATTGAGTGTCGTTTTAGGGAATATAGTAGTTCGGGTATATGCTTAGAGACTATGAGACGCAAAAAAAGGTAAAAAAAAATTGGAAAATTGGACTTATGCGCATTATGAACAATACAATAAACATACATAGCGAATCAAAATATACATTTACCCTCGTAAGGCGGTGCGGGGTGCAACTGGACTCCAGACCTCGTTTTTCTTACCTATCTTTTTTAAACAATTTTTTTGATTTTTGTCCATTTTTTTATTCGAATTTAATTCAATTCTAAACACATTACACCCATTGCAGCATATAAAACGTTTTACGTTTACGTGATTTTTAGAAAAATGACTGTATTGTGCAAATGATGAAGATTTCATATCCTGAATTGGACATTTCTGGTGTTCCACTTAGAGCTAACAGAGCTACGGGACAAGGTCGGTGTTACTTATGTCAGAGAAAAAAGACCGAAAGTCCCGACATAACTGTATTTTGTGTAAAAACTTTGTGTTGGTCACTTTGTGAAAAATTTCATGTGTTTATTTTGCAACGATAATAATTTTTTTTAAGAAGAAATGGGTACTTTGTTTGTAAAATTATGTTTCATACTATAATAAACAAGTCCTAATTATCAGTAGTAATTGCACAAGAGCTCTGAAATTATTGAATTTTTCCCGAGTGACACTCTGACAGTTTTAATTTCACGAGCCGAAGGCGAGTGAAATTATGTCAAAGTGTCACGAGAGCAAAAATTCTATATTAATTTCAGAGGTCGAGTGCAATTTGCTGAGATTATTTCATGAATAAAACTGTTCAAAACCAAAATTTTATTGTAATTTATTTATGTAAGTACCATTAAACACACAGTTTTTATAAATATTTGACGATTGAAAGACATCACTTTTATAATTTTTAAAACATTAATTGTCATTAATGTCACTGAATGTATTTTTTCGTAGCAACGAAAGGCATCTGATGTAATATACTTAAGGACGGGAGATTATCAAAAATTATCGATTTAATTCAGATTTCTGTAGCTTTCTATTGATCAGAATCTCCTATGAATGAAATAATCTTTCAAATTAATTTTCCCGACGTTCACATATAAAAAATGGATATACAGATGGGGTGCAAATGCACCCCGCACCGTTGTTTACGTAAGAATCTAAGCACCGCTTTACGAGTGTTAAAAGAACACTTGACATATTTATTTGACACGTACTCAGAGGTCATAATAAATTTGTACAATGTAAAAATAAAATATTTTATAATACATTCTTTCTTATATAGCAGACGACGCCCTGATTAGAGTTGCACAAGTTTGACTTGAATGTTTGACTTAATTTCAAGTCAAACTCAAGTCAATCCTTCTGACAAATATTTCAAGTCAAGTCAAACTGGTCAATCGTACAGGTTTGAAAATTCAAACTGTTTGTCAAACTAGTTTGAAAGAGTTTGAAAAATAATTTATTTAGTAGATATGTTACAGTTCAAGTTGATTATCCAGTTGGAGTTGACTCCAACTAGTTGGAGTCGACTCTAACGGCTGGTTTCAGTAAAAGTTGATTATAAATATAAAATGAAGATTTATATTCAACATTTACTAGTAAAAGTAGACTCCAACTAGGAAAAGTATACTCTTCCCAATGCCATTTAGTAAAAGTTGATTCTGATTCACACAAACAGCCGATTCTAGAAATTAAATGTTACTGAATATGTTCAAATTAGTCTAGGCTGTATCGTCGCCCCCGTTAGGTAAATTATTCCAGTTCGATTTTTTTGCACAAACTTACTAAAAAAAGAGGTTCTCTTCGACCAAATAACGAATCGACAGGGTGTCAGATGGTACTGTGGTCGAAAAATTGTTTAAACAATTTTTTTAAACAAACTCACAAAAAAAATTATTTAGGACAATTTTCTTTACATCATTTGGGTCATTCGGAGCAAAAGAGGTCTTTTGTGATTTCTCCGTAAAATTTTCTTGTTCTCGAGTTATACGCGATTTAAAATTTGCAAAATACGAAAATGACCATTTTCAAGGCTTAATAACTCAGTTAAAAATTATTATTATGAAAGTCCGAAAGTCACCAAATAAAATTCTAACGACCCCCCTACAAGATACTGAAGAAGGTTTTGTTATTATTTTATTACTAAGCGGTTATTTTTAATTATTAACAATGAGCGCTAGGAGCGTATTGATGCAGCTATCAATGTGAGTGCGAGTGAGATGCACCATTGCACCATTTTGACATTTTAAAATTCAAATTTTTGTCAAACCACAAAACTGTCAAAACTTTTTTTGTAATTTATTGCTCACATGTCATTACCATGACAAGGCGAAAGTTCTTCTTCTTGTGGTGCTTTCTCCTTTAGTGGAGGTTAGCGAAACACTGGCAAATCTGTCTCTGTCCAATGCGGCTCTAAACAAAGATGTTGAATCAATGCCGGTCCAGTCTCTTATCCTCTCCCGGGATGGTCAGTTGCTTGAGACGGTACTTTTCGTTTCTCATTATGTGTCCCAGGTAGCTAACTTTTTTGACTTTAATGATTTTTAGCAGTTCCCTATCTGTACCTATTCTCCTCAGAACATATTCGTTGGTGGTGTGGGTTGTCCAAGGTATTTTCAAGTCTCTTCTATAAAGCCAGAGTTCAAAGGCGTCCAACTTGTTCATCAGTGTTGTGTTGTGTCCAGGCCTCCGTTCCATACAAAAGTATTGACCACACATAGCAATGCAGAAAATGACATCTAAGGCTGATATTAATGCTACTGTTACAAAATAAGCTTTTCATTTTAATAAACCCCTATCGGGCTACCTCTATTCTCGCTCTTGACTTCTTATTTTTAATCAAGTTGATTGTTGAACCAGCAACCAAGATATTTGTACTGGCTTACGTATTCAAGCTGTTGGTGTTTCACATTTGGAAGAGGTAAATTTTTGTTCCTTGATATTCTTATAACTTTGGTTTTCGCAGTATTGATCTTCATCCCCATTTTTTCACAACTCTCAGTAACCCTATCCAACAGTATCTGCAGACTATGGTCCAAATCAGTCATTAATACTGTGTCATCTGCATAGCGGATGTTATTTACTCTCTAACCGTTTATCCTGAATCCTTCTGAAGGGTGCGAAAAAGAGTTCGCAAATATTACCTCAGAGTAGACGTTAAAAGTATGGGTGATAGCACAGAACCCTGTCTAACACCTCCAGGTCTATTCCAGGTCGGAATTTAGTATTGGAGGACCTTCGTCGTTTTCGGTATTTAACGTAGGAGGTTCTCTGATGTCATAGAAGAGTTCCTTTATATAGTCTTCCCACATGTTTATTTGTTCTTCAGGGCTTGAAATCAGTTTGCCTTCTGCGTTGATTAGATTATTTGGTCCTTGTGAGTATGTCGTGCCTGTGAATTCCTTGAGTTTCTTATACAGATGGAAGTCATCATGTTTTTTATATAAGTTTTCGATTTCTTCACATTGTTCTGTTATCCATTTTTCTTTTGCAATTTTTATTTTTTGTTTAATGGTTCTATTTAATGCTTTGTACATTGCTTTGTGCTGCACTTTCTTCTTTCATCCATTAAATCCAATATTTCCTCTGTCATCCATCTTTGGTTCCGTGGTCGTTGTTTTGTGAGCATTTCAGTTGCCGTTGTTAGGGCGTGTCTGATTTCCTCCCAAAGACGAAAGTTAAGTATGTTTAATTAAATGAAAGTGTGCTTAAAAACAGTGCGAAAAAGTAAAACCCATTTAAAATACATTGTTACTTCAGACAACACTTAAACTCTTCATGTACTGCTATCTATATTTACAATTTTCACACAATAAAACCTTTACATTTTTACATAATATGAGATAGAGTAGATAAAAATTATTTTTGTGAATTTGGTTAACAAAAATTGGTTAAACAATTTTTCGACCGCGGTACCGCGTGACACCCTGTGTATTTGTTATAAGAATTGTTATACGGATGTATTTCTCTGAGTAAGTTTGTGCAAAAAATCGAATCAGAATAATTTACCTAACGGGGGCGACGTTACATACTATAGTAATAAGTAGTTGAAACGGTCAAAACAAAGAAACGCACACTCATCAAAAATGCACTTGAGATTCTCGTATAATCAACATTTACTGAATCGATCCAGGAAGAGTCAACTCCAACTAGTAAAAGTTGATTTATATTTTTAAAATCAACTTTTACTGCTCGTTTCAGTTGGAGTTGACTCCAACTAGGACTCCAACTAGTTGGAGTCAACTCTAACTGAGAATCAACTTGAACTGTAACAGATATACTTTTTTGTCGAGATTGACATGTTAGTTGCCAATTAAGATAAGAAAATTAATAATACAATGAGTGCCACATAAAAGTAACTTAATACGGGAAGCGATTATAATCAAAATAGGGTCGTAAATTTAAATTTCTTGAAAATGATTCCTGAATGCTTAAACTGCTTGCTGGCAAGTTTCGTTTTATCCATAAAACTTTTTTATATCTGAGTGTTACTAGATTAAAACAAAGAATTCGTTGGATAGTTTTTTTATCATACAAAGTGTAATTTAATCTACTTTGGGAGCGTTCAGGTTCAAGTATTACGTAACGCAAGTTGGGGGGGGGGGTTATATAAAACGTTACGGCGCGTTACACGGGGGGGTAGGATGGTTCGAACAGCGCATTACGTAATAGTGATGTAACGAATGTCATTTTTTGAACATTCGCGAATACGAATGCGAATGCGAATATCTAATAACGACATTCGAGAATGCGGATGCGAATGCGAATGCTCAGTTTTTTTTAATTTGTTTTTATTTTTGAAATGTTTTCTAAATTTGTAATGAGAAGTTAATTGATATTTAGTGTAAATCAATCTGAATCTTAAGCTTTATTACATTATGCCAAATAATAAAACAACGTGAAGGCTGATAATCTGATTATACGAGGTTAAGTTACCTTTTTTTAATAAAAAAGATGAGAAAGAGAATAGATTTTGATTTTATTAATCTAACTTTATTTTCAAATTATTATTTCTCTAGAGTTTCACGATATTCGATAAAAATATCGATATTGTATTGATATCGTATCGAAAACCAATACGATACCGTTACAATACATACCTTAGCAATATTAATGTCGATACGATACTCATTATCTGAAATCAATACAATACTCTTGTATTGTCGATACGCTTGCCTCGATATTATTGAAAATATCGATATCGAGAAAAGAAAATAAAACGCCACAGTTGTTTGATTATATTTTGTGAAATAGGTATTTAGATCATAATTATTTATTACATAAAAGTATAAGTGATCTGCAACCCAAGCATCAGCTGTTATAATATTTTACACTTGAGTGCACGAACTTGAAATTCTTGAGAGTGAGTAAATGTCTGTTATGATTACACTGTTTATATCATGTGGAATTTGTGGCAATATTATGGAAGTAAGTGATGATGGCTCAAAAATAATTTTTAAAAATACTGAATTCGATTTATTCCGAATCTCCGGGGATTTCCCTATATTTTCAAAAGTAGTTTTTAAACAATACAGAATTATAAGTATTTGTCGACTTTCAAAGAAGCATTCAGCCATATTCAATCTTTATAAGAATATACATATAAGTTATAAGCAATATTCGTAATATTTTCAGAATAATGTTCATTTGTCAAGCATACAAAAGTGGGCATAAAGGGCCTACACAGCTCAGATGTATAATCCTTTTTATGTCGATATTTTATCGAGTATTGTATCGATATCGTATCGAAATCAATATCAATACGATATTTTTATAAGACAGTATTGCCGATATCGATACTCGATACGATACTTCATTGGCATAACCAATACAATACTCAATACTTAAAAAGTATCGATATTGTATCGTATCGTGAAGCTCTATATTTCTCTGATATTCATATTCGCAAAACCTTCGCACAAATTTTGCGAATGCGAACGCGAATGCGAATATGCAAAAAGATGCGGATATTCCCGAATGCGAATACGAATACGAATATTCGTTACATCACTATTACGTAACATTGTTTTTTTAACTTAAATAAAAAAACTACCGAATCACAATCTTCCACCTTTTCAACTTTCGTTTATATTTTACATAGAACCCCTGGATTGTATTATATTGTCCCCTCACCTCCGCTCATGTTACAATAGGACAAAATAGTATTCAAGTGAAAAAATCTTAAAATTTGTATTTAGCAGTCAAGCACAGTAACATGTGTCTCAATGGACAGCTCAAAATAAAAATGATTTGGAATTTTTATGACTTTCTTTTATTAAAAAAGGCATTTAAGGGTAAGGGCCAGTTAGAAAAAACATCTGGTAACCAATCTGCTAGTTCACTCGAAAATACAATACAAACGTATTGCTGTATATTTGTTGGTATTTCTTTAAAATTCAAATATAACCATTGGGTTATTAGACCTGGATCCTGCGTACCAAAAAAGTTGATTAATAGCAAGCGGAAAATTTGTTAATAGCTTAACGGTGCCTAGTCGGACAAACTTAGATGTACGGGAACACTGGAACGGTGGAAGTTTTAATTGTGGAACAGTTTAATAATTTGGAACGTCAGATTACGAAAACGTCCCATGTATTTTGTCGGACATAACATTCAATTGATTTGTTACCATTTCATTAAACTCTCATGCAAAAATCAGACTGCTATTACTAACCAACATGATTCCTGTCATTTGACATGTTCTTCATGTTGCGCTCATTAAAATGCCCAGTTGGTGATAAACACCAGTCTGATTTTTGCATGAGAGTTTAATGAAAGGGTAACAAATCAATTGGATGTTAATCAATCGGAAGTTCTATCCGACAAAATACATGGAACGTTTACGTAGTCTGACGTTCCAAATTTTTAACCTGTTCCACAATTAAAACTTCCCCTGTTCCAGTGTTCCCATACATCAAAGTTTGTCTGACTAGACACGGTTAAGCTATTTACAAATTTTCAGCTTGCTATTAATCAACTTTTTTTTGGTACGCTGGATCCAGGTCTATATGGTTTTACCTACATTTATCTACAATTTTAATTTCTTTCGGAGACAGGCTACAAATGTTGGGTTTAAATTTTTAAAAAATTAATGTATAAATATGCATTAATAGTATGGTATAACTTATAACTAGACCCAAACCCAGACATCCAAAGTGAAAGTTATCCTCCAACACCAAATGGTTCTATATGGTCCACATAATGTTAAGAAAAAAGTTACACCCACCATTTTGAGCGTCAAGTTTGGGGGGAGAGGGGGAAGAAATCGGTAAATTTTCGGTAAAGAAATCGGAATATTTCTAAAACTATGCGGTTTCTAAAGGATTCTACATAAAATTTAAAACAAAAAGGTCCTATACATATTTGTTATAAAATCAACGGTTCCAGAGTTACGGAGGGTGAAAAGTGGAAGTTTTCGATACTTTTTATATTTTTTGGGAAATTTATAATATTATTACTGATGAAAGAAATTTTCTTTAAAAGGATTGTGTTTTGTAAATAAAAATTGCTATTTCAGTGGCATGTTAGTGATAAGCCCTCGAAAAAATGTAAACCTCACCACCCAAAATCATTATCAATTGCCCAAAAAATATAAAAAATATCGAAAACCTCCACTTTTCACTCTCCGTAACTCTGGAAGCGTTGATAACAATTATATATAGGACCTTTTTTGTTTTAAATTTTATGTAGAACAATTTTGTATAGAACATTGTTTACGCTAAAGTATAGTTTTAGAAATATTGACGAAAAACGTAAAAAAATACTAATTTACCGATTTCTCCCCAATCTCCCCTCCAACCCGGACGCTCAAAATGGTGTAACTTTTTACTGCACAATATGTGGACCATATAGAACAATTTGGTGTTGGAGGAAGACTCTTTCTTTGGATGTTTGGGTTAGGCCTTTTTTTGACCAGTTATACTATACTACCTCCGTAACTTTGGAACCGTTCATTTTAGAAGGATTATGCAATGGGCCTTTTTTATTTCAAATTGAATGTAGAACATTTTTGTATAAAAGGTTGTTCATGCTAAATCGCATAGTTTTAAAAATATTGAGGAAAAACCTAAAAAACTACGAATTTACCGATTTCTCCCCCTCTTCCCTTCAAACCCGACGCTCAAAATGGTGTGACTTTTTTCTGAACATTATGTGGACCATATAGAACAATTTGGTGTTGATGATAACTTTCACTTTGGATGTCTGGTTTATGCCATTATTTGGATCAATTGTATCATACTATAAGACGCTATAAGCTTTCTTAATAATTATTATCCTAACTGGCGCGCTTATTGGGTTTTATTTGTCTGTCTGCGGTTTAAATATCATATCAGCCAATACATTTCTGTTTATTGAAATTTGTCAAAAAATTTTTTTTGGACTTTGTTGGGATTGGGGGATTTCCCCTACCCCTCCCCCACCCATTACTCCGCCCCCCCCGTTGATCCGCCACTGAACAAATAAACACGTTGCGTAATATTCAAACTTTTCAAACTGTTTGAAGATGTTTGAATTCAAGTCAAACCTAAAGATATCGAAATCAAGTCAAGTCAAACTTTTTTATATAAAAAGTTTGATTTTCAAGTCAAGTCAAGTTTGTTGAGTAAAATCAAACTAGTTTGACTTGATGCATCTCTAGCCCTGATTTCGCTCCGAAATTCATTGTAATTGTCTAGATTTTGAGAATAGGTCCTTTCATAAAATAATCTTGTGTTTTGACGCCGACAGTAATAAATATCCTTTTGAAACTTGTTATGATGTCCCAAAGCTGATATAATACGACACCCACTTAATCGTTTTTCCTTATCAGTTTAAAGACTAAAGACTATCGTAGGTATATAAACTTTTTGCAGAGTGTGCAATTATATCAATGGGTCAAACAAAATACCATTCTAGACAAATGTTCTTTAATACAGTCAAGTTTATGCCATTTATTGGATTTTTTGTGTTTTAACCATGTTTTAGCACATGTAAGGTTATTAAATGCAAATGTTTATTAAGAAACAGACTGACTCCCGTGGGACATCGTAGATAGCTCAGTTAGTAAGAGTATAGACAGGGATAGTTTAGATCGTGGGTTCAAACCCCACCCGATGTGAGTTGTTTATACATTTATTAATTTGGTTGGTTTTGTAACTAAAGGAACAGAATCATCAAAATTGGAACGAAGGGATTTTAAAGAGTGATCTATTTAATGAAAATATTTTCATCTATTTCCTACTTCCGGTTATACCGGAAGTTGCTTATAACTTCATTTTTTTGAATGGGACACCCTGTATATTTTTACCTACATTTTTAAATTCTCCTCGATATCTTCGTTATTAAAATGTTTTGTAATGTTATATAAGGTAGTTTAAAAGAGAATCAAGTTTTTTTCTTAATTTCGCAGCAATATTCACACCCTGTAGAATTGTAGTAGTTTGACATCCAAAACTATATTTATGTTCAGATGATTTTGAATATAATCTACTATTGTTAAGGATTGTTAGCATACCCCATTCCACGAATATACTACTCTCTTGGATTATCGCGACAACGGATATTTTACTGTGCAAAATATGAAGGACGAAAGAAAATTGCAAATTATATTGTTGTTTATTGAAGTAATTATTAGAGCAAAATACTTTCGTACTTCTTATGTTGCATACTAAAATATTCGTCGTCGCGATAATCCAAAACAGTCGTATATCCGTGGAATACACCATATAGCTAAATTTTTAATTTTAGAATACAGGGTTGGTCGAAACTCGGAATGAGTATTTTCTGAGTTTGCTTAAATGGAGCAACCTGTATTTTAGTATTGTAATGATATAATATGGCACTTTTTTATTTCTTAAGTATTTCCTATACCTAACTGCTTTAGTTTGTGAGTTATTGGTGATTCAAGCCAAATATTATTTGCAACAAAATATGTGAAATTTTATTAGGTTGGCCGTGAACATAAAATGTTCGCAAATAATTCAATAACAAATAATTTTTCGGAAATATATACATATTAATCTAGAGTCTAGAGTCTAGAAGTCTAGACTGATCCTAAAAATTATCAATATTTGTTGAGCTATCAAAATACCTACGTAGTTAAGATTGTTAGTGCGATTAACAATTAAGCACAAATTAAGGCAGTTAGGTATAGAGAACGCTTAAGAAATAAAAAAGTACCAGAAAATATCATTTCATTACAATATTAAAATACAGGGTGTTCCATTTAAGAAAACTCAGAAAATATTCATTCCGAGTTTCGACCAACCCTGAATACCAAATTCAACATTTAGCTACACTAATAATTTTAAACAATAGTAGACTATATTAAAAATCATTTGAACATAAACAAAGTTTTTGATGTCAAATAACCAATTCTACAGGGTGTGAAAACTTCTACGAAATTAATAAGAAAACAGTAAAATCCTGTATAAAAGGTATATTTAAATTACCTTTAAATATACCTTTTATACACGATTTTACTGTTTTTTTGTATTACATGGTATACAACCAACTACAGGAAAACTTTTTCCTTGTAAATTTTTAATAAGAAAACGTAATTATCTTTTAAACTACCCTATTTAATATTACAAAACCTCATATTTCAGAAAGAAGACATGGAAGAGAATTCAGAAATGTAAAAATATACAGGGTGTCCCATTTGAAAAAACGAAGTTATAAGCAACTTCCGGTATAACTGGAAGTAGGAAATAGATAAAATATTTTCATTAAATAGATCACTCTTCAAAACACTCCATTCCAATTTTCATGATTCTGTTGTCTTTAGTTCTGGAGATATTTTTAATATTATAGTTTATCTGCCTCACCCTGTATGTTAAGTCAAGCTGAAAATGTACCTATACTGTTACGTTGTTCTAAGATCTAAAGCAACGTTTAATAAATAGTAATATGCTAGTGGGCAACTGCGAGACTTGCAAGACTCTTGCTTCAAGACCAAGACCAAGACCGGGAGTGCAATACCAAGACCAAGACCAAGACCAGGTGTATTGGTGCAAGACCAAGACTCTCTAAGTCTCGTCTTGGTCTTGCATTTGGGCAACACTACTTAGAAATATCAGAGACTGGACCGGCCTTGATTTAACACCTTTGTTTGCAGCCGCATTTGGACAGAGACAGATTTTCCAATGTAGTCGCTAAACTCCACTAAAAGAGACAGCATCACAACAAGAAGAAGAAGATACCTAATGGTTGAGTTAGGCTGACACCGATCCTCAATACACACACAGCAAGAATATTAGTAACTTTCGATTTATATCTGTTACAGTTCAAGTTGATTATCCAGTTGGAGTTGACTCCAACTAGTTGCAGTCAACTCTAACGGCTGGTTTCAGTAAAAGTTGATTATAAATATAAAATGAAGATTTATATTCAACATTTACTAGTAAAAGTAGACTCCAACTAGGAAAAGTATACTCTTCCCAATGCCATTTAGTAAAAGTTGATTCTGATTCACACAAACAGCCGATTCTAGAAAATAAATGTTACTGAATATGTTTAAATTAGTCTAAGCTGTACCGTCGCCCCCGTTAGGTAAATTACTCCGATTCGAATTTTTTGCACAAACTTACTCAAAAAGAGGTCCTTATAACAAATCTACTAGGTGCCAGGCAGTACCTTGATCGATAAATTGTTTTTTATACAATTTTTTTAGACAAATTCACAAAAATAATTTTTTCACTTCGAACAATTTTTTTTAGATCATTTGGGTTATTCTGAGCAAAAAAAGGTATTTTGTGATTTTTCTCTTGATTGTTGTCGAGTTATACGCGATTTAAAATTTGAAAAATGCGAAAATAGCCATTTTCAAGGCTTAGTAACTCGGTTAAAATCCATTATTATGAAAGTCAGAAAGTGACCAAATCAAAGTTTATAGCCCCCTCTACAAGATCCAGTAGAAATTTTTGTCTCTATTTTATTACTAAGCTATATCTTTAATTATTAACAATGAGCGCTAAGTGCGTATTAGGCGGCCGTCAATGGTGAGTGCTAAAGAGATGCACCATTCCAACCATCCAATGGTGAATCTCACTCGCACTCACATTGACGGCCGCCTCAATACACGGTTAGCGCTCATTGTTGATAATTAAAAATAATATCTTATTAATGAAATAATGACAAAAATTTCTTCAGGATCTTATAGAGGTAGCTTTAATCTTTGATTTTTTTAGTTTCTGACTTTCATAATATATAATATCGTATGGCGTTTTTGCCTTTCGGACAGTTCCGGCGCCAATTACATCTTTAACCCTGTTTCAAGTAACTAGTGTCGATGTACACTAGCCCAGGGGGACCGACTGCTTAACATGCTCTCCGAGGCACGGTGAGACGGCTCGTGTCATTATTGAAAATGAAAATGGTTTGTCTTTAGCAGGGCTTGAACCCACGTGCACTGGCGTATGACGCAGCGATTATGCCGTTACTCCACGGCCGCTCGCTCGACTTTCACAATAATTATCTTTAACCGAGTCATTAAACCTTGAAAATGGTTATTTTGGCGTTTGTTAAATTTTAAGTCTCTAATAACTCGACAACAGTCAATTTTATAGAAAAAAAGGCCCAACGGATCTAAAAAAAATTTGTACGAATTGAAAAAACTATGTATTTTTGCGAATTTGTTTAAAATCATTGTTTATCGCCAAACTTCACTAAAATCATTTATTATTGTACTCATTTGCCCTCATTTCCGGCAGTAAAGTAACACTTTGTTGTATTGAAAGAAGAATGTTACTTTACCTGCCGCGATAATTAATCAAATTAACCGAGATTGAATGTAAGTGGTCAATGGCAGCAATCGATTATTTATTTGAGTGAAATTAAAATTTATTTACTTTAATTATTAAAAATATTGTACAAAATTTATCTTATTATTAATAAAATTTTTGTCAAAAAGTAAAATTCTGTTGTGTTTCGCAATTATATTCATACAAAATAAATCAAAACTTTACAGATTTAGTAATTAGGTAGGTATACAATATTGATAACTATCGATTAAACATCAAAACCGGCCATCATGCAAAGTCATCTGTCATTACTGTCATTACTGTCATACGCATTTTTTATTTCGTCTAAAATTAAAAAAATTTCCTCAAAGTTGTAAGTAAGTGTTAATGTTTTTATGATTAACGATACAATTTTGTACGCACCACCTCAATACTCTTTATCGAACGCGTCTGTTCCTCTGCTCGTAATATCAGACTCGTTCGATAAAGAGTCACTTTACTGACTGACTTTACTGAAATTGGTTAAACAATTTTTCGACCGCGGTACCGCGTGACACTGTGTATTTGTTATAAGGATTGTTATACGGATATATTTCTTTGAGAAAGTTTGTGCAAAAAATCGAATCAGAATAATTTACCTAACGGTGGCGACGTTACAGACTATACTAATAAGTAGTTGAAACGGTCAAAACAAAGAAACGCACACTCATCAAAAATGCACTTGAGATTCTCGTATAATCAACATTTACTGAATCGATTCAGTCAACTCCAACTAGTAAAAGTTGATTTAAATTTTTAAAATCAACTTTTACTGCTCGTTTCAGTTGGAGTTGACTCCAACTAGTTGGAGTCAACTCTAACTGAGAATCAACTTGAACTGTAACATATCTAATATGTAGATTAGATCATTGTTATATAATGTTACAGTTAAAGATAGGTAAACGGTAATTCTAGGATTACCTGGGTAAAGTGCGAAGTACATACTCGCAAGGTATCGGTAATATCCGATAGTAAGTCCAAAATGTATGTAGTTCAAATTTCGTGCTTTACTTGAGTAAAACACATTCTACCTGCTGCCTCTTGGTTAAATGTTTAATTTGGTATACTATATAGTAATCACAAGGCCGAAACTGTTTGAAAGATAATATCTTAATTTAAGAAAAAGACTCCTTTTACAAAAGTAAGGAAAGTAAAACTCTAAATACTGCAGAAATAAAAATTACATATAATCTATATTTGTTAAAAGAAAACAAGCTGCTGTGCCATTTGGAGTTACCAATATTTCTAGCAGCTTTACATTTGCATTTATTTTACCAAAACCTAACGAGTACTTCGTACTTTACCCAGGTAATCCTAGAATTACCCGTTTACCTAACTTTACTCGTAACATATACATATTTCTGTGTAGTCATTAAATATAATGGTCGTGAAAACAAAAGCCATGCATGTGTAAATAAACAAACACTTATTCTGTATAACAAGGGAATTTATATTTACAATTCCCTCTTTCTGATATAAAAATAGGCAGGTGCATACTTTACCATTGGTATTTACGACAGTTATTTATTTTCGCTGAAAATGTATCAGGAGTTGTTTTCTTCCTGGGTACACAAACAAAAATACACACAGCCAAACTTATATGTAATCTCCATGTATTTCAAAGTATCTAATATTTATTTCTTTTGAAAAAACTTGTTATTGTTGCGAAGAATTAAGGTTTTTACTGAAAATAAACAAATCGATAAGACAATCAGCGGTGTCGGAAAGTTAGTCGAGAACACTTCGTCGACGGAAAATTGGTCGACAACATTTGGTCGACAAACAGTTGGTCGAATGCACAATTCATCGAATGGACAATTCGTCGACGAACATTTGATCGAATGGATTTTTCGTCGACAAACTCTTATTTATCTTTAGAATAAAGGGATTAATGTTGACAAACGACGGGCTGTTGGTTTTTATTTTGTTAACTGTAATATTGTATTATACATTTTTTTTCTGGGGGGTTTTGTTAATTATTTTTTTTCTAAATCTTAATTATTTTTAAATTTAATGAAAAAATGGGCTGGGGTGGGAGAGTAGACAGCAAATATAAACCGATATTTTAATTAGTGATGTTGTACCGTTCTTCTTTTTGGTGTCGGCGTACTTGCGAACGGAGCATTTGCGGACAAGTCAAATTTGGGGGCACTTGCGGACAAGACGAAATATGCGAGATGCTGAGGTAAATAAATTGTTAGGGAATCGAAGCATTTCCGTAAAATGTTTTCGACTGCAATAAACTTTCTTTCTAAACGGGACTTTCTTTATAAACATTAGAAAATTTAAAATGCAACATTTAAACGACTGAAAGATCATGTTTATAGAAAAAAAATTCAAGACGATTCTTGTAAAAATGAGCCATTCATGATGCGCCAAAAGTGGAGGGTTTAAAAGTAAAGCGATTCTTACAACAGCGGAAATTTATGTTCTTTTTGAAGTGAATACTTCTTATCGCTTGGTATGGAAATTTGTCGCCAAATACTAAATTCGTATTTGGCGTTATAAAAAAATCGTGACGCGAGTGGTAAGCGTGTGGTATACCGTAAAATAGATATTTATATTACACCGTAATATACACTTATTTGAACTTTCATAGTATGATCCTGAAGTTTCTACTGTTTGACTGGTTTCAGGGTGATTTATTATAAAAACATGTCTTTCGTATCTACTATAATTTTTTAAAAATTTTTACAAATCATCCCTATAGTGTTGAAACCACCCCGAAGACAGCCGATCATAGAAAATTTGGAATCTATATTTAGTTTTACCATAAAAGCATGTGTCGCACTTTATTTTTAAGAAAAATTTAATACATCACCCCTCTAAGGTTGAAACGACCTAATCCCAATTAATTATTTAAAATTCGGGATATATAGTTAAAGTCACCTTGAAATCAGTAGAAAATTCAGGATCAGTTTTACTATGAAAATTAAAATAAGTGTTACACGTGGAACTTGGTTATAGCGTCATTGAAGGGTCCAGTAAAAAAATGACGCTATATCAGAGTGACGTTATAAAAAAGGTAGAAAAAAATGAAATTTTAACCAGGCAAAATTTTATTACAGCATTATTTGCACTATTTTATTACAGCAGAAAATTTGACTCTTTATGATGGCACTGACAAATAATAAGAAATCATAAACTGCCAAGCTCACATAACTGTACACAAAGGGATAATTGGCCTTTCTCACATTCTTGGAAGGAGGAATGTCGCAAAGCTGGAAACTCATTGCACTTTATTCTTCATAAAATGAAAAAACAATAACCTAAAATTTTATGACGCTATCGACGAGGGTTACTTTATTTTTACCGCTAAAACCGGGTTTTTAATCATGTTATCGAATAGTTTTTGGCCGGACCTATTAAAAATTGACGTTACAACCGAGGTGACGTAACTACCGAGGCCGTAATATCCAAGTTCCACACTGTATATGTACGGTATACCGCAAGCTTACCACTCGCGTCACAACTTTTGAATGACGCCAATTATGAATTAAGTATTTGGCGTCAAATTTCCATACCAAGCGATTAGAAGTATTCATTTCAAAAAGAACATCAATTTTCGTTGGTAAGAACCGGAGGTATTGCGCCTTTTATAAATGTGTAGTTGTGAATTAAGTTTTTGATAATAAAATCAAGAGCGTAAGAATCGCTCTACTTTTAAACTCTTCACTTTTGGCGCATCATGGGCGGCTCATTTTTACAAGAATCGTTTTAATTTTTTTTTGTATTAACATGATCTTTCAGTCGTTTAAATGTTGCTTTTCAAATTTTCTAATATTTTTAAACAAAGCCCCGGAATTTTTGAAAAAAATTGTCGGGTTTTAAGGGTTGTAGGGCATTAAATTTTTGTTTCAGTTTGTATAAGAATACCAACATGTCGAATAAAAAAATTAACTTCCTACATGTTGTTGTTCTGAAGCTATTTTCTTGTGGCATTTTTGCAATTAACTAGTTTCGATGGGAAATAAGCCAAAATTTTACTAAAAAATGATTTTATTAACGTTTCGACGTCCAAATCGGATGTCGTCAAAATAAAATCATTTTTTTAGTAAAATTGTGGCTTATTTTCCATCAAAACTAGTTAATTCCTACATGTTAATGCGGCTGAGTTATTTATACTGAGAAGTAGTAGTAACACTACTTCTTCACAATTATTTTATAATATTTATTATAAACTTTTTAATCTAATTTTTGATCTAATTTGATAAATTGAGCCTTTCTCTTTTATTTGATGTCTTTAGAATTTATGTTGACCTAGTAGTTTATGCATAATAACGCTGTAGATAAAAGCTTTTTAGGATAAACAATTTCAATTTTGCAATAACTATTATGTAAAACTTCTTAAAATTTTAACAGCTGAATACTTGTTATATTGTTCCTTTGCTTACGCGAAAATAAAGTTCTTAGTGTATTTTTAGAAAAGTTATTAATCATTTTCAAAAAATCGACTTTTGAAGCTATTTTCCCAATAACTAAGCAACAAATTAACAAAAATAACTTTTCAAGCACTCATTTTAAAGAATTTTCTATGCTTCTTCAGTAAAATTGTATCACCTTTCCATACAGCATACCGATCTCCACTTTTAATATTTAAAATCAAATAGCGATCTTTAATTGTTTATATATTGTTTATGAGTTAAAAAGTACGTTTGATCTTTTGCATAATTTTTATATTGGATATTGTTGTAACCAAATTTGCCCTAAGCAGTTCTTAGATATGTCAACAGATATCAGGAAAGAGGCCATTTATTTGCTAATTTCTCTGGTCTATCACACCTTTCCTTATCTGTGTTTACAATCCAAATCATTAGCCACATACAGAGGTAGGGCAATAAACCCACTATAGCTATAGAAATTCTTTACTACAAAATTTTAAAAGATTTACAAGGATTCTTTAGGTAATTACAACGCAACAAGTACCTGCATTTTAAGACAAAGGTAGATTTTTGGGGGTCTCATTAATCTCATTTTTTAATTGCATAGAACGTAAAAAAATGAATTCTGGTAGTGAGGGCATTTTGCCTATTTTAACGGGGGTATCCTTTGCATTTTCTATCGTAACGTATCAATGGAAAACATAATACGTGTTTTAATAGAAGGGACTCAAAAATGTCATTATATAGCACTATAACAAGTTATTTTGATTTAAAACAAGTTTTTCAACAAATTTTATAGTGTAGAAAACGTTAAAATACCGTTTTTACGGTTTCCTCCATTCCAAAAATACATCATAATCGATTTGGCTGAAAATTTGCCCACAGATAGCCAAAACATAGTACTTTAAGTGGTTAGAAGGATTTAAATTATATTACAATACTAAAAAAGTTACATGCAATAATATCAGACTCAAAAGTATATTAGTCCAGTCGGTATAGCATTTGGCCTTGCATGCCGAGCTGCCCAAAATTTTATTTTTCTAATCTTTAGGGGGGTCAGTAGTAGCCTAAATTTAAAATTGTGAATGAATACCGTTACGTTAGCCGCCATCTTGATTTTGTTTTGAAAAGGAGAACCGTTTTGCTTAATATCTCCAACATTTTTAACTTTTCGACAAAAATGGTAGGAACTGAAATTGTTTCAAATAAATCGTATTTACAATTATTACAATTCCCTTTTAACAATTTTTGTCGTGAGGTCGATATTTTCCGAGTTAATTGTACTTACAGTAGACGCCTACATCTTTGACTATGATATTGCATGTAACTTTTTTGGTATTGCAATACATATAATTAAAATCCTTCTAACCACTCAAAATCCTATGTTTTGGCTATCTGCGGGCAAATTTTCAACCAAATCGATTATGATGTATTTTGGGAATGGAGTAAAATGTAAAAAACGGTATTTTAACGTTTTATACACTATAAAATTTGATCAAAAGCTTGTTTTGAATCAAATTAACTTGTTATAATGTCATATAATGACATTCCCTTCTATTAAAATACTAGGTTTTTCATTGATACTTTACGAGAGAAAATGCAATTTTTTTTTTTTAATAAATAGGTACCAAATCACTGTAAAATCGCTTAAAATAACATTTTGAGAAAAAAAGAAGAAGAATATTTTTTGACCTTAAATATCTTATTTTTACGTCCCGCAGAAGCTATACACCAAGTAACAGAAAAATCGGAGATTCAAAAGTTTTTTGATCCAAAATTGAGTGATATGAAATGGAATCACCCTAATACAATATTCCAGTTAACAAAATAAAAACCAACAACCCATCCATCGTTTGACACCATTAATCCCTTTATGCTAAAGATAAATAACAGTTTGTCGACGAAAAATCCATTCGATCAAATGTTCGTCGACCAATTGTCCATTCGATGAATTGTGCATTCGACCAACTGTTTGTCGACCAAATGTTGTCGACCAATTTTCCGTCGACGAAGTGTTCTCGACCAACTTTCCTAGATCCGACAAGATAGTACAGTTCGGTACGGTATAGGTTATTTGCTTGAGGAACGAAAGTTAATAAACAAATTTTTTTCGTCCAAAAACGAAAATATGCCACATGTGGGGTTATAGAACTTACACCAGAGCCTATTTTACTTCAAATCAGGCCCGAGGCGCTACACAATTTTCGGGCCCCTAAATATAATTTAGTAATAATAATAACTTTATTAAATGTATTAATTATTTAATAGAAATATATAGTTGCACAAGAAAATAAAATTTTTATTAACAATAAACCAAATTTATATTTAAACAATTAAACATTGTTTAAGGGGATAGGCGCAAACTTTCGGCTCAATGCTACTTAAATGCATTCGCTTTTTTCGAAGCCTGAGAAAACTAAAAAGTATTTTTGAAAAATTTACACGCAGAATGAAAGATTACGTTACTACCGAGGGCCGAAAGTCCCTGAAATCTTCGAAAATGTTTATTTTAATAAGTTACAGGGCTGAAAAAAAGATAAAATTGAGTGTGACTTTTAATTTCTAATACATATCTTATTAAAAAGAAACTTTTTATTTATTCTAAGGGACATTCGGCCCTCGGTAATAATGTAACCTTTCATTCTGCGTCTAAATTTTTTAAAAATATTAATTAGTTTTTTTTTGAGGATTCGAAAAAATGAATGCATTTAAAGGGCATTGAAGCCGAAAGTTTGCGCCGATCCATTTAATTATAACTCTTATGGTTATCATTTATCATTGCCTGTTCATATGAAAGAATTTTTAAAAATTTGTTTTATTGTAGTAAACATGTTCTGTTTGGTGATCTTTCCGGGCCCCATTCAAATACGGACCCGAGGCAGATGCCTCACGGGCCTAGTGGTAAAATAGGCCCTGCTTACAACGGGGAAAAATATTGGTCTTGTGGAGAAATTAATATTCTCAGAGGGACATAGCTGTAAACTAAAACTTATGCTAGGTAACAGGAACTAGGAAAGCCTAAAAATAAAGCAAGGGAAAGTCGTCAAAAAGTAATAACTGCTCGTCACGATCGTTTAATTGTCCAATCAGCTGGAAAACACCCAAACATTTCTCACCTGCAGCTCCAAAGGCAGCTTTTGGACGCTACAGGTGTAACTATTTCAGTTAAAATTATAAGAAGAAGAGTTCGTGCCAAGAAGTATACAGTAGGAGACAGTTATGAGTTCCCGAGTTACCTAGGCAACACAAGATGGATCGCCTAAATTGGTGTCTTCACCACCAAAACTGGAACACTGGGAATTGAAAAAATGTGCTTTTCAGAAAAAGTCAGGATTGGTGTAAAATCAGATGACCCACGAAATTGTGTACTTAGAGGTCGAAGAAGACAAGCAAGAACGAAAACTGTCAGGTCTCTCCACAAATATACAAGGGGAAGTATAATGTTCTGGGGAGAAATTGCGATCCGTAAAAAAACTCCTTTAATTTTCATCCCATCAACTTTAACTGCTTACAGATATGTTGATAACCTGTAGTTAGGCTTTGGAGAGATTCAACAGGAGAAAATTTAATTTTCATGCATGATAATGGACCTCCACATACCATTAGAGTGACTAGAGACATTATTGAAGCAGAAGGTATCCCTTGTTGGGAGTGGACTGCTTGCTCACCCGAGCTTAACCCTATAGAGTATTTGTGGGATATGCTTAAAAGAAAAATTAGAGATCGCCGGGATAATCCACAAAACACCGCACGGCTAGTTTAAGCTGTTCTTGGAGAATGGAGCAACCTACCGCAACAAAATATTGATATTTGATTAGGAACGTGCCCACGCAAACTGAAACTTGCATAGGACTAATAGATGTGATAACACTGACTACCAAAAAAATAAAAAAATAAATAAAAACAAATTAAACATTATTAGTTTTACATTGAAATTTTTTATTCTATTGACTTTAAAACAAATAGTTCCAATTTGTTTGTTAAATACTGTATTAGTGTCAACATATTATGTAACTGTCAAAGGTTTCACACACATTTCAAAGATTCTCTTCGAATTTTTCTAATTTAAGCATAGCTTTTTTAATACAGCTAAACTTTGTTCAGTCCATTCTCGTATCGACATGCGACATAGCGAAGTGATTTAATACAGCAAAAAAGACCCTGCTCGGGACTGTGACAAGCCCAGTCCAGGAAAACTAAAACACAGGTACGCAAATGATGATAAATATATTAAAATTTTGTTTCCAACCGGGATAAATACAGACTTTAGTAGTAATTCAATAAACAACCCACAAAAGCATCAACAAGTCAACACACAGGGGCAACTAGCCATGAATGTACAAACCACGCCATATCTAATATCGATGTCGCAACCAAATCCAACTCAACCAGTGCCACTTAACTTGTATCCTCCATTCCACAGACACAAATTCCATTAGTGCCGAGAACATATCATAGTTCTGCTCCAATCTATCAATTACAACGATTACCATCCACCAGTGACGAAGAGGAAGAAAACAACCAACCAGCTAGCAGCAACGATTGGCAAGAAATTAGAAGCACAAAAATAAGAAAACTCGGAAAAAGGACACACGACACAAACAGTACAAATAAAATTGTAACAGAAAATAGATTTGAAGCGCTAGAAAATGAAGTAATTCCTCCCAAAGAAAACAATACAGCAAACCCTCCACCAATTTTTATACACGGTGTACAAGACTATCAAAAAATGGTACAAAAAATTAAGGATGTAGCAGAAAGGGGAGAAGATCATACAAAAAGTTTAACTAACAATGTCGTAAAATTAAGTTGTGGCACGCCAGATCCATATAGAAAAATGGTTAGATATTTTAATGAACATAATATTTATCACCATACTTATCAGCTAAAACAAGATCGAGCTTATAGAGTTGTAATAAAATACCTTCACCACTCTACTAACACTGAGGACATCAAAAACGAGCTCCTAAAACTGGGTCATAAAGTTCGAAATATAATAAATGCACAACACAGAATTTCCAAAGAGCCACTTAATTTGTTCTTCGTGGATCTCGAACCAGCAGCAAATAACAAAGATATTTATAACTTAACGGGGCTACAGAATAGAGTTATTGAAATTGAACCTCCCAGAACAACCAAAAATCACATAATACAATGCATGCGATACCAACAATACGGTCACTCCAAGTCAAATTGCAATAAGCCATTTGTATGCGTCAAATGCGGAGGAGCCCACAGTACCAAAACTTGTAAGAAGAGGAGAGAAACTCCAAAAAAATGCGCATTATGTGGTGGGGACCACTCCGCGAATTATAAAGGATGTGAACATTACCAAAAAATTTCTAATATTAATAACAGGTATCACAACAAGGGAAATGTATTAAATCAGGCAACAAATCAAATATATACACAACCCAGAATATACACGCACCCCAGCATTCAGAATCAGTATGAAAGTTACGCTCAAGCTACAGCAAATAATCGGAACCAGAGCCAAGATACAGCGAGTATACTTGCCAAATTTTTAGAAGAGTTTAAAAATTTATTCAACCAGCTAATGCAACAAAACACTATGGGGCTCAACATGATTTCCATGCTAATAAATAAAGTAAACTAACAATGACTAAGTTCATAAGAATTGCCCCATGAAATGCCAATCCTAATCATAAAGAGGAAATAAAACTATTTCTAGAACAAAATTTCATAGACCTACTGCTAGTAAGTGAAACCGATTTTACAGACAGAACCTATTTCAAGATACCTAAGTATAAATTATATTACACAAATCACCCAGATGTTACAGCTCACTACGGTTCAGCCATATTGATAAAAGAAACTATAAAACATTACGAAATGCTAAAATACGAAACAAATCACATTCAAGCAACATCGATAAAATTTCAAACTCTTCCATATGATATAACTGTCACAGCAATTTATTGTCCGCCCAGGCATAGACTTACAAAAGAAGATCTCCTACCTTTTTTTCGAAACTCTAGGCCCAAAATTTATAGCAGGTGGAGATTACAACTGTAAACATACGCAATGGGGTTCACGCCTAAAAACTACTAAAGGCAGAGAACTAGCAAAAGTTATCCAGGATAAAAGCTACTCATTCCTATCAACGGGATCGCCGACATATTGGTCAACCGATCCAAATAAAACACCAGACCTATTGAATTTCTTTATTACAAACGGAATATCTCAATCATATACAGATATAGTACCAAGTTTTGATTTATCATCAGATCATAGTCCCATAATTGCCACAATTAGCACAACGGTGATAATAAAAAAACCAACAACTCGACTGCATAGCTTCAAAACCGACTGGGACACATACCGGCTGATCATAGAAAAAGAAGTAAATCTATCAGTGAGATTACAAACTCCCAAAAAAATAGAAACATAAACTAGTAATCTAATAAACTTACTTCAAAATGCTGCCAAGCAGTCTACCCCTCAACCTGGACAAAAAAGAATTTCAACCAACAATCCTCTTGAAATAAAAAGACTGGTAGCAGAAAAACGAAAAGCCAGATCAATCTGGCAAAGAACTCATAGACCAGACGACAGGACAATTTATAATAACAAAACTAGAAAATTAAAAACAACACTAGAACGGATGAGAAACAACTAATTTGAAAACAATGTATCAAACCTTTCTCGTCAAGATAACTCTATCTGGAAACCAATCAAAAACAAAAATTAACCAATAAATACTTCACCTCCAATAAGGAAAAACTCAATACCACCAGGACCATGGGCAAAAAGCGACAAAGAAAAAGCTGATTTATTTGCTGAATATCTAACTCAAGTCTTCAAGCCACACGACAATGACCAAGTTCAAGAAGTAGAGCAGGAACTAGCCTTACCAATTAATCAACGAGAGAGACTAACTTTAATTACACCGACGGAGATCAAAGATTAAATTAATCATTTGAATGAAAAGAAGGCACCAGGCACTGATCTCATAACAGCAACAATGCTAAAACAACCTCCTAAAAAAGGTATAATGAAGTTATTGTACATATTAAATGCAATCTTAAGACATAATTATTGGCCTAAATCACTAAAAATTGTCCAAGTAATAATGATACTGAGACCTGGTAAAGCTTTAACGGATGTTTCATCATACCGCCCAATAAGTCTACTGCCCATAATGTCAAAACTTCTTGAAAAGCTATTACTTAAAAGAATTTTAAGCGACCTAGAATTTCAAAAACTGGATCCCAGAACATCAATTTGGATTCCGACAAGCTCATTCTACAGTGCAACAATGCCATCGCATAACAAATGTAATTAATAAAGACTTGGACAATAAACAATATTGCACAGCTGCCTTTCTGGATATCAGCCAGGCATTTGATAAGGTATGGCACCCAGGATTACTTTATAAAATCAAAAAATCTCTACCCAACAAATACTTTGACTTATTAAAATCATATCTAAATCAAAGAGAAATTGAAACTAAAGTGGACAATGAACTATCAAACCGTAACCAAATTCAGTCAGGAGTCCCACAAGGTAGTATACTAGGTCCAATTCTTTATGTACTGTACATATCCGATTTACCAACCTCTCCACAAACCACCATTGGAACTTTCGCTGGTGACACAGCAATATTTTCAACTGAAGAGGATCCAACAGCTGCGGTATTAAAACTTCAAGAACACCTAGAACAAATCAATCGGACAGTGGTTAAATAAATGGAAGATAAAAGCTAATGAAACTAAGTCAACACATATAACTTTCACACTGAGGAAAGACCAATGCCCAAATATTAGCCTTAATCAAGTCAACATACCCCAACAGAATATCGTCAAATACCTGGGGCTCCATCTGGATTCTAAATTAAACTGGAAACAACATATTTTGAAGAAGCAAACACAAATTAAGTTGAGAGTGAAAGAAATTAACTGGTTTATTAGTAGAAAATCTCGACTCTCAATTGAGAACAAACTGCTCATTTATAAAAGAGTCATCAGACCTATTTGGACATACGGAATCGAACTATGGAGTTGTGCTAGCAAATCAAATACAAAAATAATCCAAAGAACCCAATCAAAAATTCTACGCACCATCGCAAATGCCCCGTGGTACATTTCCAACCAAACACTTCATAGAGACCTTAACATCCCGTTAGTAGTACAGTGATTCAGGATAGAGCCAACAGACACCACGAGAAATTGGAAGGCCACCCCAACCAATTAATATTACCGCTACTGCATCCAATAAACAACAGAAGATTGCGAAGGTTATGGCCCATAGATCTTCGCTGAAACTGAGGTGAAACCGCTGGGTGATGTACCTCATAACGCCATATTAGGGTACAATATTATAGTTTTTGTTATTGTGCTTGTTATCAAATTAACTTATAGAATATGAAATTCTGATTGTTAGTAAATGATTATATAAAAAAAATACAAAAAAATACTGTATTGTTTTATTTAATTGTTACATATTTCGTTCGTTTTTTTTTTAAATTCTCACGAAATATGTAATAAGAAATATCAGATGATTCCATATAAGTTTAGTTGTGAGTAATTTCTTTCGCCGACTCCTTCTTTTTAAGGTGCCGTACATTTCTCCTTAGGCGTCCACCGTACATTGTCTTACAGGATTAAATATTTCTATTTTTAGCAGCATTTCGAAGCATTTCAAAGCTGTGGATTCCTGTGCATTGGCGAATATTACGCAGCCACGACTTCCTTTTACGTCTTAGACCCCTCTTACCCTCTTACTATCATTCCTTCGAGTATCAGTTGCTGAAAGTGTATCGTTCTCCTTGTAATATATGCCCCAGTTATGCAGTCTTCTTACTTTTAACATAACTAAAAAGTTCCCTATCCTGTAAGCCCACCCTTCTTACTACTTCCTCATTTCTGACTCTCTTCGTCCATGATATTCTAAGCATTCGACACAGGCACCACATTTCAAACACTTCAAGTTTGTTAATGGAACTTTAAGGTCCATGCTTCCATTGCGTACACGAGCACAGGTCAAACTTAACACTTTAACATCTTGTATCGGAGGTTGAAATCCAACTTGCGATCAGTCAGAAATTTACGAAGCCTCAAAAAAGCATTTCTGGTTTGTTCTACTCTGCTCGTTATTTCATTCTCAGGGTCCCGATCCTCGTTCAGCAAACAACCCAAGAATTTAAATTGCCTGACTTTTTCCAGAGACATATTATATCTTTGCATTGGGATTATTATTTATACTATATTAATTGTTTTTGGTCTTTTTGATATTTATTTTCAATCCTCGAGCTTCACTTCCAAGAGTTAGATCATTTAAAAGGCATAGAAGATCTTCGATGTCACCTGCTACCATCGCTGTGTCATCGACATACCTGATTTTATTAATAAATACGCCGTTAACTTTAATACCCTTATTAGTGTCTGCCACTGCTTCTGTAAAGACTTTTTCGACGTATAAATTGAACAACATTGGAGACAGTATACAACCTTGCTTTACTGCTTTTATAATTGCGACGTGTTCTGTTTCGGTGAAATTTTGAAGACGTAAGTATTGTTGCTGTCTGGTTCCAATACAGATTGGCAAATATAATTCTTATGTCCATGGCATCCAATCCATCTTATGTCAATGGCATTTATTTAACATTTATTCGGAAGCCATATTTCAAGAGTCTTTGGAAAATGTAGAGACGGGAATCAAAGTGAATGAAGTATTGATCAACAACATACGATATGCTGATGATGCTGCCTTAATTTGTAACAACATAGCAGATCTTCAACAACTTGTCACTATAATCGGAGAATATATTAAGCGAATGGAATTAGAGATTAATACCAAAAAGACCAAATTCATGATCATCTCTAGAAACTTGGGCGCATTTGAAAGCTTCATCATAACACTGAAGTCCATAGAAAGAGTGAGAAAATTTAAATGCCTGGAACGTGGCTTCTTGAAGACTGGGCATCGGACAGGGAAGTAAAATGTCGCATTGAGCAAGCTCGACAAGCTTTCGTAAAATTCAGGAAGGTACTGATTTGTTCAGAGTTCGATCTCACACTGAGACTAAGGTTTACTAAATGCTAGGTGTGGTAGGTGCTGCTATATGGCATAGAGGGCTGGACACTCAAAACGAGGGATATAAACAGATTAGAAGCCTTCGAAATGTGGCTTTATCGCCGTATCCTAAAGATACCATGACCGGCGAAAGTAACAAATGTAAATGTCCTTAAAAGAATCAACCAAGAACGCCAGCTTTTCGAAAATATCAAAAAAGAAAAACGGCGTATTTGGGTCACATCATGCGAAACGAAAAATACCAGTTCCTTCAACTTATAATCCAGGGTAAAATTGAAGGCAAGAGAGGAATAGAACGCAATAAAATGTTCTGGCTCCGAAACATAAGGCAATGGACAGGGATTAACGACATACACTTTCTGATACACATTGCAAGAAAGACAGAGTTAATGGAAAATGTGATCGCTAACATCCATGAGTGGATTTGCATCTGAAGAAGAAGAAGGCATCCAATCCCAACTCTTGTAGGTATTTATTATCAGTTCGTATTTTACATTATTGAATGCCTTCTCATAATCGATGAAACAGATATGAACAACCTTTATTTGATATAAACAATTCTGTGTTAATATTTGCATACTAAAAAACGCTTCTCTCGTGCCAAGTTCATTTTTGAAACCAAACTGACTCCACTCACTGACCTCTGACCTCTTCTCATTTATTTCGCCGACACTTGTCCAAAAAAACAAAAAAATTACCAAAAATTATTTTCTTCAGAGGCAATAGCGATAAATTTTGAGAGGCAAACAAAAAGTTTAGAAAATAGAAAATTTAGTTTTTAGAATGTGCAACAAATTCAAAACGGCAACTAAATAAGATAAAACGGAAATATTTTTAAAGGAAAAGGCTTGCCATTTAAGAAATTGGACATTTTTAAAACCAATAAAATTGGAATATTGTTATTTTGTTGATACAGCGGTCATATTTTTGTTCAAAATTATTGACACACGCGTATTAACTGACCTCGATATATAGAGCATATTTCTTTTACACATAACACCTTGGAGTAGTTACTGGTCTTGAATTGGGAATTAATTCGACTACAAAGGGGTCCGCTATCACTACTGTTTGTTTGACTAACAAACAGTGAGTTTGGAATGGGAGAACTTGCACAAACACAAACAAGGTGAACCCCAAATTAGAATATATTATGAGAATTTAGACATTAATCCTAAGCTCACCTCACGACTGATCTTCATAAAAAATGGGAGATTACGAAACGCAGACTTTGGTGGTCAGTATCTTTTTTTGTATTGGCACATTATTTTTGAGTATTGAGGTTATTGTAGAAGAGAAAGGTCGAAAAGAATAGGAACTGAATGCCAGTTTGGCAAAGAGAAATAAAAATATGAAAAGCCTAAGATCACTTATGAAATCCAAATTAATTGTATCGAGAAAAACAACGTTAAGGATAGATACAACGGTAATAAGGCCCACAATGACGTATGGTAGCGAAGTATGGACACTGAAAAAATACGGAGAAATTGGAAAGATGGAAAAGGAAAATGCTCAGATCTATATATGGGGCAGGCAGGCTTCAGGGCTGGATATAGCACAAATAACCATTTGTATACCATAAAAATTTCAATAGAAAAATTCATCGAGTACAACATACCACTGGCTCTTGCATTTGTTGATTACGAGAAGGCTTTTGATTCTGTCGAGTTTAAAACAGTACTGACTGGAAGCCCTAAAGCAAAGCCGAATAGACTACAGGTACACGTCACTAATCAAAAACATCTGTGAGAACACTACCGTAAGTATACGAGTACACGAAGAACCAGAAAAATTCAGCTTGAGTCAAGGAGTAAGTCAAGGAGATAATATTTCACCAAAAATTGTTCACGGCAGCTCTAGAGTCAATATTTAAGAACACTCAATGGCAAGATATGGGCATCAATATACATGGAGAAAGATTAAATCATCTGAGGCTTGCGGATGATGATGTTGAATTAATCGCACATAACTTACAGGATCAGTGGCGAAGCGTGACTTTTTCTAAAGTGTTACCAAAACTGGATGTAAAAAAATCTTATTGAAAAATAGTTATATATGAAACAGTTCGTGAAGTATGTTTTTTGCGAACGCACGCGATATTTAGAGCACGAGCGACAACGGAGCGAGTGCTATACATCGCGTAAGTTCGCAAAAAGTACTTCACGCACAGTTTCATACAATATTTTATCTACGATAAACAGATAAAAAAACTGTAACTCTTCGTCACTGGAATTCATTTCTATTCTACAATTTTTAGAACTTTAATATTTAAAAATCCTAACTACTTTCAAACCACAAAACTGTCAAAAATTGTGTTGTAAGTTAGGGTGACCAGATCATAAACTTGAAAAAACGGGACACATTCAAGGAGCAGTAGCGTAGAATTGTTCTCTGGGGAGGGGGGTTGGCGTATTTTTTTGTTTTGTTTATGAAAGACAAGTTACATTTTCCTACTTTTTTTATATATTTTTCATATGCCCTGGGGAAAAGGGGGTTTAACCCCCAAGTCCCCTCTCTCGCTCTCCGGGTACGCCACTGCCAAGGAGGGTTTGGGGCGATATCCAAACCGGCAGGATGAAACATGGTCTTTTAGCTAATTTGGGACCTACAAATCCTTTTCAATTTACCTTTGAATATGTAATTTACGTACGATGAAGACTGCGAAACAAAGTAAAAAACTCAGCCAGAATATCATGGATTCACAATCCGTCAGAACAAAACGGTTGTTAACTGAACAGCAAATAAAGCAATTTTACAAACAGTCAGAGTAACAAAAAATAAGCCCAGCATTAAATCAAGCAAAACAAGAGGACTAAAAAACCAGAAAGGAGAAACCGTATTTGAAGGGAAACAGATCAGCAAAATATGGGAAGAATATTACGAAAAAATGCTATTCACTATGAAGAAGGAAGCACACTGCGATGTAGAAATAAAACCGTAGAAAATAACGACAAAGTCGAAATTTTCACAGCAGAAGAAGTACAAAAACAAATATTAAAAACCTAGGAAACGGAAAAGCAGCAGGAAAAGATGAAAAAGTAGTGGAATTAAAAAAATACGGAGGAAGAGGATTACATAAAGAAATAAACCAACTAATACAACAAATTATGGAAAAAACTGACTACCAGACGATTGGACCACAGGTATTATAGTACCTATAATATATGAAAAAAAAAGGAGATCGGGAGGAGTGCCAGAATTAAAGAGCAATAAGTTTATTAAACACCACATATAACATTCTAGCAAACATACTAAACATGAGACTTAAATAATGCGCTGAACGAATATTAGGAGAATACCAGAATGGATTCAGACCAAGAAGGTCGATGATTACAACAGAGAAATTCCCCGAATATTCATAGATTTTAAAAGCACTTTTGATATAATCAATCGGACGAAAATGATGGAGGAGATAGAGAATGTTGAAATCCCAGAAATATTAAGACAAATTATGCTAACAGTAAGCCTAAAAAACACCAAAGCAAGGATCAGTTTCAACGAACAACTTCTAAGGAGATAAATGTAAATAAATGAGTGAAATAAGGTGACTCTCTCTGCCCGACACTATTATTTAATCTGATATTGAAAGTAATCATAAGGAGGACAAACTTGTATCCACCTTTCGCTACTTGGGAGTAACAATATGGAAAACCGGAAAAGAGAGAACAGAGGAAATAATTCTGAAAGGCAGAAAAACATATAGAATGATTAGAAATCTGTTGAGAAACAAGACAAGTATAATATGAAATAATATAATACCTTAATAAGGCCTGTTGATATATATGGGATGGAAACAACGACGATTAATAAGAAAGAGGAACATAGCATTCCGAAATTTGAACGAACAATAATGAGAACAATACTGGACCACAATGTAATAAGAGAGGGAGAAATAATAATGAAAACAAATGCCGAAATTGAAGAAACAATTGAAATTGAAGAAAAAATACGAGACATTTAGGCGTCCCGAGAGACTTTTTCGGGACACCGGGACAAATTGTTAAAAAACGGGAAAATCCAGTTTTTTCGGGACGTTCGGCTACCCTATTGTAAGTCATTACTCATATTGTCATAAATATGACAACGCGAAAGTTAAGGATACTTGATTATATGAAAGTGTGCCAAAAAACCCATTGAAAGTGTGCGAAAAAGTAAATCCCATTTAAAATACATTGTTACTTCACGCACACTTCAAACATTTCACGTACTGCTGTCTATAATGACAGTTTTCACAAACTAAAACTTATACATAATATGACATAAAAAGTAGATAACAATTATTTTGAACCTGCCAAATATAAGTTTTTGTAATTATGTATACATGTATTATATGCATGTAATAGGTATAAAAATAAATAATAAACAAACTAAACAGATTATTCTACAATAAAATTAACATCAAAAATAAACAAGTAGGGAATATAACATATTTTGAAAACTAGTGTTTATATATTTTAAATCTTCTATTTTCAATAATCTCATTTTTTTCTTCAAAATTGTATATAAAAAAATATACAAGGATAATGACTTTTCAAGTAGTTGATCGATTACGCAGCAACATTCTTTCATGTTCAAATTCAAATGCACGAATAGCTACTAAACTAACGTTACCATATTGTAAAATGGTGACAATACTGATATACACAGCGTGCCCGCGCCGTCTCTGGAGCCGTCATTCCTTCAAAATTTTCAGTCTCGACCGATAGCGAGAATCATCTTTCGTTACCAGAACTAGAAGTGGTAACGGAGTATAATAACGTGCAACCGTGCAACGGATTCAAATGTATTCACGTGTAATCTCGCCAATATTTTCGTGCGTCTAATTGGCTATTTACTGAATTTGGTAGGTACTACGTATTAACAAATATTTCTGTTGGTAAAAAATATAAATGGAATTATTTCATAGTAGTCATAAAATATTTATTTGCAAGATTTTTAACTGTTACCAATGGTAGCAGTGGTTACATGGACGCTTCGCCAGTGTACAGGATATAGTTTCTTTTATACATTCGCTTTAAACTCTATCTGAGAGAGCAGGATTAAAAATAAACTTTGAGAAAACTAAACTTATGAAAAATCTCGTAACGAGTGGAAACGTAACTATTGAAAATAATACCGTACAACAATCAGACACTTACAAATATCTAGGACACGAGATCAAAATAAGCAGACAGAATCAAACACATGAAATAAAGAGGCGAATACGCCTGACATGGGCAGCATTTGGCAAACTAAGGTATATTCTACAAAGTTCAATTCCCATATGTTTCAAGCGAAAGGTTTATAACCAATGTGTTATGTCTGTACAAACTTATGGAGCAGAGACGTTAACACTGCGTAAAACACTATCCGGTGCCTCTTTCAGAAAAACTCGTATTTCCATGTTTCTCGTGTCTTATTTTTGTATTATGAGACAAAGAAATAACTTAAATCCAGATAAGGATCCAGGGTTTGATCTGATCAAACATCGTCTTAATAAAGAATTCCCAAAAAAAAAGGATCGCGCTAGTAACAATAATATAAAACGCAGTGCTACGACTAGGATACTTCCCGGTCCAGTGGAAAGTCGCCGAGCTTACCGAAACCTGGAAAACCTATAAATGAAGTAACTTGATACAGACCCATCCGCCTGCTTCGAGTCCTTGGTTAACTTCTAGAAAAGCTACTCACCCGATTGAACCACATAATAGAAGAAAACCACCTGATTCCTGAACACCAATTCGGATTCAGAAAGAATCATAACACAATTAAACGGATACACAGAGTAGTGGACGAAATAAATGAAACATTTGAGCAAAAAAGTTACAGCACGACTGCTTTCTAAGATGTGAGTCAAGCCTTTGATAAGGTTTGGCATGATGGTCTACTGTTTAAATTAAAAAAACACTCCCCCACCCCCACACACTGTACATTATTATGGAATCCCACCTAAAAGCAAGATATTTGACTGTGAGGTACGGACAGACAACATCAGAAATCACATTGAGGAAAGAAGGGGTATTACAGGGCAGTGTACTTGGTCCACTTCTTTATCTTATGTATACAGCTGACCTTCCAGTAAGCAACCAAACAATCACAGCTTCCTTTGCAGATGATATAGCCATAATGGTCAAACACAAAGACCCAGTCATAGCTGCAAGAATTCTCCAACAACATCTAATGAAAATTCAGGATTGGGCAGGAAACTGAAAAATAAAGTCAACGAAGTAAAATCAGTGTAGAAGTAAGATCACTACATTTACCAAATGCAGAGGTACAGTGCCACCTGATACACTAAATGGACAAAATCTGCCTCGATCTGACAGCGTTAAGTAATTAGGGATGCACCTGAACAAATAAGGAGTGACCTGGAGAAAACACATTTTCAACAAAAGAAAACACTTTGCTTGAAACTCAGCAAATACTATTGGCAATTGGGACGACAGTCAAAACTTAGCTTAAAAAAAGAATGTGTGTGTACTTTGTACGCACGTAAGAAGTTATACTTCTATTATATAATTTCAATGAAATAAATATACTTAACAGTTACAATACCAAAAATTAACAATAATTACCAAAAATTAACCAAAATTTAACAATACCAAAAATAAAAAGGAATGAATATTAATCGTCCGGGATTTGAACCCGCGATCTCTCGATCTCTGGTCCAATGCTATACCAACCGAGCTATCAAGCCCCGTGCTATTGATGTGTCGGATATAATTACACATCACGGTGACAAATAGATCAAAGTGAAGAATAAAAATATATATTTTATTATCTTACGCCCGAGGAAGACAAATCCAAAGACACAAAAATCGATCGTAAAGAAATATAACTTCAATAACAAATTCTTAGTTTATAAAGTAGCCTTAAAAGAAACATGGACCTATGATGTACAACTATAGGGCCGCAAACTCAAACATAGAGATACTGGAACGCTTTCAGTCGAAGGTACTAAGGACCACAACAAATGTACCTTGGTTTATACCAAACACGGAAATCCGAGACGATTTCCAAGTAAGAAAATGGTAAGTGCATACAGCAGCCGCTATTTGGTAAAATTGGAAAACCACCCAAACAATCTTGCACTAAGCCTGCTAGATAATAGTGAGCAGACTCGGAGACTGAAGAGGCACAAACCACTTGAGCTAACACATAGGTTCTAAGCAACAGTGAAGTGAAGTGAAATGAAGTGAAGTAAAGAGAAGTGAAATGCACTGAAGTACTTAGCGTTAAAGGCACATTTTGATAATCAAAGACTAGTAGAGTTTTTGTTGTCACTGGATAACAACCAAATTTATACATACCTACACCCTTTTGTACAAACAAAAAACATGCTTATAATTTTTATGTATTGATTGCATGTAGTAAATAAACTTTAATAAACAAAATGTCTTATTCGATATTATCACGAAAATATGAAAAAAAAAAAACAGTCAAGAAGGTAAATATGGCTCACTCGTTGGATATGGCCCACTGGTTGGCATTAATTCGGATAATGTTTTTGGCAAGATGAAAGATTTATTTATATTCTGAAGTAAGCTCTCACATATTATTAATTTTTGGTAAAAACTCATAAACCTATAAAAATTAAACGAAAACAACATCACAGTTTCAGTTAATGGTAAAATAATCCACCCAAAAAAGCATACCAGACAGTTGTGGAAAAAGATACAGGCGAACAAATCGCATTAGGGATTAATGAATTCATAGAGACTTTTCCAGACTTAAACAAATCAATCATCACTATAAAGAATAACTCGTGGGCTTTGTACAACAACTCACTAAGTCAAAATTTACATGTGTTGAGATCTTTACTTGGATAATAGGAAACAACTGGTTAAAGCAAATGATACAAACTCTAGTCTCAAAAATACTGTATAGGGGGTACCCCAAGGTTCAGTATTGGCTCCTCTACTTTTCCTTATCTTTATTAATGACATCACTAGTTTAAAAATCGATACAAGCTCAAAATTAATTAAGAACAGGCCAAGAGTCCTAATATAAGAAAAAGAAGAAGATTGTTTTTATTTATGACTCTTGTAAGTTTTGTCTATAAAATTGTTAAATTTTTCATGACAATAAAGCATATTTCTATTCTATTCTACATATTTGACTAATAGTCTAAGATCCGATATAAGGTCGAACTGCACCGATCTGTTTAATGGAAAAAAATTATTTTATATGTAAATTATTATGTTAAACATTATAAAAAACAAGGGGTGCCTGATATAATCCTGTTCTGACTATAATTAATTAATAATTAAAAATAATTTTTTTTATAAATTTGACTGACGTGTTTAACAAAAAAAATTAACACTATCGGTAAGTACAAAGCCTATAGGATATGTAAAAATAGGGGTGCCTATAAAAAGCCTGTTCTAAATGGGGGTTGCCTAATTTTTAAAATTTTACAGCGTCTACTTATGAATAATTGAACATGTGTAAAACTTTGTTATTACTAATTTTACGAAAAAAAGTTATTCTTTATAAAAAGTTCTGCATGATGTAAATCCTATGATTCAACCATCAGATGTCAAATTTTATCAATCTTATACGAGTTATATCAAAAACTGTTAATTTCGGTCAAGAGTGACTTCGACCTTTCGAAAATTGTTATTATGAAACGGTATTAATAATCAAAAAATATGTATTAGTGCGCAATTACATCATTATAATTAAAAAAAAAATTGCAAATTTTTCCGACATTAGATTCTAAACTTCATTTTTATTTCTTACAGGTAGGATAACTCTTTTATTATCAATTTTGCGAAAAAAAAAGCAATTGTTCATAAAAAGCTTTGAGTTGTCTAAAACCTAAGGTGCAGCCATCATCAATTTTATAAATTTTATACGGGGTATGTCAAAAAATATGAATTTCGCTCGGGAAAAAAGTTATTCAGCATTAAAAGTATGTTGCAATATAGAATTATATCCTTAAAATTGGAATATTCTGAAATATAAAAGTACGAAACAACTCTTTGAGCGAAATTCATTGGCAAAATTGGCAAAAAAGGAAAATCACCGGCAAAAGCTCGCAATATATGTAGGTACTTATATAATTACAAGTACTATGAAATATAGAATAATTTGGAAATATATTTACGTTAGATTAGTTAAAAAAACTGTTAACATTAAATATTGAAATATATTATAATATATTTTTCAATACAAATTCTAAAATCGGTCAGGAATTTAGACATTTTTGACAACTTTTTTGAAAGGAACGTTCGATATTTCCATATATTTATCTGTTGCCTGGAAACGAAAAATATCTGTATGGAAATCTTATTTCCTTACAGGAATTTCCTGTAAGGAATAGTATACTGTACAACAAATAAGAAAAAACGACATATTTCTCACGAGCGCAGACATTTGTTGGCACGAGCCGAGAACTAGGCGAGGGCCGCAAATCAAGCGAGGAAGAAATATGTAATTTTCTCATGTGTTGTACACTGTACTTTTTCTATGGATGCGGTTTTGTCAAGAGATCAAACTTCAAAATTTAATAGTTTAGGTGCTTTTAGGTATATTATATGCACAAATTGAAATAAAATCATCACATTTCCGACTTACTGTAGCCTTCTTTCTTTAATTATAAGTTCAACTTCTCTTTACCTATTCTTCTCAGTACTTCATTGTCCGTAACTCTATCTACCCAGGAAACCCTCACAATTCTTCTATAGGTCCACATTTCAAAGGCGTTAAGTCGTCTCATTGTCTCCACATTTAACGTCCATGGTCCATAACTTATGGTTTTGAATAATAAAATTCTTGTACTGAATAAAATATCTTTAATAATTATTTTTTATTTTTTAATTTGAAATTTTTGACAACTGACATTGTTCATTTATATTTACATCCTTGAAAAGATAAACGTTTCAAGTAACTATGTGTTGCTTTCTGGTTGCAATTTATAACGATATTTGAATGCTTTATTTATAATGAATAATATATGAGCGCACTTATAACCGGCAAAATAACGCAAAAGATGGAAAACATATTAAGTTGTAAGATAAAAAGGGACGAACCTAGTGGAGATGTTAAATTTAGCGATAGTAACTTATAGATTGACATTATATTGATTGTTTTCCACCTTTAGACGTATCGGACGAGTTTGAGAAAAGCCACTGTCACAATGACAGTTTTAGTTGACATACTCCTCTGATACGTCTAAAGGTGGGAAAAAATCAATATAATGTCAACCTATAAGTTACTATCGCAAAATTTAACAACTCTACTAGTTTTGTTCCCTTTTATCTCACAATTTAACATGTTCTCCATCTTTTGCGCTATTTTGCCGGTTATTAGCACGCTCATCACTGTATACATATATTGCGAATTTTTGGCAGTGATTGTCCCTTTTTGCCAATTTTGCCAAGTTTGCCGACTTTGCCAATGAATTTCGCTTAAGAGATTTTTTATACCTTTATATATTTCAGAATATTTCAAATTATAAGGATATTCTTCTATATTGCAACATATATTTAATACTGAATAACTTTTCTCCGGAGCGAAATTCAAAGTTTTTTTATATACCTCGTATAACGTATATAAAATTGATGATGGCTGCACCTTAGGTTTTAGACAATTCAAAGCTATTTATGAACAATTGCTTTTTTCGCAAAATTGATAATAAAAGAGTTATCCTACTTGTAAGAAATAAAAATGAAGTTTAGAATCTAATTTCAGAAAAATTTGAAAATTTTTTTTTACTTATAATGATGTAATTCCGCACTAAAACATATTTTTTGATTATTAATACCGTTTTATAATAACAATTTTCGAAAGGCCGAAGTCACTCTTGGCCGAAATTAACATTTTTTGACATAACTCGTATAAAATTGACAAAATTTGACATCTGATGATTGAATCATAGGATTTACATCATGCAGAAGTTTTTATAAAGAATAACTTTTTTTCGTAAAATTAGTAATAACAAAGTTTTACACATGTTCAATTATCCATAAGTAGACGCTGTAAAATTTTAAAAATTAGGCAACCCTCATTTAGAACATGCTTTTTACAGGCAACCCTATTTTTACATATCCTATAGGCTTTGCACTTACCGATAGTGTTAATTTTTTTTGTTAAACACGTCAGTCAAATTTAAAAAAAAAATCATTTTTTAATTATTAATTAATTATAGTCAGAACAGGATTATATCAGGCACCCCTTGTTTTTTATAATGTTGAACATACTAATTTATATATAAAATAATTTTTTTCCATTAAACAGATCGGTGCAGTTCGACCTTATATCGTATCCTCTACTATAAGGCCCGGTCTTTTCACTTCCGGATAAATAATTATCGAGAAGATTATCTCACAGATAACATGCAGAATTAAATAGATTACGCAGTAAAATATGTAAAGATCTCAAAATATATATGTAAATTTTGACTTAGTATGTTGTTGCACCAAGCCCACGAACTATATTCGGCATTCATTGGCAATACAAGTTGTTATACGTTTATTAGAAAAAAAAATGGCTTTTAAGGCTAACAATCTTCTTCGTGAACATTAACTTGGCTTAGGAAACACTTTTAATAAAAACCCGACAATATTATATTCTCTGAAACTGGGTGTTAGTTACATGGAATAGTCTCTTAGCTGAGCTTATAGCTCCATCTCTCAATGTGTTCCAATTGAAGCTGGATTACCACTTATTTTATAACTGAGCATTTAGATGAATATATTTTTATATCTGTTTATTTTTTAAATACATTTCTTAGTTTTTCTGCGTAATAAAAAATTTTGTAGGTTAGTAGATAAATGGGTTTTTCGTCGCACCTCCCAAAATTTATTATACAGTTTAATAATTAAATTATTAGTCTCACCAGCGGTTAAAAATATTTTATCTGCAATATAACAAAAAGGAAAACATTCCATGGTATTTATGTTGGTAATACAGCCAAGAAAAAATAGGTAAAAATATGAGAAAAGTAGAAGGGAAATATGGTCCTGGGCCATGAAGGAGAAAATCCTGGCTCCAGAACCTTAGCCAGTTGTATGGAGTCAGTACCACGACAATATTTTTAATTATTATGACCTTTGTCTTGTTTACGTTTACATTGAGTCAATATTCAGGTGATGAAAAGAATGCAGGTGTGAGTCCATGATGTATATATAGTATACGAAAAAAGTTAATACTCACAATTTTTATTTTAATAGTTGTTAAGAAGGCGACCGGTTTCGAGGCTTATATTGTATGCCTCATCTTCAAGCCCAGTGTAAGAGTTTATTTCTAAAAACATTGACCTTTTTTCATATCCTTCTTCTTCAGGTGCCATCTCCGCTACGGAGGTTGGCAATCATCATTTTTTTTATTAAGAGCAACAGGCCTTGTAGGCCTAGGGCTAAAATGTTTACATTTCTGATTACATAAATAATATAATAAATAACTTAGTATAACTTACATAACTTATAAAACTTGTAAATTTTATTTAAATACACTTCAGTCTTTTTATACACTCCTTCACCACCTATCTCCATCTCCTTCTGTCCCATGCTAGTTCTTTCCATTTCTCAATGTTACTTTTGTTCAAGTCTTCATATACACTGTCCTTCCATCTTTTCCTTGGCCTGCCTTTCCTCCTCTTTTGTATTGGTCTTCGTGAGAGTACCATTTTTGGCATTCGTTTACTTCCCATTCTCTCTATGTGCCCCAAGTATCGTATTCTCAGTGCTTTGATCGTCGTCGTAATCGTTGGCTCTTGATATAGTTCTTCCAATTCTTTATTGGTTCTTCTTCTCCACTGACCTTCTATTTTCACACCTCCATATATTGCTCTTTGCATTTTTCTCTCCCATCTTTCTAATAGGTCTGTTTCTGACTTTTTGAGCACCCATGTTTCACTTGCGTATGTTACTGTAGGTCTGAAAACAATCTTATAAATTCTTATTTTTGTTTTTCTTGATACGTATTTGGATTTCAATAATGTGCGTAATGCTCCATATTTTTTATTTCCTTTAGCTATTCTTGCCATTATCTCCCCTTCTTCATGACCATTGTCATCTATTTTGGCTCCCAGGTAAATAATTTCTTTGGCTCTTTTGAACGAGTATGTTTTTTCTCCATCTATTTGTACTATGATGTTATTCTCTTTTTCTTTTTGGATCTCTCCCATTATCATATACTTTGTCTTTTCTTCATTTATTTTAAGTCCGAATTTTTTATCTTCCGTTATTATGTTTTTCATTAACTTTTGTAGTTCTTTTTTGCTTGTTGCTAATAGCGTCAGATCATCTGCAAATGCTATGCATTGGTGGCCGTTTTTAACTGTCGTTTCTTGCATGTTTATTCTGCCTTTCCTGATTATTCCTTCCAATGTTAGATTGAATGCCATTGTTGATAGTGGGTCTCTTTGTCGTAATCCTTCCTTGGTTTCAAATTTTTGGATGTATACCCTTTCCAAGCTATTTCGTTTGTTGTGTTTTCCATCGTCATCTTTATCATCCTAACAATTTTACTTGGTATCCCCAGTTCTTTCATCAGTTCGTACATCTGCTGTCTATTTACTGTGTCGTAAGCCTGCTTAAAGTCTATGAACAAAGCATATAGTACTGTTTTATGTTCGTAACAGGTAGTCTGTATTTCTTTTAAGGCAAATATTTGGTCAGTCGTTGATCTGTTGTTTCTAAAACCTGCCTGGTATTCCTCCAGTATTTTTTCCGAATAATGACTTAGCCTTTTTCTTATACTTTGTGCCAAGATTTTGTAAACTATTTCTAATAGTGCGATGCCTCTGTAGTTTTCGCATAGCATTCTATCACCTTTTTTATGTATAGGGCATATTCTTGCTATGGTCCACTCTTCTGGTATTTTTTCTACTTCCCATATTCTTTTTATCAGGTCATATATCTCTTTCTGTAGTCTTTTCCCTCCTGATTTTATCATTTCTGCCGATATTTCTGTTATTCCTGGGCTTTTGTTATTTTTCAAGCTCTTTATTTCGTTCTTTATTTCTTGTTCTGTGGGTATTTCTATTGCTATCTGATCATCTTCAATTTCATGGCTTGTTTCCTTTTGTACTTTGCTCTTATTTAGCAATTCTGTGAAATAGTTTTGCCAGTTTTCCATTATTTTTTCCGGCTCATTTAGCAACATCCCTTTATCATCTCTCATATATGGGTTGTTTTTTTTGATATCCTCTTTCCATTTTTTTTGCTTCCTGGTAGAATGATCTTATTTCTTTTTTTTTGAAATTTTTCTTCTATTTCTTTCAGTTTGTTCTCATTGTATTTTCTCTTTTTGCTTCTACATTTTCTTTTCATGATTTTTCTCAATTCTCTGTATTCTTCTCTAGTGCTTTCTTCGTCATTTGTGAGATTTTTGAGTCTTACTTTTCTTATTGCTTCTGCTACTTCTTGACATCCTTCATCATACCAATCTTTTGTTTTGTGTTTTCTTTTGGTTTTCGCTAGGCTTGCTTTACTTGTGTTCAAGATTGCTTCTTTGATATTTTGCCATTGTTTGTCTGGGCTTGACGTTTCTTGTTCCCTGATTAGTCTGTTGGTTATTCCCTGTTCATACTTCTTCTGTGTGTTGTTATCTTTTAGTAGTCCTATGTTGAATTGTTTTCCAATTTTTTCCGTTGTTTTATTGTTTCGCTTTATGTTATGCTCGATTTTGTATTCTGTTCTCACCAAGTAGTGGTCAGAGTTACAGTCCGCTCCTCTCATACTCTTTACATTTATTACATTGTTTGCATGCTTCTTCTCTATTAAAATATGGTCTATCTTATTTACTGTCTTCTTATCAGGGGAAATCCACGTTCCTTTATATATATCTTTTCGGCGTAATTGTGTGCTTCTTATCACCATTTGCCTTTCTGTTGCAAAGCCTATTATTCTTTGGCCATTATCGTTCGACACCTCATGCTTACTATATTTCCCTATTATGTGTTCGTATATATTCTCTCTTCCGACTTTAGCGTTGCAGTCTCCCATTATTATTTTGATGTAAAACCCTGGTAATTTATCATGTTCTCTTTCCAATTGCTCGTAGAATTCATCTTTTTCTTCTTCTGTGGCATCTTCAATCGCTGCGTGTACATTTATTATACTTATGTTTCGTTTGTCCCCTTTTAATCTCAGGGGCGTCATTTGGGCGTCCAGGGGGGGCATTTGCCCCCCCTGGCCCTAAAAAATGACTGAAATTTACAAAAAATACATCAATATTCATCATAACATCATATATAATGTATTGTATATATAGTGCTTGCCCCCCCCCCAAACAAAATTTCAAATGACGCTCCTGTTTAATCTTATTGTGCATAATCTATCTGATATTGGTTGGAATGCCATTACTCTTTCCTTCCATTTTCGCTGTATTATAAAACCTGTTCCTAACTTTCTGGTTTCTCTCCCGCTTTTAAAAAATACCACGTCTTCTATTTCTAATATTTCTGTCTCCAATTGTTTTGTCTCTTGTAAAGCTATTATTTTTACATTATATCTTTTAATTTCTCTAATTAAATCTTTGAGTTTTCCTGTTTCGTATATGCCTCTTACATTCCATGTACCCAAGTTGACTTTAGTTTTCTTTTTGTTATCTTTACTTATTTCCTTGTCCATTGCCTGCGTCGTTTCCGTCTTATTTATCTCTGTTGCAAACTGTATCTTGTCATTTTTCGGCTTTTCTTTTTTATTGCTGTTTTGATTTGTTTTATTTCCATAGTTCGTAATCCTCTTCTTTGCATTTTTCGTCGTAATTTGTTTCCTTTCATTGCTATTGCTTAGTTTTTTGCTTTGGTCTCTACCACCAACGTTTGGTTCATTCCATCCCAGCGCCATATTTCATGATCGGCATATATTTTCTTATACCCTACTTTCACTTTTCTCCCTTCCTTTCTTAGTTCTTGCGCTTTTTGTCTTACACGTTTCTGTACAATTTTGTCATTCTTTGATAGGTCATCGTTGATATAAACTGGACCTTCTTCTCGATTTCTCAATTTGATTTTGTTTCGCATGATTTTTCTTTTATCTTCTTCCTTTTCAAGCTCAATCAAACAAACTTTTTCTCCTAACTTCAGAGCCTTCTCTACTTGTACATCTACTTCTAATTCTGTCTGCATAAAATTTTTCATTGCATGTTTTAGGATATCTGGGCCATTTGTATCTATGTTCAAACCCTGTATAATTATATTTTTCCGCCTTTTTTGCTTTTCTAAACTTTCAAGCCGTTCTTCTATTTGATAAACTGCCTGTTTTAGTTTCGTGTTTTCTGCTCTTTATGTTGTAATCTCCTGGCGTAGCTCTCTTATTTCATCTCTATATTCTTTCTGCTCTCTACGCATCTCGCTAAGTTCTCTTGATTGTTCCTCGATTTTTAAACTTACTCCTGCCATCCTTTCCATAATGTTTTGTACATTCTCCTCCATTTTCTCCTTTCTGTAGGAGGGAGATTGCTTATTTTTCGACTTTTGTTAAAAGCCCGTTCCAATTCTTCCTCTTTTCTCTTCTTGTCGTTTTCGTCTGTCGTGGTACCGTCACTTTCTATTCGAAATAGCTCTTCGTATTTCTTATCTTCTCTGCTCATTACAACTGGTTCGTTTTACTGCGTTAAAGGTCTCGTTCGGACTATCTCCGCGGAAACTTAACCTTTCTCAGTGTAACGTCTTACTTTTTTTCTTTGATAAAATTATATTGAGCAGTATATACTATTTCGCTCCTCCCTAGTTACAGGACTTCCCTGTCGACTTGGCAACACCGCGTTCCAATCGAACAAGAATCATAGGCAATCATCATAGCTATTTTAATTTTTGAGGCAGTAGCTCTAAATAGTTGTTTTGAGCTGCATCCAAACCATTCTCTGAGGTTCTTCAGCCATGAAATTCGTCTTCTGCCGATGCTTCTTCTGCCATCTATCTTTCCCTGCATTATGAGTCGCAGGATGCCATACTTCTCGCCGCGCATCACATGTCCGAGATACTGTAGTTTTCTTTCTTTAATTGTAAGTTCAACTTCCTTCTCCTTACCTATTCTTCTCAGTACTTCATTGTTCGTAACTCTATCTACCCAGGAAACCCTCATAATTCTTCTATAGGTCCACATTTCAAAGGCGTTAAGTCGTCTCATTGTCTCTACATTTAACGTCCATGATTCCAGTCCATAGTATAGTACACTATATACGTAACATTTTGTTAGGCGTACTTTAAGAGCTAATGTTAAATCTTTGCTACATAGGACCTTTTTCATGTTCATAAAATTAAAACGTGCTTTCTCGATTCTGACTTTGATTTCTGCAGAGTAGTCATTATTTTCGGTTATAATTGTTCCTAGGTAAGTATACTTTTTTACTCTTTCGATCTGCTGGCCCTCTACTATCAAGATTTCGTTAGTATTATGGCTGTTTTTACTAATTTTCATAAACTTCGTCTTTTTGATATTGAGAGGGAGTCCGTACTCCCTACTACACCTTACTATTTTACTCATGAGTATTTGCAGGTCTTGTAATCTATCTGCTATTATTACTATATCATCTGCATATCTGATGTTGTTAACTAAGACTCCATTTACTCTTATGCCGACTGTTTCATTTTCCAGAGTTTCTCGCATTACCTCTTCAGAATAAGCGTTAAATAATAGAGGTGATAGTATGCAGCCTTGCCTGACTCCTCTCTTTATTTCCATTTCTTCAGATGTTTCTTTTTCTATTCTTACTATTGCTCGCTAATTGTAATAGAGATGTGTTATTAGTCTTAAATCTCTTTCATCTAGGTTTTTAGTTTTTAGAATTTCCATGAATCGGTCATGTTTTACTTTATCAAACGCTTTATTGTAGTCTATAAAACAGACGTAAAGAGAACGGTTAACATCCAAACATCTCTGTGTCAGCACGTCGAAGAGAATAATGCCTCTCTGGTGACCATACCATTGCGGAACCCATATTGAGTGTCACTAATATCCAGCTCCAGTTTAAAGTGTATTATGGCGTGGATAATTTTCAGCAGAATTTTCAAGGTATGTGACATTAAGCTTATGGTTCGGTTGTCACTGCATTCTTTGGCATTCACTTTTTTTGGCAAACACACAAATGCTGATGTCAACATTTCTCTAGGGATGATTCCCGTAGTATAGTTAGCGTTGAACAGTTCTACTATTATGTCCAGGTTTTTCTCGTTGACCAACTTTATCAGCTCGCTAGGTAATTCTTCTGGACCAGCAGATTTATTAGTTTTCATAGAGTTTATTGCCTGACTAACCTCTGATTTCATATACTATATGAGTCAATATTGTTGACTCTAATACGTGATTCTGTTTATAAAGACTTGTAGATCTTCTGGGTTTTCCGTAAATATTATGGCATCAACTGTATATTTGATGTTGTCTAACCAGTACCCATTTAATAGAATGCCTCTTTCAATTTCATGCAAAGCTTCGCTAAATCTTATTTCAGAGTAGAGACTGAACATTAGACAAGAACCTTGTGTCACTCCACGTATAATTTTCACCGTAACCAGACATCTCGTAACGCGACAATTGGTAACCGGACCAGTGGTAACGGACAACTCGTAACGGCGACAGTTCGCAACTATACAAATTCGTAACGGACAATTCGTAACGTCAGAATTGAATTATTCTGTTTATTTTTGTTAACGAGCAAACTGTTATTGCAGTTATAATTGAAACTATATTTATCAATTTAACAAATCAGTACCGGGATAAACATGCTTAACACATTTTATATTTCAGAATATATTATAGTAATACCGATTTTTCTGCTACCGCGAAGAGAAGAAACCTTCGTTTGTGTTATGCAAAAGTGACCTTGGGGGTTTTTGTTAACTCTGTTATACTGTAAAAGTTTTTAAGCACAAACCAATATTTAAATACATACAAACTTTTAACAATGTGTTTAAAAGTTTATCCCTCTTATTATTCCTTAAATTTGCATATACCTAGACAAAGGAATAATGAAGTAATTCGTGTAATCTTTAAGCCGACCACCGTATTTAGACATTCCTAACTCTCTAAGTAAATATTGTTCTTTGATATAAATTTAATTTTTTTTTTGAATTTCTTAAAAAAAAATTCTACAACAGTACTTAATATTCGGTAGGTCTTAGAATCGGTCGTAATCGATTTTTCATTTCCCTGAGTGATAAGGAGGCATCCCCTAACATGTTTGGTAGGGCTATGTATACATAACGTTTTCTAAAGGCCTACGAGTACATGCAAATTAAAAAAAAATATGATCAAAATCCATCTTTAACTTCTGGAGATATTAATCGCAGCATATGTTTGAAGAATCAATTTCATTTTTTGAGTGCACGGACTTTAATATTTCCCCTCCACCGGCCACGAATCGATTTCGTTAGGACGTCATTTTTAAAGCTTTATTAACCACTTTGTTGAAGATCAAAGATTACTCAAACTTTTTCACATAAACTATATACTTTTAACTTCAAAATGGCGCTAGTAAGGTTGCTTAATTTTTATAAGCAAAGTAGCTTTGAATTAAAGAAAAAAAAGTGGATAACTTTGACTCTAATTAATCTACGCAAAAAGTTTATTTTTGAAAATTCGTGTAAAAATACCAACTTTTTAAATCTAAAAGTAGTTTTAATCTACAGTCAATATTAACAAAGTTATTTAAATTGTTTATAAGCCAAAAATGAGTATTCTTTAGTAAAATGTTCTCGGTATGATTAAAATGACTTTTTAATGATTTTTTTAAATACGTTGAACACATAACTATTTTTATTTCATGTGATTTCCACAGAACTGCTATATCATTATAATTTTCTGAACAATAACATTACAAAAAATGCTCTTTGGGATAAACAAATTAAATAAAATTTAAACAAATTGACAAATAGTCTTAAAATTTCTTGTGAATTATACGGACTATTTTATTCAACTTTTCATGCTACTTGAAAATCTTAAGGTCATTTTCGCAAAAGTTATAGCAAATTTTTTATTTTCGAAATTTTAGTTTTATTTTAAAATTTCTGAAGCAACAAATGATCGGACCAAAATTCAAAAACCGCCATTTTAAACCTTTGGTCATCTACTAAAAGAAGGATACTATAAATAAGATATTTAATTACCCCATTTTTACCTGTAGCGATTTAATTGAAAAAACTGCCATTTTTGACACTTACTTGTTAATAACTAAAATTCTCGTCCGAACTGTGACGGGCATTTTTGTATTCATAATGTATTAGTTATAATATAGTACCCAAAAAATCCATCTGCAACCAGGCTCAAGTGTCCCGAACATGGTATATTTTTGCCTTATTTCCCTGGTGTAATCCTACAATCTATTGAAAATACAATTCACCATCTGGATTATTTTCGCTTTCTTGTCATTTAAAACAATTAGTACGATAAATGTTAACTTTAGGATATTGTGATAAATTTTAATTTTAAAAGTTCATAAGTCTATTATATGTTCTCTTTTGTCTTTATTTGTTATAAAATATAATTTTCAAAAAATTGTGGCTATATTTCTCATTTTCAATATTTCACTTGAATGGATGGGCAGCGCATTCAATACCCTCATATTGAACTACCTACATAATTAAAATAATTAAGATGACCTTAAATTCGGCTTCGTAGATCAAAGATTTGGGATCTGGTGGACATTTGAATAAATCTATTGAGGGGCGGTCGAGGGATAAGAGGGTCGGCGTACCAATGACCACTATGCCGAGTATATTGCTTGTTTAAACCAACCATAAGGAAAGGGACAGGCAACTTCCTTACAATTTTTCATTTTAGTCATAAAAGAGAATATTTTAAATTGCTTTGGGGGTATGGGATATAACAATATTTAATTTAGCTTAATGATGTTATTTACATTTATTACATAATAACATCATTAAGCAAATAGCAGTAAACAATGGCTACAACGAACAAAAGATTATCAAAATCTTAAAGCAAATACTCCATAAGAAAGCTCTGAAATTAGTCTACCTATCCACCATCACAAAAAACCGAGTACTTTCTGCTCTGTCTTATATACCAGCAAGATATCAACAAAGATTATACAAATACTCGTACATAAAAAAAGAAAGGAATAACACCAGCTTTCAACACTAGCAACTACTTAAGCAAATACATTAAGAACAATAAGAGCCAAAATAGAAACCAATTACAGAGTAGTGTTTACAAACTGATATGTGGTGACTGTCCAAAAACTTACATCGGTCAAACTGGCAAAAATCTTTGACAAACGGATAGCAGAACACAAAAGGGCTTTCAACAATAGAAAAACAGATTCTACGCAGTTCACCTTCTAGCTCATGATCATTCTTTTAATGAACAGTTTCAAATTCTTAATATTTAAAATAAAGGCCTTAAGCTATATTTATTAGAATCTATGGTAGTTAGTAAATTGAAAAATACAGATATAATTCTGAATGACAAACTTGAGACAAACAGCTCCCCACTCCTCAACCTATTCAGTAAGAGACTTTAAAATGCAGCATCACATAGTAAAACAATTCACTTGAGAAAGGCACTCTGCCGAAACAGCTGTAGTGACATAGTTATAATAAATTTTGTTGAAGTATTGAAAACAAAAGTTTTCAGTGCTTTATGATAAGACAATATTTAATTCTCTCAGTTTTAAAACACATTGTAACGATGGACCTCTAAGCGGACCACCGGCAAGGACCCAAGGGCGTATCAATTCCAACGCACTCCCACTAGACTCCCTCCACTACCAATGGAAGCCAGGTGAGGGGCCGATGAAATGGTATTTAAGAAGATAGCCGAGGAAGAACAGTCAGCACATTCTCGTCCCGGACGTCGAAGAGTAAGGTCACTGCTAGCACACCCCACTCTTACCGACGAACAGCGAGAAGCCTGAGAGCACCAAGTGCTGAAGAAGCGGCGCACGGTTAGCCCTAAGCTATTAGTTTGGAACCAGTGTGAAAAACCAACGACGCTTGGCCGTGTAAACCAAAAAGGTAGACGGATTACTGGGTTTCAGAGGAATACTCTGGCCCTGGGCTCGAGCGAGTTCGCTCGCCCCGAACTCTACCTAGTGTTCACATACGGTTACAAGAACAAGTGCGAGTAAGGGGGCCAAACTAACTGCGAAAAAGGCTTTCAACGAGGGACCCACCAGCAGCAGGGTAAACTGCACCCATCAGGTAATTATAGTCACTGTCTTACGCCGGAAAAGCACGGAGGGGTGGACAAGCCACCTTTATCCCTGGGGTTTACCCCCCAGAACACCTTGAGGCTGAGGTGCCCTCCGATCGCTCGACTTGCATCCTCACCCATTTGTAATGCCTTCTTCTGTAAGGTCAGTCAGCTCCACCCGGTCGCTTCGTCCTCGGACGACGACCTCGACAAGCGTTGCCACCACCACCACCACCACTACAGCCACCACTACTGCCAACCAGTTCTCTTCCTTACATCAGGAAGGCACTGTACCCCCATCCAGAGGTTACAACCGGCTCACGGCGGAGCTAGACCTCGAGACGCTTAGCGCGGAGATGGAAATCGTCCGCAACAAGTATCGCGAGGCCTACCTTCGCATCGAGCAGGACGACGCCTCCAACCCCCTTCTGCAGCGATATGCTAATGATTTTCCGCCTCTAAGAACACCAGCACAGGCTGGTCCTCAGCGACAGAGCGCTCGGAATATTCACGGTGCCATACCTAAAGTCCCAACTCAACCGTCAAAGCAAGCACCCAAACAACCGAAACAACAATCTTCTCAACAGCAACCCTCTTCTCAACCACAAGCAACCATCAGCACTGAAAACAATCCTGAACCGAACGATTTCGTCTTCCAAAGAAGACAAATAAGACAAATGTCTTACGCCAATGCCGCAGCCAATCCACGCCCCAAAACCCAAGCCAGAAATCAAAACGTCATCAACGCCATAAACGATCCCACACTGTCCGAATATCTAATCAAGGATCTCCCAAAAGATCTTTGTAACAAACGTACCTTCTTTCGGCAAATAAATGCCACCACTCTTTTGTCCAACAAAATTCATTCTTGTAAAGTTCTCTCACATGGAATCGCACATCTTCGACTTTTTAATCCTATAAATGCAGGGGATATCGAGAAAGCTATCCACACAGCAACTGGCCAAACCATGGTTACGGTCCAAAGCCGTAGCAGAAATGCAAACACTTCCGCTAAAGAGCCTACCTATCTCCTCTGCATTACCGGAATCGACGTAGATTACTCCGAGCAGGAGGTCACCGACTTGCTCACAGAACAGCAATTCCCGGTCGAAAGACTGTGGAGAGTCAAAGCCTATAAAACAGGCAAAGACTCTAAAGTGATCAAGGTGGTGACCAAATCCTTGGAGAGATTTACGTCAGCACTGAGCCGAGGCATAACTCTAGATGGCGAAATCTACAATGCCGAACTCCCTCATGGCTCCGACCCTACAATCCCTACCCCAAAATATTGCAGCAAATGTTGCATCAACGGACATTCCATCGACGAATACCCTCAAAAAGCATTCGTCTGCCCCCACTGCGGCGGTAACCACAAGTCCAGCGCCTGCACCAAACAGCAGGAACCCAAATGCCCGAATTGCGGCGGTGACCACCCCGCATACTCAAACAAGTGTCCACAAAGACACACCATCCCCTCCGCCCAACACGAAATACAGCCACTCACGATCGAAAGATCATTCCCCCCTTTCGAACTCCCTACTGAAACAAAGAACATCTTGTCTATTCAGACTGCTCTGTTGCTTAACTTGTTGCCTGAACTTCGCGAGCATATCGCTGCAATCACGGCTAATCTGATTAGCCAAGTCTACGACCACTCCACAGTGGTCCACGGGTACGGGAGCAATGTCACGGTGACATTCCGCCCCAACCACTAAACACCCCCCTTTATGGATTTCACCCTAGGCACAGTCAACTGTCAGGGTCTCTCCAAAAAGAGACCCCTCATCAAGAATATCCTGTCGAAGCATAACATCCAGATCCTCGCACTCACAGATACTCTGTCGAAAAACGATCCACACTTCGCAGGATATTCGATCATCCATCGAAGCCGCTGTCAGGTTTCACGTGGGAATGGTATTCTCGTGAAACACGGAATACCGCACAACATACACACATTCCCACAAAATTTTCGTCCACCTGATGTGGACTTCCTGGCAATTGACGTGCACATCCCCAACAACGAAACCCTCACGATAGTCTCTTACTACAAACACCCGGATCAACCACTCAACAGGCATTTGCTAGAGTACTTTTCGAGACTCGGCAAGGCTGTGTTGATGGGCGATCTAAATTGTAGACACACACAGTTTGGTGATCATCGTCAAAACCCAGAAGGCATCCGCCTCACGGATTATCTACTAGACCTTCCTATTTCAAGAATCACCAACACTGAATTCACGTTTTTGAACGCCAATGGGGCTTCTATTGTCGACCACATCCTAGTTACTAGTAACATTCTGGATCGGTTCGGGGATAGATGCCACATAGGTGATTCGATAACGTCAGACCACGTACCTCTTCTTGTCGACACCGACATACTCATTCCAAAACAACCAAACCCTCCAAGATCTATAAGAGACTATCGTCACGCTAACTGGACTGAATTCCAAAACTTCATCACACAAAACCTCCCTATGTTAGGCGAACTCGATACTAACGATAGTATCGACACCAGTGCAATCAATATCGAGAACCTCATCACTGAGGCGATCACGCACGCAATTCCACTCAAACAAATAACTTATACATCACCGGCACTTCCACAATACATCATTGCCAAAATTCAACAAAAACGACGTCTTCTACGTCAATACAAGGCCAACAGAAACCCACTTATCAAAACAGAGTACAACCGGATCTGTGCCAGGATAAAGAGGGAGATATCTGTCCTAACGGCTCGCCGGTGGGAAGATGCTACCTCAAAACTGGACTACAGAGACGGAGGTAAATTCTGGCAAAAATTCAAAGTCCTAACAAAACAAAAATTATCTCAACCATCTCATCTGTTGGTCAACAATCACATAGTCAATTCCCCAGAAGGGAAAGCCGAAGCATTCAGAAATTCGCTTCAAAACAATTTTCAAACGCCAGATAACCCGAACTTTGATCGCATATTTAAATTCAACACAGAATACATTGTAAATGTTACTCTCAACCACTACATTCCAGTCTATGATCCTATCATGGACCCCCTCACAGACAGGGAAACGGAGAGCTTTTGCCAAATCGGCAAAAACAGCGCTCCCGGACCTGATGGCATCAATCGAAGGTGCCTCAAAAAACTTCCAGAGAGTATCATTCCTCTTCTAACTAAAATATTCAATGCATGTCTCAAAAACAGCCACTTTCCTACTCCTTGGAAAGTGGCCAACACCATCATGCTTTTGAAAAAAGGCAAACCCCCAACCGACGTGGAATCCTATAGACCAATTTCATTAATCAATACTCTGGGTAAGGTTCTTGAGCTAATCCTAAAAGAGAGGCTCAATAACTTTCTCGAAAACCACAATATCATACCAAAATTCCAATATGGATTCCAGTCAGGAAAATCTACTAAACATGCATTAATAGACTTCACTACCAAAGTTACTCAAACCATCAACGATGGTTCATTCGCCATAGCCACATTTCTGGATGTGCAGAAGGCTTTCGACCAGGTCTGGCACGACGGGCTTGTTCGGAAACTTCTGGACATCGGGCTTCCATTGCAATTTACCAAAATTGTACACTCCTACCTCCACAATCGTACTGTCAGAGTGAAAATAGGCGATCAAAAGTCCACCCCCTTCACTCCACAAGCTGGAGTTCCCCAGGGTTCAGTCCTAGCGCCGCTGTTGTACATCATCTACAACAGCGATATCACTAACCAAAATATCCCAGGTACTCGGCTGTTTCTCTATGCAGACGACACGACTCTGCTCTCAACTACCTCTCGATACAACCCAAGACTCCTCTTCAGAAGAGCCCAGGCTCTGTTGGACGGCGTCGGCGAATGGTGTTGTAAGTGGAGAGTCACGCTCAACGCGAACAAAACAACAACAATTGTGTTTCGCGCCCCTTCTGTGTCAAATAGAATCATTCGCAATGAAGACGACCAATATCCTCTGAGTTTGTTGGGAGAAAGGCTTGTCGTTAGCCCGACTGTGAACTATTTGGGAGTTCTGTTTACCAGGACTCTCAACTGGGACGCAGATCTAAAGGCAACTTTAGACAGGGTAAGGAACAGGGCCAGACTTCTCAACGCTCTCTCTGGAAAAATTGGCAAGACACACAAGAGGACTCTCATTCACACTTACAAGACCTTTATTCGACCCGTCATGGAGTACAAGTCATGTATCTACTCTCTTTGCTCTAGACAAAAACAAGAGAGGTTGTTGAGGACAGAGCGCAGAGTCTTGCGTAGATGTAACTATGAGCACTGGCGATATCCCTCAAACGAAATCCATAACATCTCGAACATCCCCAAAATCACCGAGAGAATAAACTCTCTGAACAGGAACTTCACAATCAAAGTAATCAACGGCCCCCCTTCCGACACACAAGAATCTCTCAAATGTTCCTGTTCATCTTCCGGCCACGTACTCTACCGAAAGCCCAAACGCAAAAAGATTCACGTACCGTCCGCTCTAATGCAAACATGCATTGACGAACTCCCGGTAGAGTACGAAAACATCCTTGAGGCTACCCCGTTAGCCTACCGTACCCACCTCTAACATTTCCTCTTCCCTACCCCGAACAGGGAGAAGTTGGTTTTTTGCGGTTTCCCAACTTCATTGCACAATTATACCTGTTCGTCCCAAGAAAATAGCCGCAACTATTTTCTCCACTCGAACGCTCACTGTCCACGCTGCGCTCAAAGCCACCTCCTGACTGCCGACGAGGGACGCAGGTTCGCCTGTCGTTGTACAATGGTTTCTAGGGAGACTGGTCAAGAGCAAAGCACGGACAGTACACGTAAATGTCTATGGAACCAACAACAATCCATCAAACTTTCTTCTCTGTTGTCTTCTGGCCCTCTGGACACCACCGTCCGGCATAACCAAGGATCCAAGAACACCAGGACACGGTGCTTGCCCCAGTGTGTTTTTCGGACTGTTTGCTTTTGCTGCCAACACTAAACATTCACCACAAACCCTGAAGAGGACAAAATCCTAAACGGGGAATCACATTGTATGCATTTCTTCTTAACATTATCAAGACAAGCAAATCAAAACAATGTAGTAGTAGTAGAAGAACAGTCATTCTCGTCCCGGACGTCGAAGAGTAAGGTCACTGCTAGCACACCCCACTCTTACCGACGAACAGCGAGAAGCCTGAGAGCACCAAGTGCTGAAGAAGCGGCGCACGGTTAGCCCTAAGCTATTAGTTTGGAACCAGAGTGAAAAACCAACGACGCTTGGCCGTGTAAACCAAAAAGGTAGACGGATTGCGGGGTTTCAGAGGAATAATCTGGCCCTGGGCTCGAGCGAGTTCGCTCGCCCTGAACTCTACCTAGTGTTCACACACGGTTACAAGAACAAGTGCGAGTAAGGGGGCCAAACTAACTGCGAAAAAGGCTTTCAACGAGGGACCCACCAGCAGCAGGGTAAACTGCACCCATCAGGTAGTATAGTCACTGTCTAACGCCGGAAAAGCACGGAGGGGTGGACAAGCCACCTTTATCCCTGGGGTTTACCCCCCAGAACACCTTGAGGCTGAGGTGCCCTCCGATCGCTAGACTTGCATCCTCCCCCATTTGTCATGCCTTCATCTGTAAGGTCAGTCAGCTCCACCCGGTCGCTTCGTCCTCGGACGACGACCTCGGCAAGCGTTGCCACCACCACCACCACCACTACAGCCACCACTACTGCCAATCAGTTCTCTTCCTTACATCAGGAAGGCACTGTACCCCCATCCAGAGGTTACAACCGGCTCACGGCGGAGCTAGACCTCGAGACGCTTAGCGCGGAGATGGAAATCGTCCGCAACAAGTATCGCGAGGCCTACCTTCGCATCGAGCAGGACGACGCCTCCAACCCCCTTCTGCAGCGATATGCTAACGATTTTCCGCCTCTAAGAACACCAGCACAGGCTGGTCCTCAGCGTCAGAGCGCTCGGAATATACATGGTGCCATACCAAAAGTCCCAACCCAAACGTCAAAACAAGCACCCAAACTTTCGCAACAACAACCATCTCAACAGCAACCCTCTTCTCAACATCAAGCAACCATCAGCACTGCAAACAATCCTGAACCAAACGATTTCGTCTTCCAAAGAAGACAAATAAGACAAATGTCTTACGCCAATGCCGCAGCCAATCCACGCCCCAAAACCCAAGCCAGAAATCAAAACGTCATTAACGCCATAAACGACCCCACACTGTCCGAGTATCTCATCAAAGATCTCCCAAAAGATCTTTGTAACAAACGTACCTTCTTTCGGCAAATAAATGCCACCACTCTTTTGTCCAACAAAATTCACTCTTGCAAAGTTCTCTCACATGGAATCGCACATCTTCGACTTTTCAATCCTATAAATGCAGGAGATATCGAGAAAGCTATCCACTCAGCAACTGGCCAAACCATGGTTACGGTCCATAGCCGTAGCAGAAATGCTAACACTTCCGCTAAAGAGCCCACCTACCTCCTCTGCATTACCGGAATCGACGTAGATTACTCCGAGCAGGAGGTCACCGACTTGCTCACAGAACAGCAATTCCCGGTCGAAAGACTGTGGAGAGTCAAAGCTTATAAAACAGGCAAGGACTCTAAAGTGATCAAGGTGGTGACCAAATCCTTGGAGAGATTCACGTCAGCATTGAGCCGAGGCATAACTCTAGATGGCGAAATCTACAATGCCGAACTTCCTCATGGCTCCGACCCTACAATCCCCACTCCAAAATATTGCAGCAAATGCTGCATAAACGGACACTCCATCGACGAATGCCCTCAAAAAGCATTCGTCTGCCCCCACTGCGGCGGCAACCACAAGTCCAGCGCCTGCACCAAACAGCAGGAACCCAAATGCCCGAATTGCGGCGGTGACCACCCCGCATACTCCAACAAGTGTCCTCAAAGACACACCATCCCCTCCGCCCAACACGAAATACAGCCACTTACGATCGAAAGATCATTCCCCCCTTTCGAACTCCCTACAGAAACAAAGAACATCTTGTCTATTCAGACTGCTCTGTTGCTCAACTTGTTGCCCGAACTTCGTGAGCATATCGCTGCAATCACGGCTAATCTGATTAGCCAAGTCTACGACCACTCCACAGTGGTCCACGGGTACGGGAGCAATGTCACGGTGACATTCCGCCCCAACCACTAAACACCCTCCCTTTATGGATTTCACCCTAGGCACAGTCAACTGTCAGGGTCTCTCCAAAAAGAGACCCCTCATCAAGAATATCCTGTCGAAGCATAACATCCAGATCCTCGCACTCACAGATACTCTGTCGAAAAACGATCCACACTTCGCAGGATATTCGATCATCCATCGAAGCCGTTGTCAAGTTTCACGTGGGAATGGTATTCTCGTGAAACACGGAATACCGCACAACACACACACATTCCCACAAAATTTTCGTCCACCTGATGTGGACTTCCTGGCAATTGACGTGCACATCCCCAATAACGAAACCCTCACGATAGTCTCTTACTACAAACACCCGGATCAACCACTCAACAGGCATTTGCTAGAGTACTTTTCGAGGCTCGGCAAGGCTGTGTTGATGGGCGATCTAAATTGTAGACACACACAGTTTGGTGATCATCGTCAAAACCCAGAAGGCATCCGCCTCACGGATTATCTACTAGACCTTCCTATTTCAAGAATCACCAACACTGAATTCACGTTTTTGAACGCCAATGGGGCTTCTATTGTCGACCACATCCTAGTTACTAGTAACATTCTGGATCGGTTCGGGGATAGATGCCACATAGGCGATTCGATTACGTCAGACCACTTACCTCTTCTTGTCGACACCGACATACTCATTCCAAAACAACCAAACCCTCCAAGATCTATAAGAGACTATCGTCACGCTAACTGGACTGAATTCCAAAACTTCATCACACAAAATCTCCCAATGTTAGGCGAACTCGATACTAACGATAGTATCGACACAAGTGCAACCGATATCGAGAACCTCATCACTGAGGCGATCACGCACGCAATTCCACTCAAACAAATAACTTATACATCACCGGCACTTCCACAATACATCATTGCCAAAATTCAACAAAAACGACGTCTTCTACGTCAATACAAGGCCAACAGAAACCCACTAATCAAAACAGAGTACAACCGGATCTGTGCCAGGATAAAGAGGGAGATATCTGTCCTAACGGCTCGCCGATGGGAAGATGCTACCTCAAAACTGGACTACAGAGACGGAGGTAAATTCTGGCAAAAATTCAAAGTCCTAACAAAACAAAAATTATCTCAACCATCTCATCTGTTGGTCAACAACCACATAGTCAATTCCCCAGAAGGGAAAGCCGAAGCATTCAGAAATTCGCTTCAAAACAATTTTCAAACGCCAGATAACCCGAACTTTGATCGCATATTTAAATTCAACACATAATACATTGTAAATGTTACTCTCAACCACTACATTCCAGTCTATGATCCTATCATGGACCCCCTCACAGACAGGGAAACGGAGAGCTTTTGCCAAATCGGCAAAAACAGCGCTTCCGGACCTGATGGCATCAACCGAAGGTGCCTCAAAAAACTTCCAGAGAGTATCATTCCTCTTCTAACTAAAATATTCAATGCATGTCTCAAAAACAGCCACTTTCCTACTCCTTGGAAAGTGGCCAACACCATCATGCTTTTGAAAAAAGGCAAACCCCCAACCGACGTGGAATCCTATAGACCAATCTCATTAATCAATACTCTGGGTAAAGTTCTTGAGCTAATCCTAAAAGAGAGGCTCAATAACTTTCTCGAAAATCACAATATCATTCCAAAATTCCAATATGGATTCCAGTCAGGTAAATCTACTAAACATGCATTAATAGATTTCACTACCAAAGTTACTCAAACCATCAACGATGGTTCATTCGCCATAGCCACATTTCTGGATGTGCAGAAGGCTTTCGACCAGGTCTGGCACGACGGGCTTGTTCGGAAACTTCTGGACATCGGGCTACCATTGCAATTTACCAAAATTGTACACTCCTACCTCCACAACCGTACTGTCAGAGTTAAAATAGGCGATCAAAAGTCCACCCCCTTCACTCCACAAGCTGGAGTTCCCCAGGGTTCAGTCCTAGCGCCGCTGTTGTACATCATCTACAACAGCGACATCACTAACCAAAATATCCCAGGTACTCGGCTGTTTCTCTATGCAGACGACACGACTTTGCTCTCAACTACCTCTCGATACAACCCAAGACTCCTCTTCAGAAGAGCCCAGGCTCTGTTGGACGGCGTCGGCGAATGGTGTTGTAAGTGGAGAGTCACGCTGAACGCGAACAAAACAACAACAATTGTGTTTCGCGCCCCTTCTGTGTCACATAGAATCATTCGCAATGAAGACGACCAATATCCTCTGAGTCTGTTGGGAGAAAGGCTTGTTATTAGCCCGACTGCGAACTATTTGGGAGTACTGTTTACCAGGACTCTCAATTGGGACGCAGATCTAAAGGCAACTTTAGATAGGGTAAGGAACAGGGCCAGACTTCTCAACGCTCTCTCTGGAAAAATTGGCAAGACACACAAGAAGACTCTCATTCACACTTACAAGACCTTTATTCGACCCGTCATGGAGTACAAGTCATGTATCTACTCTCTTTGCTCAAGACAAAAACAAGAGAGGTTGTTGAGGACAGAGCGTAGAGTCTTGCGTAGATGTAACTATGAGCACTGGCGATATCCCTCAAACGAAATCCATAACATCTCGAACACCCCCAAAATCACCGAGAGAATAAACTCTCTGAACAGGAACTTCACAATCAAAGTAATCAACGGCCCCCCTTCCGACACCCAAGAATCTCTCAAATGTTCCTGTTCATCTTCCGGCCACGTACTCCACCGAAAGCCCAAACGCAAAAAGATTCATGTACCGTCCGCTCTAATGCAAACATGCATTGACGAACTCCCGGTGGAGTACGAAAACATCCTTGAGGCTACCCCGTTAGCCTACCGTACCCACCTCTAACATTTCCTCTTCCCTACCCCGAACAGGGAGAAGTTGGTTTTTTGCGGTTTCCCAACTTCATTGCACAATTATACCTGTTCGTCCCAAGAAAATAGCCGCAACTATTTTCTCCACTCGAACGCTCACTGTCCACGCTGCGCTCAAAGCCACCTCCTGACCGCCGACGAGGGACGCAGGTTCGCCTGTCGTTGTACAATGGTTTCTAGGGAGACTGGTCGAGAGCAAAGCACGGACAGTACACGTAAATGTCTATGGAACCAACAACAATCCATCAAACTTTCTTCTCTGTTGACTTCCTAGCCTTCTGGACACCACCGTCCGGCATAACCAAGGATCCAAGAACACCAGGACACGGCGCTTGCCCCAGTGTGTTTTTCGGACTGTTTGCTTTTGCTGCCAACACTAAACATTCACCACAAACCCTGAAGAGGACAAAATCCTAAACGGGGAAGCACATTGAACGCATTTCTTCTGATCATTATCCAGACAAGCAAATCAAACAATGTAGTAGTAGTAGTAGAAGAACAGTCGGCGGAACGTAGAATCTTGCGTAGATGCAACTACGAGCACTGGCGATATCCCTCAAACTAAATCCATAACATCTCAAACATCCCCAAAATCACTGAGAGAATAAACTCTCTGAACAGAAACTTCACAATCAAAGTAATCAACGGTCCCCCCTCCGACACACAAGAATCTCTCAAATGTTCCTGTTTATCTTCCGGCCACGTACTCTACCGAACGCCCAAACACAAAAAGATTCATTTACCGTCTGCTCTAATGCAAACATGCATTGACGAACTCCCGGTAGAGTACGAAAACATCCTCAAGGCTACCCCGTTAGCCTTCCGTACCCACCTGTAACATATCCTCTTCCCTACCCCGAACAGGGAGAAGTTGGTTTTTTGCGGTTTCCCAACTTCATTGCACAATTATACCTGTTCGTTCCAAGAAAATAGCCGCAACTATTTTCACCACTCGAACGCTCACTGTCCACGCTGCGCTCAAAAGCCACCTCCTGACCGCCGACGAGGGACGCAGGTTCGCCTGTCGTTGTACAAGGGTTTCTAGGGAGACTGGTCGAGAGCAAAGCACGGACAGTACACGTAAATGTCTATGGAACCAACAACAATCCATCAAACTTTCTTCTCTGTTGCCTTTTTAGCCTTCTGGACACCACCGTCCGGCATAACCCAGGAAACCAAAAACACCAGGATACGACACTTGCCCCAGTGTGTTTTTCGGACTGTTTGCTTTTGCGGCCTCATTCTACATTCACTACAAACCCTGAAGAGGACTAAATCCTAAACGGGGACACTGATTGATAGCATTTCTACATAGAAATTTATTCTATACACGCAAATCAAACAATGAGAAGAAAAGAAGAACAGTCAGTCCTGCGGCGTTAAGCTCTAGGCTCCCTGGCTAACTAGCGTACTGAACTGGTAAGCCAATCTGGGCGAAGGAACTCTGTAGTGAAGAGATGCTTCGCTCGTAAATAAACGAAATCTGTGTAACCGTGTAGTGAACGGTTGCTGCCATCTCCAATCCGGAGTTGTCGTATGGGTATCTGTATAGTTATTGATATTTTGATTGTGAGAGTAAGTACAATGGATTGAAGTGTAATGGGGTGTGAGTCTGCGCGTAATTGCTTCTTGTACTAGATTAATTGAATTTTCTTTTGATAGTACCAAGTAAATACAATTTTTAATAGAAAGAGATTTAGAACAAAAACTGGAACAGTGGAGACAAGCTCTGGAGGAAAAAGTTTTAAAACTTAGTAGGGCAACAACAGAATATTTGGAAGGTTCATTTAAAAGATAGAGTTACTACAAATAAAATGGTACATTTGGATGGTGAAATGATTGTGAAAAGCAATAGTTTTAAGTACCTAGGATCGGTATTACAGAGTAATGGTAAAATAGATGGAGATGCATGCAGTATAATTAGGGCTGGATGGACGAAGTGGAACTAAGCGAGTGGTGTGACAGAAAAATTCCAATGAAGCTGAAAAGAAATTTCTATAAGACAGCCGTAATATCGGCTATGATGCACGGAACTGAATGTTGGGCAGTAAAAAAGAAAGAGGAACAACGAATGCATGTGGCGGAAATGAGAATGCTTAAATGGATGAGTGGAGTGACAAAAAAGGATAAAATTAGGAATCAGTAAATTAGGGGAAGTCTAGGTGTGGCACCAATTGATGCCAAAATGAGAGAGAATGGGTTAAGATGGTTTGGTCATGTTCAACGTCGAGGCGTTATTCACCCAACACGAAGAATTGCTGAAGTGCAGATTCCTGGAAAGAGTAGTAGAGGATGACCAAAGAAGACCTAGGGGGAGACGATAAGGCAGGACATGTTGGTTAAGGGGATTGATATTGATATGACCCAAGGTAGAATTGTGTGAAGAAATGCAACTAGGGAAGCCGACCCCGCATAGGAATGAGGCAAAGAGAATGATGATGAGTAATAAATACAATTTTTTTGCAGACGTCTGCTAATGAAGCTTTCTTCGGGGATGGAGCGAAGACGGGATATCGTTTTATTTTATTATTTTTATTTTACTTTGTAAACGAATACCTATAAAAAAATATATAAAATATAAATATAAATATTATTGTGTATCATTTTGTCAATCAAAGATAAAATAAAATTTAATTTTTTAATATAACGCAGGCACATAAATTTGATACACCCTGTATATTGATTTGTAACTATTTATTAGAAGTTAGCTTTTACGCAGTGGGTTTATCCTTAATGAGTTTTTCCCTGAAGAATTAAAGACATTTGTGAATAAAGTGAAGTGAAAAGACAATTTATTTCGGATTATAATTTTAAAAAGATTGTTTTGTTACGGGAAAGGCAAAATCCACAGGTAATTGTAATTACTAGTTTTTAGAAAAATAAGGTAGAGAAATTTGGAATTTTAAGTCCTTTTGTTTAAGCCCAAAAATATTTGTAAAATTGAGAGAAATGTTTCTGATTGGCTTGGCAATTTGGAATGGGGAGAGAGAAGTTTGAATGTTCATATAGTTTGGAAAAGAAGATTAATATGTGACCGGCATCCGAGAAGAGCAGTCAAAAGTTTTCGTGAGTAGTTCAGAAGCAAGTACTAGTGGTTGTTTGATAGTGAAGAGTAGCTGAAAAGTGGAACGAGAGACAAATCAAATTAAGAAGAAATATCTCTTTGATTCTGTAAAGTCCAAGAAAGTAAGTTACAAGAAATATAGTTACAGTCGAACCCGCTTATTGGAATAGCCTTCGTGCCAAGTAAAAATATTCTTATAACCGGGATATTCTAATAACCGATCGTTGGTAGCTAGCCGAAATAAATGTATCGAATATACGTAATGATAGTACATACTATGTTATCATGTATATGTATATGGTTTTAGGTCTTTTTATGTTAATAATAGATACAGTAGTGTAACTATTAGATACTTATTTATTAAAAACCAAATTGCATTATATAATGTGGATACATAGAGGAATTAATATGAAATGTATACAATATAAATATAGATGTGTAAATATTTTCTTATTAAAATACATATAAAAGAGTTACTTATTTTGTCTTGAGAGAAAAATAATAGGTGATTGTACTGTTTTTTTTTTGTTACATAAACTACTAATTAGTTGTTGCTCTAAATTATAAAAATTACAAAAATTTCCATTGGATTGTACCCCTTCAGAAAACTTCTTACCTACGAGCGGTTAGGATAGCAGATTAGCTGTTTCTAAAAATGTTTTTATATCAGGCAAATGGGCGGCAATATGTAAAGAAATTTGCAGACAAATGAAATTATTTTATGATCTGTGTCGGCGAACGATTGCATTCGTACTCATAACAAAGTAATAAAGTAATAAAGTGTAGGTATTATTTGACAAACCCCAAAAATATATTAAACAGCACTAAAGGCCTTGGAGGTCTTTGTCGACAATCCGTAATACCAGACATAATTTAAATTTTTAGGAAATTGTAAGTAAAAACTTATTCCTTGATATGAAGAATATTCTATAAATCGGTACTATCTTACTAAGTCCTATTCCAATAAACGGATAAATATATTAAGGAGTAAATGGAAACGTTTTGGGACCTCGAATTTTTATTCCATAATCCGGGATATTCCTAAAAGCGGTACTCTAATAAGCGGGTTTGACTGTATTAAAATTATTTGTGACACCAAGTAAAAAAGATACTTGGGTCTCAGGAGATTATCATTGTGAGAAAGAGAGGAGAGAGTTTTGGAGTTTATTGAACGAGTACTGGTCAAAAGAGGCCTGGCTCGTGTTTTGGAGAAATAGTTGCTGGTATGCTGCTGGATTGATTCTAAGAACGGAGAGCGCTTTGATTGGTAGCCTAACATAATCAACAAGGAAGAGATGTTTGGGTCAAGAGGAGACACCATTGTGTGTGAATCAAAAAGGTCAGTCAATAGCTTATGTGATAGATTTTCTTTATAATCAGAAGTTATTTTTTTGCGTAAAAGCATATGAATTAGGATTCCAACATTTCAAAAATGTAATAGGCAGTATAAGTAGTTTTGCGAATACCTAAATTGGTTTGTTTAGCTTGTTTTATTAATGGTATCAAGAACAAAGCGATAAATATTTGTTTGAATTAGATTAATTTATATGGTAAAAGTTTCATTTGGACAGTTATGCCCACAGGAATTAATTGATAAATTTTCAGAGCATTGCTTTTGATAATAAAGGTATTTATATGTGCTTATTTACGGTATTTCTATTTATTTCCTTTTCCTATTTTATCCCGATAAGGATCAACTAAGAGATACTGAAGCCACGAGAGAGGATAAGTATAACCTAAGATAATTTAGTTATTTTTTTTATGACAAAAAGGCACACTGAGATTTTTCTTAATTTTTTATGTATGATTTGCGACAATTGAATAATTAATTAAATAAATACTAATTAATATAAAAGTAAGAGAAAGCAGATCATAACAACATGGCGCCCAACGTAGGGCGTGAAAGTATCTCTAGTTGTGATTTTGAAAGGATAGGAAACGGAAAAACAGGTGATAGAAAATTTATTTGCCCGCCGGAAAAAGTTGATATATTTAAAATTTATAAAATATTTTGTTTGAGTTATTTTTATCTAGGTACAGTTTTTACATATTTATTCTATTTTTGATTGATTTGAATTTTGATAAATTTAAAAATTTGTGTGATTAATTGATTATATTTGGGGAGAGAAAAATTTTCGTCTCTACAGCATATAAGGTATTTTCGAATTTCGTATCAGGTGGGGATAAATTTTAACTACATGTCGATCACCAGAAGCAAAAGCAAAGAAAACAAAAAACAAGAGGAACATTTGGAGCAAGAAGAACATATAGAACAAGAAGACATTTTCGAAACAACAATCATGGAAACAGAAAAAAAGGAATTGTCAGATTTAGAAAAATTATTACAACTGATGCAAATACAATCACAAAAAATGGATGAAGCAAAAAGGACAATGGATAAAAATCAGGAAGAAACATAAAAAATGGATAAAATGGATAAAAATCAGGAGGAAACAAAACGAGCCATGAAGGAAACACAACAAAAAATGGATGATACACAACAAAAATTGGATCAAAAAATGGATGAAACACAACAAAAGTGAAACAAGCAATAGAAGAAGAGAAGAACAAGAAAATGGAGGAATGCATAGACAAGTATGAAAAGGAAGTAAGAGGATGTTTGACAATGATCAAGAACGAGATGGGACAACAAGAGACAGAGATTAAAGAAATCAAAATCAAAATGAAGGAGATAAACAATTGCCAGAAAAAAGAAACTAGAAAATTTGGAAAATAAGCTGGAAAATGCTATTCAAGTAGACAGAGAAGAAGTGGAAAAAAGAATCACAGAAATAGAAAAAAAAGTCACTGAAAACAAGACGCAACAGAATTTCGGAGAAAGATGAGAATTGATTATCCATAATACAGAGGATGTGAAAATAATATACGGCGGGGATGTAAAAAAATTACACCCAGTAATTTTCATAAATGATTTAAAAAAGAAAGCACGATACATCGGTAACTTCGAAACAGCCAAAGAAACGATAAGGAACCATCTTGAAGATGAGGCGAGTTTATGGTTTGATAGCAAAGAAGAAGAATTGGACAATTGGCATAAATTCGAACAAAAGTTCCTGAGTTATTTCTGGGGAAAATTCAACAGATGGAAATATACAAGGAGTTGCAAAATGGGAGGTACCATGATAGAATGGGTGTTTCAGAAAAAACATACGCACTACAATTATACATCAATGCAAAACACCTACATTACAATTATTCGTTCGAACAGCTAGTAGAACTGATAGCCAGACATTTTGAAGATACCTTAGAAGATCACATAACTTTACAAAACTACAAAGATATCGACAGTTTGTGCCAATTCTTACAAATACGAAAAGCAAAAATGAAAGAAAGGAATATAAGAAGATCGCAAGAAAATTCTAGACAACGCGAAAATCAAGACTATAGAGATAGAGAACAAAACTTTAGGAAAGATTATACAAGAAGAGAATTTATTCCGAGGAGTGAAAACGAAAATAGAGACAATGGAAGAGGAAACTATGAACAAAGAAATCGGCAATGGAACGAAGACACATATCGAGAAAATCAAAATAGAAATAACACCCGCACATATCAAGAAGACAGAAATGATAATAGAAGGAATGAACAGGAAAATCGTGGAAACTGATACGGGTCCGACAGACCAAGAGAAAATAGAAGAGCGGTAAACAATACGCAAATAGGTGAATATGAGGATGAGAGACAAAGCGACGGAAGAAGAAACGAAGAAGAACAGCAAGCGCTTTTTCACGAAGGCGCTCACTAGACACAAAAGAACAAACAGGAATTTTTTGTCACCCGAAGGAATTTATTAAATTAGCAGGAAATAATGATAAAAGAAGTGGAGTAAATTTAAAATTTGCAGATGGTTTTTTCAATGAGAAACCGATTAAAATTATGATTGATACTGGTTCGGAAATTACATTGATTAACAGGAAATTAATAGAAGAGGTTGATTTAACGAATTTAATTTACAAAATTCCCAGGGTAAATTTAGTGGGCGCAAATAAACGGACTTTGGCAACTATAAATGAGGGAATACGAATAAGGGTACGAGTAAGGGGAAGAAATTTTATGCACTACAATGTGTTAGAATGCCGAACATGATGCATGATATGATCGTAGGAGTGTATGAATTGTCAGAAAAACATGTGGTGATAGATTTCAAAAGTAACACGATGAAAGTCACAGAGGAAAAAGAAGAAGAACAGGACATTCTGGAAATGGACAAGGAACATGAGAAACGGAAAAAGGATAATTTAGACAAAAAACCAACGGTAGAAATGAATTTGACAATGAAGCAAGGACAGAAAAGAAAGAGGAGAAAGCAGCAGAAGATAATTAAAGAAAATGAAGCCTGGGATTGCTCGAAAAAAGAGATGAGCCCAGAAGAAGAAAAAGAAGAAAAAATTTTGAAGCTTGGGATTCCTTAAAAGGAGAGATGAGCCCAGGAGAAGAAAAAGAAAAAAAAAGATTGACAAAAGAAAATGAAGCTTGGGATTCCTCAAAAGAAGAGATGAGCCCAGAAGAAGAGATCAGAATAGAAAAAGAAGGCGAAAGAGATACAATTGAAACTGTTGTATTTGAAGAAGAAGTAGGCGAAATGGAGGAGGCAGAATACACAATAAACATGTGTAAAGAATCGGAGGAAAAAGAAAGAAAATTCATATGTGGAGAAGAGAAGGAGAAGGAACTGCGTGTAATATTGAGGGAGTATGAAAAGTTAATAAATGAAGAAAACAGAGTAGTCAAAAAGTATGAATATTCATTTGAGGTTAAAGACTTGGGAAATTTTCGATCGAAAACTTACACTATCCCATATAAGTACAACAGACAATGGGAAAAAGGAAGCAATTGTTTTTCAGGTGGGACTAAATATTTTGACACAAGAGAAAAGTGTTGTTGTCGAGAGAAAATAATTTTTTTTGCACTTATTAAAAATGATTTTATCTCAAATCAAGGCGGGGGTGTTATTGTGTATCATTTTGGCAATCACAGATAGAATAAAAATTTAATTTTTTAATATAACGCGGGCACATAAATTTGATACACCCTGTATATTGATTTGTAACTATTTATTAGAAGTTAGCTTTTACGCAGTGGGTTTATCCTTAATGAGTTTTTCCCTGAAGAATTAAAGACATTTGTGAATAAAGTGAAGTGAAAGAAAATTTATTTCGGATTATAATTTTAAAAAGATCGTTTTGTTACGAGAAAGGCAAAATCCACAGGTAATTGTAATTATTAGTTTTTAGAAAAATAGGGTAGAGAAATTTGGAATTTTAAGTCCTTTTGTTTAAGCCCAAAAATATTTGTAGAATTCCCGAAAAGTAATTATGATGAGTAGAAGTATTTGTTGAAAGAATGCATGGGTTTTTTCAAATGGAAAAAGAGTAATGTGGAGAGAGAAGTGTTTCTGATTGACTTGGCAATTTGGAATGGGGAGAGAGAAGTTTGAATCTTCAGACAGTTTGGAAAAGGAGATTATTATGTGACCGGCATCCGAGAAGAGCAATCAAAAGTTTTCGTGAGTAGTTCAGAAGCAAGTACTAGTGGTTGTTTGATAGTGAATAGTAGCTGAAAAGTGGAACGAGAGACAAATCAAATTGAGAAGAAATATCTCTTTGATTCTATAAAGTCCAAGAGAGTAAGTTACAAGAACTGTAGTTATTAAAATTATTTGTGACACCAAGTAAAAAAGATACTTGGGTCTCAGGAGATTATCATTGTGAGTTTATTGAACGAGTACTGGTCAAAATAGGCCTGGCTCGTGTTTTGGAGAAATAGTTGCTGGTATGCTGCTGGATTGATGCTGAGAACGGCGAGGGCTTTGATTGGTAGCCTAACATAATCAACAAGGAAGAGCTGTTTGGGTCAAGAGGAGACATCATTGTTTGTGAATCAAAAAGGTCAGTCAATAACTTATGTGATAGATTCTCTTTATAATCAGAAGTTAATTTTTTTGCGTAAAAGCATATGAATTAAGATTCCAACATTTCAAATATTTAATAGGCAGTATAAGTAGTTTTGCGAATACCTAAATTGGTTTGTTTAGCTTGTTTTATTAATGCTATCAAGAACAAAGCGATAAATATTTGTTTGAATTAGATTAATTTATATGGTAAAAGTTTCATTTGGACAGTTATGCCCACATGATTTAATTGATAAATTTTCAGAGCATTGCTTTTGATAATAAAGGTATTTGTATGTGCTTATTTATGGTATTTCTATTTATTTCCTTTTCCTATTTTATCCCGATAAGGATCAACTAAGAGATACTGAAGCCACGAGAAAGGATAAGTATAACCTAAGATAATTTAGTTATTTTTTTTTATGACAAAAAGGCACCCAGAGATTTTCCTTAATTTTTTTATGTATGATTTGCGACAATTGAATAATTAATTAAATAAATACTAATTAATATAAAAGTAAGAGAAAGCAGATCATAACAATATATATATTTTTTATAGAATACATTTATTTTATTTTAACCTGTATTTTACGAGTCTGTTGTCCTGAAAGAAGTACCCGTCACAACATATCTCACTAAAAATGGTGTTATTATAAATCTAATTTCACATTTAATCAAAAATGAAAGACAAATGTGTGGTAGTGTTGTCCACGTTAGTGCTCGTAGCCGTATAGCGTTCCTATTAGCGTTAGCATTAACCTGTATGTAACAAATCATCTAGTAAACGTGTTGTTCTGAAACAGAGATTGGTATCTCTATGTGCCGCTAATTTGATGACGCGGCTGTTTTACAAAATAGGGCAACGTCAAAATAATGTTTGCATGGCTGTGGCTATTCGGCTAAAATACGATTACCACCTATTGTTTTTTTTATTCGTCGTTAAACCTCCGCGTTTTGTCATATTTAAAACAGAAAATCACATTTCGGTAAACCAATTCGAAAATATATTTGCACTCTGAGCCCTACCAGATTTATATTATTTATTTATTTATTTTTATTTATTTGGCTTATTCGGTTTAGAGAAGAAAATATTCTTTCACGTTATACTGGGTGTACAGAAACTGTACAGAAACTTTACCTACAAATGAAACCAGAAGATTCCCCAGATAATTTTAATTAACCCAATTCATCTAGTACAAAAATGCTTCCTAAGGAAGCTAGAGCTCTTTGAAGATGGCGTCTTGTAATTAGTTATTCTTAAATATATCCAGAACGATTATATTTAGAAAAACGAAAACTGGTACGCTTATTTATCTTCTCCAGATAAATCGATTACATTAATTACGAATTTCTAGTACCGGTCATAGGCGCCCGTTTTGGGTAGGGCAATGGTTATTTTATCGCATAACTTCTTTGTCTTTAAATTTTTACCATTTTTAACATTGGATTATTAAATTGTGAGGTATTATAGTACTAAAAGGTACTCTTCCTTTAGTCAGTAGGATGCACCGTTTTCTTGAAAAATCAATCTGAAAATTTTTCGTTTTTTCATTTTTTAAAAATTTTTTTAAAAAAATTCAAAATGTAAATGGTGTATTTTACCGACATAAAGCAAGAGTAACTTTTAGTACTAGAATATGTAGGTACCTCATAACTAGACTTAGGCAAATATGCAAATTGCATATTTTGCATATTATGCATAAAAAATGCAAACATTTCCAATTTTACATATTATTTTTATATAAGTGTGAATAAAGTGCATATAATTTGGAATTTTGGTTGTAACTATACATATCTCTTTATATTCAGAGAACAAATAGCTTGGAAATCTCAATATTTCATTTTGTTTTATAATCTCTAGGTATTCAAATTTTTGGTATCGCAATATACTAACTAATAAAAGATACCGGCTTATACATTTTGTCACGTTTTGTCCTTGATACAAGGGTTCCAAAATCTGCCAGTTTATAACACTAGGTAAAATTTTTTATTTTGACGATTTCATTTTTGTTGTAAAATAAGCAGTGTCTTTGTAATTGTGAATAAATACTGTGTTATGAAAATGCCGAAAATATACAGTTCAGTACCATTCATAAAATCAAACTATAGTTTTGATCAGAAAACTATTACCCAATTATGAGAATCCCAATGTAGAATCTTCCAAATTATCATTGTTAGACAGTATATTTTTAATAAAAAAACTAGAATCATTGTGTCAAAACATTAAAAGTAATACATGTTGAGAAGGAAATTTTCCAAAAATTTAAAGCAACCATGGAAATAAACAGTAGTTATCAGGTTCTTTCTGAAGCGATTCAAGTAGAAGCTGGGACATTTTCCGAACCACTTAATTTAGAACTACCTATTATATTCAATTTTAAAAAAAATTGAAAATTTTTAACAGCACTTGATAATTTATTGTTACCACAATTTGGAATAATAATATCATTTATTTGTTAAAATACTTAATATTAAAATAAATAAATATTTAATTACATAAGCTTAGTTTGTAAAATACATAGGTAGGTACATGTTAATTAATAAAACATGTGAAGATATTGTAAATATTTTTGTAAATAAAAAAATATTGCTTTTATTACATGCATATTTTCTAGATAAATATGCATATTTTTGGGTAAAATACTGCATATTTATGCGCATATTTCATACTTTTTTATTTGAATATTTGCCTAAGTCTACTCATAACTTAATCATCAAGAGTTAAAAATGCTTAAAAATTAAAGACAAAAAAGTTATGCGCTTAAATAACCGTTGACCTACCCAAAACGGACGCATATGACCGATAATAGAATTTCGCAATCAAGGAAATCGATTTATCTCTAGAAGATAAAAAATAAACGTACCAGTTTTCGTTTTTCTAAATAGTTTTTTTGTGAATTTTTTTTTCAAATTCAACAAACAAAAAATTTTCAAATAGATTTTTCTAGAAAACGGTGCATCCTACCTACTTAAAGTAAGAGTAACTTTTATACCTCACAATTTAATAACCCAGTGTCATAAATGCTTAAGAGTTAAAGACAAAAAAAGTTATGTAATAAAATATCCGTTTTCCTACCCAAACCGGACGTCTATAACTGGTACTAGAAATTCGCAATTAATGGAATCGATTTATCTTTGGAAGATAAATAGACATACTAGTTTTCGTTTTTTTTTAATCGAAGCGTTCTGGAGTTATTTTAAAAAACTATTTACAAAACACCATATTTAAAGAGCTCTAGCTCCCTTAGGACGCATTTTCGAACTAGTTGAATTGGGTTAAATTATTTTCAAATTTCTGGAAATTGGGTTTCTAGGCACCCTGTACTTATATCCAAAGGCTTGTTGAATTGAAACTTATCGGTGACCCAGAAAAAATTTATCGGTAAACATAATATCTTGTTGATATTTGATGAGATTTGCGTATTTCTACCATTGTTCTGACATTCCAACTGCCTATGAGTATTGTTTGTCTTTTATCAATTGCACCTGGTATTTGTCTTCTAGGTTTATTTTTGGTTCTTTTGTTTTATCTGTTTATCTTTTTCTTTGTTTTATCCTATCTACCTTTTTGTTTACCCACAGTCGTGTAAGTTCGTGTTCTTTCGCCTTCACACATATATTTCTCTCATTATTACCTGTACTACCTATATTTCCCCCACCACACTTATTTCTATTCTTATATTTAAAATTTCTATTCCTACGACTAACCTTACCACTAATAATGTCTATACTTTCATTTTCCTTGTCCGATGTAGGAAACAAAAGAAACTGGAGAAAATTATTCAATAAAATCGGACAGGACTCAAGCAATGATGCGTGAGGCTAGCTAACTTTACCATCAAACCTTTTGCTTTTACTATTTTGCTATTGAAATACTGATGTGCCCTTTGCTCCACTATGGAGCTATATGATTTATATACACTCACCGGCACAAAATTTCGTCACCCAAAATTTTTGATTAAATTTGACAATTTATAACTTTATTATTTATACTCCAATTTTCAAGATTCTTGCACCAGTTTGTAGGTACATGTATTGTTATCGTTTGGTATTATTCCGGTAATACAAAAATTTTGCTTGCATGGAATTATACAGGAGGAATGGAAGCGTTGTATTTTCTCCTAACTTTAAAAAATGCTGTGGAAAAATGGAAGAGCTGAGTTTATTTCATAGTCCTGTCATATTATCCCACAGGCATCACTAAAATCTTGTTTTTTGAATTATCCGAATATCTCTCTTCTTGTAAGAGCTGTACCATATTTTTTAATAAAAACACTCATTAAATGACTCATAAAATAGAGGTTGGATTGATAAGATTGGAATGGCCCGCTTGTATCCCAGATCTCAATCCTATTGAGCATTTATGTTGCTGTAAAAAATTTTTGTGGCTGTACGACAAAGAATTCTTTAACGTCATTTTGTATTTCTTGGTCCACCTGAAAACGATCACCTTCTAACATAATTTTCGGAGGCCCAAAGATGTGCAAATCGTAGAGCGATAGACCGGAACTATAGCGTGGATAGGTACTCTAATATTCACTATGTCTTTGACTGTAGATTTTTTCACTTATTCGGTGACATAAAGTAGAGCATAGAGCATTGTCGTGCAGAAAAATGACACGCTTTTCTGGACTTTTTGCTCATATTGCTTGATAAACCTTCTTTAAAGTTTCCCTATAAAGGTTTTCGTTAATATGCACTCTAGGTCTCGAAAACTCCATGAGCAGGGGTCCTTTATAATTGAAAAACATGTTAACATGACCTTGCCGCAGAAGGTTGAAATTGGTATGGCCGCACGCTGATTAGATTTGAACGGAATGTTGACAACGAACGCCATTTTGAAGTCACTATACTTAAAATAGTAAAAAATAAAAATAATAGGAACTGATCAGTGTGATCTATGCAAACATAACTAACATTTCAGAATGTCGCATCAGTTAAGTGATTACAATTTTTTCCAAATCTAACCTGACCAAAGATGTTTCAATTATTGAACAAGCTTACCTATAGCAAGTTACTTATAGCTATCCTTTTATCCCGTCCTCTCATTTTTGCCTGTTTCTTGATTTTTTTTTATTTCTTTTATCAATTTTACTGTTTTGAATCGAGTACATCTGGTGTGTCTAAGCCGGGAACAGACACTTTAGACCTAGTATCAAAACCACATTTTTCCCTATACATACATACATATTATTTCCCATATAGATATTTCTTGATAGAGCATACTTCTCAACTAAGTCTTATGTCTTTAGTACATATTGTGAACAAAAAATAGATCGAGGCTGTCGAAGGTCAACATCTTCACTCAGTAGAAAGAGTGACGCACGACAACTACCGCGGTATAATTATGAATGAAGAATGAACAAGAAACCAGGAGATTAGAGCATGCATCGGAAAATGTGGGTCTACTTTTAACCGGATGAGGAACTTTTTCAAGAATCATAAGTTCTCTCTTTGTATAAAAGTAAGAATAAAATGTTGAATGGGTTGCATGTGAGAGTTCATTTTAAATGAAGAAAAAGACAGACGTACTCTCAATCATTTAATTGTGTACTTCCGACGACCGCCGGTTTCGCTCTCTATAGGTTGCAGAGCATCATCAGGTCAACGGTTACAAGTCACTAAATGCTACAAATAAAACTAGAGTTAGAACAATGTCTGGTTATAAAAGATGCTAAAGATCCATAAGATCAAGCCAATGTTGAACAACATACATAAAATAGTGAAAACAACAGACAAATACATATGCATGTAAAAAAGGGGGGCAGTAACAAACGTCCCCAAGCGTACAAACACATGCAGATGTATACTGTCAACAATCATGCAATTATAACGTGTCGTACTTACATTCGAATACAAGAAGCTATAACCTCATTATTCCATAACATGATGTTTCTGCTTATGATGTTTCTGCTTAAGTTATGCCCGTTGGCATAACTTAAGCAGAAACATCATGTTATGGAATAATGAGGTTATAGCTCCTTGTATCCGAATGTAAGTACGACACGTTATAATTGCATGATTGTTGACAGTATATATCTGCATGTGCTTGTAAGCTTGGGGACGTTTGTTACTGCCCCCCCATTTTACATGCATATGTATTTGTCTGCTGTTTTTACTATTTTATGTATGTTGTTCAACATTGGCTTGATCTTATGGATCTTTAGCATCTTTTATAACCAGACATTGTTCTAACTCTGGTTTTATTTGTAGCATTTAGTGACTTGTAACCGTTGACCTGATGATGCTCTGCAACCTATAGAGAGCGAAATCGGTCGTCGGAAGTACACAATTAAATGATTGAGAGTACGTCTGTCTTTTTCTTCATTTAAAAGTAAGAATGCATGCTGGGACGCTACGTCTTCTCTGTTCTTTTTTATGGTGTTTAATCGTGGACTTGGGATATAGATATGGCAAAGTACATGATGAATGACATTTTGTGGGACCAAACAATATCTAAAGTGAACAAACAGTTCATATACAATACCATACTTAAAAGTGTAATCACATATGGCAGTGAAGTTTGACCAATGTTACTAGGAACAGAAATGGACTTCTGGAGAAGAGCAGCAGGCAAATCGGGAAGAAATCTGATACCAAATGAGAGAATAGGAGAAATGATGGGAGTCACACATACAAGATGGTACGGCCATTTACAGAGAATGTGATAGGAATGGGAGAGGATAGGCTACCAAAAAGAGCACTGAATGCTAGAATGCAGGGAAAGAGACCGGTTGGAAAGCCAAGAAAGCCACAGCAAAGACACAGCAAACAGCGACGCACAAGTCCTTTTAGGAGTTCCTGTATGGAGAAGAGCAGCCACAGGCAAGCAAGGGTGGAGGCAAAAATAAAGGAGGTCAAGGCTCAATTTGGGCTGTAGTGCCGTAGAAGAAGAAGAAGAAGATTTACAGAGAATGCCAGATGTCAGAATTCCTCAACATATTTTGACGTGGACACCACAGAGAAGAACGAAGAGAGGGACGGCTGAGAAGAAGCTGGATGGAGCGAATTTAAAAAGAACTATAGTAAAGGGAAATCCCTTCAGATCTATGGTTACACAGATCAAGAAGAAAAAGATACTCCATATTTGCATTGATTTTTCGAATGCCTATAATATCATCAATAGAAAATTTCTGATCCAGACATTACAGAGTAAATAGAGTAAGTACATCCCATTTTTTCAACAAGTGGAACAAGATCTGAAAACTATGAATATTACCAACTGACATAGGAACAACAAGAGGTCACATTGGTGGAAAATCATAGAACAAACTAACTCTCACAAAGGGTTGTTAAGCTACTGATGATGACAAATTAATATTAAATAAAGATATTAAACAAGCAAATGGTGTGTAAATAATGTGAATCACAAAATTTGTTCTACTTCAGATAATTTTATATTTTTGACTAATAATTATCTCAACTAATAGTGGCTAAATATTTGTGAGATTTCCATCCATTTGAAATATTGAATAAATTTTAACTATTTATAATGGGAAATAAGCCACAACATTATTAAAAAATGATTTTTATTAACGTTTCGACGCCCAAATCGGGTGTCGTTGTCAAAATACAAAATACTACTAACATAAACAAAAATGTTGTTGCTTAGTAAAAAAATTTTTCTAATAATTTATTTAATTTGACTCATTTATATCGGCAATTCAGATACATATTATGATACATTTTAAAGTAGAAGACTTCAAAATGATATTGCCAATATTTATGAGTTGCGTTCCTGGGACGACTTTACTGAAAGATAGTTCATTCGATTACATGAAATCAACCCCAACTCAAGAATATCCGTCACACAAAAATCATAGCATGACATAGCATTTAAAAAGACAACCACATGCAACGGTGACATTAAAATTCTCGCGTTAGAGATCTCATAGTAAATCACGAGAGAAAACCAGGAAAAACCTCGTGATACTATCCCGACATCGCAAGTATTCAAGTATACTCTCAAAATTAATACCAAATTCTGACTTTACTATAATTTTGTTTAAATTATAAATAATATCAATAATACATTGACATATAAGTAATACTAAAATATAAAATATGTACTAACTCGACTATTGACTTACTAATTGTGGTATTTTCTTTCTATTGACTTCCTCTTTCAGTATGGGTATCCACATCCTACTGCATTCCACCGAGGAATTTGCGACACAATTGGTTTCGTTTAGCATAATTAGAGCTGCTTCTTTGATTTTTCTCTTTTTACTATCTGTTTCTTTCAGGACTATACTTGAATCTCTCCACTGAACTCTATGTTCATTATCCCATGCGTGTTGACATATTTGAGATCTATCAAATTCTCTATTTTTAATATAAGATTGATGTTCACTTATTCTAACGTTTAATGGTCTTGATGTTTCACCTATATAAAACTGTTCGCATTCACATGGTATTTTATAAATACAATTATTTGTTCTTTCTTGTTCATTGTTAGGTTTAGTTTTAGATAGAATAGATCTTAATGTGTTGGTTGTTTTGAATGTTGTTGAAATGTTAAATTTATTTCCTATTGTTTTAAGTTTCTCGGATAATCCTTTTATGTATGGTATTGATATTGTCCTCGTATTATTTCTTGTGAATATTGTAGGATCCCGTTCTATGTTGTTCTGTTAAATTCGATCCAATCTTGACAATTCCTTATTTATAAACGATAAAGGATAATCATTTTTTAATAAAACAGATGTTAAGAATTGTTTTTCTTCTAAAAATGAATTTTCGTTAGAACAAGTAATTTTGGCTCTATCATTGAGATCTATTCTATCTAAAACTAAACCTAAAAATGAACAAGAAAGGACAAATAATTGTATTTATAAAATACCTTGTGAATGCGAACAGTTTTATATAGGTGAAACATCAAGACCATTAAACGTTAGAATAAGTGAACATCAATCTTATATTAAAAATAGAGAATTTGATAGATCTCAAATATGTCAACACGCATGGGATAATGAACATAGAGTTCAGTGGAGAGATTCAAGTATAGTCCTGAAAGAAACAGATAGTAAAAGGAGAAAAATCAAAGAAGCGGCTCTAATTATGCTAAACGAAACCAATTGTATCGCAAATTCCTCGGTGGAATGCAGTAGGATGTGGATACCCATACTGAAAGAGGAAGTCAATAGAAAGAAAATACCACAATTAGTAAGTCAATAGTCGAGTTAGTACATATTTTATATTTTAGTATTACTTATATATCCATGTATTATTGATTTTATTTATAATTTAAACAAGATTATAGTAAAGTCAGAATTTGGTATTAATTTTGAGAGTATACTTGAATACTTGCGATGTCGGGATAGTATCACGAGGTTTTTCCTGGTTTTTCCTCGTGATTTACTATGAGATCTCTAACGCGAGAATTTTAATGTCACCGTTGCATGTGGTTGTCTTTTTAAAGACAGATAACATGCTATGATTTTTTTGTGACGGATATTCTTGAGTTGGGGTTAATTTCATGTAATCGAATGAACTATCTTTCAGTAAAGTCGTCCCAGGGACGCAACTCATAAATATTGGCCATATCATTTTAAAGTCTTCTACTTTAAAATGTATCATAATATGTATCTGAATTGCCGATATAAATGAGTCAAATTAAATAAATTATTAGAAGAATTTTTTTACTAAGCAACACCATTTTTGTTTATGTTAGTAGTATTTTGTATTTTGACAACGACACCCGATTTGGGCGTCGAAAACGTTAATAAAAATCATTTTTTAATAATGTTGTGGCTTGTTTCCCATTATAAATAGTTAAAATAGAATAAATGAAATATAATTAATTTATTATCAACTAAAAAATTGTAATCAATGTTTTGAATAAATGTGAAATCGTTATTATGTATTTGTTTGTTCTGCAGGTCGTTATAGATAATTATTACATTATACAATGTAAAATAAAATATGCAATAATTTAAATTATTTATTGAAACTAGAAATAAATATTATTATTTATTTATATTTCAAAAACGCAAATATTTTTAATTAACAGTCGGAACTTTTCGTGCGCTAACAATTTAATTAATTTACAATTAATTGGAAAATGAGCATACATACGAGTATTGATCGAGTACAGCATCACAAACTAATTAAAATATTAAAGGATAAAGGAGATGATAACCAAGACGTACGAATCAGAAAAATTATACTGGCGTGAAACAGCGACAGCTTGCATAAATAGAAATTCAACAGAAATATGTAAAATATAAAGAGGTGTCATACAGTGTTGTATACTGTCCCCACTGTTGTTTAATTTATATTCAGATAGAATATTTAAAGAAGCGCTGCATAATTTGGAATGGGGCGTGAAAATTAATGGAATTCTGATAAATACTCATTCTGTTAAATCTATAGATTTAAGTTAGTTGTTTTATTTGTTAGACTTTGTAACTAGGCACATGCCACCCTTAGATGTATTCAATTTTTGTATTTTGTCAACCTGACAGAACTTACTCTTATGTCATCCACGATTAAAAGCAGTCTCAAAATTTGTCATGCGGATTTTTCTTTGCAAATTATATCAAAAACAACGTTGGACTAGCAATAAAAAAATACAGTCCACTTCAAGAATAATTTAAGCAACAATTACAAACACATTCTGATAAATAGATATGCAGAGGATACAGTTATTTTAAGTGATGACATGAATTGACTAGAATGCCTTTTAAATGCCTCTGACACAGTGGGAAGAAAGTTTGGCCTAAGCATATTTAAACTGTTCAAAAACAAATTACATGGTGTTTAGCCGTTTGCCACATCAAGATTCACTGTTATATGTTGATAGTCATATAATTCAAAGAGTACCCAGTTTTAAATATCTTGGTTGCCATATTACTTAGTGTTGCCCAAAATCGGTCTTGGTCTTGCAGTCTTGGTCTTGTTCTTGCGTTTTCGCAAGACCAAGACCAAGACCAAAACCGCCTAATTTTAGCAAGACCAAGACCAAGACTTACCGTGCAAGACTTGAGCAAGAACAAGACTTAGCCTGCGAGACTCTTGCGTCTTGCAGTTAGAACTGAGGGTCGTTTTAGGCAGTATGTATATTAGTTCGGCTATATTCTTACATACTTTATGAGAAACAAAAAAAACTTGTAACAAAAATTTTGAAAATTGGACTTATTTCCACTACGAACAATACCATAAACATACATAGCGAGTCAAAATATCCATTTAAAGAACACTTGACAGATTTGACACGTACTCAGGTCATTATTACAATGTAAAAATAAAATATTTTGTACTTTCCTTCCCATCAGCCGACTTCTCTGAAATTAGTTGTCCGGGATAGGTCTGGATCCCGCGTATGAAAAAAAAGTTGATTAATAGCAAGCTGAAAATTTGTTAATAGCTTAAGGGTGTTTAGTCAGACAAACTTTGATATATGGGAACACTGGAACAAAGGAAGTTTTAATTGTGGAACAGTTTAAAAATTTGGAACGGTCAGACCACGAAAACGTCACATATATTTTATCCGACAGAACTTCCAATTGATTTGTTACCCTTTCATTAAACTCTCATGCAAAAATCAGGCTGCTATTTATCACCAAACGGGCATGATAATGAGTGGAACACGTAGAACATGTTAAATGACAGGAATTATGACAGGTGATAAATAGCAGTCTCATTTTTGCATGAGAGTTTAATGAAAGGGTAACAAATCAATTGGAAGTTCTGTCGGACAAAATACATGTGACGTTTTCGTGGTCTAACCGTTCCAAATTTTTAACCTGTTCCACAATTAAAACTTCCCCTGTTCCAGTGTTCCCATATATCAAAGTTTGTCCGAATAGACACCCTTAAGCTCTTAACAAATTTTCAGCTTGCTATTAATTAACTTTTTTTTCATACGCGGGATCCAGACCTATTATGAAAATAGTCGCTTTCTAATCATAACATAACATTCTTGCTTTGCGACGCCGGTAGTAATATCAAATATCGTATCCAAACTTTTTAAAAATATGTCACCTTGCTGATAAAAAATATACCTAATAAATTTAATCTTATCGGTATATAGAATAGTAAGACTATTATGTATTGTTTTTGCTGAATGTGCTATGACATATGTTATGAGATCACTGGGTTACACAAATTTTCCGAAACAGGGCGACTATTATTTAAAAGTATGATTACGAGACAAAAGAACAGTGTAAATAAAATACCGAAATTAACGATATACACTTCTCCAAAAAATTTACTCACCACCTTAAAAATAGGTCATTGTTAATGTCTTGAATTTCCTAAGCCTGTTGTTCGATTTAAGTGATTTTTAATATGTTGTCTTATTTTTATAAATACCGCTGTGTAATATTGTTGCTAGACAGGTCAATTATTATTGTCACTGTAGACCGGGTGTACCAATAAAAGTGTGTTTTTTCACAGAGCTAGCATCACTCAGATAACCTCATATTTTCGCTTATATTGGACATTACATTAGCTTATATTGGATAATAAAATACACTACTACTACTATTACTATCGGTTTACAGCGTTCTTCGACGCCTTCCGACTCCTAACCGCCATTCTTCTCTGTTTAACCATAGACCTGGAGGGATTTCTCTTTCCTCTAGTTCTTTTTCAATTACCTCCCTCCAGATTCTTCTCGGCCTTCCTCTTTTTCTTCTCCCTTGTGGTGTCCATGCAGAAATCTGCTTAGGGATCCTGTCATCTGTCATACTAGTTGTTTTGTTTTTATGTCATCAATTATTGTAGGTGTGACTCCCATCATTTCTCGTATTCTCTCATTTGGTATCCGATCTCTTCTTGATTTGCCTGCTGCTCTTCTCCAGAAGTCCATTTCTGTTACATACTAGTAGCATTTTCTCCGTTCTTTGTTTCAGTGGCCAAACTTCACTGCCATATGTGATTATACTTTTAAGTATGCTATTGTATATGAGCTGTTTGTTCGCTTTAGATATTGTCTGGTCCCACAAAATGCCGTTCATCATGGATATGGCTTTTCTACCCTGTATTAATATAATAAAATATATAAGTTTCTAATAAACTTTAGTTAGTTAGAACATAGGCACGGATTACTTAGATCATGAGTTCAAACTCCACCCGGTATCAGTAGTTGTCTAGATCAGTAATTCTCAATCTTTTTGAGTCATGAACCACAAAATACTTTTTATTATTTTGGTTACCAACTAACTGAAATAGGTATCTAGCTAGGTAATCTAATTAAGTATAATAATAATTGTGGTTTTGATTTTAGATGTGTTTGCGTTTTGTGTACCACCGCAAATAATGATATGTACCACCAGTGGTACATGCACCCCAAATTGAGAACCGCTGGTCTAGATATTTATTAATTTGGCTGATCTTTACTATGGCTATGAAATTCTAGCTTAAAATGTACATCTCTGTCACGTTGTTCAAAGATATGTAATAGGCTAATAGGCAACTGCGAGACTTGCAAGACTCTTGCTGCAAGACCAAGACCAAGACCAAGACCGGGAGCGCAATACCAAGAACAAGACCAGGTGTACTGGCGCAAGACCAAGACCAAGACTGTCTAAGTCTCGTCTTTGTCTTGCATTTGGGCAACACTAATATTACTGAACAACTAGATAAAAAAAAGAGATAAAATGTAGAATCGAGATAGCCCGCACAACATTTTTAAAATTGAGATAATTTTTCTGTAATGATAAATGTGACTTATGATAAATGATAAACTTGCAACTTCAACTTCGAAAGCGCATGATTAAATGTTACATTTGGTCAGTCCTCTTATACTGTGTCGCAGCATGGATATTAAAAATACCATTAATCTTTTGGAGGCTTTTGAAATGTGGCTGCACATACCTACACTAACAATACCATGGATGGTTATGCTAACAAATGTAGCAGTCCTGAGCAAATGCTGATCGCGAGCTTGTAACAAATAAGAAAGAAGACTCCTGTTGGAGTGAAAGTAAAGTGGATGATAACAGAAGTCAAGAAATGAATTTGACTAGATGTAAGCTATTGGAACAAAAATGAAGGGGGGGGGGTGAGGTGGCTTCTACGTTGAGAAGCCGAAGTAATAAAAATACTAAGAAAAAGCTGAAGTAGGAAGATACTACTTTTTGCAGTAGTACTTGTATGGGGGGAATAATGATGAGATGGTGAAGTTGAGGAAAGGGGAACTAAGAGGGATAGAAGTAGAAGTATGAAGAGACGGAGGCAAACGGAATGGAATGGCTAGCAAGAGATGCAAGAGAACGACAACTTGACACTCAAGGATGGATATGGCTCATTTGCATGCCTGTCGAAGACGGTAGCTCAAAGTAGATAATGATGATGACTAGAAAAGGTAAATATTATGATAAGAATGATGTACTGAAAATGTATAGAGATGAATAAGTGCTAAAGAAGAACCAATTAAATAAAACTAACAAATCATGGGCGCCAAGAAAATGATCTTCGATCACTCTCCCAGGTATCTTACACTGCTGTCAAATATTAAATATAATAAATATATGAGTAAATGTAAATATAAAGGAAATAAGAATAAATGGTATGCAAAATAAATAAACATTTATTAAAATTAACTACCAGATTTTTAACAATCTCTGAGTTAAATCAAATTGAATATAATGTGACTTTAAAATGACAAAGTTATACAAACAGGACATACAATATAACAACAGTCCTGTTATATGTACGTTACAAAATGATATACCTCTTACTTACATATAGGGTACAACTCACATGAGACTAATATAAATAAATAAATAAGCACAAGCCTGACAAAGAGGAAAGCAATATAATGAATTAATCAAAACTAATGAATGAAATTGATGCGAAGAAATATAGTATACAACCTACTTGAATTGACCGAATGAATGAAGATAAGTTAAATAACACAAAATATTAGGGAAACAAGCAACTAATAAAACCTAAATTTATATAATGCCATGAAATCGACCTAAATAAACAATAAAATATAAAAAGTGATACCTTTTGGGCAATTAGGCAGAGCTCAACGTACAGTACCGCAAAATTATACATGAGTTTGGGAACTTAATACCATAATATACAAATATGTTATATAAAAAGGTAAGCTAAATCTGAAAAAAAATTAATAAACAGTGCATTAAACCAAAACGTATGAGATAAAGACACAATAGTTAATAATATCACCAACTGATTCCCAAACAAATACTTTCATCGAACGACTTCAAGATAAAGTTCGATGCTGCAATCCAATAAATGAGCACACGGAGAGTGCTAACCTGTTCTATCCGTAGGTGCAGGTGGAAAGATGACAGAAAATGGGACTGGAACGCCTCATAGCTTGTTCCCAAATTGACATATTCCCTGATTGACTTGGCTGTGGCTCTCTCAGAGCTTCTCGAGATGTTTAAAGGGTATGCATTCGTATATTTCTTCCAAATGGCTAAAAACATATCCTTCGTTTTATTTCTCATATAAACCGGTGAGCAAAAAATAAAGAGAAGAAGAAATAAGTAGATGAGAAAAACCTTTTTAGAAGAAATAATACAGAAAAAGCGACCATTAAATGGAGCAAAAACTAATCTCAGGTAACCTTGAACTATTTTGGGTGTGAAGATATGAACAAATAATGACATTGAATTTGAAATTTGAATATGATTTATCTGAGAGAATATGATATTTCGCTCATTAAATGCAACAATGTCATATCTCAAAAAACTTACTTTCGAGAAAATTCAATTTTAAGTTTTGGATGCTGCTAAAAAAATTTTTAATTTATTGAAAAAAAAATGCTTAAAACCATTAGACAATGTGATTGTTTTGTCTAAGAATCAATTGAAAAAAAAAGAGTTTTTTAATTTTAAGGGTTAATAAGATCAAATTATTAAAAAATGTTCCATTTTGTGACGTTATTGTCACTTAAATGCATTTGTAAAAGAGGTACAAATTGAAATATGATGATCTTGTCATTATTTAAACACAGTTTTTGGCAAATAATTTTAATATGTCAACTTGTTAAAAACAAGAAGTTACAAAATAAGAAAACTACAAATAAAAATACAGTTCAAGAAACATTAATAAAATATTTTGGCTTAGATATTTTAATGAAAATACGCATGTTTCGCAAAGGTCTTTCTTGGGTGTAAAGAAAGAAATATTAAATTCTTTGACAAAAACTTCATGGAAAATTGCGTAACTTGCAAAAGGTCTATTTCTTTGTTTACAGATTTCAATATAGTCTCTATGAATATCTGCCAATGAGCGGCTACCATCAATAAATATTCGGGATGTATTGGCGCGAGTAATAACTTTCAATTCTTGGGATTGATGTTATGTGCTGTCTAATATCTTCCCGAATTTCTGGATTTAGCGATTTCTGGTTTCCGTGTCTTCCACATTTGTCCGAATCAAGGAGGACCTCTAAAACTTTATTCCGTTTTTCTTGCACAGTTCTTATTATGCGATCAGGTATGTCCAAAGTATTTGCAAAAAATACTTTGCAAACTCGAATCTACTTACCTTCTTTTACAAAATAGTATGCGTTGTTTTTGTCTCTGGGTTTTCTTGTACCTCCGACACGAATATACCGATATTGGGGTACAACTGGTACCAACAGTTTGTTAATATACTCTCTCTGTTTTTGAAATTCACCGAGTGACCAATAGCTTAAAAAAATCTGTATTCCCTCCTTTTCGGTAAATTTAGATGGACACTTGAGTTTACAATCTTTGCACGGATACCTTACTTGTCTTTTTTGTCTCATCTTTTTGTTTTTTGAATGAGTTTGGTAGGCTTCACCACAACTTCTCATTTTTTTTTGTAAGATTTCTCTTCCAGTTTTTAGTATTCCGTTGACGTTTCTTGCCTTTCTTTGGGGGTGTAACAAGAATAGGAATGTCTTGGTTTGCTGATAAGGTTTGATTAGGCTCATTATTACCGTCGTCGTGGTTTTCTTTATCACACTCTTCTGATTCTTCATCACTCTTTGGTACATAGTTATGATCGTTAATTATGTCTTCACAATCTTCAGAGGACGAAGAAGAGCTACTACTACTGGAAGACCTACTAGAACACCTACTACAACAGCTGCTTGAAGATGATGAAGAACTTGTTGACTTAGAAACTCCAGGAACAGCTATATTCTTATCACCTGTAAAAAATAATTATCTTCAAACACTATTAACTTCCAAAATCATACCATTTTTAAATTTTTTTGCATTTTTTAATTTTATATGGGAGTGACTAGGTGTCAAATAAAATACACCATTAAATCTTATACTGTTTTTTTCCATATTATAACATAAAATACGTAGGCAAACTATATTTTTTTTTATTTTAATGTTTCAGAACTAATTTTTTTATAAAAATATTTTTCCTTGTAGCACCAATATTTCTAAACCGCAACGCCGCGCCCCCTCACATTTTTCCAAAAGCTGGAACAGCCACTGAAAAAATACTTACCTAGTGTACTTGAAGATTCTTGATTTTTTACAAAAAAAACTCATTGTCCATCTCTGAAACGTTTGTTTCATATTCTTGTTTGTTTTGTTGTTCATCATTGTCGAGCATATTCTTTGGGGTACCATTTTCACATTCAAAAACAGAAACTGTGTAGTCAGACATATACTGTTCGGTCGATGCATCCTCATTGGTAGATTGCTGCTGCTTTAAAAGCTGCTGAATCTTTTTTAAGCGAAATTTAGGACATTATTACGTTGAAAGCCTAAAATAGTATATTTTTTAAATTAGATCAAATAAAACGTATTAGACAAATAAACATAATATGCAATTATTTTTGGTTTTAAATTTAAAAATTAGTAAAATTTAATGTAATCAATTGGTTGCAATCCCAAATGGAGAAAAAAGTTGTGTTTAAAGATTGACCTAACCTTAAATAAATATTATTCCTTTTAAATTTTTAAATAATATTTTGTAACAATAAAGTCATATTGTTTACAAAAACTCAGACACCTCCAGCAAAAAAAATATTAAATTCTTTGTAATAAAGTCTTAAGAAAAAATAATACACCAAACAAATATTTTTTTCAGAACAATAGCGTCATATTTTTAATTATTAAAACCTAAACGTTTATCATTTTTTGGCGAAAAAAGTACTAATTCTAAATAATGCGTTATTGAAATAAAATATTATCAAATAAAAGATCTTACCTTTAGTGAAATATCCTCATAAAACACAATAACACGTTTTTAAACAAAAGCGTAAGCACGTGCCACTTCAACTGACAAACCACAACTGAAATAAAACACTCTTGCGGTAAAAATTTAGACCTCGTCGCGGAAATACTACAATCGTTTGGCGCCATCTCTCAGTTAATTGTTAAGTTACAGATATATCGATCTAACAAAGTAAACTTTATACAATTTACTTTCTGTTAAACCACATAACTCAAAAATTCGATTTTTTGAGATATGACGTTGTTGCATTTAATGAGCGATTTGTAAAAATATATTGAATTTATAAAAATATTGGATGTTCAATAAATTTAAAACCTACAGAGAAATGATAAGTATTTCCAATATTAATTGAGAATTGCATATGTTTGGTTATGTCTAACCAAAAAATCTATTAATGTATAATTTTCCTTGAATGAATATTCAATCAACATGTAATAATCTACATAAAATCCAAATAATGAGTTGACTAAGAAGTTTAACAATGAACCTAATATATCAAATAAATGTTCCATAACAAAAAACATCCCAAGGTTAACTAAAAAAATTATTTAAAAAATAAAAATTTTACCGGCTGATTCTTATTCAGATTCCATTTGTGTTTTACACTTCTCTCCTTTTTCCAAAACAACAATTGGTAATAACTACTTTTCACTTTAAAATTAAACTGGAGATATTAAATATAAGTAATTTAGTTGAAATTATCAACCCGCCATTCGTCGAGACAGCCAACAGCCAAGTGCCGAACATTCCTCTCTCGTTCAAAGAGGAGAACGTCAAACTCTCATGGAACACGAATTAAACGTCAAGGAACGATTCAACAAGTATGTTCCGTAGACGCCGAAGTGTGAGGTCACGTAAGTAGTCCTTTACGAGAAAACTAGAGAATTTAATTATTAGGTTAAGAGAAAATAATTATGAAAATAATTAAAGAGTTCACAACTGATTTCGTAACGTCAAACCGTTACAAGCTGCTTGGCCTATTTTGGACAAGTAGTAAGGGGAGACTGATGTAATATACTTCAACTTATTACGCTGGGTAAAATCGATGGACGCAGAAGAATTGGTAGAAAACAGGCCTCTTGGTTGAAGAATATCAGAGAGTGGACAGGAATAAAGAAAGCAGAGCAACTTTTTAAACAGCTCGAGACAGAGACAGTTTTGCCATGTTAATCGCCAACGTCAAGGGGACTTGATAGGGCACGTTAAGAAGAAGAAGCATACATAATGTAGGCACAGACACGAGATACCGACGTGGTTTTTAAATGACATATTGAGGGGTCGAACAAAAAAAGTAATTTGAGAGGGCAATGAATTTTATCTTTCAATAAGACCTTTAAATGTCAGTATGTATGTCATCCATTTAATTAAATTTAATCACGTTACAATATGGGTTTTACGTTGGCATAATGACTGTTTGTACAGCTGCGGCGACTGAATAGTTTACACCCTTATCAAGTAGCCGAGTTTTAGATTTTTTCCTCGTTTAAACGTACCTTTTACGTCAATGATGTTAATTACCAGTGGCGGAGCCAGAATAGGTTGAGTAAAATCAAAAATCAAAACAAGTAAATCTATTCTACAAAATGTAATAAGTTGGAAATTATAGAAAGACGTTTTTTGAATAAAATGGAGTTAAAATAATTGACTTCGGGAATTGCCCTTGTTTTTTTTGTGCGTCATTCAAATGCATTCTAGCCATTTTGGACTAGGAATAATATTTATTTTATTTTTCAATACTCGCGAAATTTTTGACAAGTAGTTTGACATTTAGCGTATCCGAACGACAATGCGATTTTACAGTATTACAATATCAAAATGACGGTTTAAACCATTCGGTGACCGCAGCTGTATATGTACATATACACTAATCACAAAAAGTATTGCATAATTTTTGAAACAGAGAAAATGTTGAAAAATCATTTTTAATTTTTATCAGAATGTTATAATACTCGTCTATCGTCTTCTTTAGGTGCCTACAAACCCATAACATTTCAAGTTGAAAGTTTAACCGTGTTTTTGTCGAAAAAGAAAAGAACAGTAAACAAAGCGCTGTTAAAGGAGAATATTTATTTTGGACATTTGTGTTCGAGGATATAATCTGTGCACTATGCCTGCTTGAGTTTTCAATGAGGAGGTGCGTTCTTACAAAAAATGAGTAATATAACGTCAGTACAAGCAGTCCAAATTGTAGGTTTAATTGGAGATGGACGATCGCAGCAATATCTTGCTGATGTTATCGAAATACACCAATACAGCGTTTTAAGAAATTTAAGAAGATATAGAGAAAGTTGAGGATACACAAGAAGGCCAGTTCCTCGACGTCCCAGGTGCACGAACCCCGCAGTTGTTTACATCTGCAGACTGCGTTGCGCACACATCATGTTACAGCTAGAAAACTTCGAAATGATATTTCTACGGCCCGTAGTGATCGAATAAGTGCCAATTCAGTTAAAAACAGAGACATAATGCCAGCTACTGCTCCAGTGTTAACGAGGGCACACCGTATAGCACGTTTAAGTTTTGCACCAGAACATGTTGATTGGGATATTAACGATAACGACCGGGCTAATATTCTTTTTTTGGCGAGTCAAGAATTGTACTTTGTGGATCCGACAGTCCAAAGTGTTAGTTGGATCCACAAAGTGCAAATCTTGACTTATCAGTGAAAAGAATATTAGTCCAGTCGTTAATATCCCAATTGACATATTCTGGTGCAAAACTTGAACGTGCTATACGGTGTGCACTGGTTAAGAGTGAATCAGCTTAAAATTCTTCTATAGCACTACATTTCGAAAGCCTCCAGGCGATTTACATCTATTTTATTCACAGTCCATGACTCGAAACCATAAAGTAAGACCAAGAAAACGTAGCAGTGAAGTAGGCGGATCCTCAATGCCAATTTTAGGTCTCTGTTACATAATACATAGCTTGGACATCCTTCTAAAATCGGGCCTGGCCTGCTTTATCCTAGATCTAATTGGTATATGAAATGTAAAAAGCATGTACAAACCAGGATGATTAAAAATGTCGAAGCAGAAAAATTGAGTCTGAAAGTTTATATTAAACAGTGTAGGTATAATGGACTGCATCTCCATTTTGTTTCATATTATTTTCAGATAACATTTTTCTTTTTTTATATGTTTATAATTCCTTCTAGACCTTATTTATCAGCTTCCTTCACCGTCAATCATACGTCAAATAAAGGTAAAACTATCGGGAACGTAATTAACTGTACAGTAGAGGCTCTTGAATATTAAATACAGGTTCTAATACACACTTAAATTTTTCCTCTGGGACGTTTTCTTCGATAGATCTTAGCTTTAGTGATCCCAAATCTGCACCTTTACTAACTTGGAAAGTCTCTGATGACCTTTATGATAGCAATCATTATTCTATTCTCCTATCATCTAATATTCCCAATACTGAACAAACTCTGCCCAGAAGCTACTGGCGACTTAAAAATGATGACTGGACAATTTATACATCCCAACCAGATATCGCCTTTCCTTCTCTCATACTATCAGATAATATTGATAATAACATATCATTAATTACAGACATCATACTTTCAGCTGCCAATTTGCACATTGGCAAAAGTACTATGTCACATAAACAAAAAAGAGTTCCTTGGTGGAATACCTCATGCCAAAGCTCTGTAGACCAACATAAGGTGGCACTAAAAAATTATCGAAAAAATAACAACCTCGAAAATCTCACAACATTAAAAAAAAGCTAGAGCCAAGTCACGGTTCATTATAAAACAAAGTAAAAAATCTTCCTGGAGAAACTATGTATTTTCTATTAACGAAAATACCAATCCTACTGATCTCTGGAAAAAAATACGCCTAATTCAAGGCATCAATACAAACACTAAAATCTCTAGTCTTACCTCAAATAATATTACTATCAGTGATAATCAAGAAATTGGCGAAACCCTAGCAAAACACTTTGATACAAAATTTAAAAGCAAAATAAATTCTTCTTTACCTGAGCCATTAGTCAACACTCAACACCCTTCCTCCATGCTCTTCTGAAACAGCTAAGGATATTACTTATCTGAATTCGCCGTTCTTTTACGCAGAACTTACCTCGGTCATTAAAATTTTAAAAACACTTCTGCTGGCCCCGACGATATTCCTTATATCTTTATAAAAAAAACTATCCAACTTAGGTCTCCTTAAACTTCTTTAAATGTTTAATTTAATCTGGTCATCCAACAAATTTCCCAACCAGTGGCGAATCTCAATTATAATACCCATTAAAAAACCTAACATAGCTCGCTCGTCATCCAGTGCTTATAGACCAATATCACTGACTTGCACCATGTGCAAAATCTTAGAAAAAATGATTAATAAAAGACTTATATGGTTCTTAAACAATTATAACATAATTACCAAAGGACAGTCAAGATTCCGACGAAATCGCTCAACTCAAGATAATCTAATACTTCTCCAAAGTCATATTTCTGATGCTTTCAACAAAAGTCAGGAAGTCGTCGCTGCTATATTTGATGTCGAAGGCGCCTTTGATACTATTAGCAGGCAATCTATACTGAACAAACTAACCCTTTATAATATCAAGGGTAACATATTCAATTTTATACAAAATTTCTTATCATTTCGATCGTTTAGAGTGTCTGTCAATGGTATCTTTTCAACAGTTCACACTCAAACCGATGGGGTACCACAAGGATCAGTATTAAGCCCAACTCTTTTTAATCTAGCAATAAGTGATTTATGCTCTGATATAATTTCCCCCATTAGGCATGTCTTGTGTGCAGACGATCTAATAATTTACTGCCACGGACGATCTATCTCTACAAGTTCAAAGCTCATTCAATCCGCAGTAGATACCCTCATTAAGAAAACAAGCTCCATAGGCTTATCATTATCATATACAAAATCAAAAATAATAAAATTTAGTAGACGACCACCATCACTATCTCCTAGTATTACGATTGACAAAGCTTACCTTCCCGTTGTCAGAGAATGTAAAATACTCGGTTTAACTTTTGACTCACGACTTACCTGGACGCAACATATTTTAGAAATAAAAGGTGAAGCTTACAAAAGACTAAATATGATCAAAACTCTTTCACACTATCAATGGGGTGCAGATGAAAATTCCCTTCTGAAGATATATAGATCTGTTATTCGCTCCAAACTGGATTATGGTTCTTATATATACATTTCTGCTTCTAAAACATATCTTAACCTCTTAAATTCAATACATAATACAGCTCTCCGCATTTGTATAGGAGCTTTCCGATCTAGTCCCGTAGAGAACTTATATTGTGAAGCAAATGAACCCCCCTTTGGATTAGGCGGGAGTAGCTGCTGCTATCCTACGCAGTATCTGCGTCTTCTAATCCCTCTAACCCAGTATATCCTCTTTTTGTATCATCCGGAAACTGCATGACCACTCTAAATTACCTTCATTAAAACCCGTCCCACTAATTTTGGCGCAGTTACTTGATGCCATTTCTCTATCACAAATAATTCCACTTCTCCCAACCCCTTATCCTCCTTGGTCTATAGTCATTCCTCATATTAACACATCACTCTTAAGATACGATAAATTTACAACTCCGAGGGAACTCATTAGGAACAGTTTTAAAGAAATGAGCTCTACAAAAAAATACGACTTAGTTCTGTATACTGACGCTTCAAAAAATGATACAGGGGTAGGCTGTTCTGTTACAACGTCACATAATCTTATCACGGCATGCCTTATCCCCTCCTTTTGTAGCGTTCATACTGGCGAATTATTCAGCATACTTCAAGCTATCAAAAACATTTCTCCATCAAATAAGCAAGTTGCTATATGCACTGACTCTCTTGCTTCAATCCAGTCTATCCAAAATATTCACTGATCATCCTATTGTCCAAAAGATCCATGACCATTACCAAAGTATCCTTTCCCAAAATAGAACAGTTACTCTGATCTGGCTACCATCTCATATTGGAATAAAAGGTAATGAGCTTGCAGACCACCATGCCAAGATTGCCTCAACATCATCTGTTAACGCCGATAACATTCAAATTAGCAAGGATTTAAAAGCTCACATTAAAAGAAGAACAAGAGCCCGATGGCAACAACACAGGGACACCAACTGCTCAGGTTTACATCAAATTCAACCGTTAATCGATAATCCTCCTATTTTTGGACCTACAAATTTGTCTAGAAGAGATCTTGTCGTGGCAAGACGACTCCGTATCGGGCATACAAAATTAACACATGGTTACCTGATGTCATCCAGCAATCGACCTAATTGTGAAAGCTGTCAATTACAACTGACAGTGAATCATATTCTCACCGAATGCCTCCAATATTCTGCCAGAAGACTATTTTTCCACCTCAAAGACAATAACGAGACATACTAAGTAATGCGGATCAAATCAAATGCGTCATAAAATTTCTAAAAGACATTCAGTTGTATTATAAAATATAATTTTCATTGTACCATATTTTTTGCAATGTGTAACATATTATTTATTGTAATATTGTTGTAACCGTTCTTGTGCAAGTGGCCTTAGTAGCCGAGCACATTAATTAAAAAAAATCCTTTTTGATCAAACCTTAGTTTACTTTAAACAACAAAGTGATGTAAACAAGTTTGCAAAAAACGATAAATCAAATTCATATATGTATTCTTAGAATGTTAAACTAAAATTATTATATAAGTGATTTCATAACAAAAAATAATGTCAAAAGCAAAACATAATATTTAAGTAGAATTTTTGATTATCCATGAAACTTTAGACTAAATTATCTTAGAAGTACATTAAATTGACTCGTTGAAACGTAAAGTGGCGTAAAGTGGTGTACGTTACGTTTACGTTTCAGTGAAATACACTTTAGGTTTAGTATTACAAGTTCTGTTGATTGTAAAGTTGGCTGTACTAAGACAAATTTTGACTGTACCTCTCAATTACAAACAAAACATTTAAGTTTTTACTAAACTTGTTCTGTTGCGTTCAATAAACATAATATGATATTTAGTTACTCCTTACAATATATCGCACCTTTAATAAAAAAAAAGGAATAACTCAAAAAACACAGTTTGTGGGAATTTGCAGTCAAAGTTTTTAAGTTTTGCACAGTACAGGTTAAAAATTAATTTCACAAAAATCATACGGGTTAGGCCGATGCCACATTATGCGTTTTGACCGGATGCGTTTCCGCCGCATCCGGTGAAAACGCATAGTGTGACAGATCGGTCCGGTTGCGTTGGAAACGGATGCGTTTTGAGTCATCGGTACGCGCTTACAAACCGCACCAGACTAAACGCATAGTGTGACAGGTCGGTCCGGTTGCGTTGGAAACGGATGCGTTTTCACCGCATCCGGTCAAAACGCATAATGTGGCATCGGCCTTAGAGGAATTCTAAAGGTTGGTGTGTAGAGTTTAATTAGTAAGCTCTTAGATTTTAGTAAATGCTAATCCTCTTGTCTATTGTTAAGGGTTCAAATGTGTTGTTCTTTTGATAGTTTATAGTTATTTCACTTTATGATTAAACATATATTCTGCGCCGATGAAATAATTCTACATGATGCTCTTTTATTGCTAAATGAACTGTCATGTAAAATTAACAATTAGGTTTGTTGCAGTTTTGATGTAAAAACTTTGAGTTGACACTGAATTAATCCTAGTTGTTTCTATATTTTCTTAAACACAAAATGAATTTTCGTTTTCTTTATAATAAAATACTGATTATTCGTTTATTTATCTTTATTAACAAAATTGCCTGATTACAAAATTAAACTAAAACATAAGTAACATTATAATAATACAATGAAAAGATGTTAATACATTTTAAAAACTAAACCGAAAATATAAAATAGATGGTTTCAAGAAACTTGTGTGGCTACTCTCAAATATGGCACAACGTTTATCTTAGAATTATGAATTTAAAAAACGATTAAATTATTGAATTATAAAATTGGGAGTAAAAAGAAGGAATCAATCCTTTAGATAGCAATGCTTGCAAATCTTTCCGTTTGTTTGTACTCAATTTTTGTTTTTCTGTATAGGCGGGTTTGAGTGCTATTTCCGTTATCGATCCTATTTTTTTTTGTTTGTTCCTTACATCTACCTGTTTATAAGTCTCATCCTTGTATGATGTCTTATAAAAAAATATGTAGGATTATCTTTGTTCACTTGTATTGCTTTGATTTCGTTTCAGTTAACATTTTCTCCCTCAGTATTAATTGTAAAGTTATACCTCAATTCTTCTTGCAAACCTATTAAATCATAAAATGATTGGTAATAATTCATCTCGCGCACAATTAAAGGTGGGTTCGATTTTCTAGCATTCCTTCTTAAAGTTACATATTGGTCTGGAGTGTAAATAGATCCAGATTTCAAGCTCTTTTTAACTTCTTTCTCAATAAGACTGTGCACACTATCGGCTTCGTTCTGACTGTGGCCCTTTATTAAAAATTTATGTGTCATTTTCTTAATTTTTAACGTGTACACAGCGAATAAATACAGCGACGTTATATACTTATTCTTGTTTTGACCACAGCAATTGTCTGAATAGAATATGACTTCTTTTTCACCATCGCCCTCTTCACTTATATTTTTTAAATAGGCCCATATGCAAGAACCGATTTCTATGGAGCCTCGTTTTGCATCACATTTAGATCAAAAATAACAGTGTACATTTTTATATGCCTGCTTAGATTCTTTCTGTCAGTTCCGACACCGTTAAATTGTAACAGTTCAGTTTTGATTTATAATAAAATGAAGAAGACTGACCTGTATCACATTGCAGCACAGCTAGCTACTCTTACATTTTGGCTGATTTTGTTTCGGTCATTTAATTTCTCAGCCCTACTCCAGTTTTTTTTCCTAAATTTGATTTATATTTTTGCTCCAGGTCTTTATTTTCATTAACACTGGAATTGTTGTAGGTATTACACAGATCGCATTGATCTTTTTTTTTTTTGGTTGGAAGAAACCGATATTAAATTCAGTAGTAAATATTTTATAATAGGTAATATATGTAAGAATTTCTTTATTGTTCCGCTCTTGTTCTAATTTAAAATCATTGCATAAATCTTTGATGGTTTTGCTGCCTTCTATGTTTTCTCTTGAAGTAGAAGCGCATAGGCAGTGAGATTCAACCCTTGGTATAGAATTAATATGCCCCTTGATGTTGGTTATCAGTTCGGGATTATTTTTTCTGTGCTTGCCATGTTTTCCTCTTAAATCATCCAGTGCAAAACCACTTGCATCAATCTTAGTCTGTATTGTAAAAATCATGCGGTCAGAAATATCTAAGGTTGATTTAAAAAATGTTTTGCACACTCTAATTTTGACATCATTTATAACAAAATGGAAAGCCTGGTTGCAGCGCCTAGGATTCTTAGCGTTTGTGTACCTGTACTTAGGTTGAATATCGTCCATACAAGAATTTATGTATGCTCTTTGCTTAAGCAAACTGCCCAATTCCCAGAACTTGCAAAAATACCATATCTGTTTGCTGTATTGATATTCTCGGAGCACTTAAGTCTGCACTTTTCGGTACATGGCTCTTTCAGACAACGAGCGGGGATAGTTTTTTTTTAATTTTTTGACATAGATACGTAAGTTTACTATTATTACGTAAGATACTATTACTGTTTGGTAGAAACAAGTAAAAGCCTTAGTTTATAATAAAAAAATGTGTATTTATACATATATTAAAGTAATTCAAATTGAAACTGACTTCTTCCGTAGTTTCACATTTATTATTAACGGGTTTTTCATTGATGGAATTATTATCCAATGAGGAATTTTTCGCTACTAATCCAAGTATTTTTGTGCTGTAGACTTGAAGACGACACTCTAAAACAAGAGTATAAATATTATACCGGTTAGTTAGACAAGAAGCTGATAGTCAACAAGAATCTAATTAAATTGGATTATCAAAAAATAAGTACATAAGTATCAATGCGAACATCAAACCATTGCATATTAAAAGTATTATTACTATTACAATAATTATTGTTGATTTTATAATAAAGTAAAACCAGTCAAAAACGTGAAGGTTTCTAACTACCTATCTAATAAAATAATAGTAGAATATTGAAATAATACTTATTGTACTTTAGTAATTTTTAAAATTTTTAATTAGAAACTGCATAAAGTTGAAATAATACGGCACATAATAAGAAATAATTTCTACTAAAATGAACTAACTCATAAATGAACTAACAAATCTTCAACTAGTTTTCTAATAAAGTGAAATGAATCTGAAAGAATACACTTTTCTAAAAAGCGATAGCAAATAATATACTTACTCGTTAGTAAAACACAGAATTGTTTCGTATTGTATCACTTTCTTTGAAAATACCGGATATCTTACCACCAAACACAGCCGGAGTATAACTGAATTCCACCACTTCACGAGTACCGGTTTGTGCAAAGGCGTTAGTAAAAAAGAGCGGGAAAATCATGTATCACTCTCATTTTCATCATTTTAACCTGGCTGTTAAACGGAACAGGTTCTTCTCGTCTAATTATTTCACTTTATGATTAAATCCACGTTTCAAAGGCGTTAAGTTGTGTCATGTCTCTAGATTTAACGTCCATGATTCCACTCCATAGTATAGTACACTGTATACGTAACATTTTGATCTTCAGTTTCCATTTATTGATATGTTAGTTATTAAATGCAGCATAAGGTATATCGTTTTTTATGTAATGGTATTATATATTCCTGATAAGTTAAGTTTATTAGATTTTGAATTTTTCTTTGAATCTTTAGAGCAACTTGATTATTTGAATGATAATTTTGTGATTATTTTGGGAGATTTTAATGCGCCTAAATTTATTGAGAATGACATATCGGATAGAAAAACTGCAGCAATTTTAAATTTATTTAATACTAATAACTTGGATCAATATAATAATATAAAAAATACACTTGAACGAATACTTGATTTGATAGCATCCAATATAAAATGTACTGTGTCTCACGATGATTTGCCTCTTGTAGCTGAGGATGATCATCATCCGGCTCTACTAATAAATTTTAACAACATATTTTCTAAAGAAGTAACGTTTATTCCAAATTCACTTGATAAAGCTTATAATTTTAGGAATGCAGATTTTGTTAACTTATATTCAAGTATCCTACAGAGTGATTGGAGTTTTATCGAATGCTGCGACGAAGTAGATATTGCTGTACAAACTTTTTATAATAAAATTTATGACATTTTTGATAAGCATATTCCGGTTTACAAAAATCATGCTCATAAATATCCACCTTGGTTTGATTCCGAGATTATAAAAAACATAAAACTAAAAGTTAAATTCCGACGCAAATATAAAAAATCTAAGATTCATTCCGATTTTATTGAGTTTAAAAGATTACGACGACTAATAAAATATCAGGTCAAGGTGGCATATGACAATTAGTTGGAGGATATTCAAACAAATATTTCTCAAGACAAAACTAAGTTCTGGTCTTACATTCACTCTAGAAATAAATCATCACGAATTCCTGGAAACATGAGTTTTGAGGGAAGTGATTACAAAGATCCGCAAGCCATAGTGAATGCTTTTGCGGAATTTTTCAGTAGTGTTTATTTAGTTTCTGATGATGAAGGTGGTTGCAATTATCCAATAAACCCATATATGACATCAATTAATTTTCAATCGGTTACAGAGGATGAAATAAATGCTGCTATCAGAAAGTTAAAAGATAAGATGACATCAGGCCCTGACAAGATTCCCTCGTTTCTTATTAAAGATTGCGCTGGTGCATTTGTCATACCTTTAACCAAGATTATAAACTTATCTATACAACAAATGAAGTATCCAGAACTATGGAAGGAAGCAAGGGTGTGTCCGATATTTAAGGCTGGGGTGAAGTCAGAAATAGAAAACTATAGAGCTGTCTCTATTTTATCTAATTTTTCAAAGGTTTTCGAAATCGTATTATATAATAGGATCTTATCTTCTGTTCAACTTTATATTTCATCTCATCAGCATGGTTTTGTTAATAAAAGATCAACTGTAACCAACTTGGTTTATTTTACCCAATATTTTTCTGAAGTTATTGACGATAATGGCCAAGTTGATGTTATATATACCGATTTTTCGAAGGCTTTTGACCGAATTGATCATGAAGTATTACTTAGCAAGCTCTCAACATTTGGTTTTACTGACAGTGCTCTTTTATTGTTAAAATCGTATCTTCAAGGAAGGATGCAGTTTGTAGCATATAATGGTTATGTCTCAGAAAAATATCTTGCTGCGTCTGGTGTGCCTCAAGGTTCCAATCTCGGTCCATTGCTCTTTCTACTATTTATTAATGACCTTCTTGAAAATATTTCATGCGAAATATTGGGCTTTGCTGACGATTTGAAAATATTTTCTACTATTAGGGAGCTGGATGATTGTAACCAACTTCAGCAGAATATAGAAATATTGGAAAATTGGTGCAACAGCAACAAATTACAACTTAACACAAAAAAATGTAAAGTAGTCACTTTTTCTAGGAAATCAAGTATATTTGTATTTAACTATAGTTGTCACGATAGAATATTAGAAAGGCAGAACACGGTTAAGGATTTGGGTGTAATTTTTGACACAAAACTCACTTTTGTGGAACATATGTGTGTTAAAGTTTCTGAAGCGTTGAAGGCTTATGGGTTTTTAATTCGCAATTGTAAGTCATTTAATAATATAAAGTCATTAACATTGCTATATTATACTTATGTCCGCTCTAAACTTGAATACGCCAGTATTGTATGGAGTCCTTTCTATGATTGTCATAACATTGCAATTGAAAGCGTTCAGAGAAAATTTCTAAAATTTTTAATGTTTAAAGTAAATGGTCTTTATCCGGCTAGAGGTATAGATAATAATTACTTGTGTGATAGTTTTAGTATGTGTAGTTTAGAATTAAGAAGAAAAGTTGCATCTTTAATTTTTTTGTACAAACTTGTTAATAATGCAATTGATTGTATTTCAATATTACAAAACATTAATTTTAATATTCCAAGGTCAAATTTAAGAACAAATGTATTATTTAGGTGTACAAGAGCTCGTACAAATATTCTATGTAAGGCTCCTATTAATGTAATGTGTAGAAATTTTAATGTTATTGGTAAGCATGGTGACATTTTTTCATGTTCTCAAAGGAACTTTATAAAAGTAGCTATTGAGTGTCTGAAATAAGCACTAATTTTTTATTTTATTTTATTTTATTTTTTTTATTAATTTATTTTCTTTTTCGGTTTGAATTTATATTAATTTTAGTCTAACTTGTATTATTAATGTTATTTTTTTTGGTACTACTGCTTAAATCTTACCTATAGGTGTTATGAATTATGTAATATTTTTATCATTGTCCTGTAAATGGGAAACTGTTCGGCAATAAAGCTATTATTATTATTATTTTGTTAGGCGTAATTTAAGAGCTAATGTTAAATCTTTGCTACATAGGACATTATTCATTTTCATAAAATTAGAACGTGCTTTTTCGATTCTGACTTTGATTTCTGCATTGTAGTCATGATTTTCTATTTTTTGTTGTAACTGTTCCTAGGTAAGTGTATTTTTTACTCTTTCGATCTGCTGACCCTCTAATATGAAGATTTCGTTAGTATTATGGTTGTTTTTACTAATTTTCATTGTTAACTAAAACTTCATTTACTCTTATGCCGACTGTTTCATCTTCCAGGGTTTCTCTAATAATCTCTTCAGAATAAGCGTTAACTAATAGAGGTGATACTATGCAGCCTTGCCTGACTTCTCTCTTTATGTTCATTTATTCATATGTTTCTTTTTAAATTCTTACTATTGTTCGCTGATTGTAATAGAGGTGTGTTTCTAGCCTTAAATCTCATTCATCTATACTTACTAAATTTAAAATCAAGATGCAGTAGAAATAAACAAACCAAGACACGTTAAATGCTACTAGAAAACTCCCGAATCATAATTTACAATGTATAAACTTTGAAAATCACGATTTGGGATCTACAATGTATATACTTTGTAAATTATGATTCGGGAGTGCTCCTAGTAGCATTTAACGTGTCTTGGTTTGTTTATTTCTACAGCATCTTGATTGTAAATTTATTATAGGTTTTTATTTTTTAGAATTGTATGTCATTCTATGGCATTATATGTATGTAAGGTTTACTTATACAAATTATAACTTCAATTATTTTGTTTTATGCTAAATAGATATGGTTATAAAAAATAGTTAGTTCAATGTTTGGAGTTTTAATGTTCTACATTCCCCAAATATCTGTGATAGTTCTATCGTTACACTATATTATGAAATAAAATAGGTATTATAATGTATGTCTCTATATGTGACGATAAGCTAAACTTTGAAGATAGGTTTTTTACCTTTCATACGAGCCCATTTGACAGAAGACTTGCTTCCGTTGCATGCCGTTCACGTAAACTGATTTATAGTCTTTTTACTACAAAAGAAATATTACGTAGGTCAAAATTTCTCACGTAAGAGCACTGTCAAGACATTATTAGAATGTGAGTTTTCATCATGGCCACGTTTATGTCATTACTTGTCAAAGATATTTTTCTTTTTTTTTGTTTACTATAAAAATAATATCTATAATTATTTATTCTAATTAATGATGTCAATTGGTTATCATTACTTGATGAAATATATTATTTAACAACAATATTATCATAGTGTAGGTATAATCAGTAAAATAGATTATTTAATAATTTTAAAACTAACTACTGCAAACCCTAAAATTCATAAGAAAACTTTCTGCTCTTTACCTAAATCTAATAATAATCTTATTTCTAATAAACCTAATCTAAGATCTAAATTTGTTAACTTACTTCTCTGCAGTTAATGATAAAAGGGAATCCCATTACATATTTCGTTCTTGTAAATAAAACAGTCCGGTGTCAGACACCGGAAGAGCTACACGTACGAGCGAAGCGGAGCAGCAGCGAGAGCAGCCGAACGAGGTGGGGGTAGCCCAACTGTGAACTTTTTAGTTCAGTTGCGAATGTAAGCGCAACAACAGTTGAGCGATACTCACTCTCCGAGGCTAGCAGTCGACGAGGAGCCAACGGTGGAAGAGGTAGCATGGCTAGCAGGAATTTTCATTCCACCACGAATGTAAGCGTGGTAGCGAAACCGCGCACTTCAAAGCCTTAGGCAAGAAGGAGAGGCAAAAGCCAGTCTACTGGATGTAGTGAACTCAGGGAATTTTATTTTTATAAGTTCTCTGAGACGCTACAGCTAGAGACTGGCTAGCGGAAGAAGCAAAAACGGGCTCGACGTGAGCCCGTTTACGGGATACTACAGTGCCTCCGTAAGGGTATCGACACTGCAAGGTGTAGTTTTTTAGAATCTACATCGGGCAGCCCCGGCTCCTAGGTCTGTAGGACGATAAAGTCAAGAGGATCCCGTACCCGGTTTTGTCTGGGTACGAGAACAACCGCGATTTGGTGCAGGGAGCCAACGCTGAAGCCGACGTGGTACCGGGCCAGTCGGCAGACAAAAAGGCTTCATCTAAAATTAGGACCATTCGCCCCCAAACCCCCACGATATCCGGAGTCAGATCTCGGTCACCCCCCCGTTCCAAGGCGCCTACCCGCCGACACATGAGAACTCTCAAATAGAAAGTACTAATCTTTTTCAGGTCCTCGACACCGACGGATACTCGACCGAAAGATGGGGAATTCCAAAAGCCCAGAAAATCAAAGAAGAAGAAGACGAAGAAAAGCGAAGACAAACAGAGCGAAACAGAGAACATGGAAGAGGATGAGGTAGATGCGGCGTGCAGAGGCACTAAGAAAAGAATTCGGACCGAGAAATCCGAGAGCGAGGACGAGAACCTGGCAAGCATGAAGGAAATGCTGAAGAAGATGAGTGACCAGATGGCAAAGAGGGAAGAAGAGATGGCCCGAGAAATGGCGAAGAGAGAAGAAGAAACGGCGAAGAAAGATAAAGTAATCGAGCGACAGAGAGACGAGATGGCAAAGATGTCAAACCGATTGGACGACCTCCTAAAGGAATTGAAGGAAACACGCAAGCTCCTTGAGAAATCCCAGCAACAGCAACCATCAAAGCTGCCCAAATCGAAGCCACAAACTGAAGCCAAGAAGCCTGGCACCGAAAAGCAGAAACCAACCGCCGAAGTAAAGAAGACTGAAAAATCGAAGAAAAAAGAAGATTTCCCGGTATGGCCATCCACCTCCAAAGATGAAGAATCGACGACATGGGACCATCAAGCCAATAATGCGATGAGGGCCAAGTCACCCCCAATAGAAATGCTCCTGCCAGCAGGACCAGTCCAACCAATCCATCCAGCTACGAGCGCAGGTGGTGGTACGCCTGCCCCGAGACGTCCCAGTGTCTCAGAGTCAGAATGTCAGATGGGAACCAACCAAGACGAAGATACCGCAGTGTTGCCTGAACAACAGGCAACACATCACCGAAAACCGCCTATAATAAAATTACAGAGCGTGAACGAGAGAGGGGCCATCCTCAGCATTGCCCAAAAGCAAAAGATCATAACGATCAACAAGATCTCCAAGAGCGGTAGGGAAACCCTAATACAAACCAAAAGCCCCGAAGATTACAGGAACATGGTTAGGATAGTGGAAGATTATGCTAAAGCATATGAAGCCAAGGACAAAACCAAAAGGCTACAATGGATAGCCTTCCCATTAGACGAGGATAGAAAACCCAGAATGGTTATGAGAGGGTTACCAACGAATACCACAGAAGAAGTAATAAAAGACGAAATGGTAGCACAATATAATATTGTCTGCCATTCAGCGAAAAACATGTTGACCAGAGCCGGCCCAAAGAGACAGCTTCCAATGTTCGTCCTGACTCTGGACCATGAGGACGTCGAGGATGCCAAGCGAATCACAAACCTGTGCCACATGAAGGTCATGGTAGAGGACCTACGAAAGACTAACGGACCAACGCAGTGCTTTAACTGTCAGGGCTTCCACCACGCCCAAAACGCGTGCCATAAAGATCCAAAGTATGTTAAGTGCGGTGAAGACCACCAAACAAAACAGTGCAAACGTGACAGAGAAGTTAAAGCAACCTGCGCTAACTGCAAGGGCAGCCATCCAACCAGCTACTGAGGATGCCCTAGGTGCCCAACATGGGGTAGACCACCACCAAGGAGGCCACAACATCAAGCACAACAACAAAGACGACCGCAAGCAACCGGGGTTTCCTACGCCCAGGCCACACAAAACGCGCAGAACAACACAGCGATCTCAGACGAAGACTACCTAGTCAGAATGGTCACCAACATAGTGACTAAGGTAGTCAAAGAAGTGATATTGGGCACCAGGGAGGCACAGAAGTAATGCTGACAGAAAGGGGATACTTGAGGATAGGCTCCTGGAATCCGGGTGGCATAACAACAAACCAGAACATCTTAGACGAAATCGCCAATAGATACGAGATGGACATCGTAGCCATACAGAAAACCAAACTTACCAACAATTTTAATCTAAAGTTTCCTGGATACGATGTATATAGGAACGACCACACAAGAAGATCAGGAGGAACAGCCATCCTAGTCAAGAAGGGAATCAAACACACAAGTGTCGCGACTCCACCACTAGTAAACATGGAGGCAACAACAATAGAAGTGAAAATGAGGCAAGGCGTAGTCAGAATAACATCAGCCTACGTAAGACCGCAAGACCCATTAATGGATGAAGACCTCGACGCGTTCCTAAATATCGACGATTCAACACTAATAATAGGAGACCTAAATGCGAGATCCCCCAACTGGAATGATAGAGCTACGAACCGAAACGGAAGAATATTAAACAGCTCCATAGAAAATAACGAAGATACAATGGCAATGGGCCCAGAAGATCCAACACACTTCCCAGGAAATAGACTACCCACACATATAGACATCGTTGTTGCAAAGAACCTAGGACTTCAATCAGAACTAACCACACTAGACGAAGGGAACACATACCATAATCCCATTCTACTAGAACTAGGAACATGGGAAGAAACAAACCAACCGAAGAGAACTAAAAAGAAAATAAAGTGGACAAATTATGAAAGATTAGTTAGTGAAGGAATAAACATAGTGCCAACTATAAACGATCCAGAACAAATAGAAGAAAAAGTCTTAGAGCTAGAAAACATCATACAAGAAGCGATTCGAAACAGCACAACGGTAGAAGAAGTCGAGATCCATACGTGAAGGTTCAAAGACATACCACAAGAAGTAAAAGATCTTATAAGGGAAAAGAACAGAGCGAAGCAAACAGCCAGAAGAACGAGAAACAGAGTAGATAAAACCTGGGCAAATACATTAAACAGAGAGGTGAAGACGGCTCTTCGACTACACCGCAGCGAAAAATGGGACAACTTCGTACAAGAGATGAAGAATCAGACTCAAATATGAAAAACGTCTGGAAACTTCAGAAAATGCTAAGAAACGACCGAAAACCCATCCCCCCATTACATGGAGCAAACGGCATGGTATACTCCATAGAAGAAAAAGCTGAGGCGATGAGGTCCACACTCGAAAGTGAATGCAGGCTAAACTTCCATGAAGACGAGGACGACGACTTCTTAGAAGAAGTCGAAAAGCAAGAAGAAAGACCAGAGGATCCAGAAGACATCATTCCCCCAACATCACCGGAAGAAATAAATGAACACATAAGAAAAAGTTCACGGAGAAAAGCGCCTGGTCTTGACGAAATATCAAATAGAGCCCTAAAATACCTTCCCAGAAGAGCTATAGTGTATTTTACGAACATAGTGAATGCGATTTTAAGATATAAAAGATTCTCAAACAGATGGAAAGAGGCCCATGTCATCATGATCCCAAAACCTGGCAAAAACCACACGTTCCCGCAGAACTAAAGGCCAATCAGCTTACTCCCAGCGATCAGCAAAGTAGTGGAAAGAATCATCCTCAGAAGACTTCAAGCGGAAACAAACAGACTAGAGATAATCCCAGAAGCTCAATTTGGATTCAGAGCAGAGCACTCCAGTGAGCTACAAGTACTCAGACTAACTGAGTACATAGCAGCTGGTTTCAACGACAAGCAGTACACTGGAGCAGCATTCCTGGACGTAAGCAAAGCTTTCGACAGAGTATGGCACAAGGGGCTCATATATAAGATGCGAGGCTATGGGTACAGCCGGGCGATGACGAGGCTGATCTCTTCGTACTTGGGCGACCGGTGCTTCAGGGTTCGAATAGGACAAGTCCTGTCCGAGCTCGGAAGCCCGGAAGCTGGTGTAACGCAGGGAGCAGTCATGTCACCCCTACTGTACACAATATACACCACAGACGTACCTAGAACTCCGGGTACCATTATGAGCCTCTATGCAGACGACACAGCGATAGCGGCCAAACATAGAAATGTAGACATAGCAGTGACCAACCTGCAAACAGCGTTAGAAGACATAGAAGAATGGAGCATAAAGTGGAAGATAGCCATAAACTCCGAGAAAAGGCAAGCGGTACTATATAAGAAAGGAAGACAACAGCCAGCAGAACAAGTGAGGATGCAGAACACCCCCATCGAGTGGAAAGACGAAGCCAAATATCTAGGAGTCATCATGGATAAAGGTTTAACCTTCAAGAAACACGTAGAAGCCACAGTCCAAAAAACCAACATGACAAGAGCAACACTCAGAGAGAGAAGCAAACTAAGCATGAAGACTAAAATAAGGCTCATAAATAGCATAATACTTCCGATATTAACGTACGCATCTCTCGCATGGGGACACATGTGCAATACAACAAAAAAGAAGATACAGGCGGTCCACAACAACAGCCTAAGAGAAGCTGCCAAAGTCCCAAAATACGTTGCCGAACGATTCCTTTTCAGAGAACTACAGCAAGTAAGAGTCACGGAGATGATGACAGACAAGGCCAGGGTAAAATTTGCAGAACTGGAACACCATCCAAGCCCAATACTGCGAGAGATGCTAAGGTACGACGCTTTCCACCGGTGGAAGCACAAACGTCCCAAACAACAAACATTGTAAAGTGGGATAAATAAATAAAATAGTGTAAACAGTGAACGGTTCGTAGCTCGAAAACAAGTGCCGAAGAAAACGTAACACACGTAGGTCCAATACCACGGTCACCTTTAAGGTAAGTCAGATATAAAAAATTTTTTTAAAAAAGGCGTAAGCCACCAAAAAAATCACAAAAACAAAAAAATCATAAAATTCTTGAGTTCCAAGCCATTGGACTGAGCTCAATAGGGCTTGGTACAATGACTTGGGGCCAAGCAAGCAATTTTAGTTCCGCGGATAAATAATTAAGAAGATAAAGGCATAGAGCGCTTCACGCTGGCCTAGTTTTTTGCATTCGATTAGGGTACCACATGGGATCTTATTACCCAGGATTCCATTGTGAAGGGCACTTGGCTACGATAGTTGTGCCCCCATCGCGCATCAGCGTGCTATGGGGGGAAAGGGATGGCCTGGGGCATTGGAGCGAGGTGGGGTGATCCCTGTTTTGAACTCGGGTCAAAACACCTCGCCCCAATGAATTGTTACACCCGAATGTACTTTTTCGATAGGGTGGACATCTCCCACAGGTCGGGTTGAATCAAATTGCTTGCTTGCTTGCATTTCGTTCCTGTTCAAAATAATCTATCAAAGAAGTATTTTGATTTGGCATATGTTTTTCAATACAGACACAAACACAATAGTGTAGGTACACAACAATAATTAAAATAGTTTTTAAATTAAGCTATATTTAATATGTAGGTATTTATAAAAACAGTACAGTGTTTTAAAGCTATATTTTGAATCAAAGTGTGTACGAAATGAAGTAAAAATTTAGCAACACACAATTGACACATCAGTAGCGTACGATTGTCTAATATATTTAAATAAAATTATTATTTTCTGGAGTATTTAACTTAATAAGAAAAAATGTTTTTGGTTTTTTAATTAATATAATTCTAAAATTCTCAACGTAATCGCGATTACGTTTTTATTATTATAATACCATGTTGACACTTTTGCAAGATCGGTCAGTTCCGTGTGGGTGTCGTATATAGCTGTGCTAGAGAAATGTCAATTTTAAATTTGATGTTTATTTACGTTAATTAACATTACAAATATTTCGGCGTATTATTAATATATTTCGACAAGAAATGAAAACCGATTGACATCATTATTTAGAATAAAGAATTAGAGATATTATTTGTACAGTAAACAAAATACAAAGAAAATATCTGACAAGTAATGACATTAACGTGGCCATGATGAAAAAAGTCACATTCTAATGATTTGGCAGTGCTCTGACGTCAGAAATTTTGACCCACGTAATATTGCTTTTGTAGTAAAAAGACTAGATAACATCTGCTTGAATCAAAATCTTATTTCGTTTGTCTGTGATTTGTTTCAATTAACCATCCAGATTTTTAGTGCAAATTGACATTGTTTAAATAAAACAAAAACTTTGTAATTTGTATGTTTTTTATCTGCATATTATCACAATCCACACATTCTGGAATCAACGCAGCATCAAGAATTTTCTTTTGCGTAGATATACATAAATCATATTCCGCATTTGTTGTACGTAAAATAATACTAGCCAGGTATTTCAATCAAAATACGCTAGAGTTTCAGAGCAAGAATAATTCACTCACAAAAATGATATCTCCCAACAACAATTCTCTGACAAGCCGAAGCGCATTTTTCATAAATGAAATAAATATTTGAAATCCTCCCTGCAATTGCATTTTTCTCCGAAACGGTTGAAAAAGAGGTGACTTGGAGCTGAAAGGGCTAATATAAAAATATTTACATTTGAGAAAATTGCCGTTGAGGTTTTTGTAAGAAATACAGTATTCGCCAAAATAAACAGTACGAAATATAAAAAAATATATTTATGAATTAATTTTTGAAGTTATTCTTCTTTAGGCGCGATTGAGAGTAAAATTTTTCATAAATCTGCGCGCATGCGCACACAGACAGTATGTAGTTTGTTTCTAATCTTTCAAGATATTATCTGTATCAGCGCAAATAAGTCATTAAAAGAATATATTAGTGTTTTTAGTAAATGTATTATTTATTATAATTTTTGTGTCTTTGAATTTCTCTTTTTCTGTAGTAAGATAATACAATATGCAGGTATAACATTTTTATCACGATACCACTCAATCTATTTATTTGCCACCGTGTTGTGTAATTATATCCGAAACTTACGTGTCAATTACAGGAGACTCGGTGGTCTAGTTGTTGAGCGTTCGGTCAGATATCGAAAGGTCCCGGGTTCTAATCCTGGACGATTCATTTTTGAAGATATTCTTCTTTAGCGGCGAATCGATTGAGGGTAAAATTTGATTGATCCGCGCGCATGCGCACACCGACAGTATGGTATTAATCGTTATACGGGCTCTGATTGGGTGTTGAAATTTTGAAATGATCTGTCAATAATTGTTCAATATGGAGGTTATCGGTAAACAAAAATATTGTATAATATTAGTTTTTATTGATGTGTGGACAGAAATAAGATAAATTTATAATTATAGTGACTTTTTAAATAGTTTTGAAAAGCCGCAGGTACGTAATTCTAAATGTTTCAGTTGGAAATACCTAATAGTTTCAATACCTACCTATTTGGAAAATGTAAACAAAATAATGTAGTTACCTATTAGTAGGCAATGCTTTAATTTACATAATCTGATTACGAACAAACTTTCTACAAATCTTCATCTCATATATCGTTTTCTTACTCTATATTTTGTTGTATTTTATTTCGACAAAAATCAAACTAATAATTTTATTAAATTCATATAAATTTATGGTGTAAACGTTTAGTTTGTGTATATTCCCACATGACGTATACGCGAATGTGGTGCAGTTTGAAATACCGTCAACTTTCGTACGGCGCGGTAGACGTGAAGTGGGTTCAAGCCCCAAGCAAGTTATTATTTTTTTATTTTTTTTATAGATTTTATGATTGTAAGTATATTGTTATATAATTTTTGAAGATATTCTTCTTTTTTGAAAGTGGTAGATAAGAAAGTTAGTTTGATTTTTAAATAAAATAAGTACAAATAACCTTTTAAGTATATTTACTTCGTTTAAATTACCTATTATATAATAAAAGAATATCTTCTTACGTGCCTACAAAGTACACACACATTCATTTTTTTTTATTTTTGGTTGTTTTAATAAAAATTTTTTGAAAGTGGTAGATAAGAAAGTTAGTTTAATATTTACATAGAATACAAATAACCTGTTAAGTATATTTACTTCGTTAAAATTATATAATAGAAGATTAACTTCTTACGTGCGTACAAATTACACACACATTCTTTTTGTTTTTAATACATATATTATATGTTCAAAACGTGCACCATGGCGTTGCAAACAAGCTTCATAACGTTTATGAAGATCATTAAACATATTTAAGAAAAGTCATCATCATCATCACACAGCCAAATTTGTCCACTGTCGGACATAGGCCTCCTCAAGATGTCTCCACCCTTCTCTGTCCTGGGCAGCTGCAATCCAGTTTGTCGCTATTCTCTTAATATCGTCGGTCGATCTGGTAGGTGGTCTACCACGACTTCGTTTGTCCGCCCTTGGCCGCCACTCTAAGATCTTCCTTGTCCATCTGTTGTCTCTCTGTCTTGCGACGTGTCCTGACCATTTCCACTTCAACTTCGTAATGCGCTTTATGATGTCTTCCACTCCAGTTCTTCGCCGTAACTCATCATTTCGTATTCTGTCTCTCAAAGTTAGGCCAAGCATGGATCTTTCCACTTTTCGTTGTGCTACTTGTAATTTTCTTATTGATGTTTTAGTCAATGCCAGTGTTTCAGATCCATAAGTAAGCACCGGAAGTACGCACTGGTTAAATGCTTTTCTTTTTAGCTTTATTGGGATCTTTTCTTTGAACACGTCTCTTAGTTTGCCATACGCTGCCCATCCTAAAGCTATTCTTCTAGCTAATTCGCATGTTTGGTTGTCTCTACTTATTTGTATCTCGTGGCCCAGATAGATGTATTTGTGAACTGTTTCGATATGGCAGTTTTCTATTGTCAGTGGTCCGCTAGGTACTAAATTGGTCATCATTTTAGTTTTCCCAAAGTTTATTTCCAACCCTACTTTTTGAGAAACTCGTTGTAGTTCTTGCAGAATTTCGTGGGCTTCCTTTAAGTCGTCGGTTATTAAAACTATATCATCTGCAAATCGTAGGTGGTTCAGCCTTTCGCCATCGACATTCAAACCTCTGTTTTCCCATTCTAACATCTAGATTGCATGCTGCATTACGGCATTGAATAGTTTTGGTGACATGTTGTCTTCTTGTCTAACTCCCCTTTTTAGTTTTATTTTTTGAGTTTGGGTATATAGGTTTATTGCTGTTGCGGCATTTGCATATACAGAGAGTCTGTAATTTGGAATAAATTTAATATCTCAAATACTCATTGTTTTTTTGAAAAATGCTCAGACCCGTCGATTAGTATTTCAAATTGTCCTTTTTGACATACAATAATAATATATACAGGGTGTCCCAATTTAGAGATATGACGTCATCGTTGATTTTCTTAAATGGCAACACTGTCATTTTGATGACTATTTTGATAGGGTGTGTAAAGTTATACACAACTGCAAAATATCAAATTTTTATTCTCTACCATTTACAAGATAATAGAAAGTAACAAAGTTATGTCTGTAATTTGGAATAAATTCAATAATTAAAATACTAATTGTTTTTTCGAAAAATGCTTAGACCCGTCGATTAGTATTTCAAATTGTCATTTTTGACATACAATGATAATGTATACAGGGTGTCCCAATTTAGAGATATGACGTCATCGTTGATTTTCTTAAATGGCAACACTATCATTTTGATAGCTATTTTGATAGGGTGTGTAAAGTTATACACAACTGCAAAATTTCAAATTTTTATTCCTTACCATTTAAAAGATAATAAAAAATATCAAAGTTATGAAAAACAAATAATCAAATAATAATTGAATTTAATTATTTCAATTAAGCAAATACTCATAATGTTGCCCTCAATTATTGTCAAATTGTCAATGGGCAACGTTATGAGCCTTAATTGAAATAATTAAATTTAATTATAATTATTATTTGATTACTTGTTTTCATAACTTTGTTATTTTTTATTATCTTGTAAATGGTACGGAATAAAAATTTGAAATTTTGCAGTTGTGTATAACTTTACACACCCTATCAAAATAGCTATCAAAATGACAGTGTTGCTATTTAAGAAAATCAACGATGACGTCATATCTCTAAATTGGGATACCCTGTATACATTATTATTGTATGTCAAATACAGTGGCGTGGGGTGACTTTTTCGAAAGGGGAAGCGATTCAATAAGGATATAAAAATATTTTCTTAAGGGTCGAGGGTCGAGCAACTTTCCACCTGATAACACTCTGATGCGCAGGGGCTCTCTATCAGCAAAGTACTTAATTATATGAGACGTCCTGCGTACAAGGACTCACACACTAAATCCGTGACGCGTGAATGCGTGACTCACTCTATTCCCGCTATTTCTAGTGACTAGTGACCTATCATTGATCTGTATTGCTAGCTCAGGCCTTGAGTCCTCGCGCCGGGCTTGGTTTTCTAAAGAAGAATCATATTAAAAAAAATATACTCCGAGGCATTTTCCACAACACATAACTTTCACTAAAATGACACTTATTTATACTCGAGGTCTATTCTCCTATCAACTTCTGATAATTGTTGAATGCAGTCTTTTTTAATGGATAATAGGGCTAACTTTCAAAGTCTGTCTTCGCTTGTTGAATTTCTTTTAAACTCTTAATTTGAAATTTTTAATGCATCTTAGTACTGCAAAACTTCGTTCAACTGATGCACTTGTGGCTGGGAAAGTTAGTAGTACTAATTCACACAACTTGACCACTTCACACAGCGACTTGTTTAAACCAGTAGTTATAAGGAAATCCCAGATTTCTGGGTATTTCTTTATCATTCATGGCAGTTGTTTCATAAATGATACTTAACTGAGAATGCAAAGCTGGGATATCAAAAAATTTTCATTATTTAATCGGAATGACATAAATTCCTCTGTGGGAAATTTTGATGAATTATAATTAGAAATATTAAGATTATATATAATTCTACAAATTTTAAATCGTTAAAATTTTGAAAGCTAGAATTCATTTGTTGTAGAATATTATCAAAAGGTCTCTTTGTTTCCTCTGTTTTCTGTCTCTCTGTCTCCGAAATTATCAATCTTCATTATTTTTCTTTCATGTTCAAACCCCATATGTTCAGTTTTATCCCAAATATTTTTAAACTGCTCTCGTTTTTTTAATTAGCGTATTAATAAAGTCATCAATTGGTCTTATACAAAATGCAATACCATTTGATTTCTGTAAAATGTCAAATAAAAGGTCAGTAAAAGGAAATATCTCTGCAAAAAATTTAAATCGAAATATTCTTTAAGCGAATGTATGTAATACCTAAGCACCCCTTAGCAGCAGTAACAATCTCACTTTCGGCAAGGCGATACGACGAGCGCTTCCATGGCATACCAAAATTCGCGCGACTAGTGGCTGCGGTCATTGAACCCTGACCAATTTTAAAAGGGACAACTGCATGACAAGCGGCGATTTTGAGATGCGCTTCTGCCAGGAGTGGACCAAATAGTTGAATTTTGTGCATATTGAGTTCGTTCGTACGCGATTAATTTTTAATATTTTTCAATGCCTATTGGCTAGGTAATATGTAGATTATTTGGATTAGGGAAAAAATTTTATTATTAAATATTAATTAATAATATATTTTCTTATATCGACGAATAAATAGGGAAGCGGCGTTTCCCCCGCTTCCATGGACTCTGGTCAAATATGACAATTTAAAATACTAATCGACGGGTCTAAGCATTTTTCAAAAAAACAATTAGTATTTTATTTATTGAATTTATTCCAAATTACAGACATAACTTTGTTATTTTCTATTATCTTGTAAATGGTAGAGAATAAAAATTTGATATTTTGCAGTTGTGTATAACTTTACAGACCCTATCAAAATAGCTATCAAAATGACATTGTTGCCATTTAAGAAAATCAACGATGACGTCATACCCCTAAATTGGGACACCCTGTATACATTATTATTGTATGTCAAAAATGACAATTTAAAATACTAATCGACGGGTCTGAGTATTTTTCAAAAAAACAATTAGTATTTGAGATATTGAATTTATGCCATATTACAGACTCTCTCTGTATATGTTGAATAATGTTGGAATATCAGTAGTCGATACTACAATCTCTCAAAGCTCTTAAGATGGCTACCATTTCGATAGTGTCAAAGGCTTTTTTGTAGTCAACAAATACTAGAACTAGCGGCCGGTTGTACTCTACAGTTTTTTCGATTAGGACCTTTAGGAAAGTTAGATGGTCATTTGTACCATACCCAGGGCGGAAACCTGCCTGTTCTCTCGGTTGGCATGTTTCTAGCTTGTTCTCAACTCTGGTAGTGATTATTCGAGCAAACAATTTATACAGGTGGTTTAGAAGACTAATTGGCCTATAGTTTTCGAGGTTTGTTTCATCTCCTTTCTTATGTATAAGGAGCGTTATATAATTATTCCATTCAGCTGGTATGGCTTGGTTTTCTAAGGATATATTGAAAAGGTGTTTGATTGCCCTGATGAGAGCAGAGCCTCCGATTTTTAGCGCGTCTGCCACTAGTCCATCCTCTCCTGGTGCTTTGTTATTTTTCATTTTCTTTAGATAGATAGATTTCTATCATGCTTTAAAGATAAAAATCTTTCATTATAGAAATCTATTATCATGCTTTAAGAAAAGTGGTTGCCGCAAATGTTGAAAATAAGTTATTATTCTTTGCCGTCATTCTTCAACAGTTTCTGGCGGATTTTCCGAGCGAAATATGGAATCCAGGAGACACCTCCAACCCAAATGGTTACTCGAGCACTGTGGAGAGGCTTTTCTACAATGGTATCAGGACGTTCAAACCCAAGGAATCGATTTTTTTGTCGATTGATGTAACCATTGAGGTGAATGGGACTTTTGTCAGAAATTCATACGTTTCTTGTGGTTGAAACTCCGTATGAGAGAAAATAATGTGCTACTAAAAAAACTATTTCTTCGGTAGACAGAACCATAATGACATATATTTTAGCCGTAACGTAATCTCAAGTTGACAACTAATGACAAGTATACCAAATACACTCAACGAAAAAGGTACGTAATATCAATAAAAATGTTAATTCAGACAACAAACGCAATACTTAAAATTTGTCTAATTCTTGGTTTTATTGGGACAACAAAACGATGTTCATCAATTCATTATTTTCGTTCGTTGAGCCAATGTATTACGTTTATTGAATGGATGAACATTCATTATGTATACCATAATATCACTTTATTGGTATTACGAACTCTGTTCACTGAGTCAATGAACACTATTTATTGATATTACGAACTCTGTTCACTGCGTCAACGAACACTATTTATTGAAACAACAACGTCGTTAATTGACCGACGAAGACTATTCGTTGTGTCAATAACAGTGTTATTTCTCCTAACGTATTTCGTTTATTTCTACAATTATTTCCGTTTATTGTTACAATTAATTCCGTTCATTCCCACAATAAATACGGTTTTTCTTACAAACAATTCTATTCATTCTTACAATCAGTTTCGTTCATTCCTACTGTGAACGTATTTTATATTAATAATTACTGAATTCAATAGCCCAATGTATGATATTAATTGATTAATAATAATTTTTTAAATCCCCCTTTTTTGTCCTTAACCTAAAGGACTTTACACTGTGTGATTTTTCATATGATTTCACTTATACAGTGTACTGGAATAAGTGTTACACTCCCCCACCCCCTTATTAACTTATTTATTTTTAGCACATAAGCAAAACGCTCGGACAGGTCGATTTTTAAAATAGTCAAAGTATATTATAACATCAATGTTTCGAACTTTATACGATCCCTCTTCAGGTGACAGGCGCGGCGTAATTTTGATTTTTTTTATGGGAAAGTACGTCATGTGGCAGCTTATTTAAAAGCGTTTGAAATAGTGATTCCAAAAATGTATGACACTTTAATCCTTTTTGAGAGCGCAGGTGCAAAATTTCGATCGAATTCTTTTTAAACGCATTCATTTTTTTTTTTGAATTCTGGGAAAACTAATAAGTATTTTTGAAAAATTTAAACGCAGAATAAAATATTACATTATTACCGAGGGCAGAAAGTCCCTTAGAATAAACAAAAAGTTTCTGTTTAATGGTATGCCTATTTGAAATTAAAAATCATACTAAATTTTCTCTTTTTCACCCCTGTGAATTATTAAAATAATCATTATAGAGGTTCTCAGGCACTTCAGACCCTCGATAATACTGTAATATTTTATTTTGCATTTAAAGTTTTAAAAATAATAATTAGTTTTCTCAGGATTCGAAAAAAATTAATACATTTAAAAATAATTCGACCGAAATTTCACGATAATAGACACACAAAAACTTCCTTCTACTACAACTACACTGAAAAACGAAATGCAATTATTATTCGGCACTTCGGTAACACAGAGAAGCTAGGGGTATCACGATAAGGAAAAGCCGTTAACTTTCAAATGGTCAAGCAAAACATTTATTGTCTCAACAACTACGATTATTGTCACAATGAACGCATTGGTTGTGGGTATTAAATGCAGTAGTAGATTGATTAATGCATTCGTTATCACAACAATCAATTTACATCTATTCAATAATCATATATTACTCTATATTAACAACATTTGCACATTGTTTTAATGAAATCTGTACGCTGTCACGATAAACCAAGATAATTGCTTGTCATCTACGAAATCAAGAACGTGAGTTGCTGCCAGAATTAACAGTATTTATTAAATATACGAAACTACGTTATTGGCTGAATAAATTGAGTGTTATTGATTAATGTACTCTAGTTATTCTCACAATTATTATTCAATCATTGTGACAATAACCAAATACATTCGTCGTCAATGTCTAAAAGTTCGTTGAAACAACAAATTAAATTGTTGTAACAACGAAATACTATTCAGTAATCACTGTTAATCAATATTACGAACTAAATTTTTTTGAGTGTATGATAAATGCAACTTGCGTGCGCAATTTCACAGCCATTTTAATTTCGGTACCTACTGTTTATTTTGGCAGATACCGTATTTTCAATTACAATGTCAAACAGTTTTAAGATTTACTGTAAAATTTAGCCCAGTGAGCAATTATTTTTGAACATATACAATAGTTTTTTATTGGAATTTAATGGAAGATCTTCACCAAAGCCAAAGAGTAAACTTAAAGGGGGGAGAATACAGAACCACACGGATGGAATACTATACATCTATAAGAAAAGCCAGGAGAGGTACTCACATGAAGAAAGAAGTGTGATGAAATTTAAAGCATACGTGTATTAGACTTCAAAAGGTGCTCTCAACAAGATTGAGAAGGAAAGGAACAACAACTGGCAGACATTCAAAAAGATTGTTAAGTATGGAAAAGAAGCATTGCCAAATAAAAACAATAAAGAGACATAAAGCACTATAGAAATGGATGGTATATATCCAGAGTTATTACAAAGTGGACTGGAGCATCTTTACTGCAGAATATGCTATGTACATACTTAGAAGTAGTGTCGCCTTCCCCTAAGTATATGAATTCCCCCTAGAATCTAAAACCTTTCTGTGACGTGTATATGTGTTTTATAGACTACAAAAAGGTATTATTTGTATAATTTATATTACAACCAAACTACCAATACTAAAGTAGATGACCAATTGACAGAGGCAGTCTCCATAGACAGAGGAGTGAAGCAGGGATGCATTCTGTCCCCGGTGTTGTTTAATAATATACTCTGAATATATATTCGATCAAGCGCTGGGAGACCTACAGGAAGGCGTATTAGTCAACGGAGTGCGTCGAAACAACATTAGATATGCCGACGATGCAGTAGTTTTTGCAGATAGTCTAGATGGTTTGCAAAGAATAATATCACGCATATCAGATATATAACTAGAGATCACGGACTTGATCTCAATACGAAAAAAATATAGTACATGGTAGTCAGTAAGGGCGAAATATTAAATACACAGCGTTTGGTTAACAAACAACCAATTGACAGGGTGGACAACTACACATACTTTCTTACCAACATAAACAGCCAATGGGACAAGTGAAATAAAACAACGCATAGGAAAGGCGAGATAAACGTTCATAATGATGAAGTATCTTTTCAGAAGTCACGATTTACCACATGCTACCAAAATCTCATCATCAGATGCTTTGTATTTTTTACGTTATTATACGGAGTAAAGGCCTAGCCACTTTCCGAAACTTCTTTAAAAAACTCGAGGCATTCGGGATGTGGCGATACAGACGCATTTTAAGAATTTCCGCATTTTTTTAAAGACGCATTTTTTAAGAATAGCCAACGAATGCGAGATTATTAAGCCCAAACTCGAATATCTCGGCTATGTTATGAGGAATGAACAGAGGTATGGCTTTGTTGCAACTCATTCTTCAGGGCAAGGTATTTGGAAAGAGAGGACCAGGAAATAACAGAATATCTTGGCTTCAAAACCTAAGAAAGTGGTTTAATACATCGACAACCGGATTATTCAGAATAGCAGCAAGCAAAGTTAGGATAACCATGCCGAGCGCCAACATCCGGACGGATAGGCACCGTAAGAAGAAGAAAGATCCTTTCCCTAATCAAACTTAACGTCTTGAAATTAATGATCTATCTAAATTTACTAGATTTGTTGTAAAAGGTATATCTTAAAATATCCTAAATAAGGGTCATATTAAGACCAAACGTTTTCGGATTAAGGAGTCCATCATCAGTGTTCTAAAAGCCAAAAAATAGCATGCCTGAGCCACCAAAATGTGTTGGGTAAAAACCCTTTAAATATGAACGGTTACGTTACGTTACATATTTATGTAATGCTTAAATGATGTTCAAGATTTACCTGGATGTTACCCAGGGCAACACAGCACTCTTCCCACGTGGTTGGAATTTTATTTGGAGAAATAAAACCTCACATATTGGATTTCAATGGCCAACTGACCTGGTCAGGGCAACATCTAGGCATATCTGGAACATCATTTAACCATTATATAAATACAACGTAACATAACCGTTCACATTTAAAGGGATTTTACCCAACACATTTTGGTGGCTCAGGCATGCTATTTTTTGGCTTTTAGAACACTGATGATGGATTACTTGTTAATCCGAAAACGTTTTGTCTTAATGTGACCCTTATTTAGGGTATTTTAAAATATACCTTTTACAACAAATCTAGTGTTTTTGTGAATTATGGTATACAGCCAGCTACAGGAAGTTTATTTTCCTCGTGGATTATCTATCTAAACGATCTATATAATTGTTACTATATGAAATAGTAAAATATTTCTACAAAACTAAAAACAATACTCAACGCAACAATCAAGCAATTCAATTGTGTTATGTAATATTATTTCAAGCAATAAAAAATAGCTAAACTCACTCCGTAGGGTGATTAACACTAAACCTGGAGAGACCGGAAAGGAATTCACTTTCCAGTATAATTGGACCAGTAATTACAGTTCAAATTGTCCTTCGGAATGGTAATTAAGCCAACGGACGCACGTATTTATGTCAAACATGATCAGTAGGGTAGCGGAGCAGATAGTGGTATACGGTAAATTATTTTATTAGCACAGAAGCAAATGTAGTGAATGGGTTCAATGTGTTTGGAAGGACACTACTCAAAATTCAAAATATTTGGAAGTATTTAGAGTTAAATGTAACTGCCGTAGGAATTTATTCATTACATGTATTTGAAAATACTCCGACGAATATCAGGGAAAAATCTGTTCCATATGGAGGGAAGCGAAAAGATAAGAAGAGCATACAATGTAGAAGACATAAATGGATGGGTGGCAAAACGGAAACAGGAGTAGACCTAACACATTAGTAGAATGACAGAGGATAGGATAGTACGAATAGCACGAGATAAGTCACCAAATGGACGAAGAAGTATTGACAGACTAAGAAAAAGATGGTGCGATAACTTAAACAATTTCTATCTAATTAGATTTCTTCGGTCCATCTTTGGACATAGGCCTCCCCAATCCTTTTCCATTCTTCTCTGTCTGTCCCTACAGTTATCCACCTAGAGCCCACGTGCTTCTTGACATCATCTGCCCATCTCATTTGTGGCCATCCTCTGCTTCGTTTATATTCCCACGGTCTCCAATTTATGATAATTTTGTTCCATCGGTCTTCTTTTTGTATTATAGTGTGTCCGGCAAATCTCCATTTCAACTTTGCAACTTCTTGTCTAACATCCCTAACTTTGGTTTTCTCTCTTATCCACTCGTTTCTCTTTTTATCCATTAGTCTTTTGTGCAACATTTGCCTTTCCATTGCTCTTTGCGTTTTTATGATCTTGTACATGTTTGCTTTCGTAAACGTCCACGTTTGGGAACCGTAAGTGAGAACACGGAGTACGCATTGATTGTATACCTTGGTCTTAAGATGTTGTGGATATCTTTTGTTTTTAAGGATGTAGCTTATTTTTCCAAATGCCGCTCATGCCAGTCTAACTCGTCTTTTGATCTCTGCTGTTTGGTTTTCCTTGTTAAGTTTTATAATTTGATCCAGATATATATATATATATATATATATATATATATATATATATATATATATATATATATATATATATATATAATCGTGAACTTGTTCTATTTCATTTTGTCCTATCCTCACTGTGATGTCCTCATCTGTATTTGTTATGATATTAGTCTTGCTGTAATTCATATTAAGTCCTATCTTTCCAGCTTCTATGTCCAGTTCTTTCATCATTTCAAACAATTCTTCTTTTTTATCGGTTATCAATACGATGTCATCGGCGTAACTTAGGTAGTTCAAGCGTTGTCCACAAATTTTTATACCTTTTTCTTCCCGTTCTAATCTTTTAAAGATATCTTCCAGAGCCTGATTGAAAAGTTTCGGTGATATTGTGTCACCCTGTCGTCCGCCTCTATTTATTTAAATTGATTGTGTTCCTTCGTATACTTTAATTGTTGTTAATTCGTATACTTGAATTGTTGTCTTTTATAACAACAATTAAAGTATACAATTAAACAATTTAGGAGGCTAATATTGAAGAAGAAGCAGGCTTTAAAGCCTACATACAAGAAGAAGAAGAAGAAGAAGAAGAAGAAGAAGAAGAAGAAGAAGAAGAAGAAGAAGAAGAAGAAGAAGAATGTATTTGGTCAAAACTGAGAGAAATTTTTAAAAGTGAGTTGCTCACGTATCTAAAGAGAAAGGTATTTTATCAGTGTGTCCTCCCAGTCCTGACATTCTTTTCTTCTTCATGTGCCGTGCTCGATTATCAAGCGTTGGCTATCAAATTGGCTATAGTAATTTTGTTAACGGCAGCTCGGAGAAGGAGGCAGCAGATCTGTCTCTCGGATTTCGGAATCATTCTCTCGGATTTTTAAGCGATAGCATTCTTCTTCGACCTGGCCCTCTTCTGCAGTCTACCTTGCCTTCTATTATTGAATGGAGTATATTTTATCTCTCTGTATATTTTATCGTTATGTCGCATAACATGGTCAGAATATTCAAGTTTTAACTTTTTAACTGTTCTGACGACCTCCGTGACTTTTCCCATCCGGTGCAAAACAACTTCGTTACGAACTCTATTCACCCAACTTATTCGTAGGATTCTCCGATACACCCAAATTTCAAAGGTTTGTAAATTCTTGAGAAGTGTATCTGTTTAAGTCCAACCTTCGACACCGTACAAAAGAGTAGAGAACACATAACATCTCACTAATCTAATTTTCAGATTCAAAGTAATGGTGTTTCCACATCAAAGTTTCTTTATCTTAAAGGATGTAGCTCTGGCCTTGTCTATAAGTATTCTAATTTCTTTGCTCATGTCCCAGTTCTCATTTAGATTACAACCAAGGTAGGTGATACTGTTAGCTCTCTAATTGTTCACCATAAGCTGTTACTACTTCCGGTTGTCTTACTGACAACCATCACCTCAGTCTTTGCGGTGTTTAGCTTGAGTCCATATTCATATTCATTACACGTTGTGGTAATCATATTAATCAGATGTTGAAATTTTTCGTAATTGCTCGCAATTAACACCATGTCATCCGCGTGTCTCAAATTATTAATGTTGACGCCCTTCATTTTGATACAGCATTGAAGATTATCCACTGCTTTATTGAAAACAAACTCAGAATAGATGACAAATATTAGTGGGGACAAAATGCAGCCCTGCCATATTCCTCGTCGTATTTGAAGTTCTTCAAAATTGTCCCGGCAAATCCTGATTTTTGATGAAAGATTTTTAATAATCTCCTGAAATAAAAGTCTTTATCATTAATACCCACCTTCTGAAAAATGGCAATCATTTCAGTATGTTTTATTCGATCAAAGGCCTCCTCAAAGTCAATGAAACACATATAAACCGGAAGTCCGACATCTCTGCGTCTTTGTGCCATAATCTGAATACTAAATAGTGCTTATCTGATTCCAAGGTTATTGCGAAATCCAAACTGTGTGTCACCAAGTTTTATGTAATTAAATTAACTGAACTATGCCGTATAATACTGAGAAGCTAAACTAAGCCTGTAAAGACAATAAACAAATTCACAAATCAGCGAAGCGAAATTAATGGTTTTGAGAACTGTGTAAATTATTGTAGTGTTCTAAATAGTTTCTGAGATATCTTAGTGTTATACTGGCCTCCTTATAGTGAAGGGTATTTCTTAATACCGATGGAAAATTATCGAAAGTCTGTTCAGATTGTTACATTGCTGGAAAATGGAGCAAGCAAAAGGGATGTGACAACACAAGTGAATGTTAGTAGTTTAACTGTACAAACAGCGTCCTGGTATGGGTGCCAAAAGGAAGACAACAGTCAGATAAGATCGCGTTCTCACTATTGCTCCATTTTGAAACCAGACGCAGCTTGCTAGCATAGTCCAAAGGTATATTTAACAAGCTCAAGAACCAGTATTCAGCATTTTTACTGTTCGAAAAAAGTTAGGACAACAGAGTGTCATATTTTGCAACCCAGCAACGGGGCTATTACTTACTGTTGCTCACAAAAGACTTTCATTTGCCCGTGAGCACGTCAATTCGACAATATACAATTGGAAAAAAGTATTGTTTACGGATGAGTGTAGAATCAATTTATGGTAAAAATATAATAATGTCTACAGAAGGGCTGGAGAACGTTATGCTGCCTACACTCAGTCACACCAGGTTGCTTTTGCAATTAGGTTTTCGGCAGGAATTTTTTTGAGGCATACACGGATCTCGACTTGATTCAGAGGGGTACGTTAACAGCACACATATACATAATATAGAATCTACAATATCATATTTATTGCGATATCAGATGCTGAGTTTATTGGTAATGGTGTTCTGTTAATACAAGATAATGCGAGACCATACACTGCAAGGATTGTAACACAGTATGTTGAAGATAATGGTATTAGAAAATTTTACTAGCCTTTTCAAAGTGCAGACCTTAGTCCTATTGAGCATACATGCACCCTTCTCAAAAGGGGTGTAAGACGTCGTAAACCTGCTCCAACAACGTGTAAAGTGCTTCGAATTGAGGAATGGAGCACTTTTACCCAAAGAGACATCCAACAAGTGATCAGTTCTGTGCTCAATCGAATGATGACTGTCATCCAGGACCGTGGTGTAAACACACATTATTGGATACTGACTTGCCTTTTCTTGACTCTATAATTCAGTTATTGTTGTAAATTTAACTGCAATGGTACGTCGAAATTTTCAATACATTTATTATTTTCTCAAATTTCTCCTTGTTTATCATTTGTGTGATTAATGATAATGTCGAGTTACGTGCTACAAGACTAACTGACTCAATACACAATAGATTGAATTTGATAACAAGAAAACAATAAAAAAATATAAAATATCTTACATTTTATGGGCGGCAGTTTTCTCTGACGCGCAGTGTATATGCAAAATATTATTCTTCTTGTTCCTTATTAATTTCAGGCAATATTTTGAACTCATGTACCTGATCCCTGAATGCTTATTAATTTATTACTTCATCTCCTTTGGGGATGATCCACGCTCCAATATGATGAATGTCGAGCAATTCTCACCACTTTTCTTTCTTCGATTCGGTGTGTAGTCCAGCCGACAGTGATTTAAGAGCAAGACGCGAATAAAGAGAAAGATATTTTTGTACAATAATAGAGTTTCAAAAATCATGAAACATATCTGCCAAAAAACCTAAAAGCTTCCTTTTATGTGATTTTCATGCAAAGGATTTAAAAGGATGGTTCCTTTGAAGACTCCAGCAGTAATCGGCCATCTTGTCGTCCCATCTCCCGTGATACCTCTGTTCCGTCGTTTTGGTGTCTTGGTGAAATCGTTAATCATTTTCCACACTAAAGTCACCAAATTTTCTTGGAAACGCTGTAGAAGTTTCTGTGTAGGTACTAAATTTTAATGCTCATAATAACGAGCGATCCACAATTATTGGGATCAAAGCTAGCCGTGCAAAAAATTACGTATGTCTTGTTTTAATCTGAGTTTATATCATTGGTTTATCAATTAATTTTGATTAACATTATAAAACATAAAAATCAGTCAAAACCTTTAACACAAAACTTTAATCAAAAATAAAAAGAATTAACAAAATTATAAGTAACAATAATAAATAAAATCAAACAAGATGCTCTATGTGTCCACCACCAACATCTCTACATAACCTACCTTTTATATTTCTTGTTAAGTTGACGTACACTGCAAAGTTGACGTAAACTGGAAAGTATATCTGAATTAAGAATAGACATGCACTGTATAGCTATCTCTGTCGTTCAGAGCCACCTATGGTGACAATAATTTTGGATCACACGTTATGACATCCGTGCTTCTTGAAAATCAAGCTAGTGTCATGAAAGTCAAGTTCAAACTAAATTTTACAACGGAATGAAGTCGACTTTATAGAAATTATGCAGCTCCTAAGTAAGATGTTAGCGTAATAAAATAGGGCACTTGGGAGAGAAATCAAATGACTTACTGGAAAGAATTAAGAATCAATTAAGGTATTTGATCTGTATGCTGCAGCTGCGTTGTGCACTCTATAAGGCTACGGCTCCACGGGCTGGAAATTGACGCTAGCAGTAGCCGCAAAACTAACTTAAGGTTCCGCAGAACGGAATAGGAATAGCCGAACTGTACCGACTACAGGACTTGTGCGTAGTCGGTTCAGTTCGGCTATTCCTATTCCGTTTCGTGGAACCTTGAGTTCGTTTTGCGGCTACTGCTAGCGTCAATTTCCAGCCCGTGGAGCCGTAGCCTAACCTTACACTCGACTGTTGAGAGGGTTGCTTTCAATAACCTCACTAGGTGTATTGGGATCTTTGGAATCAACACAGTTAAATTTATTAAAATCAGTTGTTTTCTCTTCCAGCAAGACAATTTTTTTTTGTTTTTGTTAAGATATATTTAAATAATTAAATTAATCATAATACTTAACAGTGGTATCTTCTATTAGCAGATGCTCACAATAATTCATTGAGTAACCTTTTAACACATTTTTGCCAAGTGTATAAGTTGTGCATATACGTAAAGTAAGACTTTATACTACTGAACTTCTGGAAGTAATATTTTATTCATATATCAAGTTTATGGGGAAGCAAATAGGAGTTTATTTTATTTTATAGTAGTTTAGTGAAATATATTAGGTAAATTTACACACAAAACTTGAAAATGTTTTAACTTTTAATAAATGAAATAAAAATCCAAGTTATTTTGAGTTTTTAGAAATAAATTTCAAAGAAAAGAATCGATTAAAACTTTTTGCTGTCTGCCACAAAATCAGAAACTATTCCTACAAAGCTAGCGAGAGAGTATTGATTCCAGGTTAAAATATACAAATTACTAAAAAACACACTTATGGAAAAATCAAGATCTACCAATGGAGTGGTGAAAGCAGTACCTACTATGTCTTTTTTATAAGAAAAGGGATAAAACAAAATCTCAGAATTATAGGGATGTGGCACTATTAAATGTAGGATACAAGATATTAGCAATCAACATCAAAAACAAGTTGGCAAGAAGTCTTAACAACGGCATAGGAGAATACCAGTATGGCTTTAGAAAAGGGAGAAGTTCAAGGTGATTCAGTGAAACGGTACGATTTGACAACGCTGCTGACGATAAAATAGAGGAACCGCGGGCTTGCGACGGAAACTTTGTGAATCTAGAGAGTGGGATTGGTGGTTTAGTAATCATGGAGGTGTGGTCTTGTGAACAACCCGCATTTGCTGTGAAAGCTTATGACAAAAATAGTGAAATTTTTGTGGATGTACAACCAACGAGCATTTCGTTTACACTATCACTTGTCGCCCCGCGCTGCAATTCCGTCTAACATGGCTATTAAGACTTGGTTTAGGAACTTTGAAAATAGTGGTTCAATATCACAGAAAAGAGGTGGTAGTATCAGAACTGCTCGCACACCACAGAATATTGAAACGGTGCCAAATTCATTATATGCAGTCGTCGTAGGAGTCTTCGAGCATTCGCGTGTATGAATTTGGCACCGCTTCAATATTCTGTGGTGTGCGAGCAGTTCTGACACTGCCAGCTCTTTTTTGTGATGTTGAACCACTACTTTCAAAGTTTCTAACCCAAGGTTTACAACAGCCCGAGATTTACGAAAGTCCGATATGTAGGTTGTGACTAATAAGTCAATTAACAAGTAATTGACGCTAATTATTATCTTTTGTATGTTTTAGCTTTAAAATAAATGTCTTAAAAAACGAATTCTCTCTCCGACATAATTTGTTACCCGATATCATCACAGAGTTATAGTTCATTTTATTTCAAGATGCACCAGAAATAAAGCAAATCACGTTGAATGTTAAAAGGAGCACTCCCAAATCATGATTTACAATGTACAGTGCGTCCATAAAGTAACGCATAAATTCATTATTTCGTAAACCGACAAATCTAAAGAAAAATTCCGAAACAGGTCGATTATTATTTTTAAATTTCGATTTTCTGGCATTTATATCATACTAGTGACGTCATCAATTTGGGCGCAATGACGTAATCGATGATTTTTTTAAATGAGAATAGGGGTCATGTTATAGCTCATCTGAAAGGGTATTTAATCCTCTATTCAATAGTGTAAACATTAACATAATTATTTACACAGGGTGTTCAAAAAAATTTTTTTTAATTAAATTAATTGAGACAAAAAGAAGAATGTAGGTATGAAATTTATTTAATTCAAAATACGTTTTACTGTCGTCAAAAAACAGGAAAAAATGTTTATTTGACAAATAAATATTGTTTTTCACTTAAATTCAATGTTAAAGCTGCCACCCACCTGTTTCTTGTCAATTTGAACATTTCGTTTAAGTGGAAATCAATGTTTATTTTTCAAATAATTTTTTATTCTGTTTTTTGACAGCAGTAAAATGTATTTGAAATTAAATTAATTGCATACATTCATCTTTTTGTGTCAACTAATTTAAATAAAAAAAATTTTTTTAGACACCCTGTATGAGTAATTATGTTAATGTTTATATTAGTGAATAGATAATTAAATACCCTTTCAAATGAGGTATCACATGACCCCTATTCTCATTTAAAAAATCATCCATTACGTCACCACGCCCAAATAGATGACGTCACTAGTATGATATATATGCCAAAAAATCATAATTTAAAAATAAAAATCGACTTGTTTCGGGATTTTTCCTCAAAGTCGCAGGTTTACGAAATAATGAATTTATGCGTTACTTTATGGACGCACTGTATACACAGGGTGTAACAAAAATACAGGTCGTAAATTAAATCACATATTCTGGGACCAAAAATAGTTCGATTGAACCTAACTTACCTCAGTACAAATATGCACACAAAAAAGTTACAGCCCTTTGAAGTTACAAAATGAAAATAAATTTTTTCCGATATATCGAAAACCATTAGATATTTTTTAATAAAAAGGGACATGCGGCATTATTATGACATAAAAAATTTAAAAAGAAATTATAGTGAAATTTGTGCACCCCATAAAAATTTTATGGGGGTTTTGTTCCCTTATACCCCCCAAACTTTTATGTACGTTCCAATTAATTTATTATTGTGGTATCATTAGTTAAATTCGATATTTTTAAAACTTTTTTGCCTCTTATTATTTTTTCGATAAGGCAGTTTTTATCGAGTCAGGGGGGCTTCTTTTTTAATATGTTTACATAAAAGTTTTATGGGGGTTTTGTTCGTTTGAACCCCCAAATATTTGTGTACGTTCCAAGTAAACTATTATTGCGGTACCATTAGTTAAACACAGTATTTTTAAAACTTTTTTACCTCTTTGTATTTTTTCGATAAGGCATACTTTATCGAGATGTGGCTTCTTTCTTAACATGGTTCAAAATATATCTAAAAATTTAAATCATAAATAAATTCTCATATTATTACAAAGTCTCCATAATCGTACTTAACCATATTACAAATATGTGGTGGATTTGACAAATATTCAAAATATCTCGATAAAAACTGATTGTTCGAAAAAGTACTAAGATGGAAAAAAGTTTTTAAAACATTTGGTTTAAGTAATGATACTACAATAATAATTAAATTGGAACGTACACAAAAGTTTGGGGGGTTTAAAGGAACAAAACCCCCATAAAAATTTTATGGTGTCCAAATTTCACTATAATTTTTTCTTAAGATACTACTGGCATAAGAATGACATGTCCATTTTCAATAAAAAATCTCTAATAGTTTTCGATATATTGGAAAAAATCGATTTTCATTTTGTAACTTCAAAGGGCTGTAACTTTTTTTATGTGCACATTTGTAATAAGGTAAGTTAGGTTCAATCGAACTTTTTTCGTTCCAGAATATGTGTTTAAATTTATGACCTGTATTTTTGTTATACCCTGTACATTGTATAAATCCCAAATCATGATTTACAAAGTTTATACATTGTATATCATGATTCGAAGTACTCCTGGTAACATTGAAGTGTCGTGGTTTGTATATTTCTACTGGATCTTGATTGTGAATTTAATATAATATTTTATAGTTTTTCACTGAAATATATTAAGTAAATTTACACATTAAACTTTTAATAAATGAAATAAAAATCCAAGTTACTTTGACTTTGTAAGAAATAAATTTCAAAGTAACAAAAAAATCGATTAAAACTTTTTGCTATCTACCACAAAATCAGAAACTATTCCCACAAAGCTAGCGAGAGAGTATTGATTTGAGCTTAAAGTCAGAGGAGATTACTTCACAAACTGATATTGAAGCCGTTGCAGTCTAAGTCCGATATCAAACACAGGTCTACATACGTAATATTCACATCCCATCAAACATAAAGCTTCCTGATATGGAAGTAAAGCGATTAATCAACCAAATTTCCAAACTTTGGAATTATTTTAGGTGACCCTAACTTTAAACATGAAAATATAAACAATGAATCTCTCATTACTTTGCAATGTGTACTTAACATTGGACAGTTTATTTAAAACATATTGAGGAATCATTTTTGGAGACTGGAAAAATATTCTTGTTTTGTCGAAAAAATGGTTGGGAATTGGATAAAATTCATTACTCCCAGACTTTTGTTAACTTGTGAAAATGAATAAAGAGAAGAGATAAAAAGTTTTAAATATGTGTTACGTACTTTTGTGAATTTTTATCAGCGTTTAACAATATTTCAAATACGAGGGTCATTCATAAAAAAAGGTTCACTATGGCACTGAGAACGAGAGCGATGCGCTGGGAGAAATCTGGCAACACTGCCTCACACATCAACTCTGCCTCTTTCTTACCCCACCAGTTTTACCACGCTTCATTACTCAGTATCGGCCTAGCAGCCTTCGAAGATGGAGGTCCCTGTCGCTGTTACCGCCAATGTGAAATTTATGCTGTGAAACTTTTTTTTAAATGCACAATGGCATCGTCAGTAAGGCCGGTCGTCCATTGGAAGCTTAGTCACAGTATAAAGAAGGACAGTAGAACTACCGTCCGAAAAATTGGAAGTAAAATCTTTCATCGCGCATGGCGACCGCGCAAGGTTCCCAGTCGCTAGACAACCACTCTTGCATTGCTAGTCGCGTAGAAACGTACGGGTTTTAACAGGGAAAACCCGCATCCACCACTGGTGAATTACCAATTGCATACTGCGGTATTACTTCTTGAGATCAAAGTGCCGACATAGAAGAGGTTTTACTCCCTCTTTATATACTGTAGCGTAGTCGCGCGACTCGCAGGTAGCGCGTATACACCCGTATACAAGCGACTAATCTTAACAAATGAAATGTAACTAAACAACGTCCACTGCAAACGACCTTGAGCGACCGGGCTCGGCCGACCACAAGCGACTGGCGACTGATCGATTGATTAGTCGCCATTGACTGACTTCTTGAATGGGATTAGTCGCTTGTAATCGCATCTAATGCTACACTGGTTTGCATTTATCTCTGCAGCTATTGTGTTAATATTCGATGTGGAAATTGATAACGAAAAATTAATTAGTGCCGTTCGTGAACGAAGTAAAGAAAAAGTGAAAAGAACTGCGCGATGTATTTAGAAGAGAATATAAAAACTAGCAATCCTAAACATAAAAAATAAACCAGCGGGCATCATGGTTGATGGTAAATTTCTAGAAATCGAGAGGGTTAAGTTACAGTTATTTACTAAACTAACAAAGGAGATTCTGAAAACTAAAAACCTAGATGAAAGAGATTTAAGACTAATAACACACCTCTATTACAATCAGCGAGCAATAATAAGAATTGAAAAAGAAACATCTGAAGAAATGGAAATAAAGAGAGGAGTCAGGCAAGGCTGCATACTATCACCTCTATTATTTAACGCTTATTCTGAAGAGGTAATGCGAGAAACTCTGGAAGATGAAACAGTCGGCATAAGAGTAAATGGAGTCTTAGTTAACAACATCAGATATGCAGATGATACAGTAATGATAGCCGATAGTTTACAAGACCTGCATACACTCATGAGTAAAATAGTAAGGTGTAGTAGGGAGTACGGACCCTCTCTTAATATCAAAGAGACGAAGTTTATGAAAATTAGTAAAAACAACTATAATACTAACGAAATCTTAATAGTAGAGGGCCAATAGATCGAAAAAGTAGAAAAGTACACTTACCTAGGAACACTTATAACAGAAAATAATGACTACACTGCAGAAATTAAAGTCAGAATCGAAAAAGCACTTTCTAATTTTATGAAAAAGGTCCTATGTAGCAAAGATTTAACATTAGCTCTTAAAGTACGCCTAACAAAAAGTTACGTATACAGTGTACTATACTATGGAGTGGAATCATGGAAGTTAAATGTAGAGACAATGAGACGACTTAACGTCTTTGAAATGTGGACCTATAGAAGAATTATGAGGGTTTCCTGAGTAGATGGAGTTACGAACAACGAAATACTGAGAAGAATAGGTAAAGAGAAGAAAGTTGAACTTACAATTAAAGAAAAAAAAACTACAGTATCTCGTACATGGGATGCGGGGCGAGAAGTATAGCATCCTGCGACTCATAATGTAAGGAAAGATATATGGCAGAAGAAGCATCGGAAGCGACGAATTTCATGGCTGAAGAACCTAAGAGAATGGTTTGGATGTAGCTCAAAACAATTACTGCCTCAAAAATTAAAATAGCTATGATGCTTGCCAACCTCCGTAGCGGAGATGGCACCTGAAGAAGAAGAAAGGAGATTGCGACTACCCGTTTTTAGTTAGCCTCCTTTCATACCTAAAACAAGTTCCAGAACACCGCAAATTTTAATGTAAGACATCAACTACAGAAAGTCCTTATTGATGAAGAAGAGCTGCACAACTTATCCTGGCATCCTCAACTCTTTACAACACCATCACCGTCGCGTTGGACTAGCAATACAAGTGGGCCCTCATGCCCTCATGGACAATTGAAACATCTAACTCACCTTCAGATGAGAGGAGGTATTAATCCTGGTTTGCTCCAATATTTCGGGAACTTTTCAGATACCCGAAGCGACCGGAATCTCCATCTTCAAAGGCTGCTTAGGCCGACACTGAGCAACTCAGCAAGGCAGAAGTGATGGGACAAGAAAGAGGGAGAGTTGATGTGTAAGACAGTATTTCCAGATTTCTCCCAGCACGTCGTATTTTTCCTCAACGGCATAGGAATCTTTTTTTACTAATGACCCTCGTATGTTATTATATTTAAAGCCCGGAAAAAGAAGATTCATTAAAATTGTTTTCCTCTAATCCTAAATTTAATTCCTAAAGGAAAATCTTTAGAGATTGGAATATATTGTTCACTTTTATAGTGAGTTATTTTTATCAAAACATTCATCACATCGTTTGCAGTATTCCTTGTGTTGGACATCTAAGTAAAAGACAGAAACGAAACCAAAAGGAGAGAGATAATTACAAAAAATCAAATAGTGGATTCCCAAAGATACGAAAAGAATGTCTGTTCAGGGCAACATCAGGGCAGGATCTTGAGAAGATATATGATAGAGTTGATCTGGAGGCTCTGTGGTGGACGCTCCATAAGAAAGGAGTTTCCTGTACGTTTGTTAGGATTTTAATAGACTTAAATAATGGAGTAGTAATTAGTGTTAGGACAGGTAAGGAAAATACCGATTTTCATGTGAAATTAGGATTTTATCAAGGCTTAGTGCTTCTGCTTAGTCCTTATTTAGTTTTTTTTGTGATGGATTAATATTAGCGAAACTACAGGGTATGACTTCCGGTCATCATCATCAGTAGCGTTACAGCTCTTTATGAGCCAAAGCCTTCTTCAGAACAATCCTCCATTCGCCCCTGTCTCTGGCAACTCTTCTCCATGCTCTAATTCTAATAGATTTTAAATCGATCTCTAAGTTGTCTTGGTACCTAAGTCCTATCGTACTCGTACTCGTTGTCCTATCGGCCCTCTTCGGTCAAAAACTTTTCTGACTATGGCATATTCCTCTCGTCTGACTACATGACCTATCCATCTAAGGCGTGCTACCTTAATGAATTTTACAACGTCAGGTTCTCCAAAACTTCTATACAATGACTTCCGGTTGTTGATGTATATATTGATGATCTACACTTAGTAGAAATTACTGAAAGGAATTTAGAACAAAAACTGGAAAAGTGGATACAAGCGCTTGAGGAAAATCTCTTAAAAAACCTAAACTAGAATCTAGTAGTAGATCAAAAAAATTTAAGGAACTAGTGAGGGACGACTTACAAGGAGTGTTAAGAGTACGAAATTGGAAGACCAAGGCCAACGATAGGAAGGAATGAAAGCTGATCCTAAAACAGGCCAAGGCCTATTATGGTTTGTACAGCCAATAATGATGATGATGATGATGAGGACGTAAATAGAGTATGTATTCCGAATATTTCTCTAAAGATGGAATTATTGCAAATAAAATGATTGTGAAATGATTAAAGGTTAAAAGGACTAAAATAAGAATCGGCTATGGTTAATAAGTGTCAGCTATTGTTACGTTTCCCAATATCAGTGGGCACTGATAAAAGTATTTAATTTTTAATTAATTCAATTAAATGTGCAACATTTTAACGGCAGACACTAGAGAATACATATTTTGTTTGAGCCGTTAGGGCTACAAATTTCTTTAAAAATTTAATACAATTCTGCATCTCGATTATGAATAGATTATAGATTCATGAAATAAATTAAACGAGTTAGTAAAACTCTATCCAAACAAAAGTTTCATTATAAATTAATTTTCAACATAATAATAATTAGTGTAGTAGTGTAATTACCTGATCTGCTCCTGATATATGTGAGTTTTCTTAGTTTTACATTCCATCTGTTTGAGCTATACGGGAATGTATCTGGAACAAAAGTTTATATAAGCTGATGTCTAAAAGTTATAGATATTAATAGTTTTCTAATTAAAATAGTTAAATGAAAATAATTAAAATAGTAACCAAAATTTTTAAAGCTTTAGTAAGTCTAACCAAGAATTTTATATTCACCATTGGCGTGCATACGGTTAATATGACCCGTATGCGCGCCAATGGAAAATATAATTTTTTTAATTTTATGTCAAAAAATGCGCAATAACTACCATTTAAAACTCACCAAATTTCATATGCATATCTCAACCGGTTTTAGAGCAATAAATGAATCATGAGTTTGCGTAAGAAAAATTTCAGCATCCCGTATCTCGGAAATACAACATTTGCGGATATATGTTTATAAAGCAAACTGTCATTATTTTTTCATGCAAAATCACCCATTAAAGTTTGTCGCACTTATTTAGAAACACCCTGTATTGATGAATAATATGGCAGTTGTTAAAGTACCTAACTTTTTTATTATCCAACATAAGCGAATGAATCAAAAAACAGAATGTTAAGAAAATCTGGGGCTACAGTTGGGTTTTAATTTTAATATTTTATAAATGCTAGAGCTATAGTATCCCACAGGGTGTGGTGAACTTTGAGGAAAAATCACAGTTTTATTGGTACACCCAGAATACAATGACAATTTACCTGTCTAGTAACAATATTACTACAAAAATATTATTAAAGAATGAGTCTATAACATATTAAAAAAATCACTTGAACCGGACAACAAGTTTAGGGAATTCGAGACATCAAAATGACCCATTTTTAGGGTCGTGCGTTAATATCTTGGAGTAGTATAAAAAGCTTTTGATAATATTTAATTTTAAATGAACCTGATTTGCAATTATAAAAATTACTTGTTCTTTTCTTTCCTAAAATATCTTGATAATTTTTACTTTTATATAAAATAAGCATAGAATTATAGTAACTTTACGTTACGTTAATGCAAAATTCCATCTAGGAGAAACAAATTAAATAACATTTGAAGTGTATGAATGCAAAACCAAACATTTGACATTCGGTAAGAGATGATTTACATAAGCAAAAGTTGCCGAGAACTTGATTTTCCAACTCACAAGTGCATAAACAGACATTTTAAAGGCTTTGTCCGTAGTTAAAATCTAGCTTCAGATGCAAAAGCATAAATTTGCGTGGACCCCTTACGTGCAAAAGCAGACGTTTGCTTTTAAGCCAATCCAGGAGAGAGTCAGTCTAGTAACGTGATTCTGCGAGCGGCTCACAGCCATGTTCGGTAAATTAATCACATTAAGTGGGAACGTGGTACAAGTAGGTTAGTTATGCAAAGTTGCAATAAAGTCAAATTATTTAACTTGCTTTTAAATTTTAAAACAAAAGTGGTAAATATCATTGAGGTATATGCGCCAGAGAGCTAATTACAATCCAGAAGAAGAGGGGTAACCGGTCGTATGATAAACTAGAAAACATGATAATCTTCTTCTTCATGTGCCATCTCCTCTAAGAAGGTTGGCAACCATCACGGCAATTCGCACTTTCGATACCGCTGCTCTAAAGAGATCAGCAGAAGTGCAATTAAACCAAGCTCTCAAATTGTTTAACCAGGAGATGCGTCTTCTTCCGCGACTCCTTCTACCCTGTATTCTTCCTTGCATTATCAATTGTAACAAGTTATAATGCTCGCCCCTCATAACATGTCCCAGATATTGCAGTTTTCTGACTTTAATTGTATTTAAAATCTCTTTATCTTTTCCCATTCTTCTCAACACCTCGATATTCGTGACTCTATCCACCCAACTTATTCTTAATATTCTTCTGTAGGCCCATAACTCGAAGGCTTCTAATCTGTCCGAAACATCCTTCTTTAATGTCCAAGCCTCCAACCCATAGAATAATACGGAGAACACGTAGCATCTCAGAAGTCTTATCTTTAAAGAAATTGTAATGTCCCTGCTACAGAGTACTTTTTTTAGTTTGTTGAAAGCATTTCTTGCCTGTCCTATTCTTGCTTTAATCTCTTCTGTGTACTCATTAGTTTCATTAATTATTGTACCCAAATATTTATATTTTTCAACCTTCTTAATTTGTTCTCCATGTATTGTTATGCTTTCTTGGCGCTGTTGAACTTTTGTGATTACCATAAATTGTGTCTTTTTTGTGTTTAGGGACAGTCCGTTTTCTTGGCTGACTTCTACCACTCTGTCAACCATTTGTTGTAAATCCTCAAGACATTCGGCTAATAAAATAGTGTCGTCGGCAAACCGTATATTATTGATTGGTCGCCCATTTACTTTTATTCCCGTGGTTAGGTCTTCTAGTGCTTCCTGGATTATTTCCTCTGAATACAAATTGAACAAAGTAGGAGACAGGACACAGCCCTGTCTGACGCCCCTCTCAATACGTATTTCATTTGAAAAGGCGCTGTTCTCTTTTACCACAGCGATCTGATTATAATAGATAGCACTAATGATCCTGATGTCCCTCATATCTAAGTTTTTCTTTTCAAGTAATTCGATAAGGCGGTTATGTCTGACCTTATCGAAGGCTTTGTTGTAATCCAAGAAACACATATATACTGGCTGATTAACATCCATGCACCTTTGCACAAGTACATTTACAGCGAACAGAGCTTCCCTCGTTCCCATTGCATTTCTAAATCCAAATTGCGTGTCGCTTATGTCCTGCTCAAGTTTGTTATGTATTCTCCGGTGTATAATTTTTAAAAATATTTTGAGTGTATGACTCATTAAACTTATTATCCGGTGGTCTTGGCATTCTTTTGCATTTGGTTTTTTTGGCAGTGTTATGAACGTTGACAGCAGCCAATCTCTGGGAATGATTCCTGTACTGTATATTGTATTAAATAAGTCGACCAATATTCCAATTTGCTGGTCCTCTATTAACCGTATTATGTCTACAGGTATTTGGTCAGGACCTGTTGCCTTGTTGTTCTTTGTTCGCTTTATCGCCTCTAGTACCTCATCTTCTGTTTTGTCTGGGCCGTTGTCGAACTTTTCCTGCTCTAGTACTATTTCAGTCCGTTCGTCTTTAAATAGCTCTTGAATATATTCCTGCCATCTTTTAAGCCTTTCACCGACGTCTATAATTATTTTTCCGTTTTTATCCAGCAGTATGTTTGATTTTTTCTTAATATTAGTGCCTGTTATTTCACTAATTTTCTTATGAAGGTTTAAGTTATCATGTTTCTCTACCAACTGTTCAATCTCTGCGCATCTGTCACTATACCATCTTTCCTTTGCCTCTCTGATCTTTCTCCTTATTTGTGTGTGTATAATATTATACATGTTTTTGTCTTTGGTTTTATAAGATCGCCTTGTTTCCATGAGATCTAGAATCTCCTCGGTCATCCATTCATTTTTATTCTTAATTAGTTTAGGTGTAAGTGTTGTCTCACATGTGCGGATAAGAGCATCTTTTAACATGTGCCATTTCCTGTTCGCATCTTCAGTAGGAATAATTTCTATTTTGGTGAGCTCTTCTTTAATTTTTAGTGTGACTTGCTCTTTTGTTGATGGATCTCTCAAACGAGATACTTGTATCGTCTCTACTTTAGTTTTAACCACAGGCTTCTTTAGATTAATTCTAAACCTTCCTACAACTGGGTTGTGATCTGATCTCACATCAGCTCCAGGGTATGATTTTACTGATTTTATGGAATTTCGGTATCGTTTGCAGATGAGAAGGTAGTCAATTTGGTTTCTGATGACGTTATGTTGGTTGCCTGCTGGTGATTTCCATGTATAGAGTCTCCTGGTCGGCAGATCATAATAAGTATTCGTGACAATAAAATCGGTCTCTTGGCAGAATTGAGCCAATCTTTCTCCTCTCTCGTTACGAGTGCCCAGTCCAAAGTTTCCAATAAAATCACCTTGACTTCCTCTACCAATTTTTGCATTTAGATCTCCCATTACTATTGTAACGTCTCTAGACTTGGTTACTTCTAAAGCTTGTTGTAATTCGTTATAAAACTGTTCGAGCTCTTCATCCGATTTATCTGCTGTGGGAGCATATACTTGAATTATATTGACTCTAGACTGGGCTGTTTTGAGTGTTACCATCATAACTCTATCCGAGATGGGTAAGAAGCCAGTTACAAATTTCTGGGTGGTTTTATCAACTAATATCGCTACTCCGTTCCAGTGATTTGGGTCATTGTCATTACCAGAGTAGTATATCTTTGTTTGGCCTACTAATATGTCACCTGAATTGGGCCATCTGGTCTCACTTAATCCTAATATTTTTATGTTAAGTCTTTCCATTTCCTGAATGACATTATGGACTTTACCTGCTTGGTATATTGACTTAACATTCCACGTGCCTACCTTCATGCACTTTTTGTCGATTTTAGTCTTCTTTTTGGACGATGTGTTACTGATGGGTATTTCACAGGGATTTCGTTTGATATCGACCTGAGAGGCCCTGTGGTCTATCTGTGATTTGCCTCCCCTGCCGGATCTTGGTCTCCGATATCCATGATCAGTAACAGAGTTACTTTTTTGTACAGCCATGACAATTGTACTAGGGATATCCATATATGATCTTTAATGTAGTGGTTTCCCCTTGCCTTCTACATCCTTATGCCGTTGACCGTTTTTTTTTTTGTTCATCCGCCTTCGAGGCCGATTTCTCAACCCCAGGACAAAAGAGTGCCCTACCACTTACTAACTCATCCGCCCGAAGCCGTTGGTCGGTAAGTGGGAGATTGCTTATACCGGCAATCACTCGGTTACAGTGATAACATGATAATATTATGGAATAAAGTAGAGTCATGATAACATGACTCTACTCGGTAACATGATAATATTATGGAATAAAGTAGAGTCAGAGACAGTCAGCTACTTCAATTTCAATGACAGCATCTGAGAATCGATAATGATAATATCAGGAGTAGGAGTTAAGCTGCGATTCAATGAAAACCTGTTTGATTAAATAAGGTAAACTGTCTGCTATACTAATGAACTATACTGCGTTCCACGGTCACCTTTCAGTACAGATCTTATGAAGAACAGTGTTGCCAAGAGATATTACTTTTTTTTTACTTAGTCCTAAGCCTTTCTACCTTTAGGTGTAAGGCTGGCGGAGTTGAGTTTGGCATTGTAGTCTCCATTCTTTCCGATTTTGCGTTAGGTTTCTTGCACTTTCCAATGTCAATCCCTTCTTCTCGACTTCTTTCCTGATTTCATCTACCCACATAACTCTCGGTCTTCCTCTTTTGTTTTTCCCCTGCACTCTCGTTTCGAACACTCGTTTTGTAAGCCTCTCTTTCGACATTCTACACACGTGCCCGAACCATCTAAGTTGTCCCTCCACTATTTTTTCATTAAGTGGTTCCAGTTTTAGTTTTTGTCTAATTGTTTCGTTTCGTATTTTGTCTGTCCCCTTTCTGTTTGCTATTTTCCTCAGGAACCTCATTTCCATAGCACTTTTTTTTTATTTTTAATATTGTTTTAATAAAAATTTTTGGAAAGTAGTAAGTAAAAATTAGTTTAATCTTTAAATACAAATAACCTGTTGAAACTATATTTACTTCGTTGAAATCATATAATAGAAGTATAACTTCTTACGTGCGTACAAAGTACACGTGTTAAAAAGTACATTTTTAAGGCACTCATGTGAATTACAGAATTCGCTTCACTCATTCTGTAAACTTTCACATGCGTGCCTTAAAATTGTACTTTTAACACTTATATCAAAAATAACTATTAAATAGGTATAATATTAATCACGGGCTAATTATAATTAATATTCAAATGATATACCTTTAATATCGTATAAATATCTTTCATAGTACCTATCTATGAATTATTTAAAAATAATAAAACCCACAGATTTTCAAATCAAGATGTTTTGAACTTCTGGAATATTCTATTTAGGCGGACTTTAAGTTCGTCTGCTTAAAACCGGCAACACCGAGCTGCAAGGTTGCATAAGTTTTATATTGGGATATGCTGCCCACACTGCAAAGTGACTGCGGAACGCAGAATAGATTCATTTAAGGATAAATAACACCTTATCAATTACAAAAAATAATAATATTAGTGTTGCCCAAAATCAGTCTTGGTCTTGCAGTCTTGGTCTTGTTCTTGCGTTTTTGCAAGACCAAGACCAACACCAAGACCGCCTAATTTGAGCAAGACCAAGACCAAGACTTACCGTGCAATATTTGAGCAAGAACAAGACTAAGCTTGCAAGACTCTTGTGTCTTGCAATAATTAGAACTGAGGGTCGTTTTATGAAGCATGTATATTACTTCGGGTATATTCTTAGGTAGGTACTCTATGAGAAGCAAAAAAATTTGTAAAATTGGACTTATGCGCCTTACGAACAATACCATAAACAAACATACATTCTTCGCTCTGAAATTAATTGTCCAGGTTTTGAGAATAGCCGCCCTCTATTCTCTATTCATAAATTAATGTATCGAAACTTTTTAAAAATATGTCATATGCTGATAAAAAATATACCTCTAATAAGTAGTTCATTTTTTTCCTTAATTAGTTTTCTAAGAATTTAAACATCACAAAATCATATTATCGATATATAGAATAATAAGACTATTATGTATATTTTTTCTGCTGAGTGTGACTCCGATAACAAGACAGACTAATAAGAGATAATGCTGTGCCGGCTATACCTTGTAACCAAATGCCCAAATATTTAGTATTTAACGATATTATACTGTCTACGAGGCATTCAACAAAGAAATATTTACAGTGAAATACATGGAAAACAAAAGGACATTTATAAGCTGTTTTTTCTGTAGGTAGTTAAATTGGTCATTTGTTTTATCAATCGACTGTCCTTTTGTTACTTTTTGGTTAATATACACTACTCCAAGAAAATTAAAAACGGGTCATTTTTGGTGTCTCGAATTTCCTAAACTTGTTCGATTTAAGTGGTTGATAATTTGATTTTTTATTAATTTGATTTTAATGTTTGATAATAATATAGCCTTATTCTGTATAAATATCGCTGTAATAATATTGTTTCTAGACAGGTAAATTGTCATTGTATACCGGGTGTATCAATCAAACTGTATTTTTTTCTCAAAGTTCGCATCACCCTGTGGAATATTCTCTCATTTATAAAATATTGAAACTAAAACCCAACTATAGCCTCATATTTTCTTAACATTTTGTTTTTTTATTCATTCGCTTATGTGGATAATAAAAAGTTAGGTACTTTTTTAACTAGCCATGTTTTTCATCAATACAGGGTGTTTTTAAATAAATATGGCAAACTTTAAGGGGTAATTCTGCACGAAAAATAGTTTAACACTTTGCTTTATAAATATATGTTCGCAAATGCTTCGTTTCCGAAATATTGGGTGTTAAAATTTTTCTTACAAGCTGACGATTTATTTATTGCTCTAAAACCGGTTGAGATATGCAAATGAAATTTGGTGGGTTTTAAGAGGTAGTTATTACGCATTTTTGACATACAATTAAGAATTTAATATTCACCATTGGTGCGCATACGGGTAACATGACCCGTTTGTTTAGAATTACCCCTTAAAATTACTTATTTAAAAACACTCTGTATTGATGAAAAACATGGCTAGTTGTTAAAATACCTAACTTTACTGTTATCCAACATAAGCGAATGAAAAAACAAAATGTTAAAAAAATATCAGACTGTAGTTGGGTTTTAATTTCAATATTTTATCAATGCTAGAATATTCCACAGGATGATGCTAACTTTGAGAAAAACAACACAGTTTGATTGGTACACTCATTAGTACCGATAAGTTATCGGGTACCTATACAACGACAATTTAACTTCTAGCAACAATATTCTTACACCGATATTGTTAACGAATAAGGCTATATAATATTAAAAACTCACTTAAATCAGACAACATGTTTAGGCAATTCGAGACATCAAAATTGACCCATTTTTAAGGAGGTGCCTTAATTTCTTGGAGAAGTGTATAATTCTCGGTTTGGTATTCGGTAGCAAAATAAGAACTGGCATTAACATATGAAGGGCCACGGGAAAGAACGATGAATGTCTATCTGCAAGCATTTTCGGTAAAATGAGAAACAAAGTTACATATTCATTGTTTTTACCCCTTGCGTCCAATCTTGTGATTTTAAGACGATTATCACATTTATTTCCCCTTGTCCATTCACAGGTTGATAGTACTCTTTCAAAGCTAACAGATTGCACAAAAATCTCAAAATGACCAAATTGACATTCATCCTTTTTCCCTCTGACCCTTCATATTGTGCACATCTGTCACCGAATTGAATGCTTTTTAAATTACACATTGTCAATGGCAAATACTCGAAAAAATACGTAAGTTCCTAATAATAAGTTCCGTTAGTTGGAACATAGACACGGATCGCTTAGATCGTAGGTTCAAACCCCACCCGGTGTCAGTTGTTTAGATATTTATTAATTTTGTTGGTCTTTACTATGGCTGTGATATTAAAGCTTAAAATTGACCTACTCTGTTACGTTGCTCTAAGATATGTAATAGGCTAATGAGCAACTGCGAGACTTGCAAGACTCTTGCTGCAAGATCAAGACCAAGACCAAGACCTGGAGCGCAATACCAAGACCAATACCAAGACCAGGTGTACTGTAGCAAGACCAAGACCAAGAGTCTCTAAGTCTCGTCTTGGTCTTGCATTTGGGCAACATTAAATAATATACATATACGCATTTGAAAAAAAAGCCATTTTAACATAGTACCGTTTTTCAGAGAAATGAGAAGTCCCAAATCTAAAAAATAAATCTGAAACTTCTCGTGGAACCTGCCTTAATCTTTTGCTTTTTACAATTTATAAGGCAAGAAGATGACGAATAAAGAAAACGAAAGGGACTCTACAATATACAGTAACTTTACGACTATTCGTCTAGGAAAAATTCCAACGAAAGTTGATTCCGTGTACTAAAAACATGAGTAAAATGAAAAATTAAAAGACAGCTTATGTTTCAATTTAGCTCATAGGTGATGCACCATCCCCGTAAGTACGTTTCTGTCTCTCTAGACGTCTTCAGTGCAGACAAATGAACACCTCTGAATCGAAACGAAACCAAGCTGCCTGTTTAAAGAGAATGATAAAAAGCCAACGCTAGAAAATGTGTAGAACATAGATTAATTAGTTTGATGTACTTAAAGTACTCCTTAATATCATTCACTCGCACATATACACCAAATTAGAAGAACAGCTGAGTGAAGTCCAATTTGGATTCAGAGCAGGACTCGGAACGAGGGAAGCACTCTTCAGCTTGCAAGTTCTAATACAGAGAGCCATGGATGTCAACTGCGATGTGTATGCATGTTTCATAGATTTCGAGAAGGCATTTGATAAATTCCCACATGGAAAACTAATCGATATCCTAAAAACATCAGGACTCGATGGTAAGGATATAAGACTCGTCTCAAACTTATATATCCAACAAAAAGCAACAGTTCGATTCGAAAATGAACTGTCCGAAATCTTCACAGTCGAAAAAGGAGTTAGTCAGGGTTGCATACTGTCACCAGCATTATTTACAGGGTGTTAGTAAATAAGTATGAAAAATTTTAAGGGCTAATTCTACATGAAAAATTAATGCCAGTTTGATTTATAAACATATGTCAGCAAATGCTTAGTTTCGGAGATACGGGGTGTTGAAATTTTTATTTCAAACTGCCAATTTATTTATTGCTCTAAGACCAGTTGAGCTATGAAAATGAAATTGGGTGAGTTTTAGGAGGTAGTTATTACAAATTTTATGACATACAATTTAGAATTTTGTATTCATCATTGGCGCGCCTACGGGCAATGGTCTGAATTATTTTAAAGAAAAAAATAGTACGCCACTGAGATATTTCGAATAAAAATTTATTTTTAAATTCCACGTCTAATTTATGATAAAAGACCTTTCTTGCCTTTTTTTCATATGATGCACTGTTTTTATGCAGAAAAATAAAACATCTTGGCGCATATTTTTCATTTCTTAATACATCATCAAGAACTATCCAATATAATATAATAATACTAAACTAAAACAATAACAGAAAATATTACTAATACCATTTCAACTAGGTGCAAAGCTGCAAGAAATGTTTCAAATGGTCTCCTTTACAGGTAACAGAAGAATTTTATATTCATCATTGGCGCGCGTACGGGTAATGGTCTGAATTTTTTGAAGAAAAAATAGTACGCCACTGAAATATGTTAAAATAAAAATCATTTTTGAATTTCTCGTTCAATTAACGATAACAAATCATTCTTGCCTTTTTTCATTTGCGGCTCCGTTTTTATGCAAAAAAATTAAACATCTTAACGTTTACAAAGTATTTGAACTAAGTTTCTATGCATATGGAAACTACCTCAAATACTTGGTAAAAGCGTTAAGATGTTTTATTTTTTTTTTGTATAAAAACGGCGCCTCGTATGAAAAAAGGAAAGAAAGAAAAAATGATTTTTAGTTTGACATAGTATCTCAGTGGCGTACTATTTTTTTCTTCAAAAAATTCAGACCATTACCCGTACGCGCGCCAATGATGAATATAAAATTCTTCAGTTACCTGTAAAGGAGATCATTTTAAACATTTCTTGCAGCTTTGCACCTAGTTGAAATCTTATTTGTAATATTTTCTGTTATTGTTCTAGTTTAGTATTATTATATTGGATAGTTCTTGATGATGTAATAAGAAATGAAAAATACGCGCCAAGATGTTTTATTTTTCTGCATAAAAAAGGTGCATCATATAAAAAAAGGCGGGAAAGGTTTTTTATCATAAATTATACGTGGAATTTAAAAATAATTTTTAATTCGAAATATCTCAGTGGCGTACTATTTTTTTCTTTAAAATAATTCAGACCATTGCCCGTAGGCGCGCCAATGATGAATAAAAAATTCTAAATTGTATGTCAAAAAATTTGTAATAACTACCTCCTAAAACTCACCAAATTTCAATTTCATAGCTCAACTGATCTTACAACAATAAATAAATTAGCAATATGAAATGAAAATTTCAACACCCCGTATCTCCGAAACTAAGCATTTACGGACATCTGTTTATAGGGCAAACTGATATTAATTTTTCATGTAGAATTAGCCCTTAAGATTTTTCATACTTATTTACTAACACCCTGTATATTTTAAAAACATCTTTAGAGAGGCCTTGGACGAATCAGAAGATGGTATTGCAGTAAATGGACAACTTATAAATAATATTAGATATACAGACGATACAGTATGCTGGCAGATAGTGCGCAGGAGCTCCAAAGGATCATGGATAATGTTGTAGAAGCATGTAACAAATACGGCCTAAAACTAAATTGTAAGAAGACAAAAATATTGATCATTAGTAAAAACACCAACTAAATGCCCAAATAACCGTAAACAATACACCTCTAGAGAGAGTACAGAAAATATGCTATCTGGGCTGCAACATTAAGGATACTTGCGGAATCATAGCTACGAAATAAAAACTCGTATTGAAAGAGCCAGAAGCTCTTTTAACAGTCTCAGGAAAATTCTATGCAACTTGTCTTTAAGTATCAATATACGCATAAGAATTCTTAGATGTTACGTCCTTAGTGTCCTCCTTTACGGAGTTGAAAGCTGGAGCCTGACAGAAGATGCCATAAAACGGTTAGAGGCGTTTGAAATGTGGTGCTACCGACGTATGTTGAGGGTCTCATATATACACCACACAACTAATATCACTATTCTCCAGAGGCTAAGAAAAGACAAAAAAATAATTAACACCGTAAATAACAGAAAATTGGCTTAGGTACTTCGGCCACATCATGCGTAATGAAAAGTACCGACCGCTTCAGTTGATTCTACAAGGCAAGATTTAGGGCAGAAGAGGCCCTGAACGTAGACGTATATCCTGGCTGGCCAATCTTAGAAAGTGGACTGGTCTAACGTCAACTGATCTATTTCGAGCTGCCGTAAATAAAATAAGATTGGTCAATGTGGTCGCCAACATATCCAGAAGATAGGCACTTTTAGAAGAAGAAGAAAATAAACACAATTCTGCGGATCGGACGCTCAGTAGCGACATCTATTAAAGAGAAATAAGAAGTCCCAGATCTAAACAATAAGTCTGAAACTTCTCTTGGAACCACTTTCTGGTAACATCCTTAAGGCAAGCGTCCACAGATCCGCATCGGACGCATCGTACGCAACGGATTTTAGTTTGCCTTGTACAGAAACTTATGTAACCGCGTCCACTGATCCGCATCGTACGGATCGCATTATCGGCAATCATTGTAAGGCAAACTAAAATCCGTTGCGTACGATGCGGGTCTGTGGACGCTTCGCTTTAATCGGAATAAACGGAATGTGACTGCATATTGTAGAGTCCCCTTCTTCTTCTTTATTCGTCGTCTCCTTTCCTTATAAATTGTAAAAGGCAGATATTAAGGATGTTACCAGAAAGTGCTTACACAAGAAGTTTCAGATTTATTGTTTAGCGATGGGACTTCTTATTTCTCTTTAATAGATATCGCTAACGAGCGTCTGATACTCATAATTATTGAAGTTATACTTCTTTAGGCACGAGGGTGAATGTTTACATTCCCTGGCGCATGCGCACACCGACAGTATGGTGTTAGATGCTAAATCATCCAATTTATGTATGTATCAGAGCAACTAAGGTTTGAAAATAATATATTAGTGTTTTTAGTAAATATATTTATTTTAATTTTTGTGTCTTTGGATTTGTCTTTCTTGGGAGTAAGATAATAAGTATTTTAAACATTTTTATATTTAAGACTTCACTTGATCTATTTGTCACCGTCGTTTGTCATTACGTCCCAGAAGCCGTAAAAACAAAACCCTGATGGGTTATTGGTAGAGCATTCGACTACATAACGGGAAGGTCCCGGGTTCAAATCCTGACACGGACGATTTTTATCTTTTTTTTTTTATTTTTAGTGTTGTTTTAATAAAAATTTTTTGAAAGTGGTAATATCAAAATTAGTTTATTAATTAAATAAAATACAAATAAATTTATAAGTATATTTATTTCGTTGAAATCATATAGGTAATAGAAGTATAACTTCTTACGTGCGTACAAGGTACACACACATTCTTTTTTTTTTTAATTCTGCTTAAATGGGCAGCTTGATTTCGTTTCGATTTAGAGGTGTTCATCTAGCCCCACTGAATACGTCTGGAGACACAGAAACGTACGTATGGGGATGGTGCACCACCTCTGAGCCGAATTGAAATATAAGCTGTTTTTTAATTTTTTTTACCGTTTTTCAATTTTGAGCAAGGGAAGGTTCAAGTATTACGTAACGCGGTTTTTGAAGATTTTTGACCCCCCTCCCCCCTACGTAACGCACCTTAATGGGGCTTTCACGTATTACGTAACGCAATTTTTGAAGATTTTTACCCCCAACATGCGTTACGTAATACTTGAACGGCCTCTAATTACGTAATAAGAATTAAATTGAAATTAATCCATATCCAATTTAAATTTATGATTTTCTTGCTATATTTTAGAGTCACGTAGGTACCTTAGGGTTCGCAAAAATCTGAACCAAAAAGTGCATATTTTATCCCATCTTTTTCTTCGCGTGCCTCATCGTTTAAGAACAGTGGTCCCTAAATCATGGTTGGATCATTTCTCTATCTGCAGCGGTTCTGAAGATTGATTTTCTCTCTCTTTCTATTTTTCTATAGCAATAAGTTGTCCTTGTATTTCTAAATACTAGACTTACTTGTACATTGTTTTTTTATCTGTTGACAGAGATCAGCGTTTTTAGATTTCTCTGTTAAATTCGATGTGTTTTGCTGTTCTTATTTTCTTTAGTTTTGAGTTTCATGTCTGCTAAAACTAGGTTGTAGTCACTTGCTATGTCTGCCTCTGGGTAAGCTTTAGTCCATACTATGGCGTTACGTAATATTTGTAGTAGTACGGTAGTTTGTACCATGTGTTCTTGATAATGAGTTCATTGCTTTTGCAAAACTGTACTAGCCTCTCTCCTTTCTCATTATGTGTTCTTGGTCCATATTCGCCTACATATTTTATTTTCCTTACCTTCGCATTGAATTTGCCTACAATAATATTAACTGCCTCTTCTTTGATTTCTTCCACTGTTTTATCAAAGTCTTATAAATAAATAGAAACCGTACATTTGCTATTGTGCGAACTAGGGAGTTGTTTCTGACATCGCCCTTTATAACACAGAGTAGGTTTTATAAACTCACTAATTAATGCATATTTTTCCACGCACAGCCTGTTCTAGATGTATTCACATTATACCCATGAACTGTTCCAAATATCTCATTTGTTTGTATAAATCCATACAGATTTCCCTATATGTTTTTCACGTTTAAATACGCAAAAACATACGAACGCGCGTGGAAAAAAAACACAATAGCGTTAAATAATATATTTTCTTATTTTTTCTACGAACAAGACAAATGTAGTTGCCAAGGATAGATTCTTTATTTACAATAAAACAGAATATATATGAATCCTACAAGAAAACCTGTCATTTATTCTCGTCAGCTCTATTCTAGAGACACTTGAATGAACAAAGTTAGGCAGAACCGACTTTAGTTTGGTTATAGGAGATTTTTTTAGTCGATTCGGTCATAAAAATAATCTTATCTAGAACGGATGGAGATTAAAATGAAATTTTACAAAAAAAATCAGCTAAAAGCAACAGAACATTTAATATAACCTAACATTTTTATTTACTAAATAATATATACCGATATTATAGAAAATGCACTAGAGGAAAGAAAAGTTTGTTCTGCTTTATTCTTAGATGTTGCCCAGGCATTTGACAGAGTTTGGCATGAAGGACTATTTCATAAATTAGAGACTATTCTTCCAAGCTACTATACAACCGTCGTATTCTACCAATTACGACATATGGAATGGAGACGAGGACACTAACAGAGGTATCAGCCAATAAATTAAGAACGACACAGAGGGCGATCGAACGAGCTATGTTACGAATATCCCTGAGGGAACATATACGAAATGAGGACGTGCGAACCTGGACGAAGATGGAAGATGTAATTGGAAGAATTGCGCAAATGAAATGGAACTGGGTAGGACACGTGGCACGACAAAACATCGAAACGTGGACGCGTAACATTGTACATTGGAGACCATGGAGCACAGTCGTAGTAAGGTAAGACCACAAAAACGATGGCTAGATGACATCAAAGCAAAAATGGGAAGAAACTGGCACCAAACAGCACAAAACAGACAAAAATGGAGAACTCATGGGAGGCCTTGGTCCAGGAGTGGATGCAAACAGGCTGAAGAATAAGAGAATGATTGGTGTACTTTGTGTGCAAGTAACTTGTTGGAAAGGTAATAAGTCGATAGATCTCAGAGGTGGATGCAAGTTAATATATAATATTTCGAACGGTAATGGCAGAAATGAAGTAGTTATTCTATTCTCTTTCTACTTCATTTCTTCCTTGGCCGTTAGAGCTACTATATATTAATTTGCACCCACTTCCAAGACCTCTCGACTTATTACGTTTCCAAAGAGTTTATTGCACACAAAGTACACAAATACTTCTCCTTTGCAGAAAATCGGCCGTCTCTCTTCCTTTACTTGTCATACCTACGTCGAGGGTTGCAATCCTCAGGACAAGGTTCTTTATCTATTCCGTCGTGTAAGGGGTAGGCCTTACAGTATGTGTCTTAACGAGACTATTGTAGCCTAAGCGTAGCTTTAACTGCACATCACTTGGTATTAGCAAGGTTTTTACTGACGGATGCATTTCCTGACGCAAACCCTCTTCCTTTATCAGATCTTGGGACCGGCACTTATAATTACGGATTTACTCAATTCACTCAGCACCTACCAAGTATATTATTTAACTGTTAAAAATTAAAATTTAGTCAAATGTGTATAAATTTTTCATTTTTATTACGAGTACTATGTACTACTAAATCTAGTATAAAGAAAAATACAAGCATTTAAAAGTATATTTCTTTGTGTGTAGAACGTCCGAGAGTTTTGTTTGATAAAAAGTACATTTAGAGCTTGGAAAACAATTTCATATACACTCACGAATCTGTAGCTCTAGCTGTAGCTTCTTGTCTGGCAAGCTGCCTGCAATTCTTTACAAACCATTTCGCTATAAGCGTCTGAATTAAATTGTCGCCATTCGAGCAGTTATTTTAATTACTAAAACACATTAATAACTGTGTTCTTTCAAATTACGAGGTATGTGTGTATGCGTGTATATGTGTGTATGTAAACAAAGTTGACCTCAAATACCACTAGACAATGTCTATTTTCCACTTATTTTTGTTAAATAAATGATTAAAAGTAAAGTCAAATTTTGCTCAAAACGCTTTTCATTCTGAATTAAAACAGTAAGTTTATTCTTAAAAATTCATTTCCCCTTTTGCCCTTTAATTCAGGGTCTTCTAAAAGTGTACAAAGAAGTCTCGTTATCAATACAATCAACATACAAACTTGGAAAATATTTGTGTACTAATTTACACCGTCTGCTTATGTGTGTACATTTCATTAGGTTAATTTTGTTTTTAATGGTCAACCCTGAAGACATTCGTGTGAGTTTTGATATATCATCTATATTCACCAACATTCCTCTCCACTGTTCTATAGTTATTCCTGTGTCTAATGGCAACGGGTATGGTACTTGCTGATGGTACTGGACCGCAACGACTACAAATTTTTCCCTATCATTTCTTACATGTATATAAAAATTTGATTCTTCAGCTGCGTAATCATATTCACTTAATAAAAAAAATAGCTCCGATTCTTGAAATATACTTTTATCACTTGGGCTTATGGTTAAGAGACCCACAGCACAAAATACATCTGACTTTTCCTTCCTTCGCTACTATAAGTAACATACTTTTTTTCAATCAATTTTTATTCCCATCACAAAAGTTCCACGGACACTTTATTTTCCCGCTCTTTCTCTACTAGTATGTTCATTCAAATCACCTACAGTAAAACTTGCTTTTTCTGTTCTTTATACCCTACCTAGAGTTGCACAAGTTTGACTTGAATGTTTGAACTTGACTTGACTTTGACTTAATTTCAAGTCAAACTCAAGTCAATCCTTCTGACAAATATTTCAAGTCAAGTCAAACTGGTCAATGGTACAGGTTTGAAAATTCAAACTGTTTGTCAAACTAGTTTGAAAGAAAAATGAATAACCATTTTCAATTTCGTTGCAAAACGAAAACACAGCCGAACCATATTCTAGTCCAATCAGAGAGTGCCGCAAGCACCCCTACCGGTTTCGAAACTTATTAGTCTCTCATCAGGAGGCACATATGCTGCTCACCCCGATCCAACCAAAACAAACCCCAGCGTGCAGTCCCGGATTGCAACGAACGAAATGGCATAGATGCCCTAGCGGCAACTGCTAGCAAAAAGACTAAGTTTTCACTTTAATGGCATATAAAACAACATAATGCTATTCTACACCCCACCAGAATGAAAAAAATGGGAACCTTCTCTGGTTACACCTCCGAGGCTTCTACAATTTGCAAGCCATACGGATGCTGAGACTAAGGAAGATGAGGGAATTCTACAATTTACAATTCACGTCCCATCTGCTCAGCGCGGTAAAGTTCCAACGAGAATGGTTCCTTCATACTCCACACAGAGTAAATGTAAATCAAAAATGAATAACCATTTTCAATCTCGTTGCAAAACGAAAACACAGCCGAACCATATTCTAGTCCAATCAGAGAGTGCCGCAAGCACCCCTACCGGTTTCGAAACTTATTAGTCTCTCATCAGGAGGCACATATGCTCCTGGGAGGAAAATGGTTATTCATTTTTGATTTACATTTACTGTGTGTGGAGTATGAAGGGAACCATTCTCGTTGGAACTTTACCGCGCTGAGCAGATGGGACGTGAATTGTAAATTGTAGAATTCCCTCATCTTCCTTAGTCTCAGCATCCGTATGGCTTGCAAATTGTAGAAGCCTCGGAGGTGTAACCAGAGAAGGTTCCCATTGTTTTTATTCTGGTGGGGTGTAGAATAGCATTATGTTGTTTTATATGCCATTAGAGTGAAAACTTAATCTTTTTGCTAGCAGTTGCCGCTAGGGCATCTATGCCATTTCGTTCGTTGCAATCCGGGACTGCACGCTGGGGTTTGTTTTGGTTGGATCGGGGAGAGCAGCATATGTGCCTCCTGATGAGAGACTAATAAGTTTCGAAACCGGTAGGGGTGCTTGCGGTACTCTCTGATTGGACTAGAATATGGTTCGGCTGTGTTTTCGTTTTGCAACGAAATTGAAAATGGTTATTCATTTTTGATTTACATTTACTCTGTGTGGAGTATGAAGGGAACCATTCTCGTTGGAACTTTACCGCGCTGAGCAGATGGGACGTGAATTGTAAATTGTAGAATTCCCTCATCTTCCTTAGTCTCAGCATCCGTATGGCTTGCAAATTGTAGAAGCCTCGGAGGTGTAACCAGAGAAGGTTCCCATTGTTTTCATTCTGGTGGGGTGTAGAATAGCATTATGTTGTTTTATATGCCATTAGAGTGAAAACTTAGTCTTTTTGCTAGCAGTTGCCGCTAGGGCATCTATGCCATTTCGTTCGTTGCAATCCGGGACTGCACGCTGGGGTTTGTTTTGGTTGGATCGGGGAGAGCAGCATATGTGCCTCCTGATGAGAGACTAATAAGTTTCGAAACCGGTAGGGGTGCTTGCGGCACTCTCTGATTGGACTAGAATATGGTTCGGCTGTGTTTTCGTTTTGCAACGAAATTGAAAATGGTTATTCATTTTTGATTTACATTTACTCTGTGTGGAGTATGAAGGGAACCATTCTCGTTGGAACTTTACCGCGCTGAGCAGATGGGATGTGAATTGTAAATTGTAGAATTCCCTCATCTTCCTTAGTCTCACCATCCGTATGGCTTGCAAATTGTAGAAGCCTCGGAGGTGTAACCAGAGAAGGTTCCCATTGTTTTCATTCTGGTGGGGTGTAGAATAGCATTATGTTGTTTTATATGCCATTAGAGTGAAAACTTAGTCCTTTTAGTTTGAAAGAGTTTGAACACAGTAGATATACCTTTTTGTCGAGATTGACATGTTAGTTGCCAATTAAGATAAGAAAATTAATAATACAATGAGTGCCACATAAAAGTAAGTTAATACAGGAAGCGATTATAATCAAAATAGGGTCGTAAATTTAAATTTCTTGAAAATTATTCCTGTATGCTTAGAACTGCTTGCTGGCAAGTTTCGTTTTATCGATATAACTTTTTTTTATATTTGAGTGTTACTAGATTAATGCGAGCTCCACACTCTCGGCGAAATTACTTCGCCAAAGTTGACCGAAGTCCGAAGTCCCTCACTACACACTACACACTCATTCTACTTCGCGAGGAACACATTCAAGCGGTACGATACCGTCAAAGATCCCTTTGACTCGGACACGCCAGACCGACAGAGAACGGAAGTAGAACGAAGCGAGACAAGGTTACACAAGGTGGCCGTCTATATTCTCGTACTTGTTGAACCTCGATAGACTTCAGCGAGAGTGTAGACGGCGTTTAAAACAAAGAATTCGTTGGATAGTTTTTTATCATACCAAGTGTACTTTAATCTACTTTGGGAGCGTTCAGGTATTACGTAACGCAAGTTGGGGGGTGGGGGGCCATGTAAAACGTTACGGCGCGTTACACGGGGAGGGGGTAGGGGGTTCGAACAGCGCGTTATGTAACATTGTTTTTTTAACTTAAATAAAACAAAACTACGGAATCACAATCTCCCAACTTTTCAACTTTCGTTTATATTTTACATAGAATCCCTGGATTGTATTATATTGCCCCCTCACGCTCCGCTCATGGTGCAATAGGACAATAGTATTCAAGTGAAAAAATCTTAAAATTTGTATTAACCAGATCAAGCACAGTAACACGTGTTTGCAATAATTAGCTGGACCTTTCTTCACAACAAAAGATGAAAAGTTACAGATGGGATAAGAGGTTGTAGAGACACTCATAAATCATTTAGGTACTCTACTCATGTTCTGAAATGCCTAATATGCAGTATGGTTTTCTACAGTATTTAAACTATTTAATTTATTTAAAAATTTCTTTAAATAAAAAGCATCAAATACAAAATCCACTATATATTCGAATTTATGCTTAAACAGTCGATAGTTGAATTTAAAAGTTTTACTTTTATGTTCACCCCTGTAGCTTATTCAAATAAACATTATATAAGTTTTCAGGGATGTTCGTCCCTCAGAAATAATGTAATCTTTCATTCTGCGTTTAAATTTTTCAAAAATACTTATTACTTTTTACAGGATTCGAAAAAAATTAATACATTTAAAACACATTGAACATTTTGACAGCCGACAAGTTACGCCTATGCCCTTAAGGGTTACAATAAAAAGAGACTATTTGGTTTTTCAATAAACAGCTCAAAATAAAATGATTTGGAATTTTTATGACTTTCTTTTATTAAAAAAGGCATTTATTTATCTTAGGGCCAGTTCCAAAAACATCTGGTACCAAGCTGTTCCAAGCTGTACCAAGTTCCCTCGAAAACACCACAATACTAAAGTATGGCTGTATATTCGTTATTTCTTTAAAATTCAAAACTAACCATAGGGTTTTATATCTACAATTTAAATTTTTTTCGGATAAAAGCTACAAATGTTGGGTTTAAATTTTAAAAAAATTAATGCATAAATATTCATTAAGCTTTCTTAATTATCCTAACTATCGCGTTTATTGGGATTTATTTGTCTGTCTGCGGTTTAAATATCATATCAGCTAATACATTCCTATGTTTATTGAAATTTGCCAAAAAAAAAAAATTGGACCTTGTTGGGAGGGGTGGGGGGGGGGGAATTTCTTCTACCCCAACCACCCGTAGATCCGCCACTGAACAAATAAAGGCGTAGGCGGTCTCATTTAAAACTGAAAATAAGCACGTTGCGTAATATTCAAATTTTCAAACTGTTTGAAGATGTTTGAATTCAAGTCAAACCTACAGATATCGAAATCTAGTCAAGTCAAACTTTTTTATACAAAAAGTTTGATTTTCAAGTCAAGTCAAGTTTGTTGAGTAAAATCAAACTAGTTTGACTTGATGCATCTCTAACCCTACCTGTGAAGAGTACTCAACCCAAGTAGCACCGAATGGGTTTATTAAGTCTTTTAAGGATGCTTTAAAACTGTAGAATAAAACTAAAATTAAAACCATTTGGTTTTAAGTAAACCTTAAGGTTGCAATAAAACCGCTTTCAGCATAAAAGGGTCCACTCTGAAAGAGGTCAATAAAACCAAAAGTAAAAACCTTCTTAAAACTTTGTTTTCTTAAGCAACTGGTTTTAAAGCTGCTGTGTAGGTGCTTTTAAAACCATGTTAAAAGACACTTTAAGTGCAGACAGTTTTATAGCAAACTTAAAAAGGTTTCTTAAATGGAGACTTTTAAAGACAATGTACCATATTAAATGATTCTTTAAACCCATATACTCCATATAGGCCAACACATTTTTACAAGTGTTATGATAGGTACATACGCATTTGTAATCATAAAATAATAAAAAGTACTTGGTTATTTCGGACTGTCAAGGTAGAAAAACACTTGCGCACCCAACTTTATTGATAATGTTAACAAAAAGAATTCTAAATAACTCAAGCTCCCTAAAATTTCTGACTTTTGGCGATTAAAGGATAAAAATAATAAAAAAATTTAAATCCGAGAAATATTAATTTGAAAGAAAATTAATTTTACCTACAATTTTTATGTTTAAATGTTAAAATAAACCGAAATTATGTTTTTCGGTCGCTTATTGATAATTTATATGAAAGCCTTATATTGTAAATTATCATGGTTTTCAGCATCTCCAGAAAGAAATATGGCCGAAATCCAAATAAAACTATTTGGTCTATCGACAGAGAATTGTTAAGATCAAATGGTTTTATTTTATACTTTGCCAAGAGCATATATCCTACATAAAAGCAAGGTTGTCTTGGAATTAAAACCGTTTAGTTTTAATGCTACTGTCAATAATGCCACTCGGTTTTAATGTGAATCTAACCTAAAATCGAGGCGTCGGAGTGCTGTGTGTGTGTGTTGTATTTTTCTTTTAAAATGACCAGTTCGTTTATATTTTAAGTACCTGCGACAAATTTTTTCCATACTAACAGTAATTCCACTTTTTGCAACACACTACACCACTGTTTCGCTCTAAAACAAATGGCTGACCATTTTGGACATGAAAGAAGAGGGGATGGGTTTAGTTTTATTGTTTATAATAAGAAGCATAGTTTAGTCAGTCTATACGATAACCATATTGATTCAGTTAAGAGCGTTTGGTTTAAATATAGCCTACTAATTGCTTTTAAGAAAGCAACTTTAAAGACAACTAAAAAAAATAGTTTTAAGGCATATGTTTTACTGACATAATAGTCTTGAGATCAAGTAGTTTTAATAATAGGTTTTATTAGTTATATTAGGAGAATCTTTAAAACTGCTTTAAAACTAAAAGGTAACAAAGAAGAATCTAATAAAACCAAACAGTCCGGAAGTTCTTTATAAAACTGATCAGTTTTAAAGTGAACTGAGAATAAACCATTTTAATACTACAATAAGACAAATTATCTATTAAGATTAATTAGTCTTATTTGATACTCTTATTAGTTACTTCAAAACTAGTGACAAATGCTTAACAGTTTTATAGTTCTGGCAGTATATCTACAAGGTAACTTTAAAACCATTGTCTTCTTATTTACCACAATAAAACCTTTATAAACCTTAAATAAAACTAAAGTGTTTTTATTGTGCTACTTGGGTAGGCATATAGAATGTTCACGTTGCTATTGCCTGCATTCAGGAGGACACTAATTATCCTATCACTTCTTCTGGCTACCCCTACCACCTCCAATAAAACTCTTATTGGCAGAGAAACAGCGGAAATAAAGAGAGTTCATGGAGATTTCGTGACGGGAATAAGAAATGCTGAAGGAAACAGTATTGAGTTGGTCGTTAACCTCTCACCTGAGCACTAAGTGCATTTTTCGAGCAAGGATGAAATGCATCCACATGGTTTTCAAATAATCTTAATACATTGACTTAATGTCGCCTACTTTATAATGTTAAATCTAGAAATAATGTAATTTAGAGGTTTGTACACCTAATGAATTGGCTAATTCCAAATACTTTTACACCGGACGTTCACCCTGATGATGTTCAGTTTTGACCTAAAACGTTTTGAGTTTTGTAATTTTCCACTACCTTGTGGATGAATTTTAAAGAATTTTTAATAAATTCATATATACTTACATACAACAGAAGTGTTTACTTCATTATACGTTGTCTTATCGAAGGTATACTAGTCCAGAGAAATAAGGTTTTTGTCGGGACACTTGAGCAGCCAGGTTGCAACTGGATTTTTTGGGTACTATATACTTAATATATTATAAATACAAAAATAAAAATACAAAAATAGACGGTTTCGTTTTGATTTAAATCTGTCTCCTGCCATCCCCCGATAGCGCTATTTATAGGTTTACCTGTTATCAAGGAGGCTATGCAAGAAGACAAATTTACATAAAAACTTAAGTAGTTCTCGGTATACAATAAAACTATTTATACCGGAGTAAGGTTAGAACGCAGTCTACCGGGGAATAAGTGATATAAATGTCGACTCGATTCTAGTTTTCTGTTGACCCAGATATGAAAATATCAAAAGGCACCGCTAGGAAAATATTAATAAACGAAACTGGAGACCAAAACAATGAAATAAAAAGACGTATCGAAATTGCCAGGGCCACCTTCATAAAGATGAGAAAATTCTTCTGCAACAGAGATATAAGCATCCCTCTACGATTAAGAATGCTAAGAGGCTACGTATTTAACACGCTATTATACGGTGTAGAGGCCTGGACTCTCAAACAGAACAACATAAACAATATTGCAAGTTTCGAGATGTGGTGCTACCGTCGAATACTGAAGATAAGTTGGGTTGAATGAATCACAAATCTTGAAGTAATACGAAGAACAGGAAGAGACCCAGGAATTTTGTTAACGATAAAACGAAGAAAACTCGAGTGTTTGGGTCACCTGATAAGAGGTCATAAATACGCATTACTTCAAAATATAATGCAAGGAAAAATAGAAGGAAAACGGAATCCAGGTCGTAGAAAATGTCATGGTTGCGGAATTTGAGAGAGTGGTTTGGTTGCACCACTAATGAACTTTTTAGGTCAGCTGTAAATAAGGTCAGGGTAGCCTTGATGATTTCCAATCACCAATAGCAGTGGCAAAAGAAGAAGAAGATTGTTTATTTATTTTATGCTTTATCATCGATTCCAATATGAGCCTTAATCCAAACTAATTGTATATTCAAGTGAGTGGAAGGTAAATGTTTTTACTGTTTATTAATTAACAATATGTAAACATTTCTAAATATTTTGAAAAATCTAATATTTCTTACGTTTTTGTGTATTCCTGAAAAGTGGTCTGGAAAAACTGAAATTAGTTTCAAAGGGGAAAACTGTATATACGTGAAAACTGTGATTATGAATGCTTGCAATCCATTTAAGTGCTGTTTATTGTGCTACTATTTTCTTTCTTTGTTCTTTCCCTTCTTCATTTTGCCCTATCAAGATGTCGGACCTAGGCTAACTATTTTAATTTCCATTTACCAATCTTTTTCATTATTTTCTATTTCCTGTCATTATTTTTAGGAGAAACGGAATCCAGGCCGTAGAAGAATGTCATGGTTGCGGAAATTGAGAGAGTGGTTTGGCTGCACCACTAATGAACTTTTAGGTCAGCTGTAAACGGTAGCCTTGATGATTTCCAATCTCCGATAGGAGTGGCACAAGAAGAAGAAGAAGGAAAATATTCCAAAAATGCGGTTCAGAGAAACTATATGAAACGAGTCTTTGTACTCTCGTACAGAGTATGGCATTAATAAAAATACAAAAATAGACGGTTTCGTTTTGATTTACACCTGTCTCCTGCTATCCCCCGATAGCGCTATTTCTAGGTAAACCTGTTATCAAGGAGGCTATGCAAGAAGACAAATTTACATCAAAACTTCCGTAGTTCTTTTTTTTTTAACTACGGAAGTTTTGATGTAAATTTGTCTTCTTGCATAGCCTCCTTGATAACAGGTATATCTAGAAATGGCGCTATCGGGGATGGCAGGAGACAGATTTAAATCAAAACGAAACCGTCTATTTTTGTATTTTTACTAATGCCATACTCTGTATGAGAGTACAAAGACTCGTTTCATATAGTTTCTCTGAACCGCATTTTTGGAATATTTTCCTAGCGGTGCCTTTTGATATTTTCATATCTGGGTCAACAGAAAACTAGAATCGAGTCGACATTTATTTCAAATACAAAATGCCCGTCACAGTTCGGACGAGAAACTTAGTTATTAGCAAATAAGGGTCAAATATGGCAGTTTTTTCGTTTAAATCGCTACAGGTAAAAATAGGGTAATTAAATATCTTATTTATAATATTCTTCTTTTTGTAGATGAGTCAAGGTTTAAAATGGCACTTTTTGAATTTTGGTCCGATCCTTTTTTGTTTCGGAAAGTGCAAAATAATACTAAAATTTCAAAAATAAAAATGTGCTATAACTTTTGCGAAAATAGCCTTAAGACTTCCATATTGCACGAAAAGTTGAGTCAAACATTCCTTATATTGCACAAAAAAGTTTAAGACGATTCGTCAATTAGTTTATTTAATTTAATTTGTTTATGGCAAAGAGCTTTTTTTTCGCAATGTTATTGTTCAGAAGATAATAATGACATAGCAATTTTGTGGAAACCACATGCAAGAATAATAGTTATATTTTTAAAGTATTGAAAAAAATCATTAAAAAGTCGTTTTGATCAGTCCGAAAAAAGTTAAGTAAAATAGAGTCATTTTTGGCTTCTAAAAAATTTGAATAAATTTGTTAATATTGACTATAGAGCAAATCTACTTTAGGATTTCAAAAGCTGGTATTTTTATATGAATTTTCAGAAAAAAACTTTTTGTCTAGATTAATTAGCTTCAAAGTTAGCTACTTTTATTATTTCATTTGCAGTTACTTCTATATACATCAAATTCTCCTGTAACAGTTTTAGTTACCAGACTACTCCGAAACGGCTGGGCGGATTTTTATAAATTTTTAGACGTTAAGGCCGATCGACCATTGGAAACGTAGTCGCGCGACTCGTAGGTAGCGCGTATACGTCCGTGTATGTGCGATCATGCGACTGAGCGACTGGTATCATCCACTGCAGGCGACTGTATACTACTTAGTTCGCGACTGTCAAACTGACTGTCATCATCAAAAGAAACTGTATTTTTGTGAATAGCGTGTAAAATATACATAGAAAGCTTAGTTTGCAAAGGAAAATTTATTACACAAATACCTATGTATGTTACTTATTCACAACTTTAAAAAGGTTGGTACCTTTGTACAATGGCCTCCCATTTAACGGGAAGCTTCCATATATTGTTGGCGATTCAAATTTACACGAAATATTTACTATACTTTATCAGTATTTAATTACATTTTTCGACAAATTAAAAAAAACATTAAGTAATTTGTTAATAAAAATAATTTAAGGATTTGTAACTTTATATTTATTTGGTTTAAATGTAAGACGTTTATTATTGTAAAAATTTCAAATAAAAATTCTTTCAAAAATTTGTTAATCCCAAAACTATAAGAAGTATTCACTCCTGTTGGCACTCTGCAAGTGCCACGCTGTATTTTTTTATTTTTCGTTTACATTGTAATTATATTATAAAATAATAATATTAAAAAACTCTCATCACTAGCACCTACTTCTTCTGCAACTTTCGACCACAATTTCCTTTGAACATCACGTGAATGACATCTCTTGTCTTTCATGTTCCACATCGGAGACTTTTCATAAACGGCACTAATCAGTTTTTCGTTATCAATTGCCATATCGAAAATAACACAATTATCGAAAATTAATATAACATCAAAAATACCTGCACAGATATTTATTGCAAACCAGTGTAGCATCAACATGCGATTAACAGCAACTAATCCCATTCTAGGGGGATCAGTCGCTTGTGGTCGGCCGAGCCCGGTCACTCAAAGTCGTTTGCAGTGGACGTTGTTTATTTACATTTTATTTGTTAGGATTAGTCGATTCTATACGGGCGTATACGCGCTACCTTCGAGTCGCGCGACTACGTTTCCAATGGAAGACCGGCCCTATCCTCTAGGACGTTGAAGAGGTTTTAATCTATTTTTTATACCCATAAGTTATAAGGGGGGTTGCCCCCCGACATTTTTTTATTTTTTTGGACAAAATTATCTACCTTAATTTTATATGATATAGAATTAAAAAATACATACAACCCTTAATTTTCACTCTTCTATCACCAACCCCTATTTGTTAATAGCCATCTATATATTTACATCAATAAAATTCTCCTGTCACAGTGTTAGTTTCCATACTCTTCCGAGACCGCCTGACCGATTTTTATAAAATTATATATTTATGTATATTCGGTAGGTCTTAGAATCGGTCGTAATCTATTTTTCATATCCCTGAGTGCTAAGGGGAATTCCCCCTAACATTTTGTAATGTTAGGTGGGGTTGTGTGTACATAACGTACTTTATAAGACTACGAGTAATTAAAAAATAAAAAAATTATGATCAAAATCCATCAACAAGTCCCAGCGATATTAATCGCAGCATATGTTTGCAGAATTAGTTTCATTTTTTGAGTGCACGTATTTTAGTAATTCCCCTCCACCGACGACGAATTAATTCCGTTCGGACGCCATTGTTAAAGCTTTATTAACCACTCAGTTGAGGTTCAAAGTTCACTCAAACTTTTACAGATAACCTATATATCTTCAACTTCAAAATGGCTCTAGTTAGGTTGCTTAATTGTTATAAGCAAAGTAGCCGTCAATTAAATAAAAAAAGTGGCTAATTTTAACCGTAATTAACCTAGGCGAAAAGTTTTTCTTTGAAAATTGGTATAAAAATAACAGTTTTTCAAATTCCATTGTAGTTTTAGCCTACAGTCAATATTAACAAAGTTATTCAAATTGTTTATAAGCCAAAAATGATTCTATTTTAGTAAAATGTTTTCTGAGTGATAAAAATGACTTTTTAATGATTTTTTTAAATGCGTTGAAAACATGACGATTATTCTTTCATGTTGTTTTCACAGAATTGCTATATCATTAACATTTTATGAACAATAACATTGCGAAAAAAAGCTCTTTGGGATAAACAAATTGAATAAAATTTAAACTAATTGACGCATCGTCTTAAAAATTTTTGTGTATTGTATGGACTGTTTGACTCAACTTTTCATGCAATATGAAAGTCTTAAATTCATTTTCGCAAAAATTATAGCGACTTTTTTATTTTGAAAATTTTAGTTTTATTTTGCAATATCCGAAGCAACAAATAATCGGACTAAAATTCAAAAAAAATTTAAACCTTGTCTCATCTGCTAAAAGAAAAATATTATAAATGAGACATTTAATTACCCTATTTTTACCTGTAGCGGTTTAAACGAAAAAACTCTCATTTTTGACCATTATTTGCTAATAACTAAATTTCTCGTCCAAACTGTGACGGACATTTTTGTATTTATAATGTATAAGGTATATAGTACCCAAAAACCCCATTTGCAACCTGGCTGCTCAAGTGTCCCGAACATGGTATATTTTTGCCTTATTTCCCTGGTGTATACAGCCAACTACAGGGTTTACCCTTTTTAAAGTTTGAAATAGTATGACTAACTTTGAGTGGCATGGGATTTATCTGTGGTTAATATATTTTTTATGGCTTAAGACCAGTATGTTAGTTATAGCAGAGGGGAAAGGGAAAGCCAGATAGATTTTGTGATGTGTAGAAAAAGTCAGCTAATAGAGGTTACCAACTGTAAGGTCATAAAAGGTGAATGTGTAGCTAGCGAATGTGATAGTGGAAATGGAGATAAAAATGAGGTGGAAAGGAAAGTCAGTAGGACACCAGAAAGTAAAGTAATGGAAGTAAAGATAAGGATTTGGCAAAAGCGCAAAAATTTCCGGCGTGAGAGATCTATAGTGCTTATTCTTTAGATTTCGAGTTGTTTAAATATATGTCGCTATTGCGCCCATTAGCAAATAATTTAGTAATATTTTGCTTACTAGACAACTGAATTTAGTTTGATTCAGAGTACATCACAAGCCGCTCTGATGACTTCAAGAAGAAGAAATGTACGTAAACGGATGGTGGTAATTGAAACAAATTAAATCTTACTCTGTGTCTCACAGTGGCGGCTCGTGGCTTTAGGGACAGGGTCGGCAAGGTTTTGTCTCTTCAGATAGGTATGCCATCTAATTAAAAGGCTTCAATTTCATAGAAGATTTTTGGTTTTTGTTTTCTTTTATTTTTTAATTTTTTTCTTGTTTTTTTTTGTAAACCTGTTTATAAATTAACTCTAGTCTATGTTGTTTCGAAGTAGCAAAATGGGTTATAACGTCATTGTAAAATTTATTATTGTTTTGGAGAGGTTTTAAAAGTTTTTTCTATTGACATTTGAGACAAGTTTGATATTCTCTCTTGTTTCATGGTGTTTCGAAAACACGTTTTGACTCTTTTGAAACAAGAGAAATCCCGTTCATTTGAGGCAGAATTTGCCCACATTTGACCACAATGGTTTATTAAATTCGGGAACAGTTTGTTATACCTAATGAATTGCAGTTGGTATATTATAAAATTAATCATATTTTGTAACTTATTCCACCTTCCGAAAATATTTAGATCAGCATATAAAACTGTTAATCCATTTTCTTATTTTATTTGATTAAGGAATGATGGAAGAATCTTTGGAAATAATAATTGAGTTATCCTTCCACTCAAAAAGGTACGGAACATTGTTTAAATAATCAAAATGTCAAAAAATGAAGAAAAACTTCGATTTTTTTCTTCGTTTTTTGATTTTAACGTTCAAAGTATTCACTTCTGAGAAAAGCTACACTGACATAAAAGTTGGATAATTAAATTTGATACAATATAGGATTGGTTAAAATTTTTTAAAGTGTCATCCTTGTTGCAAAACAGCAATAAATGCGAGAAAAACATAAAAAATAAGTATTCGCATTTTACGTTTTTCAACCATTTATGCTACACTTACGATCTTCATATTTTAACCAGAAATCCTTTATGATATAATAAAACAATACTGTAAATTTCATTAAGATCGATTCAATACATTTTGCAAAATAAATTTGGCAATCCAGCTTTTGCAAAAAAAATTAATATTTTCAAAATGTTGTAGTACTGACAATAAAGCAGATAGCAAGTTGAATTTTTTTTAAATATAGAAAAAAGGTACAGTATTCTTCTATACGTAAAAATAAATTCAACTTGCTGTCTGCTTTATTTTCAGTTCTGCAACATTTTGAAAAAATGAATTTTTTTGCGAAAGCTGGATTGCAAAATTTATCTTGCAAAATCTATTAAACCGATCTTAATGAAATTCATAGTATTTTTATAATATTATATGATATAGTTTTTCTGGGTAAAATTATGAAGGTCCTAAGTGTAGCATAAACGGTTGAAAAACGTAAAATCAGAATACTTGTTTTTTATGATTTTTTCGCATTTATTGCTATTTTGCAACAAGGGTGACAATTTTTAAAACTTTTAGGTAATCCTATATTGTAGGAAATTTAATTACGCAGCTTTTAGGTCAGTGCAACTTTCCTCGAAAATGAATACTTTTAAAGTTATAATCAAAAAATGAAGAAAAAATCGAATTTTTCCTTCATTTTTTGACATATTGATTATTTAAACAATGGTCCGGACCTTTTTGAGTGGGAGGATAACTCAAATATTATTATATGAGTTATTTTCAAACAATTTCTGCAAACAAATATGAGTCACCTCACAACGTCCAAATTAATGTTAGGTACATACTAATATTTTTACAGATGCTCCCTGAGCCTAGATTCCGTGCACTGTACATGTCGCTTTCTATCGATATTTGAATATCAAAATATTTAAATTTTTAGCTTTAATTGAATTATTTTCTAGTTTTGCTAGATAGAAAGCGACATGTAGATATCTACAGTATACGGAATCTAGGCCCTGGTCGTACGTGTCTTGTTGCCGTTTGCAGATCACCGCTGCACTCGGCAGATTGTTTTTCTGCCGTACTTGTCATTCCAATAAATACGGGGAATGTATATTTGGTTGCCTATCGGCTAATATTCCATAGCGTCTTATTACAAGCAAATGGTCAATCTGGGTACGGCTTGTCGAAGCGGGCGTTGAATTCACACAATCGCAGTCGGGTGTATGGCTGGCTAGGACCATTAATTTGAAAAGTCTCTTACGCAGAGCGCACAGGGATCACTTAACGTATCTGATCGATCGATTCTTTTAAAAACAAAGAATAAAATTTAGTCTGTATTATCTCACAGATATTTTTTTTATTTCACAGAAACGAATATCATCAACTCTGATTAACTTATATATTTAAAAAAATCTATAATGTGTCCATAAATGTGTGGGTCGGCACTGCCGACCCTGGCGACCCTGACCAGCTGCCACTGGTGTCTCATTACCTTAGTCCTACTTACATTTTGAGTACTAGGAAGCAAACATTTGTTGGATTTTTACTTATATAAATAGACGGGTTGTGGAATGCAATTGTAGATTCCCCCTTGTCATGTATTGCTTCTTTTGCCTTGCGAATTATAGAAGGCTTAAATTTTGCTTTTCGTCGTAATATATCTATAGTGCTTTTGTTCTTTAGATTCCGTGTTGTCGAATAATATAAAAAAAAAATGTCAAAATTAGAAAAAAAAATCTTTATAACGGCCTCATCTATTTAAAATAGTTTTATTATTTTGTAGCCTGTGTGCGTGTTTTTAAATTGGGTCCTTTTATATCTTTATTTTAAATATTTAAGTATTCAAATAATTAGTTGAAATACTTTTTAAAAAGAGCTTGTTTCAAAATTTTTTACGTTTTTCCGACTACTACACACTCTCAAAACAATATTTGATTGTCTGCCACAATAACTTCATACACCAACAGTTATTCTCGTTTCATTGAATTGTTCTTCTGTTGAAAATTCAAGCATGCAATGGTAGTGAAGTTCTACAAACACCATCTACGAGCACTAGTAGTATTGATATCTGTAGGTTTTATTTTTGTCGGCTTTACCAGGGTAAGTGGAAATTGTTGATTCCGAAACTAGTAGCACAATAAAGAGCACTTAAATGGATTGTAAGCTTTGATCATCACTCTGTGCTCTAGGTATTATGGATTCACGTATACACAGTTTTCCCATTTGATAGACATTTTAATTTTTTTAGACCGCTTTTCAGGAATACAGAACATCAAAAATTTTAAATTCTCTCTCCAAAAATATGTAGTAATTTTTATATATTTTCGATTAATAATCAGATAAAACATTTATCCACTCACTTAAATGTACAAGTCATTTGTGTTAACGCTCATATTGGACTCGAGATAATAATGCATAAAATAAATAAACAATTGACCGAGAAAATTGCAAAAGATCCTCATTTTTGCAAAACAAACTACAATAATGATAGTCAACAGCAAAGAAGGTAATGAAGATAATGAAGTTAATTAAATAAAGATAAAATGTAAAAACTCAAAACTGGGAATTCAACGTTACAACTTACGAATACCTGGGAAGTATAATCTCTAGGAAAAATAGACTGGGAAATAACAAATAAAGCAAAGAAATCATACAAGTTATACTATGCGTTAACCCCTATACTGGGAAAAAGAGAACTGATAAGAAAGACAGGTTAAAATGTATAACACAGTAGTGATACCAATTGTGCTCTTTGCATGTGAAAAATGAACAATTCTGGAAAAACCTAAGAAACAAATATATAAATAAATGAAATGGAGATGAGATACCTAAGACAGATAGTTTGAAAGACAAAATGGGATATTATGAAGCAACGAGAATATTAGAAGAATGGCCAACCAACAACCAATAATGAACAAAATAGCAAAGAGACAAATGAACTGGTATCGGTATTTGATCAGGATGCAACCTAACAGAATTACAAGCAAAGTCCACGAAGCAAAGAAGATCGTAAAATGAAAAAGAATCAGACCATGAAAAAATGGATAGAGCAAGTAGTAATGGCGGAAAAAATGAAAGAGAAATCACTCGAGGAATTAAAAATAATGACAGGAAATAGAAAATAATGAAAGAGATTGGTGAATGGAAATTAAAATAGTTAGCCTAGGTCCGACATCTTGATAGGGCAAAAGGAAGAAGGGAAAGAACAAAGAAAGAAAATAGTAGCACAATAAACAGCACTTAAATGGATTGCAAGCTTTCATAGTCACAGTTTTCACGTATATACAGTTTTCCCCTTTGAAACTAATTGTAATTTTTCCAGACCACTTTTCAGGAATACACAAAAACGTAAGAAATATTAGATTTTTCAAAATATTTAGAAATGTTTACATTGTTAATTAATAAACAGTTAAAACATTTACCTTCCACTCACTTGAATATACAATTAGTTTGGATTAAGGCTCATATTGGAATCGATGATAAAGCATAAAATAAATAAACAATCTTCTTCTTCTTGTGCCACTGCTATTGGAGATTGGAAATTATCAAGGCTACCCTGACCTTATTTACAGCTGACCTAAAAAGTTCATTAGTGGTGCAGCCAAACCACTCTCTCAAATTCCGCAACCATGACATTTTCTACGACCTGGATTCCGTTTTCCTTCTATTTTTCCTTGCATTATATTTTGAAGTAATGCGTATTTATCTCTCATCAGGTGACCCAAATACTCGAGTTTTCTTCGTTTTATCGTTAACAAAATTTCTGGGTCTCTTCCTATCCTTCGTATTACTTTAAGGTTTGTGATTCTTTCAACCCAACTTATCTTTAGCATTCGACGGTAGCACCACATCTCGAAACTTTCAATATTTTTTATGTTGTTCTGTTTGAGAGTCGAGGCCTCTACACCGTACAATAGCGTGTTAAATACGTAGTCTCTTATCATTCTTAATCGCAGAGGGATGCTTATTTGCTTATATCTCTGTTGCAGAAGAATGTTCTCATCTTTATAAAGGTGGCCCTGGCAATTTCGATACGTCTTTTTATTTCATTGTTTTGGTCTCCAGTTTCGTTTATTAAAATTCCCAAGTATTTGTAACTTGATACTTTTTCAATTTGAATGCCGTTTATACTAATATGTGCTGGTTGTGTCATAATTTTACTGAAGACCATATACTTGGTTTTTTTGATATTAATGTTTATGCCGTAATTGTTGCAAGCAATATTTATGTTGGTAAGTAATCGTTGTAATTCTTCTACTGTTCTTGCAACCAGTACAGTGTCGTCCACGTATCTAATATTATTTACAACCTCTCCATTGATTACAATTCCTTCATTTGCTTGCAAAAGGGCTTCCTGGCAGATGCTTTCACTAGATACATTAAATAGCAGTGGTGACAAAATGCATCTCTGTCATACCCCTCTACGTATTTCTATTGCTTTTGATATCTCATTTTCTATTTTCATGTTAGCTTTCTGATTCCAATATAAGTTGAGAATTATTCGTAGATCTTTATTATCTATCTTTTCTTTCAAGAATGTCTCTTAGCCTGTCATGGCGTACTCTGTCAAACGCTTTTCAAAATTGATAAAACATGAATGTACTTCTTGATTAACGTCTAGACATCTTTGCAATGGACAGAGATAATTGCAAAAAACCCTTATTATTGCAGAAATTAATAAATACAAATAATGTTATTATTTGAATAATGTACATATAAATAGTACAAATAAGTATTAGTGGCTTCAAGATCAAAAGGGTAAAAGAACAAAGAAAGATGGAGTATTTAATGATAGGAGTAACAATAAAAGACAATATCTCAGAGGAAGACATACGAAACTGAATCAGAGTTACAAAAATTTTGTGGAGACAGTTGGTAGACTGAAATGGAGGTTGACTAGTTACGTAGCAAGGATAAAGAATGGAAGATGGACACGCAAGTTAACCGAATGAAGACCAAGAATAGATAAACATAACAGAGGGATATCAACTATACTATGGCAATATGATCTGCAAAAGATGACAAAACATTGAATCCATACTACATAAAACCTGCAATAGACTTAGAATAGGCTGTCGATGATAATGAACACATCGCTATTGACTCCACTCTTATACAGTGGTTGTTATATTTCTACATGTACAATAAAATATTTTGACTTATTTTTGTGTTAAAATAAAAATAGTAAGGTGCTATTTGTAAATGCTTTGTATGTCTGTTCACTAAACTCAAACACAACTGGCTAGTGATTTTAGTAGGTAATTTTTTTGTTTTTGGCCAATTTTGCCAAAATTGGTAAAATTACTAACTATTTAGTAATTATTAACTATTTAGTAATTATTTTTTTGCCAATTTTACCAAATTGGCAAAATTACTTACTAAAATCACTAGCCAGTAGTGTGTAAGTTTAGTGAACCGACTATATTTTGAAACTAAATTTTAAAATTAATGCTTAAAAGAACATTACTGATATTATTATTTGTATCTACAAGCTTCTAGAATATTATGTTTTGTAAAAATTTATCAGTGTTCAAAATCAGGTCAGTCTCTCGAAATTTTTGAAAAATAAGCGTAACTCATATAAACCTAAATATAAACCTAATGTACTCATTATAAACAGTACCTAATACAAAATATACCTTTACACAAAATCTAAAAACACATTAATATATAGGGTGTTCTGATAAACATACAGTCTCTTACAATTTCTGGTTTTACTAAAAGTGTCAGCGAGCTGTCAAAATTTCAGACGTAACCATTTCTCAGTTTTACAGTTACAAAAACGTACAAATTTTCAGACTCTGTACAATACATTTTCTGAACAAATTTGTATGTGCGATCTACGTGAAACAGTCTTTACACAGAACCATACAAATACAGAATACAGAACATACATAAACTATACAGAACCAATGAAAAAAATTTGAGTTTTTTTTTCATTAGCACATTTTTACACCTTTGTTTTTAAATCACCAGTAAAATATAAAACATAAAACTATTGAATCTGCTTAAAACGGATATTTTTAAATTAAAAAACAAATGCGATTGTTTTTATTAACATTCTACTGGCAGTACTTTAAAAACACACCGGAAAAGATAACTTACCACCCAAAGAACTACCACTAGCCGCTTGTATGGCATAACATATAGTAGATAGAATCACTAACACTAACATTCCAGTCCCACTAGCATTCCACTAACACTTTGTTTCGAGAAATATAAATCGAGATCGGCCGCGGCCGCCCTTTTCCAGCTTTATATTTCTAAGTGCTCGTGGGTTCGAGATCGAGAGGGTGAGCGTTACTAGTGCCCTTTATGATAGTCCGGTTTATACTGACTGTTGATACGAAAATTCCGGAAGATCTCTGCTCGTTTGATCGTGCGCACTTTTCCGTGCTATGCTCCATGCTACATATAAATATTATAAACTAATAGACAAAAATTATGGTACATAAGAGGACATAGGGCATGTTATAATGTGTGAGTGTGTAAATATAATAATTGTAAAATATAAATTAATAAATAAAAATAAAAATAAGATCGACTGTATCATTGTAGAAGAAATGCAACAACTATAGAGGAATAACTCTGTTAAGTACAGTGATGAAGGTTTATGAGTTAATAGTAGAGAGTAGGGATGGCGGTTTATGACAAAACACCGGTTTTCGGTTACACCGTTTTTTTTTTACTTACGGTTTAACCTGGCGGTTATAACCGTAAAAAAAATCAGTTATTCCAAAAACCGGTTTTCGGTTTTTTTAATCAATAGCCAATACCCATTAGGTTACAATGCTACATTTACATTGCATTTTAGTTTGTGATACTCCATTCAAATCCATATAAATATAGATACTATCGAAAGAATGTATCGATACCAAGATAAGCAATCGACATATAAACAGCATTGGGATCGTACCCAAACGGGATCGAAAAAGAAATCAGTCATCAGTGTTGCCAAATCGGTTTCGGTTTCGGTCAGCTTTAAATTTCATCATAGCGTGCTCGGGGTGAAAATTTTCCCATTTTTTCTCTGAATTCATTATTTTTTCCAGAGATAGTAACTTATCCGCTTTTTCATCGGTTATTACTGTAAAAAGAAAAAACCGGCTATACCCGGGACAAAAAAACCGCAAAAACCGATTGTTGCAGAGTAAAATACCGGTTTTCGGTTATAACCGGTAGGTTTTTCCCATCTCTAGTAGAGAGTAGGCTGATAAAAATAAAATAGAACTAACTTTAGAAGAATCGCAAAGTGGTTTTAGACCTGGAAGATGTACACATGATCACATTTTTATGTTAAACGATATAATAAATAAAATATTATCTAGGAAGAAAACAACGTACCTTAGTTTCTTTGATATGGAAAAAGCATTTGATAAAGTAATTGGATCAAAAGTATGGGAAAGTCTGAAGAGCAGAAACAAATCAGAGAATGTAAGGGTAACTAAATCAATATATAGAGACACTAAAAATCGTGTGATAAGTAAAAATATGATATCTGACCAGTTCATAACAACTGAAGGTGTAAGACAAGGGGGAAGCTTGAGCCCGTTACTATTTATTACGTTTATGGACGAAAAAATAAAAGAAACAAAAACAAAAGTCAGGCCACTACATGTAGTAATTTTAGCAAAACAAAAGACAAGTTACAAAGAAGCGTAAAAACATGGAACACAGTTTTAAAAAATTATGGGATGACTATGAACAAAGAAAAATCGAAGGTAATGGTATTAGCCAAAGAGAGAGAGGATGTACATAATATTCAGATAGATGATACATAAATTAGACATATACAACCATTTGATTACTTGGGAGTAACCATTGAAGAAACAGGTAGACAAGGAACTTAAATCAATAAAAGAATTGATAAAGTGAATAGACTGTACAACGCAATAGGAAAAATAATAATTAACAAGAAATAAGTGTCGAAACATACGAAAATAAAGGTATATAAGGCTATATACATACCAGTACTTACTTACGGATATGAATCCTGGGTACTAAATAGACAACAGAAAAGTAAGATACAGGCAGCAGAAATAAGGTATCTGCGCAGAGTTCAAGGAGTCACTAGAAGGAATCGGGTAAAAACTAACTACATAAGAGAAGATCTGAAAATCGAGACAATGATGACCGAGTAAATTGAAAAAAGACAATTAAGTTGGCGGGGGCATTTACAATGATTACAGAAAGAAGTACCAGTTAAAAATATATGGAAAACGAAGGTGCAGGGGAAAAGAAGTACAGAAAGACAGAGAAAGACATGGAACAAAGTGATGGCAAGGATTTTTGACAAAAAGGAGTACCTTGGAACGAAGCTAAGGCTATGGCACAGGACAGGAAGCAATGGAAGAGATTTGTGCACTGTTAACAAAGCACATATCATACGTACACCAGAGGGGGTGGAAGGTTTAAAGATTATAATAATTCTAAGTGCTCGTAGGTTCGAGATCAGGAGGGTGAGCGTTACTAGTGCCCTTTATATATAGTCCAGTTTATACTGACTGTTGATACGAAAATTCCGGAAGATCTCCGCTCGTTCGTTTGATCGTGCGCACTTTTCCGTTCTATACCCAATGCAACATAAAATATGAGATATGTAATATGACAATGTAGAATGCTTAAAACCTGTCCAGGACGTTTACACATACAGAGGTAGTACAGTAATGGTCTGGAGTGGAATTATTCTTGGTGGCAGAATGACCCTAATTTTTCCAAACCGCTTCCTTACAGCTCAGCAGTACCTCGACACCCTTCTGCGACCTATCGTTCGTCCGTTTGCTGAGGCGGTTGGTCAAAACTTCCACCTAATATATGATAATGGACGTTCATATGTCGCACGCCCAGTGACAGACTGGCTGTGGCTAATCAACGAAGGTGTTGATGCGCTGCCTTGGCCAGCAAAATCCCCCGACCTCAATCACATAGAGCATGTATGGGAGATGCTTCAACAAGGAATTACTACACATATGGGTAACATATATACACCGAGAACATCTGATAGAAAAATGAGCAAACGTACCTCAACGGGATATCGACAATCTCATTTTGCCTATGAACGACATAATATGTAGAGCCCTAATAAACCAGGGTGGATGCCATACTCTGTGTATGTAATGGAACTTTGCTTTTTTTATTACGACCATATTTTGGGATGACCTAATTTTTTTTCATTACTGTACTTCTCGATATTTTTGACATTTCTGAAAGGCATTCTCATTATTTTTGACATTTAAACAAATTTTGTTGTATATTAAATACTACTAATCACTACAAATCGATAATTACTACAAATCGAAAAATATCCCTAGCCTTTTCTGATATGTCTATTTATTTCTGGTGAAGATTTGTATTTTAAATTATGCCGATTATAATCCATCATTCTCTTTGTCCTTATCTCTACGCGAGATCGGTCTTCCCTAATTACATTTATCCATACATTTTTATCTTGGGTGATACCCACTTCAACCTCCTTTACCGACATGTCCTGCCTTTTTTCCCAGGTTACTACTGCTCCCAGGACCTTGTGATCAGCTATTTTTTGTAATAGTTCAGAAAAAAAAAAGAAAAAAATGTAAGTAACCCGTTTTTGACTATAACCCGGCCAGACCAACCACAACTGTTTAAGTAGTACGGACTTCTGTAACAAGAACCTATATTATGTTTCTTGTAGTCGCTTTTTTGACTTAATTGGTTATTAAAAAATTAAAGTCAAAAAACAGTCAATTTTTGCTTTTTTTATCTATCAGAAAAAAGTGAAGCATTAGAAACAAACAAGAGATTCAGAAGTTATAATTCATACCCTACAAAATGGCGTTTTTTAAATATTTTTATCCTTTTGTTACTTAGAAAATTGCAAAATATATCAAAGCTTTTAAATTTAAAGCAGTAAATGTTAATAGCTTTATAAAAATGAACTTGAAACCATCATTTGACAAGAAAACGTTGGGTCTTGTGGTTAAAAGTTATGTTATTTGTTTATTTAAAATTAATTTTTTCTGCAACAATATAATATAACAAAAATAACGAACTTACAGTAATTCTACGGAAGGCTTATGAAAAAGAGGGTTTATTCTATTAATATTATTAAAAAAAAAAGAAAAAACAACTTTAAATATTGGAAAATAATTTTGCAAAACATGTCGGTTTTTTGTTTATCAATATTTAGAATAACTTTTCAACTATAGCTTGCAGTAAAATTATTTTTTCATATTGGGGAAGCTTGCATGTTTCACAAATTAAAAAAAAGTGGTATCTACAGTAGGTGGTACTTTATTATTTTTATTTTTAAAATTGATTGATAAAATTAATGACTTTCAAATACCTACTTGGGAATTAATCTATCAGCCGAGAACAATATCCTAGAAGAGGTAAAAGACCAAATAATTAAAGCCAGTATAACGGCCGGATGCCTAGGCCTAGATAATAAGTAGTCATTTAGACTGGGACACTGGTGTCACCGGTGTCCGCCACCGTGCAGCAAAGCATTGTTTTAAATGAATAAATACAATCGAGTCACTTTTGAGTGTCTGGCTGATTTTAGTGGCCCATGCATTGCTGAAATTGAAAACCGGTGGTCGGACACCGGTGTCTTGGTCTGAAAGAGTACTAAACGACACAATTTGGAAAAACAAACACCTAAGAGTGGAAACAAAGGCCCATATGCATATAGAATTAGTCATTAGGCCAATTATGACTTACACAGCCGAAACAAGACCAGACACAAGCAAAACAAAAAGACATCTGGAGATCAACGAAATGAAGATCTTAAGAAGGATTTTTGGAAAAGGGCCACAGGACAGGGTAAGAAGTGAGGAAATCAGACGCATATGTGGGGTAGACAATATAAATATCTGAGCAAATATAAAAAAAAAGACTGGAATCAACACATAAGCAGGATGTTTGAATCAAGGATCGTAAGAATGGCCAGGGACAAGTCACCGTTAGGTAAAAGAAGTATAGGACGCCCAAGGAAAAGATGGAATTTAGGAGAAGAATAAAAGCCACCGTTGAAGAAAAATAGGCAGTACTGCCTATATAGAAGAAAAAGAAGAAGAAGAAAATTGAATAAAGTAATTTTACTACTTCTTTATTATTTTTTAAAATTAATTCTGCACCACTTTTAACTGGTATTTAACTGGCAAAAATTTTTTAGTTTTTTTGGAAAAATCAAGTTTTCTTTAATTTGTTCATCGTCTTTTTAGCAGTTATACAGGGTGTTTCATTAATAATTGTCCATATAGTAACTGGAGAAACATTAGCACAAAATACGAAGATTTAACCTAAAACACTTAAATAAAATGTGGTTCCTTACTGAGTTACAGGGTGTTTTATTTAAAAATTTAAAAATTATTTTTGCTCAGCATTTTAAAAATATTTGACATATCCTTTTCATACTTGGCAGGAAGTGCGACTACTATACACCCTACTAAAGTATGATAAGCAAACGTTTCTAGCTACTACCAGAGGCGTATGACAAGGGATAGTGAATGGTCGACCCTTCTCAAATTCTACGCCACTGGAGGAATTACTATTTTAGTGCCATTTTTAGATTCTCCAATACTTTTTACATAAACAATATACTCTTCATTGGTAACGTTTTCGAGATATTTGAAGTTAAATATGAAACGGCACAGTTATTTTAATTAATTTATGATATGATTCATATGAATTAAAATTTAAAAATTATTTGTACCTACCCAGTACTATAAAACTATTTGGCATATCCTTATCATACTTGGCAGAAAGTGTAGGTACTGTACATCCTACTAAATTAAGATAAACAAACGTTTCCAGCTACTTCCAGAGGCGTACGACAGGGGATAGTGGCTGGTTGACCCCTCCCAAATTCTACGCCACTGATCAAATTGCTACTTTAGTGTAATTTTTTGATTTTGCAATACATTTTATGTAAATAATATACTCTTCATTCGTAACGATAAAGATAGTTTTCAAGATATTTAAAATTAAAAATGAAGCGACACAATACATTAATCAAAATAACCGTGTCGTTTCATTTTTAACTTCAAAGATCTCGAAAACTAATGACTTTATCGTTACGAATGAAGAGTATATTATTTTTTTAAAAAGTATCAGAGAATCCAAAAATTGAACTAAAATAGCAATTCCGCCAGTGGCGTAGAATTTGGAAAGAGTCAACCATTCACTTTCCCCCGTCGTACGCCTCTGGTAATAGCCAGAAACGTTTGTTTAACATAATTTAGTAGTTTGTACAGTGTCTATACTTTCTGCCAAGTACGAAAAGAATACATCAAATAGTTTTAAAATGCTGAGCAAAAATAATTTTTAAATTTTTAGATAAAACACCCCGTAACTCAGTAAGGAACCACATTTTATTTAAGTGTTTTAGGTTAAATCTTCGTATTTTGTGCTAAAGTTTCTCCAGTTACTGTATGGACAATTATTAATGAAACACCCTGTATAAAAGATGTCTTTAAATACATAGTTTATATAAATAATTCACACAAATCGTCTGTGAAACTGCATTAAATTAATCAGGATCGATAATCCAAAGGTCCGATGAGTGAAAGGGTGAAAATTTTATGATGTGAGGGAAGGCAATAGGAGAAGGATTAGACAAACGGTTACATTTGGAAATGCATTTACTCGGAAATTAGAAAATAATTTCAAATAGTAATCACGCTCGAAGATGGCACATGACCAGTTAAGGATTAAACTTGGCTTATTGGCTATTCGAAATTTATCTCGATTTTGAGAGTGTGTCACGTAATGGTTACATTCGAACTACACTGCTCAAAGAAATTAACTTACCATCTAAAAAAACAAAAAATTTAAATGTGTGTTTTAAAGTGTTTAGAGTGTTTTAAATTTAATTGTATCCATTTTTGCATTGAATGTACCGTGTATTTGGAATGTTTTTATCGGGTACTTGTAGTGTGTTTTGTTTTAACCTGTCTCTAAGTTGTTAAAGTACCTTTTTATTAGCCAACATAAGTGAATGAATCAAAACACAGAATGTTAAGAAAACCTGAGGCTGTATTTGGGTTTTAATTTCAGTATTTTATAAATGCTGGAATATTCCACAGAGTGTTGCGAACTTTTAGAAAAAAACATAGCTTGATTGGTCCACCTGGTATACAATGAAAATTTACCTGTTTAACAACAATATTATTACAGCGATATTGTCAAGAATAACATATTAAAAAAATCACTTAAATCGGAAAACAGGTTTAACTAATTCGAGATAGCAAAAAATTACCGATTTTGTGAGTCGCCCGTTTCCTCTGACGCGCAGTGTATAAACAAAATTTGTGATATAACCCCAAATACCAAGGAAAAGAGATTAAATTGAAACATATTTCTCTTGTATACAGGGTGTCCCCGAAAATAGTGCGTTCCTTTAAGGTATGGATATAATACACAATTTAGAAGAAAAAAGTCCTATACCATTTTTTTCTAAAGTTAACCGTTTCCAAGAAAAAAATTACATTGTTCTCCATATACGTGAATTTTTATTTTCATAAATTTGAATGACATGGCAACGTAGCCTAGAAGACCTTGCTGTGACTGTGAAAATTTAATTTAATAACCCCTTGTTTATTTACTTTGAAGTGTGATTTTTGGGGTTGTTGACATGGTAGGTACCTACCTGCAAAATAATGGATATGGGCTTGGTTGATATTTACATTATTTTACCTACCAGATGCAACTGACCTGCAAACCTACTTTTTTAATTTTTAGATTTTTAAGTGCGTTGTTGCCAGACCTCAATTTGCATATAAAAATGTATTTTCGTTTTTTGATCAAACGGATGAATTTAGAAAAAAATGTTATATAAGACTTTTTTGCTCTACATTGTGCCTTCTACCTATACCTTTAAGGAACGCACTATTTTCGGGGACACCCTGTATATCTGACCGTATTTCTAGCAATCATCGTTAAGCTGGTGGATCAGTTAATTCAATTTTATTTTATGTTTTTAAATAAAACGTATATTATTGCAGAAACAAGGTAAATTTAAATTAAGATTAATATTGCTCTCATACTAGATAATATTTTCTGCTTTGTCGTCTAATTATATTGTTAATGTAGCAAAAACTCCAGTCAACATTTTGTACTTAACCCTACAACCACAAAAGTGAGGTATCTAAAACAACAACCACAATGTGGGGTCGCTGTTGACCTTCTTACATAATTTCGCTTCAATAGAGCGTGAAAAATAGCTCGGTGATCTTTTTGTTTTAAATATTTAACCCTTCTACAAAAAACAACAAAATAAAAAATATTTCGGGGGATTGATGGTACATATCCTTAATAGATTCTTTTGCAGTTTCAGTGAGAGCGTTCTGCGTAGGAAAATTATCCTTCGTTTTTTTTTTGTTTTTTGGTATATATTTTAGGGGGAGTTTGGTAATTTCAGAGTATCCTTTTGTTTGTAGAGGTGGGAGGTGCAAGTGGCTGATCTAGTAATAATAACAATAACTCTTACTACACTGGCTCGCAAAAGTAACTGAACACTAAAACATGAAGTTTTAATTGAATTTTTACGTACAGTTTATATCGTATAGTACCTTTTTAGCAGTATCTCCATTGTAGAATTATTTCGCTAAGTATCTAAAACGAATTTATTTTTATTTTTTATTTATAATTAAAAAAATAATAATTAGAGTCTATTCAATAGTTTTAATACCTACACAAACAATAGTTTAAATATACAATGAAATCTTTTGTCTTAAAAAAAGAAAAAAAATATATGATATTGTATACCTCATAATAGGGATGTTCACAAAAAATTAAAAAGTCATTTCAAACATGTAAAAGGATTAAGAAACACCCTAGGAATAATTGTCCAAAATTTCAACAAAATTGAAAAAGCCTTTCTATAAAAAATCTTTATTAGAAATCTAGCATTATTTTAAATTTCAAGAACGCTTCTCTATTGGCCTGACGTCACTAGTTGCATACCCCAAGCGCGCGCCATTCTCATAGTGTTACTGTTTACCTGTTTGACGTTTCAGGTCATTTTATTTTGTTCTCTTCTTGCTTTATCAGGGTTAAAGTGGAGTTTTATAGTGAATTTGTTTAGTTTAAAGTGGATAGACTGTTTGTAAGGACATATTTTGGGTTTTACAAAAATAAACAAATAAAATGGAAGAAGGTTTTCAGAAAGCCGATTCGTATAAACTACCGACTGTAGTGTAGATGTAACAATGGTGTATGATTTATTGGCATCTTGTAAAATAATAAATCTACCACAGCTTTACTGAGTGTATATTCCATATAATTTTCCATGTCTTCTTTAAGCTAAAAAAATAAATGCTTAATACTCCACAAAAAAAAATAGAGAAAGTTGTATGCATGCATTGTACGCATGCATATTGTATACATACATTGGCTGGTTATTACTTTACCTTGGTTAGGTGTATTAAAAATATTTTTATTCTTCTTCATGTGCCTTGTCCGTTGTGGACGTTGGCTATCATCATGGCAATTTTAATTTCATTTGAGGCGTTTCTGAATAACTCGATCGATTTTTGTTCAAATCATTGGCGTAAGTTTTTAAGTCATGAGTGTCTTTTCTTCCGGGTCCACGTTTGCTCTCTATTTTACCTTGCGTTATCAGTTGGAGTATACGATATTTATCATGCCTCATGATATGACCGAAATATTTAAGATTTCGTTTCTTAATTGTAAAAGAGATTTCTTTGTGTTTTCCCATTCGACGCAATACCTGTACGTTGGTGTGGGTCGCCCAGGATATTTTGAGGATACGTGGGTACACCCACATCTCGAATGCCTCTAGCTTTTTCATTAATGTTTCCATTATCGTCCAGGCCTCTGCGCCATATAGCAAGACCGAAAATAATAACATTTTAGCAGCCGCATTTTTAGTGGGAGAGATATTATGTCGCAATGGGTGAAAATATTTCTCATGCATGTTGTTAAATGTTGCTATGTCCTTTTCAACTCTAGATCTTATTTCGGTTGTTTCGTATTTCGAGTTGACAACTGTTCCAAGGTAAAAAATAATTTTGAACTTGGGTATTATACATTTTCATTTCAACCAATCTTTTCACTAAATTATTAATGATTTTAATATAATATAAAGTCATACCTACATCCACATGTAGTTATTTCAAGGTTTACTTTTACTGTATGTATTATTAGAATCCCGTTTTTAGGAATATCCCAGTTTAAGGAATACAAATTTGAGGTCCCGAAACTTTTTCATTTACTCTTTAAGGGGGTAGGTGCAAAATCTTGGTCCAATGCTATTTAAATTCATTCATTTTTTTCGAATCCTGAGAAAACTAATAAATATTTTTGAAAAATGTAAATGCAGAAAGAACAATTACATTATTACCAAGGGCCGAAGTCTCTGGCAAACTTCTAGAATGTTTATTTTATTAAGTTAGTTCTTTAAGTTAGTTATTTTGAGTTCTAGCTGCAACAAACCATTCCTTCTTCTGTTTTAACTTGGCTGGAACGATAATAAAAATCTTGTCAGAGCTGTTTTTTGATGTATCTACACACCCAGGAACAAAACACCACTTATTTGGCTTTATTTTTAATAATTAAATACGTAAAAAACTGCGCACATTCAAATACACTGAGTAAATAAGTATACAAAACTAGTCGTCGATCAAAGACGTTACGACTGCTGACGTCACAGACCGTAGCCTCGCTGCAGGGTACCGTTTTTCTAGCCTCCAAGAAAATCAACATTATGAACTCATTTATCTTAAAAAATATACATTTTTAAACAGTTTTATGATTGTTACGTTTTTATATACCTTGTAATCTATTGAATTTAACTATATTTAAAAATTAGTGAACATCCCTATTATGCAATATTTTTTTACTATAAAATTAATTAAATTTTGATGGATTTTAGATGACATTATAAGTTTTAAGTATATCTATAATTTATTATTTCGATTTGCCAACAGGCAGCAGGACTTGACCACTACGATATCTTCTTCAAGTGCCATCTCCGCGACGGAGGTCGGCAATCATCATAGCTATTCGGACCTTGGAGACGGCTGCTCTGAAAAGTTCATTTGATGTACATCCGTACTATTCTCTCAGGTTGCGCAGCCACGATATTCTGCGTCTACCTATGCTTCTTTTTCCTTGAACCTTTGTGGTGGGGGTGAGTGGGAACCTTCTCATGAAAAAATAGCTGTAAGTGCGGTTCTGCTAAATCTAATTTTGCATACTTGATCTTGTTGAAAACAGCTCTTTTTCGTCAATGTAAGTGTCTTATTTTCGAAATAGCCTAATAAGTAATATGCGAGCTAGGAGGCGTTATTTAATTATTTTCAGAAATCTAGTTTTCTTTGGAAAATATTAAATACAACTATGCATTTTAATCCTGTATTACAAAATTAGACCAAATTAGCAACATAATAACGAAAACCGCATATCGATACCTTTGTTCTATCTCGAGATATCTGAAGAAATGTGTAAATTTTAAACATATCTGTTACTGTCACCGGTAAACGAGGTTAAGGAAAAGTAGTGTGCTATGGAAAAAACAAATAAACATTTTCTAGATGTAAACGCATCTAATTAATTAAAACAACAATAAAACAAACAACACTATAAAATATAACAAAGAAATAAAAGAAACTACACCCCTGGCCAAAAAAATCGGGACACCTTAAAAATGGGTCATTTTTGATGTGACGAATCTCCTAAACCTGTTGTCCGATTGTAGTGATTGTTTCAACATGTTATAGCCTTATTATCTAAGATTATGGATGTAGTAATAGTGTTGCTAAACAGGTAAATGTCATTGTATACCGGGTGTAACAATAATACTGTGTTTTTTCCTGAAAGTTCGTAACACACTCTGGAATATTCTAGCATTTAAAAATTATTGAAATTAAAACTCAATTGTAGCCTTAGCCCTGCTTAACATTCTGCTTTTTGACTCATTCACTTATGTTGGGTAATGAAAAAGTTAGGTTAGTCATCAATACAGGGTGTTTCTAAATAATTGCGACAAAATTTAAGTAACTCTTGTATACAGGGTGTCCCCGAAAATAGTGCGTTCCTTTAAGGTATGGATATAATACACAATTTAGAAGAAAAAAGTCCTATACCATTTTTTTCTAAAGTTAACCATTTCCAAGAAAAAAATTACATTGTTCTCCATATACGTGAATTTTTATTTTCATAAATTTGAATGACATGTCAACGTAGCCTAGAAGACCTTGCTGTGACTGGGAAAATTTAATTTAATAACCCCTTGTTTATTTACTTTGAAGTGTGATTTTTGGGGTTGTTGACATGGTAGGTACCTACCTGCAAAATAATGGATATGGGCTTGGATGATATTTACATTATTTTACCTACCAGATGCAACTGACCTGCAAACCTACTTTTTTAATTTTTAGATTTTTAAGTGCGTTGTTGCCAGACTTCAGTTTGCATATCAAAATGTATTTTCGTTTTTTGGTTAAGCGGATCAATTTAGAAAAAATGTTATAAGACTTTTTTGCTCTACATTGTGCCTTCTACCTATACCTTTAAGGAACGCACTATTTTCGGGGACACCCTGTATATCTGACCGTATTTCTAGCAATCATCGTTAAGCTGGTGGATCAGTTAATTCAATTTTATTTTATGTTTTTAAATAAAACGTATATTATTGCAGAATCAAGGTAAATTTAAATTAAGATTAATATTGCTCTCATACTAGATAATATTTTCTGCTTTGTCTAATTATATTGTTAATGTAGCAAAAACTCCAGTCAACATTTTGTACTTAACCCTACAACCACAAAGTGAGGTATCTAAAACAACAACCACAATGTGGGGTCGCTGTTGACCTTCTTACATAATTTCGCTTCAATAGAGCGTGAAAAATAGCTCGGTGATCTGTTTGTTTTAAATCTTTAACCCTTCTACAAAACACAACAAAATAAAACATATTTCGGGGGATTGATGGTACATATCCTTAATAGATTCTTTTGCAGTTTCAGTGAGAGCGTTCTGCGTAGGAAAATTATCCTTCGTTTTTTTCTGTTCTTTGGTATATATTTTAGAGGGAGTTTGGTAATTTCAGAGTATCCTTTTGTTTGTAGAGGTGGGAGGTGCAAGTGGCTGATCTAGTAATAATAACAATAACTCTTACTACACTGGCTCGCAAAGGTAACCGAACACTAAAACATGAAGTTTTAATTGCATTTTTACGTACAGTTTATATCGTATAGTGCCTTTTTAGCAGTATCTCCATTGTAGAATTATTTCGCTAAGTATCTAAAACGAATTTATTTTTATTTTTTATTTATAATTAAAAAAATAATAATTAGGGTCTATTCAATAGTTTTAATACCTACACAAAAATAGTTTAAATATACAATGAAATCTTTTGTCTTAAAAAAAGAAATAAAAATATATGATATTGTACACCTCATAATGATGCAATATTTTTTTACTATAAAATTAATTAAATTTTGATGGATTTTAGATGACATTATAAGTTTTAAGTATATCTATAATTTATTATTTCGATTTGCCAACAGGCAGCAGGACTTCACAACTACAATATTTTCTTCAAGTGCCATCTCCGCGACGGAGGTCGGCAATCACCATAGCTATTCGGACCTTGGAGACGGCTGCTCTGAAAAGTTCATTTGATGTACATCCGTACCATTCTCTCAGGTTGTGCAGCTACGATATTCTGCGTCCCCCTATGCTTCTTTTTCCTTTAATCTTTCCCTGCATAATCAATTGGAGCATGTTGTATCTCTCTCCACGTGTAATATGTCCGAGATATTCCAATTTTCTTGTTTTAATTGTATTTAAGACTTCCATTTCTTTATTCATCTTTCTCAGAACCTCTTTGTTTGTGACGTGTTCTGTCTATGATATTTTTAGAATTCCTCTATATACCCACATCTTGAATGATTCCAGTTTTTTCATTGATGCCGCATTCAAGGTCCAAGCTTCCATTCCGTAAAACAGAGTCGAGAAAACGTAGCACCTAGCCAACCTCATTCTTAGCTCTAACCTTAGGTCTCTTGTGCAGAGCACTTTTCTCATTTTGTTAAAATTCGCTCTAGCCTTTTCTATTCTAATTTTAATCTCCTGGAAGTAATCATTTGTGGAGTTGATCATTGTTCCAAGATATGCATATTGGTCTACTTGTTCGACGTTGGTTCCGTTTATGATGAGATTCTCGTTATTTATTTGAGTTTTAGATATTCTCATAAATTTTGTCTTCTTGATGTTCATTGTTAAACCGTAAGATATAAGACTGCTGAAATACTTATATTACAATGAAGTAGCCCCTATCCAAATTGGAGAAAATCGTACTCAAAAACCACCCATAAAACGTGGACTACGACAAGGTTGTGTTTTATCACCCACCCTTTTTAATCTGTACTCTCAAGAAATCTTTAGGGAGGCTTTGGATGACAGACAAGAGGAAGTAAGGCTAGGCGGAGAAGTAATCAACAATATTAGATACGCTGACAGAGACAGACACTACTAAATCTCGTCAGTGAATCAAGTTATCGGAGAGGCCTTAAAATCAACATTTCAAAGACAAAGTGGATGGCAGTTGGAAATATTAATATAGATCAAGGTCTGCTTTCTCTTGATGGAGAGGAGAAAGAACGGGTAAATCATTTCAAGTACCTTGGTAGCTGGTTAAATGTAAATTGTGACTCTGATGAAGAGATAATAACTAGGATCGAAATATCACGGAAGGCTTTTATGACCTGGAAACCAGTTTTATGTAACAGAAACCTGTCAATGAATATTCGAGAGAAGGTCCTGAAGTGTTATGTGTGGTCTATCCTATTGTATGGTTGTGAGGCATGGACGTTAAAAACAACAATGCTAAACAAATTAGAAGCATCCGAATTGTGGTGCTATCGACGAATCCTAAATATATCGTAGATTTCACACATTTCCAATGAAGATGTTCTTCAAATGATCAATTCAGAACGTCTGCTCATAAGCATCATAAAGAAGAGAAAAACAGAATACTTTGGCCATATAATTCTAGAACCTAAATACCATCTGTTTCGCCTTATAATACAAGGAAAAGTGGAGGGAAAGAGATGGATTGGTCCAAAGAAACTTTCGGCTGCGTAATATTAAACTACACGTTCCCAGAATACTTTCCCTTCCAATCGTCCTCATTTCCTCCGTGGCAAAGAAAGAACTCTCAGTGCCTACCCGCCTAATTTCTTTCGACAAACATTCAACAAACCCACAGTTAATCAAATCCTTCAATGATATGCTTCACAAGTATAAGGATTATGCCTATATATACACAGATACATCTAAATGAAATTAAGGTACTGGTGCTGCAGTCATAACCCCAACATCAACAAATTAATAAAAACCCCCTTCAAAGTACTCCATTTACTCTGCTGAACTATACGCTGTTTTCCATACGCTTGCTGTCAAGGCATCCAATAATACCAAATATATCATACCTACTCACAGACTCTCTACAAAGTCTATGAGCTCTATAAGTGCCGTACAGTTAATCCAATATGTCTACCCAACTAATCCTTTGGTCATCAAGATAAAACAAGAAGTTCATACCGCTCAACTGAATAGAGAATTATTCTTCTGGATACCATCCCATATTAGAAAAAAAGGAAATTAAGAGGCAGACAATGTTGCATAAGAAGTAGCAACTAGTGATAGTGCAGAATGTACTGAGAACATTTACGACTGAGGACGTGAAAACGGCGGCAAATGTAAAGTGCGGTATATGTGGGAAGAAAAGTGGGAAGTGTCATCAAACTACAAGAAAGTAAAAAATCGATAAAAGCATGGCCAATATTACCAACAAGTCAGAGAGACCAAGTAATATTAACGCGACTCCGACTGAGTTATACGCGATTAACTAATAGCCATGTGTTTTCCAACAATCAAGAACCAAGGTGTGACAACTGTGAAGAAAAGTTACCAATCAAACATAATTAGAGAAATGCCCGACGTTAACGCTAAAGCACATTTTGTACAATATACCCAACAAACTAAGTGATACTTTAGGTCTCCAGTGCAATATGTCAAATCTAAAAAGTTTCCTAATTTAAATTAACGTTCTAAACCCAAAACGTTATCGAAACATATAAAAAATGTAATACAAATTATTGTCCGCTACTATTGTATCGCTGATAGTCTATTTGGTTGATGCAATTTTGTCAATAAATAAAAAAATATGAAAAAAAAAATTCAAGAAACGCTTTTATTTAGTTACGAGTGACTAAAATTAAAAATATTATAAAAGAAATCAACTAAAAAGCAAAAAATAAAAAAATTCAAACTCGAAGAATAATTCGAAAAAACTGTTAGACAGATTAAATATACAAAAATCTCACACATTCGTTAAAAAATTGAAAAAATCTAACACATTCGTTGAAGAAAAGCGTGGGGCGCGAAAAGTAAAAAGTATCTATCCTGTTTAAGTTGATATTTTTTATAATATTTTTAATTTTAGTTACTAGTAACTAAAAAAAGCGTTTCTTGAAAATTTTTTTTTCATATTTTTTAATTTTTTCTTTTGAATTTTACACTTTTCAAACAATAAAATATATCGTCATATTAAAAAAAAAGGATGTATATGATAGACACATTTTTTGCATTTATTTTAACATTTGTACATACATTGTACCGGGTGTCCCAATAAGAACGGCTCTCGGCCATATCTCAGGAACCGTTTATAGTAGGGATGGGAAAATCTACCGGTTTTAACCTAAAACAGGTTTTTTTACTTCGCAATAACCGGTTTTACCGGTTGTTTTTTTCCCGGTTATAACCGGTTTTTCTTTTTAAAGTAAAAACCGGTTATTAGGTTTTTACGGTGATTAGGATTAGGTTAGGTATTATTTTGGATCCCAATCATAATTATTATTCTCAAGTAATTATTCCAAACAAAACCATAATTCAAATTTTATTTTATAAATACAGAAGCAAACTGAAAGTACAAACTCACATCAGCCAGAAACAATTAATTTTTATTATAATATTTCGTTGAAAAGGAATTTGTAATCATAATATTTACATAAGAAGTGATCTGGTTGAAGTAAACGCAAACATCATCTATTTTTCACACTTGACTCTTGACATTGAAAGTGGGTGAATGACTTTTTCTGATTACCAAAAATAATGTTCTGACTATGAATATCGAATTACCGATTACGAATACGAATCTCCAAGGATTTCCCTATGTTTTCTAAACGATACACCCATACAGGAAGCATTAGATGAGTTAAAATGTACCTATTATACAAATATACAAACGTGTTAAAAGAAATACATGAAAAATTTTTTTTGATGGTAGTAAAAATAAAAGATAAATTGCATTATCCAATTTATTTTTAAGTAAAATATTTATTTTGATATTATTTATTTTAAATCCCATTTGAAAGACTCTGGGAAATTTTTTATAAGTTGAAATGGTTGGGTTAAATTGTATAATATTGCAATATGTATATATTAATCTTACGCTATATTATATTTAATAATAATCAATAAAAATATATAATAATAATAAAATAATAAATAAATATAATAATAAATAGAATAAAATAGTTTTATTAAAAATTGTGTTATATTTATATTGATATTGATGTTCGTTCTTTCGATAGAACTAATTTTGATCATATTGATATCGAGTATCGAGTCGAGTGGAGTATCGCAAGCTAAAGTGCATTGTAAATGTAACATTGTAACCCATTGAATTAAAAAAACCAAAAACCGGTTTTTGGAAAAACCGGTTTTTTTTGGCCGGTTATAACCGCCAAGTTAAACAGTAAGCAAAATAAACCGGTATAACCGAAAACCGGTGTTTTGTCAAAAACCGCCATCCCTTATAGTACAGCTTTGAGAAAAAAATATTTATAACAAAAGTTGCCTCGGGAAAAGCCTGGAAATTATTTTTATAATTGTAGGTCCACCGCTAGAGGGCGTAATTGAATATCAAAAATTAAAAATAAAATTTTTACAAAATTTACCTAATGAAAGGGCACTGGAAATCCAATCATAGTATTTCTCATAAAATTCTGCGCATATTTTATTTTACAAGTTTAAGTCTACCTTTGCAAATAAGAGGTGGGGGTGAGTGGGAATCTTCTTATGAAAAAATAGCTGTAAGTGCGGTTCTGCTAAATCGAATTTTGCATACTTGATCTTGTTGAAAACAGCTTTTTTCGTCAATGTAAGTGTCTTATTTTCGAAATAGCCTAATAAGTAATATGCGAGCTAGGAGGCGTTATTTAATTATTTTCAGAAATCTAGTTTTCTTTGGAAAATATTAAATACAAGTATGCATTTAATCCTGTATTACAAAATTAGACCAAATTAGCAACATAATAATGAAAACCGCATATCGATACCTTTGTTCTATCTCGAGATATCTTAAGAAATGTGTAAATTTTAAACATATCTGTTACTGTCACCGGTAAACGAGGTTAAGGAAAAGTAGTGCGCTATGGAAAAAACAAATAAACATTTTCTAGATGTAAACGCATATAATTAATTAAAACAACAATAAAACGAACAACACTATAAAATATAACAAAGAAATAAAAGCAACTACACCCCTGATCAAAAAAATCGGGACACCTTAAAAATGGGTCATTTTTGATGTGACGAATCTCCTAAACCTGTTGTCCGATTGTAGTGATTGTTTCAACATGTTATAGCCTTATTATCTAAGATTATGGATGTAGTAATAGTGTTGCTAAACAGGTAAATGTCATTGTATACCGGGTGTAACAATAATACTGTGTTTTTTCCTGAAAGTTCGTAACACACTCTGGAATATTCTAGCATTTAAAAATTATTGAAATTAAAACTCAATTGTAGCCTTAGCCCTGCTTAACATTCTGCTTTTTGACTCATTCACTTATGTTGGGTAATGAAAAAGTTAGGTTAGTCATCAATAGAGGGTGTTTCTAAATAATTGCGACAACCTTTAAGGGTTAATTCTGCATGGAAAAATAATGACAGTTTGCTTTATAAACATATGTCCGCAAATGCTTCGTTTCCGAGATACGGGATGTTGAACTTTTTCTTACAAACTGACTATTTATTTATTGTTCTAAAACCGGTTGAGATACGCAAATGAAATTTGGTCGGTTTTAAAAGGTAGTTGTTTCACATTTTTTGACATACAACTAAAAATTTTATATTCGCCATTGGCGTGAATATAGGTAATATAGCCGGGTATTATGACCCGTATGCACGTCAATGGTGAATATAAAATACATAATTGTATGTAAAAAATGCGCAATAACTGACTCCTACAACCCACCCAATTTGATTTGCATATCTCAACCGGTTTTAGAGCAATAAATAAATCGTCAGTGTGTAAGAAAAAATTTAACATCCTGTATCTCGGAAACGAAGCATTTGCAGACATATGTTTATAAATTAAACTGTCATTATTTTTTCATGCAGAATTACCCCTTAAAGTTTGTCGCAGTTATTTATAAACACCCTGTATTGATGAAGAACATGGCTAGTTGTCAAAGTACCTAACTTTTTCAATATCCAACATAAGTGAATGAGTCGATAAGCAGAATGTTGAGAAAGGTTAAGGCTACAATTGAGTTTTAATTTCAATATTTTTTAAATGCTAGAATATTCCACAGGGTGTTACGAACTTTCAGGAAAAAACACAGTATTATTGTTACACTCGGTATACAATGTAATTTACCTATTCAGCAAAACTTTTAATACATCCATATTCTTAGAGAGTAAGGCTATAACATATTAAAAAAATCACTAAAATCGGACAACAGGTTTAGGAGATTCGAGACATAAAAATGACCCATTTTTAAGGTGTCCCGATTTTTTTGGCCAGGAGTGTAGGTACTTACTTAGTCTTAGTGACTGCCTAAATGTTCAAATTGTTGCCCATCATTTTCAATGCAAGCATTTACTCTTTCAAGAGTAGATTGAATAGCGATAGATTTAACTGTTTTATACTTTTATTCATGGGGACGGATTAAATACCTTGTTTTTGCCGCTAGGCCCACTTTTCGAGAAAACATTATCTAGAATCTAGAGAATACGAAACGCCATTCAAAGCATTGCGAAAGCAGAAATTGAGACTGCTGTTCAATCTACTCTTGAAAGAGTAAATGCATCGAAAATGATGGGCAACAACTTGAACATTTAGGTCGTCACTAAGTAAGAAGTTGCTTTTTATTTCTTTGTTATATTTTATAGTTTTGTTTGTCTTATTATTGTTTTAATTAATAATATACGGTTACATCTGCAAAATGTTACTTTGTTTTTTTCATAGCACACTACTTTTCCTTAACTTCGTTTACCGGTGACATTAACAGTTGTTTAAAATTTACACGTTTCTTAAGTTATCCCGAGATAGAAAAAAGGTATCCACATGCGGTTTTCCGTATTATGTTGATAATTTGGTCTTATTTTGTAATATACGTTTAAAAATGCATACTTGCCTTTAATATGTATTCGCCAAAGAAAACTAATTTTCCGAAAATAATTAAATAACGCCTACTATCTGGCATATTACTTTTTAGGCTATTTCGAAAGTAAGACTCTTACATTGATGAGAAAGAGCTGTTTTCAACAAGACCAAGTATGCAAAATTCGATTTAGCAGAACCGGACTTACAGCCATTTTTTCATAAGAAGGTTCCCACTCACCCCCCCCTCTTATTTGCAAAGGTAGACTTAAAATTAAAATTAAAATTAAAATTAAAATAAAACTTAAAATTAAACTTGTGAAATCAAATATGCGCAGAATTTTACGAAGAATATAATGATTGGATTTCCAGTGCTCTTTCATTAGGTAAATTTTGTAAAATTTTGATTTTTTAATTTTTGATATTCAATTACGCCCTCTAGCGGTGGACCTAGAATTATGAAAATAATTTCCAGGCTTTTCTCGAGGAAACTTTTGTTATAAATATTTTTTCTCAAAGCTGTACCCTAAACGGTTCCTGAGATATGGCCGAGAGCCATTCTTATTGGGACACCCGGTACATTTTCTGTAATTTTTTTAAACATTTCTTAAATCAAAATCATTATTTACACCTATTGCTGTTTTCGTTGTGTTTCCATCTCTTCTAATGTTTTACTATTTCACGGTGTAGACCCTGTTAATTTCTCGCGAATTTCGAATTCTAATGTCAATTGTAGCACGAAACGTCTCTACCGGTGGTTTTACTAAGACTACGTTAAGAACACGAATTTTTTGAATTCGAGTTTTGGTTGCAGTTTTGTTTCGTATCCTATTGAAATTTGACACGAATAAGCGCCGATGTTTATATAAAAAATGATATAAGTGTTCAGAATCGTCGCAGCTTAGGATGTTTATAAACATGATGTACAAACATAAAAAGTAGTCGGAATCAGCAAAAAATTTGAAATTTTTTTGTTTATTTATGAGGCATAACGTAAACAATTAACTTAAAAAGTGAAATTATGTATAGTTCATATAATTAGCTACAATCTGCAAAAGTTTCAATTTTGTACATTGTAAAAAACAAAAGAATTTAAGCATTTTCCATTAAAATCGTTTTTTTATTTAAACAATCAATAAACATAAAAATTTTTTACTGTTTTTTATTGTTCCCGCGAAGGCATGTCTGCAAATTGTCATTGATTTGCATTGAAGAAAAGGTAGTCAAATTAACGTCTCAAGATTTGATCCAAACGATTGAACTAAAGAAAAGCTTTTAAGCGAAAAAAGTCTAAACGGTAAATATCAAAAGCGATATTTAAAGGTAAGTAAATATATTAAATTAATCATCGAGCTTAGCCCTAATGCCACAATGTGGTGTCTCTCGAGTTCCAGTGGTTTTATTTTAGCCCAAAGTACGCTTCCGCGCGGATGAAACATCGGACGCACGGTTACTGCAATTTTCACGGCAAATTTGTATGTAAATTTACTTTTTTGTATGTTTTAACATTGATTATTATGGGAAAATAGCTAACAAATATTTACAGAATACTGCTCGCTATATGCTGCGTGAAATAATAAGCCATCATACTGAATAAGAAAAAGAACTGGAACGAGCTATGAAAAGATGGGAATAGAAAAAGCAACCAGACCATGAGTCATAACATAAAATATTTAAAATGAGGTTAAAAAATTTTCTGATTCGGGTTTTTGCGGATTTCTGTTCAAAAAAATATCTTTCCTTGAAATCGTCCAGAAATTGTTTAAACATTTTTTATTTAGTTGATATTTGGTTGTTGATATTTGGTTTAGAGTTGTGACTGCATAGCTCCACTGAGGACGCATGAGATGCAGAAATAGCTATCTGGAGATGGTGGTCCAACTCTGGATCAAATAAAAACAGAAACTGCCTTTTCCTTTTTCGACTTTACTCAGATTTGAGTACCTGAAACTGTCTTTCGGCCTTTTTCCTAGACAAAAAGAAGATAGATACGCATGGGCGCCCATACCCATGGGCAGGGCGGCCGTGGTCCCACCTAGCTTTTCGGGTGCTGTAAACTATATACAGGGTGTTAGTAAATAAGTATGAAAAATTTTAAGGGCTAATTTTACATGCAAAATTAATGCCGGTTTGCTTTATAAACATATGTCCGCAAATGCTCAGTCTCCGAGATACGGGGTGTTGAAATTTTTATTTTAAACTGCCAATTTATTTATTGCTCTAAGACCAGTTGAGCTATAAAAATGAAATTTAGTGAGTTTTAGGAAGTAGTTATTACGCATTTTTTGACATACAATTAAGTATTTTGTATTCATCATTGGCGCGCCTACGGGTAATGGTCTGAATTTTTTTAAAGAAAAAAATAGTACGCCATTGAGATATTTCATATTAAAAACTATTTTCAAATTCCGCGTTTAATTCTTCATAAAAAACTTTTCTTGCCTTTTTTTCATATAATGCACCGTTTCTATGGAGAAAAATAAAACATCTTGGCGCGTATTTTTCATTTCTTAATACATCATCAAGAACTATCCAATATAATAATACTAAACTACAACAATAACAGAAAATATTACTAACAAGATTTCAACTAGGTGCAAAGCTGCAAAAAATGTTTAAAATGATCTCCTTTACAGGTAACAGAAAAATTTTATATTCATCATTGGCGCGCGTACGGGTAATGGTCTGAATTTTTGAAGAAAAAAATAGTACGCCACTGAGATATGTCAAACTAAAAACCATTTTTGAATTTATCGTTCAATTTACAATAAAAAATCTTTCTTACCTTTTTTTCATACGAGGCGCCGTTTATATACAAAAAAATAAAACATCTTAACACTTACAAAGTATTTGAGGTAGTTTCCATTTGCAAAGAAACTTAGTTCAAATACTTTGTAAACGTTAAGATGTTTTATTTTTTTACATAAAACGGCGCCGCATATGAAAAAAGGCAAGAAAGATTTTTTGTCGTAAATTGGACCAGCAATTCAAAAATGATTTTTAATTTAACATATATCAGTTGCGTACTATTTTTCTCTTAAAAAATTAAAACCATTACCCGTATGCGCGCCAATGATGAATATAAAATTCTTCTATAACCTCTAAAGGAGGTCTCTTTTAACATTTGTTGTAGCTCTGCACCTAGTTAAACCTGCACCCAGTTTAGTATTATTATTGGATATTTCTTGATAATGTATTCAAAAAATGAAAAATACGCGTCAAGGTGTTTTATTTTTCTGCATAAAAACGGTGCACCATATGCAAAAAAGGCAAGAAAGGTTTTTAATCATAAATTAGACGTGGAATTTAAAAATAATTTTTAATTCGAAATATCTTAGTGGCGTACTATTTTTTTTTTAATTCAGACCATTACCCGTAGGCGCGCCAATGATAAATGCAAAATACTTAATTGTACGTCAAAAAATGTGTAATAACTACCTCCTAAAACTCACCAAATTTTATTTTCATAGCTCAACTGGTCTTAGAGCAATAAATAAATTGGCAGTTTGAAATAAAAATTTCAACACCCCGTATCTCGGAAACTAAGCATTTGCGGACATATGTTTATAAAGCAAACCGGCATTAATTTTGCATGTAGATATAGCCCTTAAAATTTTTCATACTTATTTACCAACACCCTGTATATGGTTATCCAAAGTATACAAAATATAATGTGCAATATCTTCACGTCTGGCCCCCCTGAAAATTTTTATATGGGCGCCCGTGTAGATACGTGACCATGTCTCTGTGCTTATATATTGTAAAAGCCAGAGATACGGGATGCAGCCAGAAAGCAGTTTCTTAACGAAAAGTCTTGGATTTAAAATATTTTTTATTATTATTATTTCAGTTATTGTAATTGTTTTAATTGTAGTAAACTTTGTATCTAGGGCTTTTCGTCTTCCTCGTTTTACCAGAGATGTCGCTGTTTTGCGTCTCAAAAGTGGAACTACTGCTTCGCGGTGATTTCCCTTAAATAGGCAGGCTGTTGATATTTGGTTTAGAGTTGTGACTGCATAGCTCCACCGAGGACGCATGAGATGCATCTGGAGATGGTGGTCCAACTCTGAATCAAATAAAAACAGAAACTGCCTTTTCCTCCTTTCATTTTTTATTTAATTTCAAAAATCTCATTCTTTTGCTCCGGAAAATATTTGTATAGGTTTTTTTGGGAAATTTTAAACAAAGGTCTCTTTTCATTTTTGCCCAAAGTTGATAGTTTTCGAGTTAGTTATAAGTGATTTACAACACAATTTAAGTTAAAAATTCAATTTATTTGATGTTTCGACTACCACTTCGGAAATATACTTTTAAACGATTTTTACAGTTATTTTTGACGTTGCGTGCCTAAGTTGAAGTGCCTAAATTGAAGTTTAAACGTTCAATTTCAAGATTATATAGAGTAATCGGGGCTTATTTCAAAGACCGTTGTTTTTATTTAATGCGCGTCCACTCGTAAACATTTCTAACAATTTCCAACTATTTCATAACTAAAGAAGAAATAAAATATGACCCTATCTTGGATAATTCTACATAATTATCATGACGTCACAGTCTATTTACATACATAATATTTTTTGTGAATATTAATTATAACATAGCAGTGATATTGATATTAGTGCAATGTTATCAGATGATAAATAAATAATTATTCTGATGCTTTTATTACACAATATAATACACAATTATTTTGTCCATTATTTATATATAAATAAGATAATCAAAGTGGCCGTATATTTTATTCAAATAAACTAAAAGAATATTGTTTGTTTGTACAACAAACCTAATAAAGTATACAAATCAATAATCAAATAAAACGTTAAACAACTTTTGTTTTTAATACAGGTCCTCCACAAATAGTTTCTCATAACTTTTGATTTAAAATAATTAGGGAACCAGGAATTCAACAGTTTAGAATTTCCCATTTTTTCCTATGGCCCGTTTGAGTATTCAATACCCGGTATATTTATGTGTGTATGTGTATGTAGTTGTGTATATGTGTGAGTGTGTATACACATCACATACATACTCAAATATGTTAATATACATGTAAACTGGATTATACAAATAAAGAAAAATAAAAAACAAAAAAATAAATAGCAAAAACCTTCTTTTACGCATGCGCAAAAAGTGCCCATAGCCGATTTTAATTTTGACGTATTCTTGATCTACAATGGATACTGCAAGCATAAAAGCAAAAAATAGGGTGTTCGCAGGGTTGCCAGGTCAGTTTTTATTTTTTTGTAATTTTGCTTTTAAAAAAATCAGTGGAAATCAGTAGATTCTTTTTAGGCCATGTAAATACAGTAAAACCTGTGTTAACGGTGACCTGTCAAAATCGGCCACCTGTAATAACGGCCAGTTTAAAAATTCTCCAAACCAATTATATGAAGATTTCCTTATTTATGACCTGGTATTTAAGGCTATCTTTATAATACGGCCGCGGCCAAATAATGTCGTATTTTTAAAGCCCATTTCATAGAAATTTACCTTTTATTTACGGCCAATATATAGATTTCAGTAGTTTTTCAGTAGGTCAGTATATTGGCGTAAAAAATCAGTAGGTCTACTGAAAAATCAGTAGACCTGGTAACCCTGGGTGTTCTATCAACTTTTATTTAGACTTTCTCTTGAACACCGTGTTGTATTTCGTGATTCCATCTTTTATCCTTCAGTCGGGCAATGTGTCCTGCGAAGCTCTATATTAAATTGGCAGCGTGTTCTCCTGCGTCTTCTACTTTGGTTTTGCTTCTAATCCATTTATTTTTTTTGTCTATAAGCCTCCCTCAGCCTTGATCTTGTCATCGCTCTTTGAGCCTTTACTACTTTATCCATATTGGCCTTGGTGAGGGTACACTGTACACGTCTGTGAACCATAGGTAAGTAGGGAGGATACACTGATCGTAAACTCTGGTTTTTAAATATTGTTCTATTTTAGTGTTTTTCAAGACCCAACTCAGTTTTCCAAATCCTGCCCACGCTAACCTTATTCTTCTGGTAATTTCGGCAGTTTGATTTTCTTTGTTAACTTTTAATATCTGTCCCAGTTGGATCTATTCGCTTACTGTTTCTAAATTTATGTCATTCAAGGTTATTTTTCTAAGTTCAGTGTATTCGTCATTATTTTTGTTTTCTCTAAATTCACGTTAAGACCTACTTTTCCCGAAGCTTGAAATAGTTGCGTCATCATGGTCTGTAATTATCTGAAAGTTGTAACGAATATTACAATGTCAGCATCTCTCAAATGACTCAGTTTTTCCCCATTAACATTTATTCCGTTATCTACCCAGTTAATGTCTTTGAACGCGTCTTCCGGTCCTAGTGTGAATAGCTTTGGTGAAATAACGTCGCCCTGGCGAACTCCTCCGTTGATTGGTATTGTAATGATACATCGATATGCCGAGCGCGCATCGACACTTGGAACCGAGCGATTCTCTCAAATCGAGCAGATGCCCCCACTATGTTCCACCTCTCCGAACCAACACCGTCAGAGGGATATTTAAGAGCACCGCAAGCGACGATCCAACAGTCCTGAACGACCGTTCTGGGCTCCATAACCAGCCAAGCGAAGTGAGCGAGACAGGCGGACCTGAGTCGTGACGTGCACCGTATTGACGTGATTGGCAAACTTAGGCAGGCCAACTCGAGACGCAAGGTGTACCGAAGTGAGGTAATTTGCGACTCGTAATTCAACGGGGGCAAGCATAGTGAGCGAGTCCCCGATAAATATATATTTGAATATCGCTGTTAATTTTGTTCTTCTGTTACAGACGCCCATCCGGAGGAGGACTTCGCTGGGACAAAATAGAAAATTAAATTATTATTTTGACTTATTTTGTACATAATTTAGAATCAATAGATTTGCTTTGTTTTCAACCTGTGTTTTACTGAGTCTGTCGTCCTAAAAGAACTACCCGTTACAAATTTGGCGCCCGAGCAAAAATTATAATATACGCAAGTAAACGTCGTTACTCGACGCCCGGATAATACCAAAAATACCGACAGATAAAGACACAGTCTCAGTATCAGGTGCCACGACGGGTTCGTCATGGATAAATCGTCTTTCCAAAGAGGAATTACAGTGCGACGCCGAAAGGTGCAGATTGGATTCCAAAGGAACCGTCGACGAGTTAAGGTTAAGACTCAGAACCTTTTATAAGGATCGCGGGGAAGCGACAGGAACAATCCCAAAAATCAATACTTCCAAGGAAGCCGAACCAGACACACTGACCCAAGAAATTTCATTAATCAGAAACCAATTACAAGACTTAACAATGACAAAACAAATGAGGCAATCAGATTTACTAAATCAAGTACGGAGGTGGAACACACACTTCGACAAGAAACATTCGGATGCAGTAGACTTCATAGAGAGCAGAGGATAGACGAATTAAGCCTAGCCTACGAGGTCGATAAGCAAGATCTGCTAAAAGCATTACCAGAATTGTTAGGAGACCACGCATTTTTATAGTACCGAAACAACAAAAGAAATTGGGATTCATGGACGGACTTCATCAGAGATTTTAAGAAAGCTTTCTATCCCAGAGAATATTTACTACAGCTAGAAGAGCAGATCAGAAACAGGAAGCAAAGGAAAAACGAACCACTGGATTGATACATCACGGATATTCAAATATTAATCAGACGAGAGGGATCTTTTTCAAGAAACCAAGAACTCGACAGGATATATAAAAATATGCTGCCAGAATATAAGCTTTATGCTCGCCGCCGGGATTTCGAAAACTTATCAGGATTGCAAGAATTGGCCTAAGAATACGAAACTTTGGAAGACGAAAGGAGCCGAGAAAATCAAAACTTTTACGGAAATTGGAGACGTACAGACCCTACAGAATACGATGCCAAAAGGACATGCTTCCGATGCAAGATGCCAGGTCACTTCCGTAGGAATTGTAAAAACCCATGGAAGAAGTTTTGTTCGCGATGCGGCAAAGAAGGGGTCTCAGCAGTGGCTGCTGTTCCAGACGTCAGGGAAACGAATAACAGACTGGAGAAACAAGGAGTCGTCCCAGTCTGAGGAGCAAGATTCGACTCCGTTCGTTCTAGCCATTACACAACAAACAAGCAACGACATGCGACTGTTCGCATCACTGAAAATCGGACAAAGTTCCTACAAATCATTAATCGACACAGGAACCATTAAAAATTACGCCGGAGATAGAATAGCGCAGATATTTAAACACTCCCTACATAGCTATAACGGAAGAACTAGACTAGCAAACAGACCTTAAATGGAGCTTAACCAGAAGTTAACAATTGACTGCGAGATCGATAATTTACAAACAAGACAAACATTTATAGTAATGCCAGGGTTAACGGAAGATGCAATACTAGGAGTGGAATTCCTCAGGGAACATTCGATCGAACTTAAGTTCGATAGGGATACGTCCAAACAGTACGAACAAAACAACATCAAGAGGAAACAGGGATACGTCCAAACAGTACGAACAAAACAACATCAAGAGGAAACATGTAACACTTTAAAAGACCCCACTCAAAATACAGAGCTAGAAAGGTTCCTAAGAAAAGAACTTAGGGAATTCGAGAAGTTAGCAGGTCCCACCAACATAATAAAGCACGAAATATAATTGAAGAAAAGGTGCGATCCCGTCAAACAACCGTATAGGCGGCACAATCCCGCAATCTTGCAGATCATCAACCAAGAGGTGGATAAAATGTTGAAAGAAGGAACTATCGAACCCTCCGCAAGTGGTTGGAGTTCACCGATTGTACTAGTTAAAAAAAAAGATAACTCGTACAGATTTTGCATTGACTTTAGAAAAGTCAACGAACTATCATAAAAGGACGCGTATCCGTTACCTCGGATATCAGAAATTTTGGATAGACTTAAGGAAGCAAATTTCATCTCAACCCTCGATTTGAAGCAGGGATATTTTCAAATACCTCTGGAAGAAGCAAGCCGCCCAGTGACAGCATTTAGCGTACCCGGAAAAGGTGATTTTCAATTCAGAACTACCCCGTTCGGACTGCACTCCGCCGGAGCAACTTTTCAACGACTGCTAGACAAAGTAATACCGCCCGATGTAGAATTCGCGTTCGCATACCTGGATGATATCATGGTAATATCGAAGACATTCCAAGAGCATTTATATCACCTACAAGAGGTCTTCCGAAGACTAAAAGAAGCCAGATTACAACTTAACTTCGAAAAATGTACATTATGCCAGCCAGAACTCAAATATTTAGGACACGTTGTGGAAGCAGAAGGAATAAAAACGGACCCGGAGAAGACCAGCGCTATAAACGAACTTGCAGCACCTAGAAATGTACGTCAGCTCCGTCGCTTTTTAGGAATAACCTCAGGTATTGCCGATTCATAGAGAACTATTCGACAATAGCAGGACCGCTAAACGTGCTTCTAAAGAAAGAGATAAGATGGAAATGGACGGATAAGCAGGAAAACGCGTTTAAGGAACTCAAAGCAAAATTTACGACGGCTCCAGTATTAGCGTGTCACGATTTCTCAAAAACGTTCTACCTACAGACAGATGCGTCAAACTGCGGACTTGAAGTTGCGCTAACACAAAAATACGACGGCCAAGATAAGGTAATCGCATACGCTAGTCGAACCCTCACACCAGCCGAGATAAAATATTCCACAACGGAAAAAGAATGTCTATCCATAGTGTACGGGATAAAGCAAATGAAGCCATACATAGAAGGGTACAACTTCAAGGTTATTTCGGATCACCAATCTCTCAAATGGCTGAAGAATCTCAAAAACCCGTCAGGTCGATTAGCCAGATGGAGTTTAGAACTGCAGCAATACGACTTCGAGGCCATATATAGAAAGGGAGTTCTGAACAAAGTAGCAGATGCTTTATCACGGTAACCACAACAAACCTTTAATGAAGAACCAGAGCTGGAGTTGTTAGCATCGGAACTAGAATCATCTGTTTTGAGAAGCTTTCCCAGTGTTTCTGTTTTTAAAGTTTGATTCTAATAGCACATAAAATAAAGTTGAAAATATTAAATGAAGTAAAGAAACACAGACGTACAATCATTTAATTTTCTTCGACGACCGGTTTCGATCTCTACAATATAGAGATCATCTTCAGGTCGGCGTTACAAGTGGTTCAATGCTACAATTAAAGAAAGCCAGAGTTAGAACATTGTCTGGTTATATCGAAATGCTGATAGAAAGCCAAAACTTTAAAAGGTATGCAAATGTTGACATATCAGAACAACAAACAAATACATACGTATACATACACAAGAGCAAACAGGTACTCATAAGCACGCACACGCACACAGATTCCTGCAGTTTATGACTATTTGTTAAATTACATTAAACTTTAAAAAATCTTTAAAATTTTTTTTTAATTTCTTAATTGAATTTTGATCTACTTACATGCCGTTACAAGGGATGAAAGTTCATCAATAACATATTTAAACGTCCAGATTATGCTAGTAGGGTAGCTAGGTGAAGGACTGGGTAGGCGGGCATGCTTGGTAGGTCAAAACACAGTGAATTGGAAAGGATCCTGAAGGCAGATGTGTTATGTGAAACAGTGATAGTGATGAATGTATTAGCTATGAGAAAGACAACGTTTGGATGGAAAGTTCGCAAATGCAGCTAAAGTGCTGATTGACTCTGTGTATGCACTTGTACGATTGTAACGGTCTTTGCTCAAAGGGTTTGTTTACTACGGAGATCAAAGGATGGTATCGCTAGTATCCTACTCTTAATTTTGGTGAACGCGCGCATTTAAAATAATGCATCTGGCGATCGATAATATGGTACGAGCAGTACGAGGGATACCAGGGAGCGAGGGTCGGCACGTCGTCATGAGCACAACTTTAGATGTTTTTGAGCTATGGGCAAAGGTCGAAGTAAGGAAAAAGACAAATAGGAATCAGTAAGATTGTGTTGTTCTCAGTTGAAGGACTGAGGGATGTCAGTTCGTTTGTATCAATGTAGGTGCCTAACACTAGAAATTCTATTTAATGTAGAGAAATATGGGAAATTAATTAATTTGGTACAGATAGGTCAAGTTAAATTATTGGTTAAATTGGAGATTATTGAAGGTGCTCTGAGAAAGGGGTGGTGGTTTGTTTAAGCTTGATGGTGTATATTAAGAAAATAATGAATTAATTATAACAGGGTGTAGGCACTTACATTGAGAACTTTAACCCTTAACTGGTCCGGTACTGTATCAGTAGCGTAACTGGTCCGGCGTCGTCTGCGAAACTACTGTTTTCAAGAAAGCAAAACAGCACTCAAAATAAATTTTTTTATTAAGAATAAATGCTACAAACATACACTGATATATTTATATAAAAGTGAACGTATTAGATTTGGGCGTTATTTGGGTTAAGAAAAAAATATTAAAATAAAACTGAAATCCGTACAAATATGTGTGAAAAAGTACATGATTTCGTAAAGTAAATAAAAAAAATATAAAAAACAACATGAAAAAAATGTATTGCTAGGATAAATGTTCAAACTGCAAACTAAACAAAAAACTAGGTAAAACAAAAATGGATAAAAAATGTTTGTTTCCAGCATCAGTCAAACTTTACCAATTTTATATGCAATTTTTACATAGGTAGTGGTTTTGTTAATCCCAAAACAGGCTTTTTGCAACGCAAGCACAGGTATTTTGTCATCCTGCGCTTTCTACTCGGACATAAACTGCAATTTTTGCATTTTTCTAAAATAAGAACATCCGTCTGATTGTCCTCTTGTTCTTTTTGAACAAGAAAAAAGTAACACAAACGGTCCGGCGTCGTCTGAGAAACTACCCTCGACCTAATTGTTGGGACAACTTTTTAGGAACTGAGAGAAACTTGTCTCAAATACACCCACTTGTCAATCTCCTAGTTTAATGATTAGATATAACGACTTGCCTGTGGGCGGTGCCAATTTGCAATAAAAAATAATTATAAATATTGTATCGTCTGTCAGATGACGCCGGACCAGTTAAGGGTTAAAATAAATAAATAAATTAACATAATACAAGACACAAAACACATAGGATTTATCACAACTACACAGACAAGACATATAAATGGTTTAAAATTTGGTAAGGAGTAGCACTACATTTGTTGAGTTCACTGAAATAATTGATTTTTTAAAGATTTCAAACTTGGTTTTTTGTGTTTATTTTGAGAGGGAACATTGACTGACATTGACAGTGTTAAGTCAGATCGAGGTTAGTTGAAATGTCAAGTTCTTCTTCTCAAAATGTTTTGTTAGTGGTTGCCAGCTTTAGGTCAAAATCCAATTAATATGAAATGTACAAGAATAAATATTGTTACAAAATATTAAATAGTAACATCCATAAGAGTTATATGTAACAGCTACTATAAACTCATTCTGTCATCAATACAAATGTAACAATTGTGTCAAATTAAAACTAAAAATAAATGTACTTTTTATATAAATGCAATTGAAGAGCGAAAGTTGGATAAAAATGACGAAATTTCGAAAGCTTAATCTGACGAACAAGCATTTCCACTATTTCAGGAATGTATGTAGTAAGTTGGCCAAATGTTTTGGTCAATGTTGAAAAAATTTTAAGTAAATAGTCATAGTAAAATAATAAAGACATATTAAATCGTAGAAAGTTGGTTGGTGCTACTGTATACGACATTGACAAGACAAGTCGGCATGGTCTAACGGAAGCGGATGGTTTGTTGTTGGTAGGGGGGGGGGGGTTACTAATTTAAATGAAACTCAGATTAAGTTTCATTATTTGATCCAGAGATGTTAAAGCTACATGCGCCAACTGCAAAGGCAGCCATCCAGCCAGCTACCGAGGATGCCCTAGGTGCCCCACATGGGGAAGACCACCACCAAAGAGGCCACAGAAACAACCACAACAAAGACGACCACAAACAACCGGCGTCTCATATGCCCAGGCCACGCAGAATACACAGAACAACGCAGCGATCCCCCACGACGAGGATTACCTAGTCAGAATGGTCACCAACCTAGTGACTAAGGTAGTCAAAGAAGTGATACTGGGCACCAGGGAGGCACAGAAGTAATGCTAACAGACAGGGGATACTTGAGGATAAGCTGCTGGAATCCGGGCGGCATATCAACAAATCAAAATATCATGGATGAACTCGCCAGCAGATATGAGATGGACATCGTAGCAATACAGGAGACCAAACTAACAAACAACTTCAGTCTAAAGTTTCCTGGGTACGATCTATATAGGAACGACCTCACAAGAAGATCAGGAGGAACGGCCATCTTAGTCAAGAAGGGAATCAAACACACCAGATTCACGACCCCACCACTGGTAAACATGGAGGCAACAACAATAGAAGTGAAAATGAGGCAAGGCGCAGTCAGAATAACAACAGCCTACGTAAGACCGCAACACCCACTAATGGACGATGATCTAGATGCGTTCCTAAACATCGCTGAAACATCCATAATAATAGGAGACCTAAATGCAAGATCCCCCAACTGAAACGATAGAGCTACGAACAGAAACGGACGACTACTAAATAGCTACATAGACAACAACGAAGATACAGTGGCAATGGGCCCAGAAGAACCAACACACTTCCCAGGAAATGGACTTCCCACCCATATCGACATCGTTGTGGCCAAAAACCTAGGACTACAAACAGAACTAATTACGCTGAACCAAGGAACAACAGACCACAACCCCATTCTACTAGAAATAGGAACATGGGAAGAGACAAACCCGCCGAAAAGAACAAAAAAGAAAATAAAGTGGACGAACTATAAAAGAGTAGTGAGTGAAGTAATAAATATAGTGCCAGTTATAAATAACCCTGAATAAATAGAAGAAAAAGTCCTAGAGCTTGAAAACATCATCCAAGAAGCAATCAGAAAGAGCACAACAGAGGAAGAAGTCGAGATCCACACGGGAAGGTTCAAAGACATACCACAAGAAACACAAGACTTGATAAGGGAAAAAAATAGAGCAAAGCAAATAGCCAGAAGAACGAGAAATCGAGTAGACAAAATCTGGGCAAATACATTAAACAAAGAGGTCAAAACGGCTCTACAACTCCACCGCAGCAAAAAATGGGACAACTTTGTACAAGAGATGGAAGAACTAGACTCAAACATGAAAAACGTTTGGAAGCTCCAGAAAATGATGAGAAGCGACAGAAAACCCATCCCCCCATTACATGGAGAAAACGGCATGGTGTACACCAGCGGTTCTCAATCTTTTTGAGTCATGTACCATCTAAAGTTTCTTTTATTATATTTCTATATTTTTAGATTGCATAATCAAGACTTACTATGTAGTACTATCTTAAGTTTTTGTGTGTTTTGTGTACCACCGCAAATAATGATATGTACCACCAGTGGTACATGTACCACAGATTGAGAACCGCTGGTGTACACCATAGAGGGAAAAGCAGAGGTGATGAGGTCTACACTCGAAAGAGAATGCAAACTAAACTTCCACCAAAACGAAGACGACGACTTCTTGGAAGAAGTCGAAGAACAAGAAGAAAGGCCAGAAGACCCAGATGATATCATTCCCCCAACATTACCGGAAGAAATCAACGAACACATCAGAAACAGTTCACCTAGAAAAGCGCCTGGACTAGACGAAATAACAAATAGAGCCCTAAAGTATTTGCCCAGAAAAGCTATATTGTACTTTACAAACATAGTGAACGCGACACTAAGATATAAAATATTCCAGAAGAGATGGAAAGAGGCCCATGTCATTATGATCCCAAAACCTGGCAAGAACCATATATTCCCGCAGAACTACAGGCCAATCAGCTTACTTCCAGCGATCAGCAAGATAGTAGAAAGAATCATTCTTAGCAGACTGCAAGCGGAAACAAACAGATTAGAGATAATCCCAGAAGCATTCGGATTTAGAGCAGAGCACTCCAGCGAGCTACAAGTACTCAGACTAACTGAGTACATAGCAGCTGGATTCAACGACAAGCAGTACACCGGAGCAGAATTCCTGGACGTAAGCAAAGCTTTCGACAGAGTGTGGCATAAGGGGCTCTTATACAAAATGCGGGGTTATGGGTACAGCGAAGCGATGACGAGACTAATCTCCTCGTACTTAGGCGGCCGGAGTTTCAGGGTTCGGATAGGACAAGTCCTGTCCGAGCTCGGAAACCCGGAGGCTGGAGTACCACAGGGAGCGGTCCTGTCACCACTGCTGTACACACTATACACTGCTGATGTACCTAGAACACCAGGTACCCTTATGAGCCTCTACGCCGACGACACAGCGATAGCGGCCAAACATAGAAACGTAGACATAGCAGTGACCAACCTGCAAACAGCGTTAGCAGACATCGAGGAATGGAGTATAAAATGGAAGATAGCCATCAACTCAGAAAAGACGCAAGCGGTTCTATACAAGAAAGGAAGACAACAGCCAGAAGAACAGCTGACAGTGCAGAACACCCCATCGAGTGGAAAAATGAAGCTAAATACCTAGGAGTCATCATGGACAAAGGATTAAGCTTCCAAAAACACGTAGAAGCCACAGTCCAGAAGGCCAACATAGCGAGAGCAACATTAAGAGGACTCACAGGCAGAAAAAGTAAATTAAGTCTAAAAACAAGGTTAAGATTAATAAACAGCATAATATTACTGATATTAACATACGCATCTCTCGAATGGGGACAAGTCTGTAACACCCACAAAAAGAAGATACAAGCGGTCCATAACAGCAGCTTAAGAGAAGCAGCCAGAGTCCCAAGATACGTAGCAGAAAGATTCCTGTTTAGAGAACTTCAACAGGTGAGAGTCACCGAAATTATGACAGACAAGGCAAGGGTCAAATTCGCGGAACTGGAGCACCACCCAAGTCACATACTGCGAGAGATGCTAAGGTATGACATGTTTCACCGATGGAAGCACAGACGTCCTAAACAGCAAATAGTGGATTAAAGTGAATAAAAAAGACAAGTGAAAGTGATAGTAGTTAGTTTGTAGCTCGAAAATCCAAGTGCCGAAGAAAAGACGCATCCCAAGCGTAGGTCCAACACCACGACCAGGTAAGCAAACCAGTAGAAAATAGAGGAAAAGGCATAAGCCAAACAAAAAAACACAAAAAAAAAACAAAAAAAAAAGGCGTAAGCCAACAAAAAAATCACACAAAAACAAAAAAATCATAAAAATCTTGAGTTCCGAACCATTGGACCGAGCTCAATTGGGCTTGGTACAATGGCTTGGGGCCCAAGCAAGCAATTTTTAGTTCCGCGGTTAAGTAAATAAGAGGATAAAGGCATAGAGCGCATCACGCTGAGCCTAATTTTTTTTGCATTCGATTAGGGTACCACATGGAATCTTATTACCCAGGATTCCATTGTGAAGAGCATTTGGCTTCGATAGTTGTGCCCTCATCGCGCATCAGCGTGCTATGAGGGGGAAAGGGATGGCCTAGGGCATTGGAGCGAGGTGGGGTGATCCCTGTTTGAACTCGGGTCAAAACACCTCGCCCCAATGAATTGTTACACCCGAATGTACTTTTCGATAGGGTGGACATCTCCCACAGGTCGGGTTGAATCAAATTGCTTGCTTGCTTGCTTTATAATTTGATTTGATTGCTTGGTGTGAGCACCAACCAACCACCTGCTGTATTGTCTTAAGGTAAGTTTTAATTTTGAATTTATTGATAGATTGAAAAAATACTTGATAACTTGTACGTCCGACTATGCGCTCGAATAACGATAACTATATCTAATATGTAACATGTGGTTAAATTAAATTAAATGTGTAGTCTGAATGATATGGAATGAAAGGTGTAGGAAATGAAACTCAAATTTAAGAAACATGTGGTATATTAAATGATAATTGATAAAACTCTGTATTAAATTGTTTTGGTGGACAGTCTGCTATGGGATTGTTGAGGAAAAGAGCTGAAATGTCATACCAGCAAATATTCTGACCTATTTATAAAGTTTCAGATTGCAATTTTTGAAATATTATCTTAGTTACCACCACATAATGGGGTGTATTCTGTAACATTTCCGTTAAATTTAAGAGGCCTCTAAAATTTAACTTTTAACGGTCCTCTAAACCTTTTCGGTTAGATTGTCAATCTGTAAACACATATTATAAAGGACCGCTAAAATAATATTATTTTAGAGGAATCCTCTAAAAGGTTTTGGAACAAATACGGCAACGTCGCACGTTGATCGTTTTGAACTACTTTTAACCTAGAAATTGAGCGAAAACTGACTGTTAGAGGCCAAAAACCTTAAGAAGAAGAAGAAAATGACAGTTTCCTAGAAAATAATACTTATTATATTTAATTATTTTTTAGTAAAACTCATATTTTCCAATTAAACATTTTTATTTATAAAGTTATACATTAAAATATTGCTGAAAAAATGCATATCTTATTTTTTCTTCTCCCCTTCGACACTAATTTTGGTCAAATGGTCTATTTTCAATAACATTAAGGTCATCTTATTAATCTGCATCTGGTTATAAACCTTCTGAAACTTTACCTTTGTAATCATTTGGTACATTTTGTAATGTTCCACAATAACTTTAAATAATTTTACCTGCATTAATAGGATTTAATTGCTTTGACAAACATCTTTGACTTCCAACACTTTTTCAATAACATTTCTAGGTACTTAGGTAGGTATTACCTACTTCCTTTGAAATGGTAATTGTATATAGTTATTTACTTTCAGGTCAATTATTTACTTTGTGTTTATGTTGTAATCTGAAATCAGCTCTACAAAAAGAAACAAACATTTGAATTTTGTTACTTATAGGTGTAGTGTGTCAATTGTAAAGTAAAAATGAGACTTACCTTTCATTATTATTTATTAAGTACTTCTTCACCAAATACATTATAAAAAGCCATTTTCCATTTTTAAATATTTATCTCCAGTATAATACAAGAATAACAAAGTACTATTCATACAAACATAACCCAACAAAAATAATCAAACCACATTTAACGGACTGCTAAAAATTTAGCGGGTACGTTTTGACATCCTCTAAAATATTTTTATTTAGAGGGAGTTTTAACGGTTTAGGTTATGATTTTAACGGATGTATGATTTACAGAATACCAAAATATTTTTATCGGGCGCTAAAATTTTAGAGGCCACTAAAATTTAACGGAAGTGTTACAGAATACACCCCTATAACTATTGGGATCATTTTCTGGTTACACCTCCGAGACTTCGTTATGGCTTGCATTTTTAGAATGCTTCGTTAGGGCATGCCTGCCATTTCATGTTCAGTCAAACAGAACTCCATATGCACCTCTTGACGAGAGACTAATAAGTTTCGAAACCGGTAGGGGTGCTTCCAGCACTCTCTGATTGAACTTAAATATAATACAGCTATCTATAGTTTCATATTGCAACGAAACTGAAAATGTTTATTCATTTTTAATGTTCATTTTTTACTTAAAAAATAAAATTCCTACTTGTTTTAAGAAAGACAGAGTCAGACTTATTTTTATTTTATTTCTTAATATATGCTTTTATAAATTTATTTACAAATTGTAACATGCATGTAACATGCATTATTGTGTTATATTTTTTTGCATCAATTTACATTTTATTCAGATTTATTTTATCATCAGCTATAGCCAAAATAAGTGCGCACAATCAAACGTGCAGATTCTCCGTTTTCCCGTATCAACAGTCAGTATAAACCGGACTATCACAAAGGGCACTCGTGAGGTTTTCCACCCCGATTTCCCAACCACGAGCTCTTTCAAATATAAGTTGTATAACACAACCGTGGCCCTTCTGAATCTGCATTTTTCGAAATAATGTGCTAGTGGTATGTTAGTGGGATTGGAGTGCTAGTGCTGATGATTGTATCTGTTATAGGTTATGCCATACAATCGGCTAGTGCTAGTTCTTTGGGTGGTAAGTTAACTTTTTTGATTTACTCGAAAGTTTTTCATAGAGTGCATGACTAGTTATTAAAAAATTCTATTTTTTTAACTGTAATGTTTATAAATACTCACTGTATGCCCATTATAAGTTTTTATCGAAAGTATTATCATTAAAAAGAGTTATGTGCACAATAATAAAAAACAAAACAAAAACAAAACAAACAAGAAACTTCGTTAGGAAAACAAGATATCATGAAAGGTTATACCGATGTTCGTTATGTATTTGTGTAAAAAAATGTAATACAGATATTCTTTAATCGTTTTGTTTTTACAGACACTATTAAAAATATGTTTTTGTTGTTATGCACATTATTATGCGCAATGCTTTAGTAGACTACAGAAAGAATTCTTTATTTTGATTTAATTCTTTTTACATTGTTATAGTTAATTAGTTGCAGAACGTGTTGTTATACTGTTTTAGATTATTTGTAAGTTAGGATCAAATGGATTTTCTAGAAAACTATATGAAAAAGATTTTGTCTTAGTATACATAAGCAAAAAATTATTTACGAATTTAAATTCAGTTCTTAGAATTCAAAATTTCACAACGATATGAGTTCTTAGAATTTAAAAGTTCCTTCAAAGCACCAGATATAGATTACTGTGTAACGTATCGAGAAACTAAGCTTTCGAAGCCGTTTATTTTTTGTAAAAATACATTGTTACTGGGGTTTATAGGCCGTGTTCCGAAATTTTCAGTGTCTAACATTTAGTAAGCAGCTGTGGAACAAATAGACAACAGCGATGTGGGAGTTGAAGCAAGCGTGACCTAGTAGCCTTGCTGTCAATCACAATGACAATATTACCTCATGAAATGATTTATGTAATAACCTAACGAATTTTACTAGTTACCGGATACTAGTAGCTCGTAGTAGAGTGGTACCTCCAGTACATTAGCTTTAAGAAGCGGTACAGACACGCACATAGGCGAGCGCGTTCGCGCAAATAGACATACATTGAGAGGGCTCGACCTTTTAGGTTTCCCACCACCCTTTTACGCTCTGGATAAGGACCTCTCTTTGGACCCTCTCTAGCTAACTCTGTGCATTGCATCGCGTTTTCCTCTTCCCGCGTCTTTTGTTTTTGCGCGGGATGGCCCATGAGGCCATTATCTCGCTTGCTTTTTTTTGTTTGTAGGAATGGGGATTTTGGACTTACTAAAAACGAGCATATATAATTTTTATAATCAGTAGTTTAATGGCTAAAACGTACGGAGATAATTCTTCTATAATTTATAGAAGCTGGCAACGTCGGAAAAAAAAGTATTTTAAGACAATTGGTTCTTTAATAAATTATTCCCTAAGCTTCCTCAAACACCGTACCGGCCATTTGGCTACTGAGACAGGTTGCATTCATTAGTGTGCCGCACCTTGTTCAGGTAAGTCATTACTTTTTAAAAATTATTAAATATGAACTGTAATTGCTAGACATTTCTGTGGTTTAAAAAGTAATGACAATAAAAATTTTCGTCCTAAAATAATTAAAATTCAATATACAGGGTGATTGATGAGTGTGATAAAGCTCAGTAGATCCGCTATAGTAATAGATATCAATAAAAGTTAATAACAAAAATTGTAGCCAACTTTCAGCTTTACATTATGAAATTAGCTAGAATATTACAGGGTGTTCTATAACTCAGTGGCAGACTAAACTTATGTTTTTTTAAATGGAACACCCCGTATTTAATTTTATGTTTGAATTCCTCTTAACTTCCCCATCACAAAAATATAAAGGTTTGTTATGTTATATAGGGCTTTTACAAAGTTTTAACCAATTTTTTAAAAATCGTAACAAGTTCAGCTCCCTGTATAAATAAAAATAAGCACAACAGCAATAGTTTATTGGTGCTATATTTTTTTGGTTGTGAAAATTTTTAAGAATTGTTGATATTACTAGTTTTCCTTACATCTAATACAGGGCTAGTCAAAAACGCAAGTTCATTCTTTTCTCAGAAATTTTAAATGGAACACCCTATATTTTATATCAGTATCGAACAGTATCATTACCGTATTTTAATTTTTGTTGTATAATATTCGCTATGCCTAAATTTGTTAGTTTCGAGATATTTTCATTTTTCAGAGCAAGTTATTAATTAGGGTGTTGTATTTAAAATTACTGAGAGAATAATGTACTTGCGTTTTGACTCACCCTGTATTCGATATAAATAAAATTAGCAATATCAACCATTTTTATAAAGTTTGACAATCAACAAAAAAATATGACACCAATAAACCATTGCTGTTGTGCTTATTTTTATTTATACAGGGAGCTGAACTTATTACGATTTTCATAGAACATTGGTTATAACTTTTTAAATACCCTGTATAACATAACAAACCTTTATATTTTTGTGATGGGGAAGTTAAGAAGATCTCGAATATAAAATAAATATGGGGTGTTCTATTTAAAAAAACAAAAGTTTGGTCTGCCACTATGTTATCGAACACCCTGTAACATTCTAACTAATTTTGTAATTTGAAGCTCGAATGTTGGCTACAATTTTTGTTATCTTTTATTGCTATCTATTACTACAGAGGATCTACTAAGCTTTGTCACAATAATCAATCACCCTGATTTTGTATTTACCTACACAGGTATGCTGCTCAGTAATGAACGCAACCTGTATCAGCAGCCAGATGGCCGGTACGGTGTTCGGGGAAGCATAGGGAACAATATATGAAAGAATCAGCTGTCTTAAAATACTTTCTAGAAAACGTTGCTAGCTCTTAGACCATTACAGAATGCTGGCTATATGAAATAATATGTAACTTAGATCCCTATCAAATAATATTAATAAGAATAACAACTAAGCTTCTTCATTTTGTTGATTAGATGATTGACAAGGGAATAGTGTAGCGGCTTCTTCTTCTTGAAGTTCCTTCTCCTATCGGACGTTGGTTATTATTACAGCTATCCTTAGCTTTTTGGCGGCTGCTCTGAAATAATTTACTGAGCTGCAACTATACCACTTTCTTAAGTTTCTCGGCCAGGAAATTCTTTTTCTACCTACGGATATTTTACTCTTAATTTTACCTTGCATTATTAGCCTTAATATCTATTTAAATAGCTAAATATTCCAGCTTTCTTCTTTTAATGTTCTTTATGACCTTGCAATCCTTTTGTAGCCTTCTTAACACTTCTGCATTTGTAACCCGTTGGATCCATGGTATTGTCAAAATCCTTCTATAGCACCACATCTCCAATGCTTTCAACTTCTTTGTTATTCACTTTTAGTGTCCACCTTTCCGTTCCATACAACTAAGAGAACATCGAGAACACATAAAATCTTAAGGCTCATCTTCAACTAGAGACAAAGGTCTCGATTACCAAACATTTTTTCATTTTTATAAATGCTTGTCTTGTAATTGCAATGCGTGTTTTGATTTTTCTACATTGGTCATTGTTTTCATTTGCCTAGGTTCCCAGATATTTGTAGTTACTTGCTCTTTCTACTTGTTTTCCCTCGATATCTAACCTTCCTACTAATATGTTGCTTAGCTTTGTTTTCTTAGCGTTCCTTTGTAGTCCATATTTTATACTGACTTGATGTAATCTATTTAATAATCGTTGCAGTGCTTCTAGATTGTCTGCAAAAATAGCGGTGTCGTCCGCGAATCTTATGTTGCTCAAGATTTTTCCTTTCCGTTTATTGACATACTTACCCTGTTCTTCCTCTGATATTGCTTCCTTAAAAATAGCTTCGTTGTACAGATTGAATAACAATGGAGGCAACACGCAACCCTGTGTAACACCTCTTTTGATTTCTATAGTTTCTGTTTCGACATTTTTGTTTCGATATTGTCAAAATACTGTATTAAAATATAAATTTAATGTCGCAAAGTGAAAAATAAACAAATATAAACATATTACAGTGAATTTAGACCGACGACAGTGCTTCCGAGAAAAATATTTCGTCAAAATTCAGCAGATATTAATGAGTAAGCATTGCAATAACCTCTTAAACAATTAATAAACAACAGACAAAAACGTCCCGATAAGAGCTGAAGTGCTGTCTGAAATAAAAGCGACGTTGCCGGCTACTGAAAAATTTCTACAAGAAAGCCGAATCGTTAGTCCGAAAATCCATACCTGAATAAAACTCCAAAGTGCTGAGAAGGGTTGACGCTCCGGCAAGTTGATTGGGCGAACCCCCTTACCGCGGTACAATGGAGCAGATTATATTAAAAAAATTAGAGAAAATGGATGAAAGAAATGTAAGAATCGAAAGGAAAATAGATAAAATGCAAGAAGACCTGGCTAAATTAAATAAAGAAAACGAGCAGTTGAAAGCTGATAACAAAGAAATGAGAACTAAAATCACGAAACAAGAAGTTAGAATGGAAATACTGGAAAAACAAGCTAGAAGAAAAAACATAGTAATACAGGGGGTCGAAGAAAACCAAGCAGAAAGCGAACAAGAGATGATAAATATGATAACAGTGATAATGAAAAAAATCGGCGTACAAACAAACCTAGATGAAGAACTGGTAGAGATGAGATGAATAGGTAGACAAGGTGATCCCCAAAATGTACCCAGACCCATCATATTAGAAATGAAAAAGGAAGCTTCGAGAATGGAAATTATGAAGGCTGCTAAAACCTAAGAGGAACTAAAATATATATCAATGAGGACTTCCCGAAAAAAATACTACAAGAAAGGAAGCACCTTCTCCAGCACATGAAAATGGTACGCCAAGAAGGACACACAGCCGCATTAAAATACAACAAATTATGGATAAATGATGAACTGTTCTCACTGGAGCAACTACAAGGCATGGATGTAATTTACTAGAAGAAACCTGAAAAAAGGAAGGGTAACGCTAGGACAATAAACGACAGATCCCCCCTATCTGATAATATAGATCCACGCGGAAAATTAATCAAAATGGCGTAAAAAAACTAACAGAAAATATAACAAAAGACGGCGACAGTATAACGGAGTTGGCAACGAATACGGACATGAAAATGTTTTGTAAGAAAATACGCAAAAACAAAACAAAAAAAAACAAAATAAAAAACAAAAACAGAAAAATAAGAATAGGAACGTGGAATATCAAAACACTTCTAAGACCAGGCAAAATGGAAGAGTTGGCAAAAGGAATTACAAAATATAAGATGGGAATACTAAGGCTACGGGCTACAAGAAATAAGGTGGGCAGGAGAAGGGATGATCGCTAGAAGAAACTACACAATGTACTACGCAGGAGAAAGCAAACAGGGTCGCAATGGAACCGCCTTTCTAGTTAGTAATAGCGAAAGAGACAAGATTATTAACTTTAAAGCGGCTGATTAAAGAATGTCATATATAAGAATGGAAAATAAACAAGCAAATTTAACATTTGTTAATATATATTGAATGGGGATGATAATGAAAATGGGGAACTACTTATTAACTTTTGCTCTCAGAACGAATTTCGAATAAACAATACGTTCTTCAGACACAAAGATCAACAAAAATATACATTCCAAAATACAAGAGGACACAGATCCGTTATTGATTATATATTGACAAACAGAAACATCCACCACTCTCAAGTACTAGACATACGATGTTTAAGTGCAGCTAATATTGGAAGCGATCACAACCTAGTACTTGGAAAAATCAGAATAGAGCTACAAAGAAACAGGAAAGAAGACCCTGTTGAATGTGAGACAAGAATAAAGGTAGAACAGCTACGAGACTTGTCAACACGAGATCTATACCAGAGAAGATTGCAAAAAGTACTGAATGAAAACTACATTACACCGGATGAAGACATAGAAGAAAGTTGGAGGAAGATCAGAGATAATATCAAAATGGCAGCAACGGAAGCACTTGGAGAACGTAAGATAAGTAAACATATACGAAAGAAAAGGAGAACTCCATGGTTCTGTGAAGAAATAAAAATAAAATGCCAAGAAAAAAAAAATCTACCTAGAATACAAGTTCAAAAGAACGAGACAAACATATGAAGAATATAAAAGAGTACGAAATGAATTAAACTCAATAGTAAGAAGGAAGAAAACAGAACATTGGGAAGCATTTTCAAAAGAGATGGAGCACGACTTTTATGGGATGCAAAGGGAAATGTGGAAAATGATAAGAGGTCAAAGAGCAGAGATGAAGGAATTGATAGAAGTAAAACATATTGATACAAATATATGGACAACTTACCTAAAAAACCTTTATCAAACAGCTAATCACAAAGAACTGGAAACACCACGATTAGAATCGGATGAGAAAACAGAAATTAAAGAGGAAGATATAAAGAACGCCTTAAAAAAGATGAAAAATCGAAAAGCTCCTGGGAAAGATGGAATAGCTAATGAACTTTTAAAGTACGGAGGAGATAGACTTCACAAAGAACTGAATATCCTTATAAGTAAAATAATAAATACAGGAAGAATTCCTGAGAACCACTCAAATGATAGCGTTATTTAAGAAAGGTGATAGGGCAGACCCCAGTAACTATAGAGGGATAAATTTACTGAGCACTATACTGAAACTCACAACAAAAATACTTATGGAGAAAATAATGGCGTGCATAAATATATCGGATGAACAACAAGGATTTAGAAGTGGAAGATCATGTAACGATGCAGTTTTTATGATAAGGCAAATAGCGGAGAAATCATTAGAATATAACAAACCAGCCTTTTTCTATTTCATAGACCTAGAGAAAGCGTTTGATAGAATCCAATTAAAAGATGTGATACACCTTCTATATGAGAAAAATTTACCACTGGATATCATAAAACTGATAGAAAACATATATGTAAGAAATAAAATAGAGATGAAAGTCAATGGAATAATAACAGAACCCATAGAAACAAACACAGGAATCCGGCAAGGAGATTCACTAAGCCCTCTACTGTTTAACATAATATTGGATGCAATAATAAAACAAGTGAAGAAAAAAAGAGGGTACAAAATGGGCAATAGAGAGATAAAAATACTCTGTTACGCTGATGACACCGTGTTAGTAGCAGAGTGCGAAGACGACCTACAAAGATTATTGCACGAGTTCAACATTAACGCAAAAGAAATTAATATGAAAATATCAGTCCAAAAAACAAAAAGCTTAGTAATTGCCAAAGAACCAATAAGATGCAAATTGGAGTTAGACAATCAAATTATACAACAAGTAATGACTTTCAAATATCTGGGAATTAATCTATCAGTCGACAACAATATCGAAGAAGAGGTAAAAGACCAAATAATTAAAGCCAGTAGAACGGCCGGATGCCTAAACGACACAATTTGGGAAAACAAACACCTAAGATTGGAAACAAAGGCCCGAATATATAAGTCAGTTATTAGGCCAGTTATGACTTACACGGCCGAAACAAGACCAGATACAAGCAAAACACGAAGACATCTGGAAACCAACGAAATGAAGATCTTAAGAAGGATTGCTGGAAAAGGACTACAGGATAGGGTAAGAAGTGAGGAAATCAGACGCATATGTGGAGTAGACAATATAAATACCTGGGTAAAGAACAGAAAAGAAGAGTGGAATGAGCACATAAGCAGGATGTCTGAATCAAGGATAGTAAGAATAGCCAGGGACAAGTCACCGTTAAGCAGGAGAAGTATAGGACGCCCAAGGAAAAGATGGAATGACAACTTAGGGGCAGAATGAAAGACACCGTTGGAGAAATACAGGCAGTACTGCCTATATAAAAGAAGAAGAAGAAGAAGTTAATATATATGCCCCGACAGAGAATGATCCCGAAGAAGAAAAGAATGAATTCTATGAGAAACTTGAAGAATTGTACGAAGAAATATCAAAGAACGGCATGGTAATCCTGTTAGGAGATTTCAACGCAAAGATAGGGAAAGAAGACACGAACAGAGAAGTAGCAGGAAAAGAAACGATCCATCAAAATACGAATAACAATGGCAGGAGAGTATGTAATCTAGCAGCAGCAACCAATACTTTTATTAGTAGCACCCAATTCAAACACAAAAAAGAGCACAAAGTAACGTGGCTAATACCTGGAACAACAGACGGAAACCAAATAGACCACATCCTAATCTCAAAAAAATGGAGAACAATTGTACAGAATGTGAGGTCCTACAGGGGAGCCAATGCTGATTCGGATCACATTTTGGCAATAGGCGACATGAAATTGAAGATTCATAAAGAAAAAAATGACAGAAAGAAAATAAAGAGGTGGAATCGGTCAAAACTAGTGTTGCCCAAATGCAAGACCAAGACGAGACTTAGAGAGTCTTGGTCTTGGTCTTGCGCCAGTACACCTGGTCTTGGTATTGCGCTCCCGGTCTTGGTCTTGGTCTTGGTCTTGCAAGTCTCGCAGTTGCCTATTAGCCTATTGCATATCTTTGAAAAACGTGACAGAGATGTACATTTTAAGCTAGAATATCATAGCCGTAGTAAAGACCAACCAATTTAATAAATATCTAGACCAGCGGTTCTCAATTTGGGGTGCATGTACCACTGGTGGTACATATCATTATTTGCGGTGGTACACAAAACTCAAACACAGCTAAAATCAGCACCACAATTATTATTATACTTAATTAGATTACCTAGCTAGATACCTATTTCAGTTAGTTGGTAACAAAAATAATAAAAATATTTTATGGTTCATGACTCAAAAAGATTGAGAATTACTGATCTAGACAACTGATACCGGGTGGAGTTTGAACCCATGATATAAGTGATCCGTGCCTATGTTCTAACTAACTAAATTTTATTAGAAACTTATATATTTTATTATATTAATACAGGGTAGCAAAGCCATATCCATGATGAACGGCATTCTGTGGGACCAGACAATATCTAAAGCGAACAAAGAGCTCATATACAATAGCATACTTAAAAGTATAATCACATATGGCATTGAAGTTTGGCCACTGAAACAAAGAACGGAGAAAATGCTACTAGTAACAGAAATGGACTTCTGGAGAAGAGCAGCAGGCAAATCAAGAAGAGATCGGATACCAAATGAGAGAATACGAGAAATGATGGGAGTCACACATACAGTAATTGATGACATAAAAACAAAACAACTAGTATGATACGGCCATGTAGAGAGAATGCCAGATGACAGGATCCCTAAGCAGATTTTGGCATGGACACCACAAGGGAGAAGAAAAACAGGAAGGCCAAGAAGAAGCTGGACGGAGGGAACTGAAAAAGAACTAGAGGAAAGAGAAATCCCTCCAGGTCTATGGTTAAACAGAGAAGAATGGCGGTTAGGAGTCGGAAAGCGTCGAAGAATGCTGTAAACCGATAGTAATAGTAGTAGTCGTAGTAGTGTATTTTATTATCCAATATAAGCGAATGTAATGTCCAATATAAGCGAAAATATGAGGTTATCGTTGTAATTTCAGTATTTTATAAATGCTATAATATTCCACAGAGTGATCACTTAAATCCCACAACAGGCTTAGGAAATTCAAGACATTAACAATGACCTGTTTTTAAGGTGGTGAGTAAATTTTTTGGAGAAGTGTATATTGTTAATTTCGGTATTTTATTTACACTGTTCCTTTGTCTCGTTATCATACTATTCATACTTTTAAAAATAATAGCCGCGCTGTTTCGGCAAATTTTCTGTAACCCAGTGATCTCATAGCATAGGTCATAGCACATTTAGCAAAAATAATACATAATAGTCTTACTATTCTATAGACCGATAATTTATCAGCAAGGTGACATATTTTTAAAAAGTTTGGATACGATATTTGATATTACTATCGGCGTCGCAAAGCAAGACTATTACGTTATGATTAGAAGGCGACTATTCTCATAGGTCTGGATCCCGCGTATGAAAAACAAGTTGATTAATAGCAAGCTGAAAATTTGTTAAGGGCTTAAGGGTGTCTAGTCGGACAAACTTTGATATATGGGAACACTGGAACAGGGGAAGTTTTAATTGTGGAACAGTTTAAAAATTTGGAACGGTCAGACCACGAAAACGTCACATGTATTTTGTCCGACAGAACTTCTAATTGATTTGTTACCGTTTCATTAAACTCTCATACAGAAATTAGACTGCTATTTATCACCTGTCATAGTTCCTGTCATTTGACATGTTCTACGTGTTCCACTCATTATCATGCCCATTTGGTGACAATAGCAGCCTGATTTTTGCATGAGAGTTTAATGAAAGGGTAACAAATCAATTGGAAGTTCTGTCGGACAAAATACGTGTGACATTTTCGTGGTCTGACCGTTATAATATAACATCTGTATAACCCGGACAACTAATTTCATAGAAGCCGTCTGATGGGAAAAAAAATTGGAATTTTTTTTTCAAAATAAAAAAAATATTTTAAAACCAATTTTTTTCAAAAAGTAGTACTTTGATCCGATGAAACTTATAGATAAAATAAACAGAAACAATACATAAGTAAAGGAACCTGTGAAGCGGTAACGATTAATTTTATTTCGTTAATTAGGGGGCGATTTTCGCGATTCTTTTTACCAAAAAATAAAAGAGATCAACAATATTTTGAGCGTACTCACTTATTTTTAATGTTAGAAGTTTATTTAAAAAACAAAAATAAACCTTTTTACACTTTAAAAAAGTTATAATGAGTTTTCACCGAAAAGTGCTCCGTTTTTTGGTTATTTCACATTGCAATATTCGATTTGAAATTTGACGAAGAAGAACTTACTTTTCATTAGCTACAACTCTGCTCCTACTGGGTCTATAGACTTCATTCATACACCATTTTTTTCACTTTTTGAGTTATTTGCGAAAATCCGTCCAAAAACATATTTTTCTTTATTAAAAATGGACATATTTACTCGCAAATAACTCGAAAAGTATTGACTTAGTGAAAAAACTCTATAGAACAAAAGTTGATTAGAATTAGTAATTTTTAGGGATGGGAAAAACCTACCGGTTATAACCTAAAACCGGTTTTTTACTACGCAATAATCGGTTTTACCGGTTATTTTTGAAGTTATACTTCTTTACCGGCGATAGAGGGTGATTTTTTTATATGTTAAAACCTATCAGCCCGGCGCATGCGCATAACTTTGTTCTGATTGGATGTTCAAATGACATGTCAAAAATTATCCGATATGGCAGCTGTGGTTTGGAGGTAAAGGTAAAGGTAAACAAATGTATAATATATTAGTTTTATTGTTGTGAGGACAGAAACAAAAAAGTTTATAATATTGTAGTGACTTTTAAATAGTTTTTAAAAGCAACAGGTACGTAATAATTGTTAATGTCTATTTGATCTGCCAAAATACATAGTATGTAATACTTTTATTTATATAATTTGATTACCATCAAAATTTCTATCAATATTCACCTAATATATTGTTTTTTTACTCTATGTTTTGTTGTATTTTTTCAATTCTAAATCATTTCAATTCAAAATTAAAATAATTTGATCAATTTTCAAAATATCACAAGTTTCATCCGTTTAGTTAGTCGATCTTTGTAAAGAATGACACATAGTGTCCGTGGCTAAGCGGAGAAGGCGAATGAATTCCAATACCAACCGCTCTTATCAGCGCTGGTTCGAGTCCCAATAGAAACTTTCTTTTTTGTTTTTTTTTTTTAATACATTTTATGATTGTAAGTATATTTATTAAATAATTGTATTTTCAGAAAATACGTATTTAGTTAAAAAAAATGTTCGACAATTAATGTTCAGACATCATTTGTGGCTTGTTTAATGTGTTTGTGTGTGTTTTATTCTTTTATTATTTTAATTTTTGGCACTGTTCTAATAAAAATGTTTGAGAAGTAGTAAGTATAAATTAGTTTAATATTTAAACAAAATATAAATAAAAAGTATATTAATTTCGTTTAAATCATATAATAGAAGTATAACTTCTTACGTGCGTACAAAGTACACACACATTCTTTTTTTTGTCCCGGTTATAACCGGTTTTTCCATTTTAAAGTAATAACCGGTGAAAAACCGGATAAGTGGAAAAAATAATGAATTCAGAAAAAAAATGGGAAAATTTTTACATCCACACGCACGAATGAGAAATTTTAAGTTGACCGAAACCGATTTGACAACATTGATGACTGATTTCTATGCTGATATGGATTGACATCGAATAGCAAACTAAAGCTCAATATAAATGTAACCTATTGGGTATTGGCTATTTACTAAAAAACCGAAAACCGATTTTTGGAGTAACCGTTTTTTCGACCGGTTATAACCGCCAGGTTAAACCGTAGGTGAAAAAAACCGGTATAACCGAAAACCGGTATTTTGTCAACAATCGCCATCCCTAGTAATTTTATCCAATTCCGGATTTATTTTGAATGTATATTTTTCACCCCCGAGAAGGGGTATTTCCTTTTATTTTTGTAAAATGGAGGGGATGTAGCATTGTAAACTTTTTCTTATATAATAATAGACAATTTCAACTACCTACTCGCAAATTTTCATCCTTCCCTTATTTTTTTGGGTCAGATTGTACTTTGATCGGGCTATTATATCAAACAGTCTGAATTTTCAAGAAATTTAAATGTGCTGTAAATTTGACTAATACCGCTATCGAGAGCTTAACGGGAGCGATGTTGTGTACGCATCCTTTTTTTAATCTTTCGATGGAAAAAGGCAACAACAATATATCACTTAAATACGGAAAAAGGGAGAAAACAAACAGAAGGCAATATCGCATTCGCAACCTTTTCTACGAGAGCCAAGACTTAACTCGACATTATGAGTCATGGGACCAGATTGGCGAGTGTAGTAGAGATTTCTCAGGTGGACATTTATGACTAGTTTAGTGCGAAGCTAACAAGAAATTTTACGAAATTACTATACTTAATTTTTTTTTTGTTTATTTTCGACTTCTCAACATATCCAAAAGATTCTGCGAAGTCTGTCTGTAGTGTCGTGTTTCTCGACTCGTAAATAAACTGAAATTTTTATTACCACGAGCAAGAAGGTGTACGTGATAATTTTAAAAACTGCATACGGTCATTGGACCTTTAGACCTTTGTCTGAATAGTTAATGGTTCAGAGATTTTTTTATTTGAAAATAATATATTTGAAACATTTCCGAATAAACTAATATTTACTAATACTAAAGTATACCACATAAAATTAAAGATAAAAATAAAAAACTCTATAGGTACATATACACAGAGTGCACCAAAAGTCCGGAAAACCTTATTATTTTTTAACTGAATGGTTCGAATTGTACAAAAACTGGGTTACGCTAGTTGTGCAACATGGAGATATCAAATTTAATTGCCAGATTTAGCATTTTCTAACATCATTAGTCACTTTGGTTTTTTAAATAATCTGTATATTGTAATATTATTGAAATCTTCACGTCAATACGAGTTCAATCATATAAATAAAAATAGAAAGTTTCCCAGTACCGAATGGTTTTGAAGTAATTCGCTAAATATAGAATGCTGTGATTTTATTGATAAAACTAACAATAGCTAACAATATTGAAAAGTTTTGTAAAATAAATTATACTAATAGTCAAGGGGCGCATCTGTTTTGAGATGGACGTTGAGAGGTGACTCAAATTTTTTTGCAGAAATTGCTTGAAAATAACTCAAATAATAATATTTGAGTTATCCTACCACTCAAAATGGTCCGGAACATTGTTTAAATAATCAGAATGTCAAAATATGAAGGAAAAATTCGATTTTTTTATTGGTTTTTTGATTATAACTTAAAAACTATTCATTTCTGAGAAAAGTTGTACTGACATAAAAGTTGCGTAATTAAATTTCCTACAATATAGAATTGGACACAAATTTAAAAAATAGTCACCCTTGTTGCAAAATAGCAATAATTGCGAAGAAAAACATACAAAAACAAGTATTCGGATTTTACGTTTTTTAACCATTTATGCCTCACTTAGCACCTTCATATTTTACCCAAAAAAACTTTATGATATAGTAAAACAACACTGTAAATTTTGTTAAGATCGGTTTAACAGATTTTGCAAAATAAATTTTGCAATCCAGCTTTCGCAAAAAAAATTCATTGTTTTAAATGTTGCAGGACTGAAAATAAAGCAGATAGCAAGTTGAATTTTTTTTGCTTATAGAAGTGTACTGTACCTTTCATTTCCAATTTGCAAAATTAAAATCTATTAGTTACTACGGCTTCAGAAAATTTTTTAAATAAACATTAATTTTTGGTGCTACGCGCATGACAGCGGTGTTCGATTCACACAAGTTGATTTCCACCAAAATCTCTTCCAATATTTATCTAATATATTATTTTCTTACTCTATATTTTGTTGTATTTTAATATTTTAATTCCACAAAAACCAAACTAATTTTATTATTGTTTGTGAAATATTGTTTAAACAATTGCATATGTTTAAACATAATAAACTTTTATTCTCTAAGTTAAAATATATGAACAAAGAAAGTTTTTGCTAAAAAAAGTGTTATTTCAAAGGATAGAGTATGTGTTTATTTTGCAATAAACAAATTTATTTATATATATCGAAATGTAATAAAAATTAAAATGTATCAATCATTATCAAAGGTCATTGGAATGCCCAATCAGAGCAAACTATCCGCTGTCCTGCGCGTAGTACCAATCATTATTGTTAATTCAAAAAAATTCCTGACGCGGTGGTAGTCACGTCGATTTTAAATTTGTAAATTGTAGATGAAAGGTACAATACACTTCTGTATGCAAAAACAATTTCAACTTGCTATCTGCTTTATTCTCAGTCCTGCGACATTTTGAAAAAATGAATTTTTTGCGAAAGCTGGGTTGCAAAATTTATTTTGAAAAAAACTATTAAACCAATCTTAATGAAATTTACCATATTGTTTTACTGAAGGCATTCGACAGGGTCAAATTAAAGGACGTTATCCATTTATTGTACGCAAGAGAGGTACCTCTAGGAATAATTAAAACGATCGAAAATATCTACCAGAACAACACAATAAAAGTAAAAGTAGATGATGAACTAACTGAGCCAATTGAAGCTGGCAATGGGATAAGACAGGGAGATTCCCTGAGTCCTCTGTTGTTCAACCTGATCATGGACGAAATAATAAAAAAAGTAAGAACAAAAAAAGGATACCAAATGGGAGAAAAACAACTTAAAATAATCTGCTATGCAGACGACGCAATACTAATCTCTCAAAGTGAAGATGATTTACAACGTATGCTGCACGAATTTAATATAACCGCTAGAAAATTTAACATGTTAATTTCCCCAAAAAAGACTAAATGCATGGTTATAACAGCAGATCTAATAAGGTGTAAATTAGAGCTGGAGGGTCAAATAATAGAACAAGTCATGGAGTTTAAATATCTAGGCATCACACTATGCAGCTACGGAAAGCTCGAAACAGAAGTGGAAGATCAGGTGAATAAAGCAAACAGAGCCGCAGGTTGCCTGAATGAAACAATATGGAGAAATAAAAACATCGGAAAAGAAGTGAAAGGCAGAATTTACAAAACAGTCATCAGACCAATAATGACATACGCGGCAGAAACACGACCTGATACAGAAAGGACAAAAAGAATGCTAGAAACAGCAGAGATGAAAACATTGCGAAAAATCGATGGTAAGACGATGTGGGATAGAGCTAGAAGTGCAGATATACGAAGGAGATGCAAGGTGGACAACATTAATAACTGGGTGAAAAGCAGAAGAGTAGAATAAAACGACCACATAAGCCGAATGACAACAAATAGAGTAGTAAGGACGGCGAGAGACGGTTCCCCAATAGGAAGACGATCAGTGGGAAGACCACGAAAAAGATGGAATGACAACTTACTGGAGGCACATTGAAAAACAGACAGAGTAATGTCTATATAAAAAGAAGAAGAAGAAGAAGAAGAAGTTTTACTGTATCATATAGTTTTTCTGGGTGAAATATGAAGGTCCTAAGTGTAGCATAAATGGTTGAAAAACGTAAAATGCGAATAATTGTTTTTGTATGGTTTTTCACAGTTATTACTATTTTGCAACAAGGGTTACTATTTTTTAAATTTTTAACCCATTCTATATTGTAGGAAATTTAATTGCGCAACTTTTATGTCAGTACAACTTTTCTCGAAAATGAATACTTTTAAAGTTATAATCAAAAAACGAAGAAAAAAATCGAATATTTCCTTAATTTTTTGACATTTTGATTATTTAAACAATGTTCCGGATCTTTTTGAGAGGGAGGATAACTCAAATATTATTATTTGAGTTATTTTCAAGCAATTTCTGCAAAAAAAATTTGAGTCACCTCTTAACGTCCAAATGTGCTAATATTTTTACAGATGCGCCCTGGTCTATAATAACTAAAACTCACACTAGTTTTATGTATGTATTTTTAAAATCTCTACAAAAGAGTTGATTTTTAATGAAAAAGAGAGAAATACTGTTTCAAAGTTGAGAGGCTACGACGATAGAAAAGACCTTATAGTGAAATAGCCAACTTGTTCAACAATACTTTCCCAAAATATTCTATTATTCCTAAAAGGGAGTTTTTGTAACCGAAGGTACAAAAATTTTTAAAGCGTTTTGAAGAAATTGTAAAAATAAAATATGACCTTATTGGATATATCCGTAGCTTCTTATGTGCTTAATAATTATAGTCTTATTAGGACCATAGATTAGGTCGTATTGAATTGTCTCTTCCACCTGATTTGAATTCTAAATCCTAAATCCTAAATCCTAATGATTTTTATTGAAAGGGACAAATCCTTGCATATGAAAAGTTTCTTATAATGTTAAAAGCTACTCTACTTCGTTCTATTTTTTAAAACAATTTTTCTATTTTATTTAAGTGGGCTTGTAAGTAATGCGAAGGCTCTTTGGGGATCTGTGTGAGATGAGATAATACCTGTGTCATCTGCGAATGTTGCGACTATTGTCAATCTACTTGTAAGTTGGTCAGCAGTAAATAACAGGTATAATAAGGGACCGATTACACTACCTTGTGGGACACCTGGTTCTACTTTAAATAGTTCTGAGCGAGCATTTTGTTGTTTCGCTAATGAAAAGCGTTCTGTAAAGATACGATTTTTATAATTAAATAATATTGATATGGAAGATTTATATTCAGCTTATGGAGGAGTCCTGTATGCCACACTTTGTCGAATGCTTGGCTGATATCTAGAAAAGCTGCTCTGCAGTACCTACCTCTTGTTTTCTAGATCATTACTGATTTTTTTGACTATACGATATGTTTGTTCTATTGTTCCATGTTTGCTACGAAAACCAAATTGATGTTTTGTAATTAATCTTGTCTTTTCTATTGTTGGTTCTAATCGACGTAGAAACATTTTTTCAAATAGGTTAGATAATATAGGTAAGAGAATAATGGGTATAATTTTTACTTATCAGCATCCATTTTGTCTTCTTTAAGTTGAGGTTTAGGCCGTATTACTGACTAACTAAACTAATCTTTTCCATTGCCTGTTATAATTCATCTATGCCGTGTCATCAGCATATCTTACATTGTTCGTTAATTCGCCGTTTATTTTTATGCCCTCATTTGCATTTTCCATACTTTTTTAAATATTTCCTCGGAATAAATATTGAATAGGAATGGGGGGGGGGGATAAGATACACCCCTGTCGGATACCTCTTTTGATCTTTTGAAAGTGATTATAATATATCAGAAAAATGGTAAATCTGGAAAAATCAAATTTGAAGTCTCAATATTGTATAATGCAATGGAGCAATGGACCGGGCATGTGACAAAAATTGGAGTAGATAAGCTACCAAAAAGAGCACTGAACGCTAGAATGCAGGTAAAGGGACCGGACCAGTGCAGCTAGTGCCGTAGAAGAAGAAGAAAATATTGCAGAATAGGTGAAACCAGGTTCTTTTTAAATGCTCGTATAGGTATATATTAGGATATTTAATGATCTAGCACCACATGCCAACTAGACATGGGAGTTATTTTGCACTTGTTGTCTCTCAAAAAGGTGTCGATTAAATGGTAGTAGTTAATTGGTAGTATTTATATTGTTTCTATTATATTTCGTTTTAGTTGTATTTGTTTCGGAATTGCGGCCTAGTTTGAATTTACTAGTTTAATTTACTTACACAGAAAGAATCTAAAAAAGGGTAGCAATTTTTGTTTCTCCGTATAAATTCCTTTATACCGAGTTAACGCCTTAAAATCCTACTACGAAAAATTCCCTCTGAAAATCCCTTAACAAATTAATCAAATATCAATTAGGCCCTTTTCCATCAGTCAGTATTATTCAACTCCATTTCTAGACACGCTATTTGCATCTCTTTAAATTTTATTTGAATTTTAGCAAACGCTGAATCTTCGGAGGGTTAATGCTACATTTAATAGACAAACATCCAATGAATTCAAAGTGATTGAATGGGCTCAACATAGGTTTTCTTAGTAATATGAAAATAAAAACTATGACAATGCTTTGTTGTCATTACTATCTACGAATCTATCGTATAATGGTTGGCTTAGCACTAGATAAGCGGTGCCTTTCAGATTTAATGTTGAATAATTCTTTTGTTACGACGAATTTATTATTAAATCTTCGTAAATTTATCCAATTTACACCGAATTGTATGTGATGAAAATTTTATATATCAAATCATTTAGTATTAACCCTATTACCTTCTAAATTTTAGTGGAATGTGGCAATAATTGAGAAAAATCCGAAAGTCTTTCAATCCATAATTACGAAAACCTTGTCGAACATCACAAAAATTAGATTGACATGATGGAATATCCTTGAAAAATACTTGAGAAAACGTCAGGAAAGAAATTTGAGGATAAAGAGACTTGGTGGTGGTCAAAAGAAGTACAAGGAAAAATAAAAGAGAAGGGAGAATTATATAAAAAGTGGCAAGAAACCAGATCGGATACAGATCTTCAAAACTATATGGTCGCCAAAAAGGAAGAAAACTATAGATGCATTTGAAATGTTTCGAGGGCGAAGAAAATGTCGCGAATACAAAGTACCTTTACTTCGGTCGTGTGTTGCGTAGAGACGGTCTGGAGAAGCTGACGTTGCAGGGGATGAAGCTTGAGCCCGGAGATCACCAACAAGCAGTGGCGGCGCGTGAGGTAGTTCCATAGAGCCATGGCACTACCTTGCTAACTATCCATAAACATATTTTTTATCTTCAAAACTTTTTAATTCCTATTAATTTTTTTGTGTGTATTTCTTTTGATCTTCATAAATTATATAAAATATGGCAACTATGGGCGCAATACATTCCCTGCCGACAGCGGAGAGTATTCGACAGGAGAATCTCCTTCGCGCCGAAGTCAGTACTGGCACGAGTAAAGAGAGAAAGATTTTACGAGCATTATATGTAAGTGACAGAGAAAGAGCTATATTGGACTATTAGTATACCTTAACATTAGAATCTCTGTGCCAGGCACGAGGGTATGAAGCCAGGTCTATTTATTTTGAGTTTCTTTACGTGCTGGTTTGTCGCTTTTATTATGTATATTTTCTGTTAAAAAGTTTTTGTATTTATAATTCAACTTTTAGTGCATCATGATTGTGGGTATTTTGATAATATTTTAATTATTTATTAAGTTTAATTTATTAATTGACAATAAAGATTAGTATTTTAAAAATTTTTTTGGTGGTTTTTCGCTAGAAAAAAAAAACTACAAATGTTATAAGGTGTTGTGGAGCTTTCGAGTTAGCTTTAAGAGGTCACGACGAAAAAGAAAATTCAGAAAATAGAGGTATATTTAAGGAGCTGGTCAATTTTAGCGCCGAATTAGACAACGACTTAAAGGTTCATATTATTCAAAGTACCAGTATCTTTCAAAGGTCTACCTTCTCCGGACATTTAGTTGCTTCTAATTTATTTATGTCGGAGAAATTTTCTGCTTATAAGCATCAGTTCTCCGAATCATTTCTTAATGAACCATGGAGACAATTTTAATTTTTAAGCAAAACTCGGTTTAAAACTGAATTAGAAATAGGTACTGTATTAGCGAGACGAATTAAGTACTACCTCTGGGGCTGTTTCGCTATCGGTTTTATTGTAGAGGGAAGGTTTAAAAAGCACATTTGAAGAAACTATTAAACTTTTAAGTATTTTAGTTACCATTCCTATATCAACATCTGAAGCAGAACGCTGTTTTTCGATGTTTACATCGAAACCTAGTGCTTTAGGTATGCTATCTGCAGAAAAGCATTTTGTAAATTGTATTGATAATTTTAATTTTAAAGTCATTGAAAACTTTGCAACCAAAAAATAGAAGAATGAACTTCATATATCGTAAACTTTAAAAGTGACATTACAAAAATTTGTGCATGTGTGTGAATAATGAAATAGTATTATTTTTATAAATTGGTAAATAGAGACTAAATCGTAATAACAATTTTCAAGCACTATCAGCAGTAAATGCTGGTGGTAGGTTAAGAGGTTTTTATTATTAATTAATTTACGGAACTGTTTTGATCAATGTTGGACAATTGCTTGGCACCTCAGGTCAATAAACTTAAGATATGTACATAAGATTAAAGTATCCGCGCATATTTTTTTTTTAGTTTTTGTTGTCAGTATACCTTTTTTTGACAATATCGTGAATCCGTCACTAAAAATTTTGGCGGCTGCCCGAGTTGTGGCACTACCTTCTTAAAGTGGTACGAGCCGCCACTGCCAACAAGGTATGTGGAACATATTCCAAAAGAGATCGGAGCTCTACTAAGCTTCTTCTTCAGAGTTGCAGGGACAAAGAAATGAGAAAGATGGACAAGAATGACTATAAAAAATTCAACAGAACTTCAATATGCATTTTTGTCTATAAGATAAGAAGTATTATTTCTTTATTGGTATTTGATTTTTTATGTCTATGAGGTTTTTTATTTAGTTTTACAGTTGCCAATAATGAAGAGACATTTAAATCGCGAAATGCAGTGGCGTGCTATCGGGATGTTTCGACATGACAGAAGTCAAAGAGACGTTGTTGAGGTCCTCCACACGAACAGTAATGTCATTAATTGTTTGTGGTTAAGGTTTCATGAAACTGGTGATGTTGCTGAACGTCATACAGGCCATACAAGGATAACCAAGCAGATGGAAGACCGCCTTCTTAGGTCGCAGGCTTTGCGAGATCTCACTATAACTGTAGCACAATTAAAAATGAGGCTGCAAGAGACCCATCAGGTGTTTGTAAGTTGCCAAAATATTAGAAACAAACTGCCTGAAGTAGGTATAAATGCTCTTATACCTGTGATAGTACCTGTGTTATCCAGAGAAAATCGCGCTCATCGACTTCAGTGGGCACAAGAACACGCAAATTGGATTAGACGTGGGTCTCTACTTTATTAACAGATGAGTCCCGATTTGGATTTCCACCAGATACGAGACGGACAAGAATTTGTAGACGATTTGACAATGCTGAACGATTGGTCACTGTGCAGACTAGTGTTGCCCAAAATCAGTCTTGGTCTTGCAGTCTTGGTCTTGTTCTTGCGTTTTAGCAAGACCAAGTCCAAGACCAAGACCGCCTAATTTGAGCAAGACCAAGACCAAGACTTACCGTGCAAGATTTGAGCAAGAACAAGACTAAGCCTGCAAGACTCTTGCGTCTTGCAATTAGAACTGAAGGTTGTTTTATGAAGTATATTAGTTCGGGTATATTCTTAGGTAGGTACTCTATGAGAAGCAAAAAATTTGTAAAATTGGACTTATGCGCCTTACGAACAATACCATAAACAAACATACATTCTTCGTCTTCGCTCTGAAATTAATTGTCCAGGTTTTGAGAATAGCCGCCCTCCATTCATAAATTAATTGGTCTGGATCTCGCGTATGAAAAAAAGTTGATTAAGAGCAAGCTAAAAATTTGTTAATAGCTTAAGGGTGTCTAGTCGGACAAACTTTAATATATGGGAACACTGGAACAGGGGAAGTTTTAATTGTGGAACAGGTTAAAAATTTGGAACGGTCAGACCACGAAAACGGCACATGTATTTTGTCCGACAGAACAGACCTAAACTCTCCGAACAGAGATTAAATTCTCATGCAAAAATCAGAGTGCTATTTATCACCAAATAGGCGTTTTAATGAGTGGAACATGTAGAATATGTCAAATGACAGGAATTAACAGGTGATAAATAGCAGTCTGATTTTTGCATGAGAGTTTAATCTCTGTTCGGAGAGTTTAAGTCTATTCTGTCGGACAAAATAAATGTGCCGTTTTCGTGGTGTTACCGTTCCAAATTTTCAACCTGTTCCACAATTAAAACTGCCCCTGTTCCAGTGTTCCCATATCTCAAAGTTTATCCGACTAGACACCATTAAGCTATTAACAAATTTTCAGCTTGCTATTAATCAATTTTTTTTTCATACGCGGGATTCAGACCTAGAATGTATCGAAATTTTTAAAAATATGTCATATGCTGATAAAAAATATACCACCTAATAAGTATGTGGTTCATTTTTTTCCTTAATTAGTTTTCTAGGAATTTAAACACGACTACACGACAAATTATATCGATATATAGAATAATAAGACTATTATGTATATTTTTTCTGCTGAGTGTGATTACGATAAGGAGACAGAGTATAACAGATAATGCCGTGCCTGCTAAATATACCGTGTAACCAAATACCCAAATATTTAGTCTACGAGGAATTCAACAAAGAAATATTTACAGTGAAATACATGGAAAACAAAAGGACATTTATAGCTGTTTTTTCTATAGGTTGTAACGATATGATACCTCGGCAAGCGATGAGCTGCTATTACCAGAGACGACCGATGGAGTGTCCGTGTTTGCGCATTCCTTCTTCATAGCACCGCTGGGGGAAACCGAAGGAGAGGGCATCGAGAGCATATTTAAGGCGAGCTAGGAGAATGAGAAAATCAGTCATGGTTAGGGTATTGAACTAACTGTGGCTCAACAGCTGATGCTCGCGTATTGAACGAGCTTTAGCTGGCTTGGCAAAGATGCACCGTTTGTGAGGTGGAACTATGCCTAGGTAGATGCCACCGTAGTGACGTGGAGTCTTGCCGCAATCGTTATCGCAGTAGGCGGTAGTATCGAGGAGCGAGTGACTGCATTGTAATGAAATGCGGTCTCCAGACTATGTTGATTTAACGTAGCAATATTGTTATTGTATATAAGGTTTATCGTATTATTTTAATGTTGCTGTTATGATCGGATGGCTATAATAAAGTTTAATATTGTTTTTCCTTTGCAGAAGATGGAATCATATTTTATTTGTTTTAAACTGTATATAATTATCTTTAATATATTTGCTTTATTTTTAACTTGTGTTTTACTGAGTCTGTCGTCCTTAAAAGAACTACCCGTTACAAGGTAGTTAAATTAAATTGGTCATTTGTTTTATCAATCAACTGTTCTTTTGTTACTCTTTGGTTGACGTACACACTATTTCAAGAAACGGGTCATTTTTGGTCTCTCGAATTTCCTAAACTTGTTCGATTTAATTGGTTGATAATTTGATTTTTTATTTATTTTATTTTAATGTTTGGTAATAATATAGCCTTATTCTGTATAAATATCGCTGTAATAATATTGTTTCTAGACATGTTTCTCATTGTACACCGGGTGTACCAATCAAAGTATTTTTTTTTCTCTAAGACGCATCACTCTGTGGAATATCCTAGCATTTATAAAATATTGAAATTAAAACCCAACTATAGCCTCAGGTTTTCTTAACATTTTGTTTTTTGATTCATTCGCTTATGTTGGATAATATAAAGTTAGGTACTTTTTTAACTAGCCACGTTATTTATCAATACAGGGTGTTTTTAAATAAGTATGGCAAACTTTAAAGGGTTATTCTGCACGAAAAATAATTTGACAGTTTGCATTATAACTGTATGTTCGCAAATGCTTCGTTTCCGAAATAGGGGGTGTTAAAATTTTTCTTACAAACTGACGATTTATTTATTGCTCTAAAACCGGTTGAGATATGCAAATGAAATTTGGTGGGTTTTAAGAGGTAGTTATTACGCATTTTTGACATACAATTAAGAATTTAATATTCACCATTGGCGCGCATACGGGTAACATGACCCGTTTGTTTAGAATTACCCCTTAAAACTTGCCATACTTATTTAAAAAAAAACCCTGTATTGATGAAAAACATGGCTAGTTGTTAAAATAGTCAACTTTACTGTTATCCAACATTAGCAAATGAGAAAACAAAATTAAAAAAAATATCAGACAGTAGTTGGGTTTTAATTTCAGTATTTTATAAATGCTAGAATATTCCACAGGATGATGCTAACTTTGAGAAAAAAGCACAGTTTGATTGGTACACTCATTAGTACCGATAAGTTATCGGGTACATATACAACGACAATTTAACTTCTAGCAACAATATTGTTACAGCGATATTGTTAACGAATAAGGCTATATAATATTAAAAAATCACTTAAATCAGAAAACAGGTTTAGGAAATTCGAGACATCAAAAATGACCCATTTTTAAGGAGGTGCCTTAATTTCTTGGAGAAGTGTATAATTCTCGGTTTGGTATTAGGTACCAAAATGAGAACTGGCGTTAACATATATGAAGGGCCAGATGAAAAACAAAGTTACATATTCATTGATTTTACCCCTTGCGTCCAATCTTGTGACGTGATTTTAAGACAATTATCATATTTATTTCCCCTTGTACATTCACAGGTTGATTGGTCCATTCTAAGCTAACAGATTGCACAACAACCTCAAAATGACAAAAATTGACATTTATTCTTTTTCCCTCTGACCCTTCATATTATGCACATCTGTCACTGAATTGAATTCTTTTCAAATCACACATTGTCAATGGCAAATACACGAAAAAATACGTAAGTTCCTAATAAACTTTGGTTAGTTGGAATATAGACACGGATCGCATAGATCGTAAGTTCAAACCCCACCCGGTGTCAGATGTTTAGATATATATTAATTTGGTTGGTCTTTAGTATGGCTGTGATATTGAAGCTTAAAATTGACCTAATCTGTTATGTTGTTCTAAGATATGTAATAGGCTAATGGGCAACTGCGAGACTTGCAAGATTCTTGCTGCAAGACCAAGACCAAGACCAAGACCTGGAGCGCAATACCAAGACCAAGACCAAGACCAGGCGTACTGTCGCAAGACCAAGACCAAGACTGTGTAAGTCTCGTCTTGGTTCTTGCATTTGAGCAACACTAGTGCAGACGGTTCATAGACAGAAAAGTGGCAGTATAATGGTATGGGGTGGCATCACTCTTGGTGAAAGAACTAATCTCGTTTGTCTGGGCAGTAAAAAACAACCGTGCGAAGTCATACACTATATTTAACCTAAAGACTACTTTGTTGAGAGTTGAGGGTCAACAAACTAGTTTTTTAATTGATGTATGTTACCATTTTTTTACTTATGGCGTTCCCTCTTAATTTTTTTACGAGCTATTGCGATAATTCTAAGAAAAAAGGTTTATTTTATGTTCGGGACACTTGTTTATAACTTATTTTTTAAATATTTGAAATCAATTATTTGAAATCCTTCAGTAATCTCGCGTTTGGTTTTTGTCCACTAGATTGTATTGATGTGTGTATATTAATATGCAACCTTCCGTCTTTTATGAGTCGAGTTATTTCAAAAACGAATTAGAGATTCCAACGATTACAGCCAACGTGAATTAACAGCTCAGGCGTCTTGAAAACCATAAATTACTCGAATTTATTAATTTCTATTTAAAACCGTAGAAAAGATTAATGTACTTTTATCGTGCAGTGACATTTTTATTGATGAAAACTTAAATATCGGTTGGAGAAAGCAAAACACATTTTTAAATCACCATTTCAATACTGGAAAATTTATGCAGGTTCGTTATAGCATGTCTACTAATTTAAACACGATTGTGGATACATGTATAGTCAATAACTTAATTTATTCTCCTTTGTGTAATATGCTTGTTTTCAAGAGTTGACTATTATCGTGTTAACAAGCTGCTGGAATGCCTTTCGGTCGGTAGCTAGAGAAAATAATGCATCGATTGGTCAACCTATAACAGCACTCTCAAAGCGTTCACAAAAACTATATTGGAAGAAAGACCATACGGGAAGAACAACAAGGTTTCAGGAAAAATATATCTACCATCGAGGCAATATTTGTTATCAGCAAGGACCGGATTAAATGCAATCTGCATTTTTTGCATATTTTTGCATTTTTTTGATAAATTAGAAAATGTTGCATTTTTTCAAACATTTTAAACATTTTGCATTTTTTCTTGATAAATTCAGAAAAGTTGCATTAATTCGATATTTTAAATCCCAAAGGTTCACTTTCACTTCCAATTAAAAAACTATCAGTCGTAAATTCAATAACTGTGTATAATCCATTTCTTAAGAAAAATGTTTAAATCAGGTAATGTTCTTATTCTATTATCTATTTTTGGGACTAAGCCGACTAATCCCTATTGACATAGGTTATAAAAACCTGTTTGCTCTTTGTAGGGGGATAAGCAGGTACAGAAATTTAGATTTTAATATTTTATAAAAGCTGAAGTTCATTTCGTGTTTTGATTTGCAGTGCGTTGTTGCGTATTATTTTTGACATATAGTTTAAATTGAGTAACGAATATTTTTTTCGTCAAAATGCCGAAAGTGACAAGTATTAAACATTTGTGCATAAAAACTAACTATTGTGTTTAAATGTTATTATTCCAACATCATTTTTCATAAAGGCTCTTGCATATTTTTCACAAATGAATTGCATTAAAATGCGCATTTTTTACATTTTTTTGGTGCATTTTTTCCGGTCCTTGGTTATCAGACAGGTAGCGGAAAAATCCATAGAATTTAATAAACCTACATATTAGGTATGTGTTTCGTCGATATAACCAAGGATTTTGACATAGTGTGACTAAAGGACGTGTTAGAAATAATGAGAGAAAAAGGGTTAAACCATTTGGAGTAATTATCCAAACGTTGATTTAGAACCCACATAGTATTATGTCTGTCGAAGTCTCCTGTGAGTATAAACGACTGTTGAAGGTGGAATACAAGGTCTAGGAGCTCTTATTCTTTTAGAGAATGATTTGAAGGAACATATGTAGTTATTAACTCCACTTTGTTAGGGTTTAACTCCAAAGACAAGGAAAGCAGCAGGACCAGACGACATTATAAAGGGTTCTTCAAGAAAGGGGAAGAGGAGCTAGCCCACAGAATCCACAAGCTGATAGAAGGAATATGGGAAGAAGAGCGCATGCCAAACAACTGGAAATGCGGTCTGATAACAATAATCCCTAAAAAAGGCGACAAGACAAAATGCACTAACTACAGGGGAATCACGCTATTAAATACAATGCACAAAATGTTAACAACTTTGATCAGACAAAGAATAGAAAATTTACCGAAAACAAAAATAGGTAAATACGAACATGGATTCAGAGAGGGTAAGTCAACAAGAGACGCAATACACATTGTAACGCAAATCGTCAAAAAAAGTTACGAGCACGGAGTAGATCTACATATACTGTTTATTGACTACAAGCAAGCGTTTGACAGTGTAATAAGGGAGAAGCTAATTAATGATACGAACCAACTAGGCATTCAAGAAAAACTAGTAAGGCTTACGAAAATGACGATGAAGGGATCCAAGGTACGAATTCTAATAAGGGAAGGCGCCTCCTATAAAGTAAAAAATGGAGCTAGGCGTCAGACAGGGAGATTACTTGTCAACATTATTTACATAATATCGCCATAGAGATAGAGGGTGTAGTAAGAGCAGCCAAAATGATAGGAATTATTATCGAATCTTCAACCCAACTGATGACTGATAGCGTATGCAGACGATATTGCACTGGTTACTAGAGACTTAAAAACCATGTCGAAGATAATATTAATACTAGATAAAGGAGCCAAGAAGAGAGGACTACTAATAAACCAGAGCAAAACGAAATACCTCCAAGTGTTCAAGAGAGAGTTCATCGAGAAATAAATTAAGCTTGGCGCATAATACCTTTGAAAGAATAGGGGAAAGGTAGGTAAAGTGGAATGGGTGGGTAAAGCGGAATAAGCTTAAAATTTAATTTCAAAATTGGCGGTTTTTGTTGTAACTCCTACCACAATATACCTTTTGACATTTGGCAATATTTACTTCAATATGGCGCACTTTCATTGATATGTTCATGTGAGTTAAACAAGATCATTGTTTTTTAACAAAAAGTTGTAATATTTGGTGAGTAAGACGAAATTTCTTATCAGCAACAGGTAAGTTTTTCTAACCGTATTTATTATCTATTGTATAAAATGGTTATTTGTGGACATAAATACTCTTTCTTTAACTTATTAGCACGTTTGGTTAGTAGCTATCGTGTTTGTACAGAAAAAATGTTGATGCGGGTAAAGTGGAATGAAACGTATGCGGGTAAAGCGGAATGACGTTCCACTTTACCTCCTAAAAGTTTAACAATGTTATTAAGTGACAACATTTTTTTAGCATGCCTAATTTTTACAAACGAAAGACTTCGCAGCAGAGTTGGGACGAGAAGGCAATGGCTGAGGCTCTAACTGCATGTCAAGGTGGTTTATCAATTCATTCTTCTGCAAAGCAATATAACATTCCATCGACAACTCTTTTTAGAAGATTAAAGCGACCACCAGAAGAACGTTTAGTAAAGCAACTTGGACGATTCCGTTGCGTGTTCACGGTAGATCAAGAGAGGATGTTGGTAGACTATATTCTTAAAATGGAAGAACGCCTGTTTGGGCTAACTATTTCTGACTTAAAATATCTTACCTACGAGTTTGCCATACGAAATAACATTGAACATAGATTCAATAATGAGAAGAAAGAAGCTGGTAAAGTATGGTTGCTTGGTTTCATGAAACGGCACCCAGTTCTTTCACTTCGACTTCCAGAAAAAACGTCAGCAGCGCGAGCGTCAGCATTTAACGCAGTTAGTGTCGGAAAGTTCTTTGATTTATTGGAAGACTTATACCAAAAACACAACTACAAACCTAACCGCATCTATAATTGTGACGAAACCGGAATCTCTACCGTGCCAAATAAGCCTTTAAAGATTATTTCAAAAAAGGGGAAAAAGCAAGTAGGAGTTTTATCATCAGCTGAAAGAGGTACGCTTACAACTGCAGAAATTTGCTTCAACGCTGCAGGGGAATACATCCCTCCTGCTCTTATTTTTCCACGGGTGAGACATCACTTGACATTCGACATTGGAGTTCCTCTGAATACCAAAATTTTCACGCATGCTTCTGGATGGATGCAGACCGAAATCTTTACGGCTTGGTTTCACCATTTTATTAAATTTGCGAAGCCTACCTCCGAGGACAGGGTTTTACTAATTTTAGATGGCCATTCAACCCACATAAAAAACATTGAAGTCTTAGAGCTTGCTAAGAAAAACTTTGTAGACATCCTGGTGCTACCACCACATTGCACACATCGACTTCAGCCACTGGACGTATCATTTATGTATCCCATGTCGACCTTCTGTGAACAGGCAGTGCGAGTTTGGCTGCGAACCCACCCGGGGAAAGTTGTGACGATTCATGATGTCGGTCCTCTCTTCGGAGAAGCTTACTTGAAGGCAGCTAGTATGGCAACAGCTATCTCAGGATTTAAGAAGACGGGTATTTGGCCGTTTGAGAGACCTGATCCAAACGTTTTCGTGGCTGCAGATACAACTGATCGTCCTGGGCCTCTACTCGCTACATCTAACCTGCCATCAGCGTCCACTCCAGTGTCAAATGACATTCTCCTCCATAAGACTATTGTTAGTCGTGCGGATATTTTACCTATCCCACGGGTCGCTTCAAATATCGAAAATCCAACGAAGAAAAGGGCTCAATCAGGAAAAACTGTAGTAGCAACTTCTACCCCTTTTATTGAAGAGTTAAAGAATTTGAAGGCTCCGACCCCAAAAAATCCAACCAAGAAAGTTACGAAGCAACTATTTCAAAGCGACAGCGAAGAAGAAGATGATGCAAACATCAGCATTTATAGTGACACCGACAGCGGTTCAGAGTTGGACCTACCAGTTCAAATTCCTACCATAAAAACAGAAGATATTAAGGAAGGGATATATGTAGCTGTAGAGTACAACGGACAAACATTTCCCGGTTTAGTAATTTCAAAATCAGGTGAATCAGCGTCTGTAAAGTGTATGGAAAGGACGCAAAAATATTTCAAATGGCCTAATAAAGATGATGTATTAGATTACAACATTAAGGACATTAAGATGATTATTAATGAACCAAAACAGTTAAGACGAGGGTTTTTCAATGTTCCTGAGCTCTGTTTATATGCTTAGTTGAATAAATAATATTAATTCATTTTAAGTTTTTGTATTCCGCTTTACCTCCAATATGGCGGGTAAAGTGGAATATTACACCACTTTTACTTTTGACGTTTTTCTCCGAAGTGGTGATATATTAGTTTAATTTCTTAACAGTACTACGTAGGGCTATAACGTAAGTGGCTTCTTCCATAAACTCAAACTTTTAAGACGAATACTTCTACCGGGATACAAGCTTGAATCGGTAATTATTCCACTTTACCTACCTTTCCCCTACATCGTTTCAAATACCTGATAGTTATAGTGAATGGCAGAAATGATACAACAGATGAAATAAATGAACGCATCCTACTGGGTAATAAAACCTACTGGAACTACCAAAAATGCTTAAAAGAAAAACACATTAGTAAGAAAACCAATTAAAACATTTACAAGACCGCAATGATGCCAGTTATCATGTGATAACTGCGCATAAAACGATGTGCTTATCGCACAAAAAGATAAAACGAAGTTAGAAATCTTAGAGAGAAAGATAAATTCGACGAATGATGGGACCGGTGAGGATAGCTGTAGGCGAATTTAGAAGGTTAACCATTGAATAAATTAAAGAAGCCATCCAGGGTGAAGACATAATCAAGTTCACGAAGGCGCAAAGGCTCAGGTGGCTGGGACACACAAAAGGACCTAATCCAGATTCTACGCTAAAACGAACAACCGACTGGAGACCAACAACAAAGACAGCAAAGGGAAGACACCAAACAATATGGAGAAATCAAGTCTTATGAGACATAAAGAAGCTAAGAATCTACAATTGGAAGGAGCGGCGTAACGACCGGAAAGGATGGAGGAAAATTGTAGACAGGGCCAAGTCACACAACACGCTGGTATAATAATAAAAAGACAACAACAGACTGATACAACCGCAACAAATGAATCCGAGAGAACAAAAGATTGTAATGCAATGTAAAAAAATTTATATGAATAATTCCTTAATATCCATTCCCTACGTCTAGCAGGATTTTATAACCTAGAATCGCAAGGGACTTATAAAAAGAGAAATAGCGTTAAAAATTAACGCTCTTTTTAAACGATTTCTAAAATATTGTTTAAAAAAATAAAGGAAATAGCTAAACTGACTCTATAGAGTGATTAAACGCTAAACCCGTAGAGACTGAAGAGGAATTCACTTTCCAGTATAATTGGACCAGTAATTACATTTGAAATTGTCCTTCGGAATGGTAATTAAGCCAACGGCCACCCGTAATTATGTCAAACGTGATCAGAAGGGTAGCGGAGTAGACATTATACACTAAATTATTTTATTAGGACGGAAACAAATGTAGCGAATCGCGCTAGATGCACCTTATCGGAACACTACTCAAAATCGAAGCGTTTATAGGTAAATGAAACTGCTGCAGCAAATTAATCATCGTCGAGGTCAACAGAACTGTCGTCATTTATTAGAATATATCTAGGAATGTATCTTAAAATTGACAATAACATAAATTTCTGAAAAAGCAATGGGTTGAGTCCTAGATAAAAATATTAAGGAATGATAACTGATACACTTTGCCAAAAAAAAAAATAATAAAGTAGAACTCATTCTTACGAAGTAGATTTTACATAATATTCAAATACTATACATGGTTAATATAAAATCATACATGTCGTTTGTCGTTTTGGTATTCTGTTTATACAAACGTATCATTAGGAATATCAAATATTTAAATTCTTAAGTGTCTTTGATGTTCTGATTATTTTTAAGTTGTAGGTTTTTTACTTTCTGCGATTCTGTTGATAAATTTCGCAGGGTAAAGAGTGGATACTTCTCAGCGATCTCAGTAGGGGATAGATCTACTTAAGGAATTGCACACCTGCCCACGCGAGCTTATGCGGATTTCCCCAGCCTCCCATCCCTGAGAAAACCATGTGCACAAACAAAGCCCCATCTTCACCTATTTACTCCGTCCACATCCAAACAAACTCGCCAATACGCACTAGTCAAGTGCGTTGACAAATTTCCATGAAAGACTAAACTACTGAAGAACGGCTCTCAGTCTACGGCGGCTCAGGCACTCCTCAACCAAGATAGATGTCAGTATACAGATACAGGGTTGAATAAGAGGGTGCCAAGAATTCTCGGAAAAAAACAGGTTACCACAAAGAGCGACAAATGCATATTAACTAAAAGGGAAGTTCCCTAGGTTGGCTGTATACCACAGTGGCGGCTTGTCCTATGAGGCAGGTGAGGCAGTGCCTCACCAGTATATCAATCGACTATTTAGCTTTTTAGCATGCCTTACACCATCTGCAACAGTATGCGACAACGCCAACAGTAAAACCGGCAAAATGTGAAAAATGTGCCACCGATTCTAGGAACAAAATTCATCCATCCTTGAGGCTTACTTCCGACTCCGCGCAACGGAATAGGAATAGCAGAACGGCCTCAGGCTCCGCGGAACGGAATGGGAATAGCCAAACTGAACCGACTAGTACAAGCACAAGTCGATTGTAGATCATAGCTTTCTATGTACGCACGGTATATACGAATGGCTTATTATATTTTAGAAGTTTATGGATATGTATTTAAAACAGTGTTCATTTTAAATAATTGTTCATCATCATCTAATATATTGTTCTGAAGCTATTTTTTCTTTGTGGCATTTATGTAATTTATTATTCTAAACGAGAAATAAGATTATACAATTTAACTTAAAAAATGATTTTATTAACGTTTCCACTTCCACATCTGACGTTTACATACAAAAGTAGTTTTTAAGTGTTTCAAAAATGTTGTAGGTTTTGTTTTTTTTTGTAAATTTTTTTTGAACATACATTCAAATCAGAGTGAGCAAAAGATTTAAGCGAATAATATTGCAACATGATTCCCACAGCCTTAGCTCATTCCCCATATCTTCCACTATTTTTGAAAAAAACGCACACTCTTTTGTTATGTAAAACTTAAAGATTTCAATATGGAATTGGAATTCAAAATAACTATATGCACTGAGGCTGAAAGAATTTGAGTCGATCGCATAATTCACTGGAAAAGTTTTAGAGAACTAATCGACAGCAAATATTTCTTGATGATTTTTTGTCCGTAAATCTTTGTAGGGATATTTTGAATAAAAAATTTTTGTAGATTATTTGTCCGGGATTTTTTGTGGGGATTTTTTGTCCGGGGATTATTTGCCTGGGGATTTCTTGTCCAGGGATAATTTATGAGGATTTTTGTCCGGGATTATTGGTCCTAGGTTCGTCCTAGCGTTATGACGTCACAAAATCAACCTTCTAGCCATTAAAGAGAAGCTAACCATAATATTAAAATTCCTCAGGTGTAGTGTGCCTCACCACCTTATACTATCACGAGCCGCCCCTGGTATACCATATAGTTAAAAAACTCTAACATGAAGTAAAAACCACTTCTATGTAATTGGTATATTTATTAAAATTTAAAAATCCCAATGGATTGAATAAAATGTGTCCAATTCAAAATGTTTTCAGACCTATCGGTCCATCATCAGTGAATCTATAATAAAATAAGTAATCCCACTATTAAAATTAAAAGATGGTTGAAATTTTGAAAGTGAAAAAATGTGGTTATGATTACTTACTTGAGTACTTGCCAAATAGCCCCAGAACCAAACAATGGTTGAATTTATAATTCGATTTACATTATGTCAAATTAATATGGAACAGGCTAAAAGCCGATGTTAAAAGATATAACCTCCGGGAACATGGACAACCCTACCAGGAAACTTAAACAACCATCTTAGGCCAACGTTGACTACCAAGTGTCAAAAGTTTGTAAGGAAGTGTTTGGAGTGACATTTACAGTAGAGAAAAAGGTAGTCGATTTTCAAAGGTTTTTAACAAAAGGTCATGATCCAAAACATTGATAATATGATAAGATTTTAATATCTGAAAATGTCTGACATTTAATTCTATTGTTTTTTGAAAAGAAAATTGTGTTTTACAAAATTTTTTTTAATATAAAATTATTTTAATTTGACTGTATACTATAAAATTAAATTGATCAAATTGATAAAAAGGAACTATGAACTGCTATTAATAATGATAAACAAAAAAGATAAAAACAGATGATTTCATTTCTCTACTTATTTCTAGATCTTCTAGTAGATTCATTTTAGTATAGTTATTATTAGGTATGCTATGTAGGATCATACTATCTCTTTGGGGACTAAAGCTATGTTGCGATGCATGCAAATGATGACCAGAGCTAGATTTATCTTTGAAATATGTTCTGTAATACGTGTATCCAACGGTCGCATCGTTCTACCCACGTAGGTCACAGGGCAGTCACCACATGACAATTTATATATGCCACTTTTAGAAGTTTTTTTAATTTTGTCTTTAGTATCAGAGAAAATAAACCTGATGTTTTCTTTACATTTAAATGAGAGTTTTAAGTTAGGAATGTTATTTAAGATTCTGGCTATATTGTCTGAAGGATAATCTATGTATGATATAGATCTATACATAACTGCTGAATTGGAATTGTCAGGAGCAGCATTATAAGCTAGAGATCTGTTCCTTTTATTCCTTAATTTGTTGAGTATGTTGTCAACCAAAAGTAGGGGAGTAACCATTACTACATGCAAGTTGTTTAATAATATCTAATTCAGAAGTAAAATTTGTATCTGATAATGGTAAGCTAAGTAAACAGTGGATATAGCAATAAAAAGAAGCCATCTTCTGTTGAAAAGGATTATTAGAAGATCTAGGGATAGTGTGGTCAGTCTGAGTTGGTTTTCTAAAACTGAAAAACTTAATTTGTTCTCTATTCTAGACAATGTTAGGTCTAGAAAATTGATAGAATTGTTAGACTCTGTTTCTAAAGTGAATGTTATGGCTGGATGTAAATTATTGAGCGAAACTAGAATATTTTCTGCATCAGAGGAATTTCCATCTATAATAGCTAGAGACTTCTTTCTAGTTTCTTTCGATGTAAGTAATTTGTTTACGAACGTACCAAGAGACTAAACCATTCCTATAGTGGAGAATTTACTTATTAACAGTAACACTAATAGAGGTACAATTTCCCACATATTGGGTTTACTTAAATTTTGTTTATCACAAGATTTCTTTTCTTTTAACAATATTATTTATAGACAGGCACAAGGCCTTGCAATGGGAAATCCCTTATCACCCTTACTATCATATTTGTTCCTAAATAACCTTGAGTGTAATATCTTTGACAATCATTCTTCAAATCATAATCCTTTACAAAAAAAATCTTGTATTGGTTCAGATATGTGGATGATGTGTTAGCTATTATAGATGGAAATTCCTCTGATGCAGAAAATATTCTAGTTTCGCTCAATAATTTACATCCAGCCATAACGTTCACTTTAGAAACAGAGTCTAACAATTCTACTAATTTTCTAGACCTAACATTGACTAGAATAGAGAACAAATTAAGTTTTTCAGTCTTTAGAAAACCAATTCAGACTGACCACACCATCCCTAGATCTTCTAATAATCCTTTTCAACAGAAGATGGCTTCTTTTTATTGCTATATCCACCGTTTACTTAGCTTACCATTATCAGACACAAATTTTACTTCTGAATTAGATATTATTAAACAACTTGGATATAGTAATGGTTACTCTCCTACTTTGGTTGACAACATACTCAACAAATTAAGGAATAAAAGGAACAGATCTCTAGCTTATAATGCTGCTCCTGACAATTCCAATTCAGCAGTTATGTATAGATCTATATCATACATAGGTTATCCTTCAGACAATAAAGCCAAAATCTGAAATAACATTCCTAATTTAAAACTTTCATTTAAATGTAAAGAAAACATCAGGTCTATTTTTTCTCATACTAAAGACAAAATTTAAAAAAACTTCTAAAAGTGGCATATATAAATTGTCATGTGGTGACTGCCCTATGACCTACGTGGGTAGAACGATGCGACCGTTGGATACACGTATTAAAGAACATCTTTCAAAGATCGATAAATCTAGCTTTGGTCATCATTTGCATGCATCGCAACATAGCTTTAGTCCCCAAAGAGATAGTAGGATCCTACATAGCATACCTAATAATAACTATACTAAAATGAATCTACTAGAAAAACTAGAAATAAGTAGAGAAATGAAAAGAAATCCTCAAAACTGTGTTAACACCCAGATTCAATTAAATTGTAAATTTGATCCTATCTTTAAGAAGTTTCTTTAGTAATTTTGGTTTAGTATACAGTATACCCAACAATTGCTGTAGGTTTTTTGAACATTACTTTTTCGGCATTCTTGAGTTTTCTTTCATTGATTACATATAAGTAAAATATTAGTTAATTTTAATTAGTTAATTTTATAAAATAACAGCTTTTGAACTATGAACCTGACAAATGAGACTTCTCCTTGGTTTGTTTTCATCTAACTTCTTCCACACTTGGTCAAACCATAACGGTTTGTTTTTAAAAGAATTTTTATAACTTATATACACGTTAACATTTCACTTCAATATTAATAATTGTAATTTTGAAAATTTAACTTTAAAAATTTAGTATCTTCACTTAGAATTCATTTAACCAACACATGGCTTTTTAGCCATTTTCAATTTATTTAATTTTTAATTATTATTTACATACCAATATAGAGGGCGCATAAGATAATGGTTCCTTCTTTATCATTTTAATGAATGACAGTGCTCAGCTGTTCACGTGAACTCACAATGGTTTGACGCAGCCATGTTGTAATTTTAAAACTAAAAGAGAATTTAGATATGAAAAACTTTTAACTTTAAGGGTTTTATACCTGATATCTGTGGCTTTTGCCCAGTATCCATGATTTTTCTTGTGATTTTTAACAATTGCTCTTCTATGAAGGATTTATAATAGGACGTAAGTTTTTTCAATCTTTTGTTTATAAAAAATCTCTTAACTTAAATGTCCTTTTAGGAAGCTCTGATGATGGCACGTTATGTGTTGAAAGTACTTAGCTGCTTATAAAAAATTGTTTTACACACTTTCAATTTCTTTGAGAACATACACCTGTTTGCCGATTTGACCTATTTAGAAGTGTGTACAAGTCATACAGTCTGTTTCAATTCAATTATATGTTTGGACTAATCCACTCGGATGAAGAAAATGAAGATTTTTATGAGGACGTAGAAACAGCATTACATGCTACACCATCATATTATACAATAATTACTTCCATAAAAAAATGAGCTCTACACAAGATTATGCAAAAGTATGGATATGGCGAAAGAAATGAATAAGGACAAAGATTTTTCAACTTTTTACACCAGAAAAATGTATTCATAACGAACTAATTTTTGTATAAAAACGATCAACGTAAATGGTCATGGATAAGCCTACGTGACAGTGTCAAAAATCAGATATATTTTGTCATACGAAACAGAAAAAAAAATAATCGAAGACATTGAAGTAGTTCACAAATTTTCAATAAGAAGCGACCACAGATTAACCCGAGCAAATATTCGATCAAATGTCAAATTGAAACGAACCAAGTTGATCTTAAGAATTCGAAAGATGAAATGGAAGAAAACAACGTTCTGTATGAAGATACACGAACTAGACATTTATAAGACTCAAAACGAAATAGAAGATATTGAACAAGCAAATAACGGGACAACGAATTCACTAAAAGAAACGGAAAGGGGGTGCTGCCCAACCGTCATATAACTCTAATTACACAACAAGAAAAAATTAAATAAAGAAATCCACCGATCAATCCGAAAAGACATAAGTGAAACAATACAGAGAAATAACTAAAAAATTCAACAAAATATAAGTTCAAAAGTTATTAGGCGAAATATAGGCAACAGAAATATGTACAAAATAATTAACAAAGATGAAAACTTTTCTATGAATAGATACATGGTAGAACCAACGAAAGGCAAGATCAGCCCCTGCTCAAAATCACGAACTAAAGATCAGAATTAAACCTGAAATAATACCACACGAAGTCAAACTTTTGTTTAAACACTTCACGACACTTTTATAAAAGAAAAATAACAAAAATCATCTGGCGATGACGGAGTAGTGATCGAAGCCATCAAAATTAATGGAAATAAAATTTGGAAATCAGACTTTGGGAAGTGGAAATTAGACTTGGACAAACTTTTCACCACATGCATCTACCAAGGAAACCCCTTTTTAACGGAATAATGCAGTCATTGCTTAGCTTAGCTTATCTTTTTAAGTATTCACGTATTTCTTGCACAAACTTGATAATTGTTGATTTACAATATCCTTGTCGCATAAAAATAAACCTGATTATCTAAAAATAGAGTTTTATTATTAATTGCAACATCATAACAACATGCTAACAAGTTATACATACTAACCTAAAAATAGACAATCGATAATTTTATGTTTATGCTTCTTTCTATCTGACAACAAATAAAGATAAAATGAAAATAATAAAATAAAACCAAAAATAGCAATTGTCAAAGTCATTCAATCAGCTTCCTGTATAAGGCGAGCGGTTTACCCCATAAGCCGAGCATTAACTAAATAATTTTTTCTGCACTTCTACCACATTATACCATATTTATTCGAGTTCTATATATTTTTTTCAAAGTCCACGTAGAAATATTTTTACAAGGATACGTAGTTTCTAGTTTCTATCTTGCTAAAAACAGTTTTAAAAGCTATAGCGGGATAAGATGGTCAAAATTGCACCAGACTCGATTCAGTGTTGGGATTAGCCATTCGAAAAGATATAATTGAAAACTCACTCAGCCAAATTTTCAAGTCCCTAGATGCTTCTGGGGGTCCGCTATGGAAAAAAACGTGTTTTTTTGAAAATAATTTTTTTCAGGCGCTCTATTGATGCAAAAAATCTGAAAAAATTCACGAAGACGTATCTTAAAATACAAAGCTGCTTGATTTTTTTCAGATTTTTAGCGTTAAAATTGAGCCCAGGAAAATTTTTTGAAATTTTCAGAAATTTTTTAGGTTGTGTTGGAAATTTTTCGCCAACTTTAAAATAATGTTTTTTGTTAAATTTTTTTCGTTCTTTCAAATGGCATAGGCATCAATATCATTTTCGATGTGGAAAATACTTAAAAATCGAAAAAACTTTTTTTTTTGGCATTTTTCTGAAGTTTTTGGCTCATAACCTCAAGAACATTCAGCTAAATTAATGATCATTTACATTTTTATATGTATTCTTACCTTTACAATCAAAATCAGCTATTAAAACTTATCTTTTCCCTACAGCCTGCACAAAAATCCAAAAACCCCGTTTTCGGCGTTTTTACTAAATAGCCTCAAAAATTAGTCAACAATTAATTTTTTTTTAACGTTTAAACAATTAAAATTTTATTATCGATAGAATGTAATACAATTAGTACTTAAATAAATGATTTGTTTGCACGATTATTTGAATTTCATATATAATAATATCGTTCCACTAAGGGTACCCTGCCATAGGCTTATAAAATATCAATAAATTAACTTTTTTAACGTTTAATTTTTCGACTCATAACCTCAACAACATACAGCTAAATTAATGATCATTTACATTTTTACATGTATTCTTACCTTTACAATTAAAATCAGCTACTAAAACTTATTTTTTTCCTACAGCCTGCACAAAAATCCTAAAACCCCGTTTTCGGCGTTTTTATTAAATAGCCTCAAAAATCAGTCAAAAAATAATTATTTTTAACGTTTAAAAAATTAAAATAAAATTTTTGTAGTGATCAATAGAAAATGTACCCCTTTTATAAAAACGCTTATTGCGGTTGTGATTTTCAAAGCGGGCTTATTTTAAAAAAATTACGCCACTTTGGTGCCGTACGCAACGAAGCGCTTCTAGCCACGTTTTTGGGGAAAATCTTAGGAAAAAGTCTGTGCTCAAGTACCTGCTGTCAAAGCCACTAACTACTTTTTTTAAAAATCTTTTTATTAAACGTTAATGAGGAATTATTATTTAACAAAATTATTAAATTATTTGAATTACTTAATTGATTAAATGGTGCAACCTAAAATGTGCAGAGTGTTTAAAGGGATTAATAAATTAATTATTAAAAAGTTACTAAGCAATCATGAAATTTTCAAATTCAAATTAATATACAGCATGGTGAAATGAAAGGAATAAATTCGTTATTTCGTAAACTGGCGACTTTAAGGAAAAACCCGAAACGGGTCGAGTGTGATACGAGTGACGTCATTCATCTGGGCGTGATGATGTAATCGATGATTTTTTAAAATGAGAATATGTGTCGTATGCCAGCTCATTTGAAAGGATATTCAGTCTCTATTCAGTAATATAAACACTAACATAATTATTTATACAGGGTGAACAAATAAAAAATTTTGAATTAAATTAATTGACATAAAAAGAAGAATTTAAATAATTTATTTACTTCAAAGGTGGCAACGTTGGTTTGGCTAGATAAATAAGTTCGAAAATCACTGTGAACAAATCGCGAAAATTCTTAAAACGGAAGTGAAAATAAAATGTAAAGACCATACCAAGTCGTATCTAAAGACAACAGCAAAGTGTACATCAAAATTTCGGAGTGAAACAAACATTTTTAAGTGAATAAAACCTGCAGAGCAAGTGCAAGTCAAAAAACAAGGTTAGCTATAAATAAACAAAACAATTAATTATTTAATTCCATAAGAAGGTAATCGCTGAACAATTTTTGGCGGTGTTGCCAAATCTGAAAAAGCACGGAGAAATAGGGAAGGAAGAAATAAATACTTTTTTAAATAGGCCAGTATAAGAAGGGCAAAAATCTCCACGAAGTCGATTCGGTTTTTTTTTGCACTTACCGCAGACAGCCAAATTATTTGTGTGTAGAAATATACTTTAGTATCTAATTGACTACGATTGAATACCCAGAGTCGGTTCTAGGAGGATACGAAAAAATAAAAGAAAAAGAGAGAACGAAGCAAGTCAAGCCAGCTCCCGTACGGGCTGAGGGCTGAATTGCAGTAGGTTTTCGGCGGTAACCGTGCGGGAGACGCAAACTTTGTGGAAATTCTCCCTAAACCCACAGTCAAATAGTAACAACATGGAAGAATTCATAAAGGATTTGCGAGAAAAATTGGACAGAATGGAAGCAAGGGATACGAGAATAGAGCAAAAATTGGATGGAATCCAAGAAGAGCTTAAAGAATTAAGAAATCAAAACCAGGAGCTCAAAAAAGAAAATATGCTACTAAAGCAAGAAATAAACCAACAGAGAAATAGAATGGAGAAAATGGAGAGAGAGATGAAGAGAAAAAACTTAATTATATACGGTCTTGAAGAAACAGAAAATGAAGATACCCAAATGTTGTCAAACAAAGTGCAGGAAGTCATGAACAAAATGGAAGTACATTGCAGAGCAGACCAAGAGACAACAGAAATTAGAAGATTAGGCGGTAAAACTAACAACTCGGAAAGACCGGTCCTTGTTGAGCTAACAAGTGGAAGTAAAAAAATGGAAATCCTAAAGGCAAGCGGGAAATTAAAAGGAACAAAATGGTTCGTGAATGAGGATTACCCAAAAACCATCTTGGAACAAAGAAAAATACTTTTAAAGCACATGAAAGAAGCAAGAACAAAAGGATATAATGCGAAGATTAAATATGACAAGCTAATAATAAACGGAGATGAATACGGAATAGAAGAAGTCAAAACATGGCCAACGGATGAACAAAGAAAGGAAAATATTGCAGAAACTCCCATAGATAAAACTAGAGCCAGAACAATGAGTGATAGATCTCCACACAGCGAAAATGACCAAAGAGAAAAAATGATGAAAGTAACCCATCCAGCAAAAAACTAAGGTTAAAACCAGAACAACAAACGGAGACAACATCGCGCGAAATGGATATGAGTATGGTTTTGCAAACAGACAAGGTGGGGAGAAATAGGGTAAATAGCAAGAAAAAAAGAAATAGAAACAAAACTTGGAAATCAATAGAAGGAGAAATTGATACAAGGGAAAACATATTTATAGGTTGTTGGAATGTACGAACAATGGCGGAAATAAGTAAAGCACATCAGATAGCAACAGAAATGGGTAGATACAACATAAGCATACTAGGGATCAGTGAAACTAGATGGAATGGGTCAGGACGAATCCAATTACAGTGTGGAACTACTGTCATCTATTCTGGCAAAGATATAAACTCAGACAAAGAAAAAGGGGTGGCATTAATGTTAAATAAAGCATCGGCCCAAGCATTGGTGGAGTGGGAGAATGTCTCTGAGAGAATTATATGGGGAAGATTTCAAAGCAAATTTAGAAACTTAATAATAATTAATGTGTATGCTCCAACAAATCAACAAGAAGATGAAACAAAGGAAGAGTTCTACGACCAGATGTATATGTTGCTAGCAAAAATACAAAAAACATATAAACGGGATATAAAAATCGTTTTGGGGGATTGGAATGCCAAAGTAGGATCTAATAATAATGGAAAGGAACATGTAATGGGGATTCATGGCATGGGAGAAAGGAATGACAATGGCACGAGATTAATAGAACTTTGCTCGATAAACGATATGATGATTGGGGGAACATTATTCCAACATAAAGATATCCATAAAACAACATGGACGTCACCAGGAGGAAAATTTAAAAACCAAATTGACCACATTCTCATTGAAAAGAAGTAGAAAAATTCCTTACAAGATGTGAGAGCAATGAGAGGAGCCGACTGTGCATCAGACCACGAATTAGTGAGAGCAAAAATAAAAATTAGCCTCAAGGCAAATTATAAATCAAACAAACAACATAGAAAATTCAATACAAATAAATTAAGAGACTCTAGCATAACAAACAAATACCAACAAACGTTGGAGAGGCATGTGGGGAACTTGGAAAAAGTAGGAAAATCTAACATTGAAGGTATATGGGAAATATATAAAAACGCGTACATGGAAGCAGGGAAAGAGATATTAGGGTGCAAGGAGAAAGCTGATCGACCATGGATAACGCTGGACACTAAAACAAAAATCAAGGAAAGAAGAGCAATCAAAACTGAATTGATCAAAACAACAAACCCGATAAAACAAAAAGAAATGCAGGAAAAATACACAGAAAAAAATAAAGAAGTTAAAAAACAAGCCAGAACAGATAAAAGGCTGTATATGGAACAAATGGCAGAAAAAGCAGAGGAAGCAGCGATAATGCATGACACAAGGACACTTTACGCAATAACCAAAGAAATTAAAGGGGGCAAGAGCCAGCAAAGAACGAAACTAATGGGGAAAGAAGGAGAAACACTCACAAGTCAAAAAGAAATTGCCCAAAGATGGACACAATTCTTCGCAGAACTCTATGAAGAAGGAATTGAATCACAAATAGAGATGGAAGAAACTGAGAGAAACGAAACATTAATCTTAAGAAACGACGAATTTACGAAGGACGAAATAAGGTATGCTATAAACCTTTTAAAAAACGACAAAGCGGCTGGTGTTGATGGAATTCCCGCAGAACTGATAAAATCACACTTAAACTTCTCAGTGGATATGTACTACTTACTATTTAAAAAAATTTGGATCGAGAAAAAGATACCAAAAGATTGGGGTGAAGGAGTTATAATAAAGCTACCAAAGAAAGGAAATCTCACACTATGCGAAAACTGGAGACCAATCACTCTTCTCACTGTAGCTACCAAAATAATGGCCAGAATAATATTGGAGAGAATTAAAGATCCCATAAATGAAAAATTAAGAATTAACCAAATAGGATTCAGACCGAACAGTTCCTGTATTGACCATATAAATACCCTAAGAATCATCCTGGAGCAATCAGCAGAAATGAATCAGGAAGTTTATATCAACTTTGTAGACTTCGAAAAAGCGTTTGATTCAATAGATCGTAATATGATGTGGAGGATATTAAAACTCTATGGAATACCAGACAAATATATAAGAGTAATAAGGCTTTTCTATGACGAATGTTTTGCCAGAGTCGAACATGAAGGGGAACTATCCCAACAAATAAGCATAAAAAAAGGAGTAAGACAGGGCTGTGTCTTATCACCGACATTGTTTATAATAGTCATAGATTGGATAATGAAACAAACTGAAGATAAAAAACAGGTATACAATGGTCACCATTTACAAAACTAGAGGATCTAGAGTTCGCTGACGACATATGTCTCATAACATCAAACAGACAACACATGCAAAACAAAATCACCAGATTGAACAACATAGCAAAAACAACCGGCTTAAAAATAAATCCGAAAAAAACGAAAATACTATCAAATGGGGAAACGAACGGAAACAATATATATTTGGAAGGGAAACAAATAGAAGAAGTAAAAGATTTCTGTTATTTGGGCAGTCTGCTAAACACAACAGGAGGGACAGAAAAGGACATAACACAAAGAATAAGCTTCGCACAAAACGCTTTCAACTCTTTGCGCAAGATATGGGCCTCGACAAACATCAGCAGAAGAACAAAGTTACGATTATTTGAAACTAATGTAAAGTCTGTCCTGTTATATGGAGCAGAAACATGGAAACACCATAAAAAATTCTTTCAGAAAATACAATCCTTCATTAACAGGTGCCTACGTATTATACTGAGGATATTTTGGCCAAACAAAATTACTAATGACGAATTGTGGAGAATAACAAATGAAGAAAGGATAGAACATACAATAAAAAAACGGAAATGGAAGTGGATAGGACACACCTTAAGAAAACCAGCAACAAATGTTGCTAGACAAGCTCTACATTACAATGCTCAAGGCAAAAGAAGAATGGGTAGACCATCTTATACGTGGAAAAGAACAATAGAGAAAGAACTCAAAGAAAATAATTTAACATGGAACGATGCAAAAAAGATAGCAAAAAACAGAAGAGAATGGAGAAAACTAGTAAACAAAATTGGACGGAACTCAACAGATGATGCGTGGGACTAGCAACCTCACCATCATTCCTCATGCTACTTGAAACACCGCAAGGTGCCCTTTGCTCCACTTGGAGATGTATGATATATGATGATGATTTACTTCAAAATATATTTTACTGCTGTTAGAAAACAGAAGAAAATGTTTGAGATATGAACATTGCTTTTCACTTAAATCAAATGTTCAAACCAGCTCCTGCCATCCACCTGCCCTTTGGAAGTTTGAACGTGTACTTTAAACGAAAAGCAATGTTTATTTTTCTAAAAAATATATTTTTCCGTTTTCTGAAAGTAAAATATATTTTGAATTCAATAAATTACATACATTATTTTTTTCTGTAAATTAATTTATTTAAAAAAAATGTTTTTTGGTCACCCTGTATAAATAATAATGTTACTGTTTATACTACTAAACAGAGCATTAAATGGACAGCGTTATGTAATAACGGATTAACCGCCAAAAGTCCAAAATCGAGATAATAGTGCCATCTTGCAGCTAGGGTGCAAATATATGTATAAAAATATGTTTTTTGTAAAAAAATTTTAAAAAAAGCTGTTTTTAAATGTCAGTATTAAGCGACATTTTTTATTTTATTAAAAAAAATCTCACACTAGGATTTGTAATATCGAACTAAACGCCAATAATGGTACATAATACATTGTCATAAACAAAAATCCGCATCTTTGTAAGTGTAATAACGAATCAAGCGCCATGAATAGTCGGTTAATTCTTTATTACAAAACATAACATATTTACTAACGTTTAAGATATCGAATTAACTTTGTCAGGAAACATCAGATTAAGCGCCGACTATGACTCTTAATCCGGTATTCGGATCTTAACTCATGCATATCTTAAAAAATCATTAACGAATTAAGCAACATTTGATCGAATAACTTTTAAAATATAAATTATTTTTAAAAAATTTTAAACACATGTAAAAGTCTATTTACATTTGCATTAATATATTAAATATGAAACATGTCAGTACTATATTTTAGAAATAGTACCAAAAACAAATTTAAAATCTTTAAACCGATTTATCTCAAAACTACATTTTGGCGCTTAATCCGCTATTACATAACGCGGTCCAAATAACCTTTCAAATAACCAAATGACAGTAAAGTCCCAGTGATTGGCTGTATATACCATAGTTAAAATTTTACACAGAAGTAAAAAACTTCGGTTTGTATAATGGTATAAAATTCTATTAAAAAACTTTTAAAAAAGTCAGTGAAATAGATTATAGAAAAACATCAGAAGGTTCTTGATCTAGTTAAGTCATCTTAAGTGACATTCTGTATCCCTTTCAGCACGTAGCCACACGATTGTGTGGGTTTGTTTTGAAACGATATAAAACTGCTTAATCGTAAAATCTAGCGTTCATTACGAACGACGATTGTCGTGTAGGTTCAGTATTGTGCTTTGCGCTACCCGACGCGATTGTTAAGTTTATTTTGTTTCGACAGTCACATCTTGTCTTGCAAAAATGGCGGGTCGTCATTTCCGTAAGAAAAATGTAAGTAGGTTTTTGTTATTAAAAAATGTCAATAATAAAATGTAAATGCATGTAGACTACTAACACATGTCTGTAGAAAACACCTATACATACATATTTTAAAAAATTAATATTAATAACCTTAGAATATCCAATTACATTACTACTAACACGATTGTGTGGGTTGGGTGATCGTTATTGAATTTCTCTTTTTTGCAGATTTTGACTTTAACAAACCAGACGATGTCAAGGCGTTAATGAACATTATAAATGATGATTCAGAACTAGAAGGCTTTAGTGATGACTCAGATTCTGATCTGACGTGGTGTAAGGAGCTAAATAGCCTTCCCAAAAGCCTCGGAGACAGTGATTCCTCGGATTCTGACCAAGAAGAAGATACTCGTGAGAATTCCCTAATTCAAAACAAAAACCCGCCTTTTCAAAATGACACTGAGGTTCCTGGTCCTTCCGGTATAAGTGCAGCTCCCGTATTAGATCAATCGCAAACTACTGAAGACCTTAGTCAGCCTTAACTACAGCCAGATTTTGCAGAAAATCAGGTTGTAAAAGCAGAACCCGTGTTCGATGTCTTAAGTGCAATGTTTATCTATGTCTAACCAAAGACCAGAACTGTTTTTTGAAATTCCATACAAAATAATAATGTGTTGTAATGTATTAGATTTTTATACCATTTGCTTAAAATAAAACCCAGCCTACACAATTGTGTGGGTATGTTATTTCTAGACACCCTGTATAAAGAATTATTTTATTATTTTTCCTGTATTACTTTACACATAAGAACATAGAGTACAAAGTTTCGAAATATTTGTTGAACATTTTTTGTTGCCGTGCTGAAAGGGGTATAGTAATTGAAACTAGCCCACTAGTTTATAATTAGTTTTCAAAATTACATACATATTTATTAAAATAATTGTGCTTTTGAAATGCGACACAATGTCGATGTTAATGGATTTACTATTAGTACTCAAAAGCAGAATGGCTTCCCTGCTCGAAAAACTGAAGGGATACTTGTCAAGATGAGTTCGAGGTCAAGACGAAATTAGGTCTGTGTCACTCGTCTTGACAAGTACCCTTTCAGTTTTTCGAGCAGGGAAGCCATGCTGCTTTTGAGTACTAATAGTAAAATCCATTGATATCGACATTATGTCGCATTGCAAAAGTATAATTTTAATAAATAATTATGTAATTTTTAAGACTATATATCAACTAGAGGGCTAGTTTCAATTACTACACAGAATGTCACTGAAGATGATCTGATTAGATCGAAAACGTTCAGATGTTTTTCTATAATCCATTTGGATGAATTTTTTAAAATGTTTTTAAATAAAATTTTATATCATTTTACAATCCGAAGTTTTTTACTTCTTTGTAAGTTTTTCAAATAACCCTAATTCTTATTAAAAAAATCATCGATTACGTCATCACGCCCAGATGGATGAAGTCACTACTAGTATGATATATATGCCAAAAATCACAAAAAAATCGACCTTTTGGGATTTTCCCTTACAAAAGTCGACAGTTTAAGAAATTAACGAATTTATTCCTTTCATTTGCATCATACTGTATATTAATTTGAATTTGAATTTTGTAATTTCTTTATAAATCCCTTTAAACACTGCACTCTCTAAGTTGCACTATTTAATCAATTGAGTAACTTAAATAATTTAGTATATGTATATACACCTTTCTTAGGCGTCAACGCCCTTCGGTAGGGATCTATGGGGGAGTATCACCGAGCCGCAAGCCCTTATCCCTTGCAGTACTGCTCCCTCATAGGTCGATCAGATGCCCGCATATTCCAGTCTAAGCGCCAGATTCATATTTAGAATTTTATACTGACGCGTTAGCCTTTTTGTTTTTCCGATGGCCTGGCTTGGGCTTGAACTCTCGTACCTACCTCAATAATTTAGTACAAAAACGTGGCTAGAAGCGCTTCCTTGCATAAGGCACCAAAGTGGCGTCCTTTTTTTAACCTAAGCACGCTTTGAAAATCACAACCGCAACGAGCATTTTTATAAAGGGGAAAAATTTTCTATCTAACACTACAATAATTTTATTTTTAAACGTTAAAAATATTAATTTATTGATTTTTTAAATTTTTTTATAAGCAGGGTTCCCTTAGTGGGACGGAAATTCAAATAGTCATACAAACAAATCATGTATTTAAGTATTAATTGTATTACATTCTATCGATAACAACAAAATTTTAATTTTTTAAACGGTAAAAATATTTTTTTACTGATTTTTGAGGCTATTTAGTAAAAACGCTGAAAGAAGAGGTTTTTGTATTTTTGTGCAGGCTGTAGGAAAAAAATAAGTTTTAATAGCTTATTTTGATTGTAAAGGTAAGAATGCGTATAAAAATGTAAATAATCAATAATTTAGCTGTATTTGAGGTTATGAGTCGCAAACTTCATAAAAATGCCAAAAAAAAAACAGTTTTTTTCGATTTTTAAGTATTTTCCACATCGAAAATGATATTGGTGCCTATGCTATTCGAAAGAACGGAAAAATTTTAACAAAAAAACATTATTTTAAAGTTGGCGAAAAATTTCCAACATAACCTAAAAAATTTATGAAAATTTCAAAAAAATTTCCTGGGCTCAATTTTAACGCTAAAAATCTGAAAATAATCAAGCAGCTTTGTATTGTTAAAATACGCCTTCGTGAATTTTTTCAGATTTTTTGCGCCAATACAGCGTCTGAAAAAAAATTGTTTTCAAAAAAACACGTTTTCTTCCATAGCGGACCCCCAGAAGCAACTAGGGAATTGAAAATTTGGCTGGTTGGGTTTTCAATTATATGTTTTCGAATGGATAATCCCAAAACTGAATCGAGCCTGGTGCAATTTTGACCATCTTATCCCGCTATAGCCTTTAAACAAAGATTTTTTTTCACAAGAGAGAGCTTTTCACTTTTCATCATTTATCTTTGTCAAAATATTCTTACTTGTACTTTAAGGTTTAAAAATTATAAAACTGTTTGTAGAATATCAACTCATTTAGTAATTTTTTAGAAAAAAAATCCAAAAATTACTGTAAGACATTTTTTTAGGAAAAAAAAATGAATAAAATGAATAATGTTACCTAAAGCTTGTTACGTATCTTAGACGAACCCCTCATAAAACTTGTAAGAGAAAGCTAGTTCCGAGTTACTTTTGAGTTTGTGATTTAAACTTTAAAATTTCATCTTGGTTGATCTTTTTTTTGTATTGACCAACAAATTTCTTTAAACAAGTTTAAAATACCACTAACTTGATATATATATTTTTCTTGAATAGTTCCTGAGAAAATCACGCAGTGAGACATCAAGATAGCAGTGCAGGTCGTAGGTTGATGTCAGACTAATAAGTCATTATACGGGTATCTGGCTGAGTGGCGGACCTGAACTAATTTTCATCCTCTGATATCTGACACATTGATTTGCTGCTTCATGTTAAACATAAACAAGTTAATTCAGCCGTAATATTCAGCACCCCAAATCACACTCAAGATATAAGACATAGATGGGATTAGTGTACAGGGATGTTGACTATAAATGGACACTCCCCAATATTTTGTAATCATGTTAGGGAAACATTACGGATTTGTAGAATCATTGTAAGGTTTAAATCTCTTTTTTTATTAATCCTGCAATAATTGAAATATAGTAACTCAAAAAATGACAACTGATAGAGTATGATTCGTTTAATCATATGTATAGTTGGATTGTTTATTTTAATATTTGTTCTTACCCTGGAAATTTCAAATTACTTTCTGGCTTTTTCTGTAAACACCGTCTTTACAGGTTTTTTTCTATTTTATGCATTTTATACAGGGTGTTTCATTAACAATTGTCCTTATCGTAATTGGAGATACCTTAGCACAAAGTACGAAGATTTAACCCAAAACACTTAAATAAAATATTCTTCCTTACCGAGATACAGAGTGTTTTATTACAAATGTTCTAAAATGATTTTAGCCCATGGTTAAAGCAACTTTTTATATTTCTTGTTCACACTTGACACACAGTTTACACATTTTAGGGTACTGTAACTAGTCTTAAAAGATAGTTTTCCGCTTTAACCAGAGGCGTGCTGTATGGATATATACTTCATTTTCGCCCCTTTTTCCCTCTCATAATCTACGCCACTGTCGTAATAATCATTTCAGCATGTTTTTTTGATTTCTTGTTACTTTTTACATAAATATTATTCTTTTGTCTCATTGCGATAAAGTAAGTAGTTTTCAAGTTATTTGCGTTTAAAGATAATGGATTCTATACGACTATGTACCTACTTTAAACTACATTCAATAAGATTATGTATTTAAAATACATAATCTTATTGAATCCATTACATTAAAACGCAAATAACTTGATAATTACTTACTCTATCGAATTAAGACAACGGATGATATTTACGTAAAAATTAACGAAGAATCAAAAAAAAAACATGCTGAAATGGTTATTACGACAGTGGCGTAGATTGTAAGGGGGAAAAGGACGAAAAGGAAGTATATATCCTTACAGCACGCCTCTGGTAACAGCGTAAAACTATCTTTTAAGAATAGTTAAAGTATGCTAAAATGTGTAAACTGTGTGTAAAGTTTGAACAAAAAATATAAAAAGGTGCTTTAACCGTGGGCTAAAATCATTTTAGAACATTTGTAATAAAACGCTCGGTATCTCGGTAAGGAAGAATATTTTATTCAAGTGTTTTGGGTTAAATCCTCGTATTTTGTGCTGAGGTTTCTCCAGCTACGATATGGACAAGTGTTAATGAAATACAATGAATTTTAAACTTACAACTCTGAGGAAGATCTTTAGTCTTCAGGTGTGCTCTAGGTTTATATTGTATTACCTCAACTTCACTATTTATACTTGTTCGGCTTTTCAAAACTGAGTTTTTATTAGTGAGTTTCGTCTCACTAATATACAATGCATCACAGGCACATTTAACTGGTCGTAAAGGGTTTCCATTGGCTTTTCTAGCAGTTAAATAAGCGTGCAAATTAAATATTACTTGAATGGTATCTATAGTGCTGGGGCAACACTAACGTCTAATGCCGTTAGGTATCGCATTATTTGCATTACACAGATAGCAAATAATGCAATAAATAAAGGCATTAGACGCTAGTGTGGCCCCAGCATAACAGGTCTCGCCATATTCGCTGTCAATACACAATCAAACTCTTTCTAATCACAAGTACTACTATGATACCTAGAATTATTAGGGTACCATTAATTTTCAACCGGGTTGGGAGTATCCAAAAGTACGGTATCAGTTTTTCCGAATGGTCAAAAACCCAAGTACGTGCTATGATGGATTTACCCATGCTTTGTCGCCAATTTACTACAACATTTTAGCACCTTTAGCGATTTAATTGCACCTTTTACTTCAGAGAGCAAGACAGTAGGTTCTCCTGGATAGTCGGAGGGCCGTAATTTTCTTCTGAGTCTTGTTATTTCTATATAAATGGCTAGAATGATTTCGCCACGTTTCAATATTTCATCAGTATTGGTTTTTAGATACCTTCCTTCCTACCACTTTCTCTTTGGCATTGCATCTTATTTCCTTAGATAACCGCTCTTTACTGATCGTTTATTCCAAATCTAGTTTTATGTTAGATTTAAGTACTTGGGATATTGGATCGATAGCAGCTTAAATCCTGATCTAGAAATAAGATCGAGAATAGAACAGGCCAGAAAATCTTTCGAAAAAATCAAAAAACTGCTTTGTGATTCTCGAATAAATCTCGAAATTCGACAACGTTTATCCAAATGCTACGTCTGGTCGACTCTTCTCTATGTAGTTGAGACATAGACCCTTAAAACATCAACCATAAATAAGTTAGAGGCCTTTGAAATGTGGATATACCGGAGAATTCTTAAAATTTCGTGGACATCGCATACCTCAAACGAAGAAGTGCTGCATAGAATAGGCAAGGCAAGAGAACTTTTCAACGCAGTGAAAGTCAGAAAAACATCATACCTGGGCCACATACTGAGAAATAATAAATACCAATATGCTCAACTTATAGTGAAAGGAAAGATCGAGAGAAGGAGAGGACTAGGAAGGAAAAGACTATCGTGGCTCAGAAATATCCGACAATGGACAGGGCTAAATTTTGAACAGCTAATTAGAACAGCTGAAGAGAGAGAAGAGTTTGCAATTGTAGTAGCCAACCTCCATTGAGGAGTCGGCACTTTAAGAAGAAGAAGTTTTATGTTCATTTCTGACTAGAACTGCTGTTCAAGATTGAAGTGTCGTCTGTTATCCATGCCTTACTGTTTGTGGAAACCGATGTCATATAGTCTTTTACAATCTCGATTTTTTGTCATAGATGCAAGTGGTTTCCGGATCACTCCCTACTTGATCCAAAGAAGGAATTTTCCTAAATCTTGTTTGTAACGTCCTGGTCATCAATAAATCAGGATGTTTGGAAATAATTCAGAGTTTTGTATATGTCACAATATTGTGAGCGTGGAAACTATATAAATGCTATAATACTACAACTTGTTTGTTCTGTTAAAAACTGATAAATTGCAACTTTAATTAAGTTAAATTTTGTAAGTATCAAAAAAATTATCAAATAATTAATATTTTCAATAAATAATTTTAAAATAGATGCAAACATTATGTAATGTATTTTTTTACTCTGCATTGTATAATATCGCTAATAACCTACAAATTCAACAAACACAAAGTTGTAATGAATATTTACGTATATTCAAAATATGTAAATTTTTTATTTATTTTTATTTCAAAAAAACTGCTAGTAAAATAGAAGGCAAAATTACATTAACTATGTTATTTATTTAATGTTCCAACAAACGCAAATATAATTATAGAGCTGGTTACATTATAGGGTAATGGGTTACATGAGTATCGATTACTCAATTAATTAAACAAAAAAAGATTTTGTGATTAAAATGATATTCACAAATCATTTGTTCAAAATGTGTTAATACGCTAAATTTATTATGTCGTAGGTAGTGTTTCGAAATATTAGTTATAATTAAAATGAAAAAGGATAATAACAATAATTACACTTTCATAAAAAAGATCTTTTTTATAATAAAAAGTTTTTATTATTTATAGGAGAGAATATAAAATAATTTGACGATATAAAATGATTAAAATTCCAAAAATTACACTATAATAAAAAAGTACTTTTTATAATAACACGGTTTTGTTATATATAGGACACAACATGTTTCGAAAGAATAAAATATGAATTTTTAGTAGGTGTATTAACTGTTAAAATTATAATTCCAAAAATTACACTAGTATAAAAAAGTACTTTTTATAATACCACGGTTGTTTAAAATGGTATAGATAATATTTATTATAATATGTATAATAAATAACTTATAAAATACGAATATTAAGTATATCAACTTTTAATTATTTATTAAAAAAATTAAAGAAAGATACGCAACAGCCGTGTTCGAACTAGGGAACTCTCGGTCTGCAGTCTAATGCCACTGACCCACCATCAATTTGTAGATATCGATTTATTAACGTACTTTAAAATATCATTGCACTAGCCACATTTTTAAAATAGTTTGAAATAAAAAAAATCGATTTATCCATTCAGGGTGATTTATTAGTGGGGAAAAGCTCTGTAGATCCGTTATAGTAATAGATGGCAATAAAAGTTAATAACAAAAATTGTAGCCAACTTTGATTGCAGATTAATAATCAGTAATCGTAAATTGTCAGTTTTAGACAATTCAGTCATGGCTTACCTAAAATTTGGAAAGATTTAGACCCGTAATTAATAATTTGCTCTGAAAAATGAAAATAGGTATCTCAAAAACTAATAAATTTAGACATAGGGAATCTTATATATAAATTAAAGTAAGGTAATAGTACTTTTCGATAGTGATATAAAATACAGGGTGTTTTATTTAAAATTACTGAGAAAATAATGTACTTGAGTTCTGACTCACCCTGTATTCAATATAAAGAAAATCAGGAACATCAATCATTTATGAAAATTTTGACAATAAGTTAAAAAGTATGGCATCAATAAACCATTGCCGTTGTGCTTATATTTATTTTTACAAAGAGTTGAACTTGTTACGATTTTCACATAAAATTTGTTATAACTTTGTAAATACCCTGTACAACATACCAAACCTTTATGTTTTTGTAATGGAGAAGTTAAGCAGATTTCGAATATAAAATAAAATATAGGGTGTTCTATTTAAAAAAACATAAGTATGATCTGCCACTATGTTATCGAACACTCTGTAAAATTCTAAATAATTTTGTAATGTGAAGCTCAAAGTTGGCTACAATTTTTGTTATCAAGTTTTATCGCTATCCATTACTATAACGGATCTACGGAGCTTTACTCTACTAATGAATCACCCTGTATAATAGCAGTTAAATATTGCATTGTTAGCTAGTTAAAAGCTATTCTGAAAATTGTAGGTACCTAAGTAGCCTAGAACTATTTTTAAAATGGATTACAAAATTTGCGGAGTCCGTGACACCAACCAAGCCAAGTATATAAAAACGTTTTAAAAAAATAGGGCTAATCATATAAATTAATTGAAATTGAAAACAGCTGTTCACAGCTGTTCACTTACTCACAATGGTTTGACGCAGCCATGTTGTCTTTTTGAAATGGAAAGAATTTAGATGTGGTTTTATTAATTTTAAGGGGTTTTATACCCGAGATCTGTGGCTTTGTCCAGTATCTATGCTTTTTAATGTGTTGTTTGGCAATTGCTCTTCTATGAAGGATTTATACCTATAGGAGGAAGCTCTGATGATGGCACGTGAAGTGCTGAAAGTACTTAGCTAATTAATAAAAAAAAATTTTACACACTATCAATTTTTTTGAAAACATACACCTGTTTGCCGGTTTGACCTAATCATATAAAAACAAAGCTAAGTAGCTCATAGATCATCGCCTACCAATTCCATGACCTTCAGCTGCCTCTTTAGCTTACGGTGTCCTATTAACAAGCCTTTCACATATGGCTTTGATTGTTTTCCTGTATTCGCTTATTAGGTCTGCCGTAGACATACTAGATTCTGAGCTGCTACGTCTTGAGCCAAAAGTAGATAACTACGAAAAATTTGTAGAAGTAATACTAGAAAAGCTATACCCAGAGGATGTAGGCAACAATATGTCCCCGGGATGTCCAGCGAGTCCAAAGAACTAATGAGAGCATACGAAACCCTCTATTCCATTGACCCTTTTAGCCAAGAAACGGTTGACTGTGGAGCAGTCCTACTCCAACAACGGAGTCAAGCCAGAAAGGAAAAGTGGATTGAACCCTAGAAAAAATGGACATGACACATAGCAGCAAAATAGCATGGAACCTTGTAAAAAACTTAGCGGTAACCCAAAAGAACATAAACCGCCTTGCAACGTTACAGCAAACCAAGTTGCTACTCAACTGCTTATGAATGGAAGAACTAAGAACACATATAACGACCCGTATACTAGAAGAAGATTGAATCAGGAGACAAACCATCTAGGAACTCCTTTTACACTAAAAGAACTCCACACGACGGTATGAACAGGTTAAAAAACGGGAAAGCTGCAGGTGTGGATGATATATGCAGTGAACAAATAGCATCTAGGCCAAGGAGCAAAAAACTTGATCTTGCATCTTTACAACACGTGCTGCAAAGACTGCAAAATTCCAAAATCATGGAGAAAATCTAAAGTGATAGCCTTGTTAAAACCAGGAATGGACCCAGAAAATCCCAGACCTATTTTGCTGTTGTGTCACTTTTTCAAACTATATGAGAGCTTCATCCTCGCAAGAATAGAAAAAAATGTCGACAAGCACCTCATCCCACAACAAGGTGGATTCAGACCTGGCAAATCTTGCACCGGTCAAGTCCTCGCACTAACAGAACACATTGAAGAGGGCATTGAAGAAAAACTTATAACAGGGACTGCTTTCGCAGATTTGACAACAGCCTATGACACAGTAAGGCACAAAATATTGCTCCGCAAATTATACCTGAATACACAGATCCTGTGTATTAACCTGATATATACAAACGACCAACCTACGCCGACTGAAACCAAGCATTTCCTCTATGCTGACGATCTCGCAATATGTGCTCAAGGAAATAGCTTTGAAGAAGTTGAAGAGAGGCTCGAAACTACCTTAAAAACAATGACAGAGTACTCTCTGCAAAATTCCCTGAAACCCAATCCCTCTAAAACACAAGTCTGCGCCTTCCACCTTCCCGCAAAGGAAGCCAAGAGAAAACTCCAAATTGTGTGGAATGGTAATATACTAGTGCAGACAGACCAACCTATATATCTTGGAGTAACTCTGGACCGGTCCCTTACCTACAGACAACATTGCATAAAAACGAGAGGGAAAGTAACAACTAGGAACAGCATACTCAGAAAGCTAACGGGAAGTAAATGGGGTGCATGTCCTGGCGTCTTAAGAACAACGGCACAGGCACTGTGTTTCTCAACTGCTGAATATGCGTGCCCAGTTTGGGGCAGATCTACCCACGCTAAACAAGTCAATACTGCGCTAAATGAAACATGCAGGATAGTAACGGGGTGCATGAAACCAACACCACTTTCAAGCTTATATAAAGCAGCGGGTGTTGCAGAACCCTCAACACGCAGAGGCGTTGCAGAGAACGTAGAGAAAATTAAACAGATTGCGGACGAGCGGCATGCCCTATACAAAGCTCGAACACCACGAACGCGACTAAAATCCAGGAAAAGCTTTCTTGGAACAGTGCAGGATGAACCGCCTGAGTATTTTCCTCTTCCTCCGGTTCAAAGTATCGGCCAGTCTTTAGACTTTAAAACTTGGAAAACTATAAATAGGATAAAAACGGGGGTCGCTCCAGTAAAATCAAACATGGTAAAATGGGGGAAAATAGACCAAGATGATGTGAACTGTGACTGTGGAGAAACGCAGAATATGGAACATCTTTTTACATGCAGAAACTGTCCTTATCGGTGTACCCTCGAAGATTTGTTGTGTCTCGCCAACGAACATGGAACCGACGTATCCCGATACTGGGCCGAAATTTTATTAATGACAAGTCCGGACACGATAAAGTAAAGTAAGTAAGGTCTGCCGTAAATTTTGGCAAATATACTGTAATGAACTGTTTCACCTGCCATTGTCCTGGTGAATTCCTCTATCATTCCAGAAATTTGTAAGTTATCCAATTAGCCATTGTTGTAGCCATTCTTGTTACTGCCTTTGCAATATCGCAGAAAGTTTCCAGTTCAATGAATAGCATTTATGAGCCTTATTTGGCCATTTCATCTACTTTTCCATTGTCTTTATGATCCTCGTCCTCGGTACCCAGGCTACCGTAACCTTGCTACGATCTCTAGTTTATTTAGGGCACCCACACAATCTCATACTACCTAACAATTGACCTCTACAGAATTGCGTGCCTTAAGCGCCGCCTGGCTATCTGAGGAGTTGGCAATTCAACGCTCTTTTCTGCCTTTCTATTTCTTCTAATCAGTAACAATTTTCGGCCTGGAAAATTGTGATATCCTTAGATATTACAATTTTATCACAATACTGAAAAATGTATCCGTTGCTGTGTCCCTACTATACCATTAGTGCACCAGAAGTTTTGCTTGTGTGGGTACACCTTTCTTCCAGTCTTTCCTGCTTGGTGTATTAATTTTAAATTTATTGTCAAAGCTAAATCTCGAAGCTGTGGCATGGATAAGTTGCCCCATTATAATATCTGCTTTTAGCTGCTCGTTTAGATTTCACTTGTCAGTACCATAATATGCGTGGTTTATATGTTGCTGACTATGTAATAATCTGTAGTCAACAGATCTGGCTTCGACCTGTATAAAAATGTGACCTGGTGGTAGCTTCAGCAGGACTTCGAACGCCACTGTATGAGCTCTTTTTATGGCCTTTGTAATACAGAAACCTTTGTGTATTACCCAGCAGCTTATCACATACAGGTTATCATTGGTCTAGAAACCCTTGTGTATTACCACTGGATAATTTTGAGGTTGAGCCCTAAATTCTTTCCGCACATTCTCCTACATCTGCCCAAGGACATACCAGTTTCTGTGCGGTTTTAAGTTTGTGAGTATTCGATATGTACTATTATCAAAATATACTCCTAGGTATTTTGTTGTTCTGAAGCTATTTCCTTGTGGCATTTTTATAATTAACTATTTTCGATGGAAAATAAGCCACAATTTTACCAAAAAAAATGAATTTATTAAAGTTTCGACGCCCAAGTCGGGTGTCGTTTTCAAAATACAAAATAATACTAAATAAACAAAAATGTTGTTGCATAGTAAAAAATTCTTCTAATAATTTATTTAATCTGACTCATTTATATCGGCAATTCAGGCATGTATTATACATTTTAAAGTAGAAGACTTTAAAATGATATTGCCAATATTGATGAGTTACGTTCCTGGGACGACTTTACTAAAAGATAGTTCATTCAATTACATTAAATCAACCCCAACTCAAGAATATCCGCCAAAAAAAATCATAGCATGTGATCTGTCTTTAAAAGGACAACCAAATGCAACGATGGCAGTAAAATTCTCGCGCTAGAGATTCCATAGTAAATCACGAGGGAAAACCAGGAAAAAACATCGTGATACTATCCCTACATCGTAAGTATTTGGGCTTACATTTAGTTTACTCTCAAAACTAATACCAAATTCTCACTTGATTGAATATGATACTGAACGTATATATGATATTTTAAATTATAAATAATATTAATAGTACTTAGATATGATATAAATAATACTAAAATATAAAATATGTACTAACTCGATATGTTAATGACTTACTAATCGTGGTATTTTCTTTCTATTGACTTCCTCTTTTAGTATGGGTAACCACATCCTACTCCATTTTACCGAGGAAGTTGCGACACAATAATTGTCTTCATTTAGCATAATTAGAGCCGGTTCTTTGATTTATATCTTTTTACTATCTGTTTCTTTTAGGACTATACTTGAATCTCTCCACTGAACTCTATGTTCATTATTCCATGCATGTTGACATATTTGAGATCTATCCAATTCTCTATTTTTAATATAAGATTGATGTTCACTTATTCTAACGTCTAATGGTATTGATGTTTCACCTAAATAAAATTGTTCGCATTCACAAGGTATTTTATAAATACAATTCTTTGTTCTCTCTTGTTCATTGTTAGGTTTAGTTTTAGATAGAATAGTTCTGAATGTGTTTGTTGTTTTGAATGATGTTGAAATGTTGAATTTATTTCCTATTATTTTAAGTTTCTCGGAAATTCCTTTTAGATATGGTATTGATAGTTTCCTAGTATTATTTCTTGTGGATGTTATAGGATCCCGTTCTACGTTGTTCTGTTCCATCCGATCCAATCTTGACAATTCCTTATTTATAAACGATAAAGAATAATCATTTTTTAATAAAATAGATATTAACAAATGTTTTTCTTCTAAAAATGAATTCTCGTTAGAACAAGTAATTTTGGCTTTATCATATAAGGATTTAATGATTCCTTTTTGTTTTTTTTGGCAAATGAAATCTCTGTTCTTCCCTGCACGCACCGGTTGTTTATGGGTCTTGTAAAGCTGTCTATTTAAAGTGTCTGTGTAAGCTGTCTGTGTAAAGATGTTTTTTTGTGAAGTTGACGATTTGTGTTTTTAGAACATTGCTTATCATTATCATCATCATAATCAGCCTCTTTCGATCCACTGCTGGACATAGGCCTCCCCTGTTTGACTCCCAAAGTGTTCTATGTTGTGCTTTCTGTATTATTGCTATCACACTCTCTTGTTTACACCAGTTGTCACTCCTTGTTATATTTACACCAGTTGTTACATTTAAGTGGCATCTAGACGCCGCGATAAATTGCAGCAATTTATTGTCGCGATAAATTACAGCAATTTATTGTGACCATAAATTACTGCGATTTATTTATTCTTTTAAAGCTGTTTTGACGCTGCGATAAACTGTTGTGATTGATTATAAACTGAAACAACTCGATAGTTACAATAAATTGATGCAATCCGATACCAACTCCAATCCAATTCCAATTCCGATAAATCGTTGCGATGAATCGTTACACACAACGATAAATTGAAGCAACTCGATTGATATCGATAAATTGCTGCGATTTATCACTGTGTCTAAACGCTGCCTTAGGACTGCATGGTTCCCAGGCATGAATTTCATTTGGACCCCACAATCATTTTCATGCAATTAATTTGGTAATTTATTCTCTAAAATATCTCAATTTAGACTCACCCGTTATTTTATGTTTGAGGATTTATATCAGTTGAAATATTGAATAAATAAACCAAAATCGTTTTCATTTTGCCTCCAGTTTTAGTATAACATTTTTATATAATTAAATAAAAAATTTATTAACCATTCTAAAAATCCAAATATCAACGGGTTAATTCTGTACTTGTTTGTAATGTACCTATGTATATAAAATATATGTATAATTATTCATTTAAATTATTTATTGGAACGATTAATAAAAGCTATTATTTATTTATATTCCAAAAACACAAACATTTCATAATTAAGGTTGAAAATTATCATGCGTTTATAACAGTGGTAGTATAACAAATATATTTAATACAAGTACCTATGTAATAAACAGAAGAAACATACCTTGACGATGAAATCGAAAAGCCGTCATATGAGGACTTTTACGTGTGATAAGAAATCTTAAACAAAATAAAGCAGCAGGCACAGGGCCCAGATGAAATCCCAAACGAGCTAATAAAACGAGGCGGAGAAGAACTACAACGGAAAATATTATAGCAAAAATAATTTCCTTTAACAACCTTTACATCTCACAAGAGCCAACCCTATTCTTAAATTCGTATGAAGAATTGCATATCCACCAGATGATACTATGTTATGGGAGTTGCCTATCATGTAAGGGGTGATTTGGTGTTTAGTGGAAATTGTAAACATATAATGTTTCCAAAACAAACCCGCTGGACCAGATATGGCTCCCAAAAGTGTTCGTCACAGTGTACACCGACCCCTTATCAGTGAAGTTAGCACAAAGGTGGTGCTAATTGCCAATTAAGTGCACCTCCTGTAGGTGCAGAACTCTCTTATGGAAAAACTGGAGATTGGAGATCTTAGGCTTGTCTCTTGTTGTGACTTCAGAGGGTTGGAGGTGGTTCCTCTCGGTGTTATGAGAGACTTATTTAATCTTCAGCGAAGGGCTAAAACATAATCCCGGTTTTACTTCCTTGAAATAATGTAGGGAAAATTCATACAAGAAGAATATCAGGATGTTTTTCTTTAGAATAAAGAAGAATGTGAAAAAGCTACCTCATTAGTAAGAAAGAACTCATTGTGTGTTGGCCTTATCATAAGATGGAACTCATATAATGACCTTGACTTCATAATAGCAAGTAAACTTACAAATTAAATGAAAAATGTGATATGTTTCTGAGGGAATATGATATTAATATAATATAATAATTATAAGTACAGGCAGTATATTAACAGAATAATACGAAGTCGGTCAGGAATATTTATTTGATAATTAATAAAATATTGGATATGCAAAGAACTTAGAACTTATAAGGAAAGAATAAGTAGATTAAAAAAAAATAATGATAGATAATAATTTCTGATTTTAATTCAGGACTTCAATTATTTGGTTATGTATAACCAAAATGAATATAGTAATTTTCTGGAAGGAATCTTAAATAACCATCGAATAATCTACCTAAAATCCAAATAGAAGTTAATTTGCATCTAATAATGAGACTAACCTTACACAAAAAAAAACCAGTAAAAGCGGCATGTAAAAAATGACTAAATATATAAAAACTGAGTATTTAGTTACTGAAGAATCCTAATAGAAACATCTGCAATTAGTCACATTGGTTCACCAACTTTCGATAATTATAATATAATTAAAATGTATTAACAATATTGAACACTGAAACTTTTTTTCAAGTAAATTAAACGAGGAACTTCGCCCTTTCTTAACCACACTCCAACCTTAAGTGCCAATTTCCAATCCTTTTCCGCTAGCCAAAAGCCAGACGTCAAGTTATTTCTTAGTTTCACCGCTAGAGGAATAACAACTTCACGTCGTTAAAGTTCCCAATATTGAAATATTTGGAAAAGATATATAGTATATTAATTCGATATTATTGTTTTTAAGTACAATTCAATAAAACGTTATTAAAATTAAAATAAAATGACTATAAAGATAATTAGAAGTTAACAGAATGTTACAACTAGATAAAGAAAATTGTGGCAAATACTTACGTTCTGCTTAGTAGATGAAACTAGCAACCTTATAAAATTGGTACATCGAGAAATATGATTTACATGTTAATAATGTGATAATTGTAGCGACTCCAAGTCGATGTTAAAAGATTATATTTGTTAAGAGTGCTCAAAGGGCAACATGGTTCCCTGCTCGATAAGAACGTGCCAGTTCAATGGACACAGACCAACAAAAGTATAGGAGATTAAAATCTATTTGTCAGATAGAAGTGACATGACAAGACAGGTAGACAATTATTGGTTATGATTTTAAATATATTGTAGTTTTGAATTTAGAATATTAGTTAAGATGAATGGTTGTTAATAACTGTATTAAAGTGGAATTTAAATAATTATAATAAATTATACTCTATTGTAAAAGTCTAAAAGGCAACTCTCTGTTACAGAAAGAACGGTTATAAATGTTATGTTGATAAAAAAATATTATTCATAGTAATGTCAATGACGTCATTGATGACAATTTGAAAAAGAAGAAAGTTTAATTTAGTTTCAAATAGAAAGAAAAAGGAAACATACTTATATTAAATATAAACAACTTATAAACGGATTTGCTACATTTTTCTTTAACTAGTCACAATTTTAACCTTTTACATTCATTCTAACTTGGAAATACTTCGTTCTAGGCACTGAATATGATCTGATCTAGATCGAAAACGTTTTGTGAATCCTTCTGGATGATTTTTTAATAGTTTTTTAATAAAATTTTTATAATTGTACAAACGAAGTTTTTACATCTGTAAGATTTTTTATTTTCAATTTTAGCGAAAAATGTACTTCTTAATAAAATTTCACAAAACGAAATAAAATTCAAGTCTTTCAAAACCTTTTAAATTTTGTAGCCTATTTTATGTAAATCCCTATACATTTTTGCACTAAGTTCAAAATCGTAACAATAATCTAGTGTTGTTAAACTACAATGTAACTTAGTAGCTGTCAACTCCGATAAATAATTTGCGAATTTTCATTCCAACTCCAATTTCATAACACTTTACAAGATAAATTCTTTGTTGGATGCTTAGCATTTACTTGTCGAAAAAGAATGACAATTCGCAAATTATTTATCGGAGTTGACAGTTATTAAGCTACATTGTAGTTCAACAACACTTGATTATTTTTACGATTTCGCACTTAGTGCAAAAATGTATCGGGGTTTACATAAAATTGGCTAAAAAATTAAGCACGTTTTGAAAAACTTGAATTTTATTGCATTTTATTGGGTTTTAGAACAAGCAAAACTTTTTATCAAGAGTGACATTTTTCGCTAAAATTGAGATAAAAAAGTTTTTCCTCTTGGGCACCCCATCCGTGGACACACTGTATAAATTCTCCTTAAATAGCTCTACGAAGGATAAATAATTGTCCACTTCTTTGTACAATCTGCTAATTTTAGTAAATGAAAAACATACATTATTTAGCTCATAAATTTATGCTTATCACTCGTAAAGAGGTTAACTCAAAAACACACATGATTTTACAGGCCGCTGAAAACTTGAAGAAAATTTAATTTAAAACAAAAGTGTGTCAAATGGCTCTTTGACGCTTCTACTGTTAGTTTGATCAATAAAACCAGACTTTTATAAAGGTGTCCCACTTGCTTTAATATCGATTATGTTTCACCTTCTTGTGTTGAAAGTGAAGTTGGGGTATTGCTCATAGAAATAAGTTTCCATAGAACATTTAATCATCCAGGTTTCTGACAAGTGTCTTACTTAATTATACCTATAACAGCACGACGAATACATATGTTTTCTGTGTAGATTTTGGCGTTGTTTTTTAATTAGCAATAACTAAATGTGATTAACGCAGTTTTTAAATTTTTTTCTTACCATTAAGACGTTAATTAATTTAAATTAAATCTACAAAAATACTGGCGATTTTTCTCATCAAGAATGGAAGCCGACTACTACGGACTGCAAAGGCAAATTTCGAGATTTATTAGCACGCAGAGAAAAGAAATAAGCGAATTAACAGAAACCAACAAATAAATGTCGATACCTGAACCTCTTTCTTATTCAATTGCTTAAGACAGGCGAAGACCAGACCTTACCAGAAACTCCAGAGATGACAACCGAAAATGTAATCGTCACAACGGAGGAAATTACTTAAGCACTAGAAAACTAAAAAACAATAAATCTCCAGGAGCGGACGAGATTCCAAACGAAATGCTAAAATACGGTGGAAACACATTAACTGAACAACTAAGGATACTTGTACAAAAAAATATCCGGGACATACAATACCTAACAGCTAGCGCACTAGCACAACGATCTTAATGTTTAAAAAGGATGATAAAACGGTACCCAAAAACTACAGAGGAATAAACCTGCTTAGTACCGCTCTAAAATTGACCACAAAAAAATAACCACCAAAATCACCAACGAAATCGATCTACCAGATGAACAACAATGCTATAGATCCGGACGATCCTGTAACGATGCAGTTTTTGTCGTCACGCAAGTCATGGAAAAAGCACTAGAATACAACATCCCGGCTTTCTGTTGCTTCATAGATCTACAAAAGGCATTCATCTGTGTAGAGTTGAACGACGTAATTCACCTATTATATAAACGAAACCTACCATCAGGTATTATCAAGAATATCGAAAACATATACTTACAGCAGAAATAATCCACAGGCCAGGATTAATAACAAACTAACACAGTCGATACCAGTGGAAAGAGGCATACGTCATGGAGACTCATTGAGCCCGTTGCTGTTTAACCTTATCATGGATAAAGTTATTCATTAAGTCAAAAACCTGAGTATAGGGTACATAATGGGTGAAGAAAGTCGGTCGTAATGAGGTCGGTCAGTAAAAAAAATCAATTTTAATATCAATACTTTCTTCAGCAACATTTGGATAAGCAATGTTACAACTAACCTTGTCCATCTATTAACAGTATGCGGCGAAATAAACAGCACTGAAATGAATATTGAAATATTTGTGATTATTTATATATCTAATATACTGTTGTATAATTTTTTTGGGAAAAATTTAAAAAATAAATTTATATCAGAGGCCACGAAATTATAGATTTTCATCGCCCTGTATATGACCAAAAATTGCAATAGGATAATGTAGTTAGTAATCAGTGCTTTCGAGGAAAAGTAAAATCGTTAAGAAGTTGTTTTTTTTTTAATGGGTTTTTGAACGGACTTAAACAATGGTGCGGTCAGATTAGACAATATAGTTTATTTCGTTTTGCAATGGACAATAAGACATTTTATAAAAAATTCGAAGAAGGTTAAGAGGTAAACAAATTTATTGAGTTTAGAATGTAAGGCTTTTTGTTTAGCATTTTGAAACAACGAAAGTAATTTGATGTCTCCCGGAATTTAACAAATTGGAAAGTTGTATACAAATTAAATTGGTTCTTAAGAAATGATAAGATTGGTGTAGTGGGTAAAAAGGATGTTTTGTGATTGGTGGAAAAGGATGGATGGAAAGGATGAGAGTGTTGAATCTGATTTTGACGAGAGAAAAAATAGGCACTGTGAAATGAATACCTAAAGACAGCAGTCCAGTTTTTGAGAAGTGAGAAGTTGAAACGAAATCTTTGACCGAGTTGAGAAGTTAGCTCCGAAGAAAAGGAAAAATTGACAGTTACAAAAGAAAATGAGACCTGGCATTCCTCAAAATAAGAGTTGAGCCCAGAAGAAGAAAAATTGAAAGTAACAAAAGAAAAGGAGACCTGGGATTCCTCAAAAAGAGTTGAGCCCAGGAGAAGAAGAAAAAATGAGTGTAACAAAGGAAAATGAAAAAAGGTTTTCCTCAAAAGAAGAGATGAACCAGGAAAAAGAAGAAGAAATAAGATTACCAAAAGAAAACGAGGAGAGTACAAATGAAACAGCGTTAGGCGAAGAAGAAGTAGGTGAAAACGAGAATGCAGAATATACGATAAACATGGGTAAGGAGTTAGAAGGAAAAGAAAAGAAGATGCGCTTGAATTTAAGAGACTATAAAAATTTAATAAATGAAGAACAAATAAAGACCCAAAATTTTGAACATGCATTTGAGGTGAAAAGAATAGGAAACGGTCGATCGAAAACGTACCCGATTCCGTATGACTATCGACAACAGGTGAAAGGGGAGATTAGTAAAATATTGGAAGATCAAATCGTAGAGAGATGTGACTCACCGTGTATCAATATAATCGTGATAGTTGAAACTAGCTATGTTTTGAGGCATGTTGATTCGGAAAAGATCAGGGGAATTTATAATATTTACGATGTGTACAAGTATCATGAGTAAAGGAAGGAAGGACACATAATAAATAGTTAAGGTAGGGAATAGGAAATAAATTAGGAAAAAGAAATAGGTATACCGAAAATTGTTTTGCAAAGAATTTTATCGAATTCAAAGGCGGGGATTTGTTGTATAATTTTTTTTTGAGAAAAATTTAAAAAATAAATTTATATCAGATACCACGAAATTATAGATTTTCATCGCCCTGTATATGACCAAAAATTGTAATAGGATAATTTAGTTAGTAATCAGTGCTTTTGTGGAAAAGTGAAATCGTTAAGAAGTTGTTTGTTTTAATGGGTTTTTGAACGGACTTAAACAATGGTGCGGTTAGAATAGACAATACAGTTTATTTCGCTTTGCAATGGACAATAAGACATTTTATAAAAACTTCGAAGAAGGTTAAGCGGTAAACAAATTTATTGAGTTTAGAATGTGAGGCTTTTTGCTTAGCATTTTGAAACAACGAAAGTAATTTGGTGTCTCCCGGAATTTAACAAATTGGAAAGTTGTATACACATTAAATTGGTTCTTAAGAAACGATAAGATTGGTGTAGTGGGTAGAAAGGATGTTTTGTGATTGGTGGAAAAGGATGGATGGAAGAGATGAGAGTGTTGAATCTGATTTTGACGAGAGAAAAAATAGGCACTATAAAATGAGTATCGAAGACAGCAGTCCAGTTTTTGAGAAGTGAGAAAGTGTAAATTGGTGAAGTTGGCCTTTGCGAGCAGAATCAAGTTGAAACGAAATCTTTGACCGAGTTGAGAAGTTAATTTTCCTGGGACCGAGGAAGATTCCTGTTTCTCTCTAGAACGAGTAGCGGATTGGTATCTATTTGCACAAGATATCGAGCAGAAAGAAAACTGAGTCGAGAATTCGAGCGAGTCCTGTTTGTTTGTTTGTGAAGCAGTTTGGACGAGAGGGACCTTTCGCAACATCCTAAAGAGTACGTGTGGGAAAATCGAGGACGACGCAACAGGGAAAGAAGTAGAGAAGAAACAAAAATGTTAGTCAGATCATTTGTGAAACGGAGAGTTTGTTTATATCCACACCATATTTGCTAAATTTTTGTATTGAACATTTCTATAACATAATTAGTCATTCCAAATTTTAAAGAAGAAATAAGTAATCAATTCAAAAGAAGATAAGTAAAATTTATTAAATTTTTAAAAATAAATAACGAATTATTTAAATAATTTTTTTTTGTTAAAACAGAGGAGATATCAGAATTAAAGCTTATTTTATTAGATGAGAAATAGTTGCAACAAATCTAAATTTTTAGCATATTTTAAAATATTATGTTTATAGTATATTGGATAAATAAATAATATTTTTTTAAATTTATATGACATTGAGTGTGTTTAATTTTCCTGTTTTGTCCTGGATGGAATAAGCAACTAGAGATACCAGAAGCCACAAACCAAAGGTAAAGCATCACCAATAAAATAGCCCTGAGAATAAAGTTTATTAGAAAATTTAATTTAAATTTGGTTTTGTTTTACATAAGCAGTAATTAAAATAATTGAGTAATTAATTAAATTAAGAATTTGATCATCAATCTCATAAAAAGAGAAATACAGAGCATAACAATACATAATAATATACCCTTCCAATCATTATTCACTACGACGCACGTTTTCGATAAAACAGATGTTAAAGATGCCCTCTGGCCATTGGCTGATTTACGCGGAGGAGGGAAAATGAGGAAATGCCCCTCTCCCCCTAACAAGATCCAGTATTGTTAGCTGACATGAAACCGAAACCACAGAAAGAAAAATTCAACGCAATAAACCCGCTAGTTAGGAAAATTAAGGGAACTTAATGCCTATAAGTTATTATTTATGTCTTTTATGTAATCTGAGTTTATCTTTTTGATCTCTTTTGGTCGGTTTTTCATTGGAAGTTTCCTTTAGTGCAAATTTCACCTCACAAGGCAAATTTGTAGATCCGCAATTGCCTCTGCAAGAAAATGTCTGTAATTCTAGTCTGCGATTCCGAAATGGCAGACGGTAGATCTGTCTGACTCCTTCAACATTTCCCAGGTAGACGCATCTAGTTCTGGTGAGTGGCAACTCCCAAAATGATCACGCAGTATTCGAAGAGACTCCCTGGCAGTGTTACAGGTTGTCCCGTCCTGCTGAACCATTGTTGATTTTAAGCTTGGACCGTTTTCGTTACCTTTTCCGTATGACCGAAAATAGTACTAAGCCATAAATTTTTTTTCTGCAAAACTGAGAACCATTCTGAAGCACGTAACATTATCACTACATTCACATACGTTACAACAACGTTCAGAAACCACCTAGTACGTTTCGGCGCCTGACATAAAAAATTTGAGGCATACGAATTTCAGTATTTTTTATCTTCCCGCATATTGTATTATGTACTATATTTCTAAATAGTTATAACTCACACTATGTTCGTATCCATAGCCGGATTTAAGGCAGTGGGGGCCCCTAGGCAGAATTGGTGTGGGGGCCCTACCTCTAGGGATGGCGGTTTTTGACAAAACACCGGTTTTCGGTTATACCGGTTTTTTTTGCTTACGGTTTAACCTGGCGGTTATAACCGGCCAAAAAAACCGGTTTTTGGAAAAACCGGTTTTCGGTTTTTTTAATCCAATAGGTTACAAAGTTACATTTACAATACACTTTAGCTTGCGATACTCCATTCGACTCGATATCAATATGATCAAAATTAGTACTATCGAAAGAACATGTATTACTTTTAACACGTTTGTATATTTGTAGAATAAGTACATTTTAACTCATTTAATACTTCCTGTATGAGTGTATCGTTTTGAAAACGTAGCGCAATTCTTGGAGATTCGTATTCGTAATCAGTAATTCGATATTCATAGTCAGAGCATTATTTTTGGCAATCAGAAAAAGGCATTCACCCACTTTCAATGTCAAGAGTTAAGTGTGAAAAATAGATGATGTTTGCGTCTAATTCGACCAGATCACTTCTTATGTAAATATTATGATTACAAATATCTTTTCAAGAAAATATTATAATAAAACTTAATAATTGTTTCTGGCTGATGTGAGATTGCACTTTCAGTTTGCTTCTGTATTTTAAAAAATAAAATAAAATTTGAATTATGGTTTTGTTTGGAATAATTACTTGAGAATAATAATTATGATTGGGATCCGAAATAATACCTAACCTAATCCTTATCACCGTAAAAACCTAATAACCGGTTTTTACTTTAAAAAGAAAAACCGGTTATAACCGGGACAAAAAAACAACCGGTAAAACCGGTTATTGCGAAGTAAAAAAACCGGTTTTAGGTTTAAACCGGTAGGTTTTTCCCATCCCTACCTACCTCCTACCATTAAAAAAAATGTTGATCTACTTTTATAAATATAATTTTAAATAATAAAATTACAAGAGCTGTAACTTGTTACGTTACAGTAAAATATTAAAAATAATAGTGAGATGGATGGTTAAGGTCCAGAAACTTTTCGAGATATTTTATTTGAAAATTTCTTGATTATGTGGGACATATCTAGTTGCATTAAGACATCGTGACCAATGCTCATTGTAGAGAGATGATTCAAACACTCTTGGCCCATCATAGACCGAAGTCGATTTTTAATTAACTTAAATTTTGAAAATGATCTCTAACCACTGCAGTTAGTTCGCATCAGAAATCAGAACTAAATATTAAACAAAGTGTCACCTCAACATTTGGAAAAACATCATTCATTTTTTTTCTTTTAGCAATTAGTGCATTTGAAGTTCTTGGCTTATATTTGATGAGCCGATTTCCTCTTTAAATGAATTGAAGAATCTTACAAACTGTACCATATGGACACATAAGTTTTCATCTAAATCATTGCTATAAATGTTGGTAAGCTTTAGTGAGTGAGCTTCGATTTCATTGAGAGTTAAAACCCAAAATTGGAATGAATGGATTCATGTGCAGGAAGCCTCTGACTTAAAGAGGTAATGAAGTGGTCTATAATAGCGATAAAATTTTGAGTTCTCTAAACTTCCCTGATGTTCGCATATATTTCGAAATTGTCACGTATTGACTGTATAATTTATTTAATGATCTAAGTGCTGCCACTCCTGAATTAAGGGCAATATTTGGATCTTGAAGAATACGACTTGTGCTGTTTGTACTCCCTAATACCATCTCTGTTTCCAGTAAACACATTCGATTATAGGTACAAACCATTTGCAATACTACGGGTTTTAAATTGTTGCTCATAGTCTTCCGAAATTTTGGATAATGCTCCTTTAATCTGATTATGACCTTTAACTAGTTCTTTTGCGCTATTACCTCCACGCCCATCTAGTAATATTTGCTCTTTTTTAGGAACAATAATATTTTTGCCACGCTCTACGTTGCTGTCGCTTAAAGACGCAGCTTTTAAACATTCTGTTAAGTTGTATCTATATGTAGAGGAACTGAAAAATACATATAGCTAAGAAATTAAAGAATGCTGTGCTAGTTATGATATTGCATGATAACACTCAGTTGCAGCTTTTGAAACTAAATTGAGAGAGTGGGCGACACGGGGAATCCACAACTCGATATTAAGGTACGTATCCATACGTGGGATCTCTGTGCTCGGTGTAGCAGCTCCACATAGTGGATACGTTGGTGCTCGCCACACGGTTCTCACCCTCTTTGATTCAACCGGTTTGAGGTTTATATGTAGGGGAGCACATGCTGTATCCATTTGAGCAGCTACACCGAGCACGGAGCACCCACGTATGGATATGTACCTTTTTGTTCTATAATTTCAGCCTCAACACCATTGTATTTTCCACTGATAATTGACGCATTAATGACGTCTCCTGCAGTTTTTCAAATCGATATGTTCTTTCAAAAATGTCATTAAAGAATTAAATATATCTTCTGCTTTACGACCGCGATTTGGCAAAAATATGGTAAACCTTTCTACAGGAGTGAAACCCTCTATATTTAACGATATAACACAGTTTATTGAGTGGTATGAACTGGATAATATTTTGACTTCTTAATCCTTGAAACTATTTCATTTAATAGGTACGTTTTGACCCATCGGATGTACAATTTCCTCACATATGGTTGATGAAAGATAGTTAACATGTCCGCTTCCAGGATTTGAATATTTTTTTAAAATAAGTGCTCCAAAAATTGATCATATTCAGCTAATAACTGGAGTATTCCCAATTAATTTTCATTTTGTGAAACTCGACAACTCATTTTCGCTGCCAAATGCTAAATCTCGTTCACAAATAAACTTTATAACACAAGTCTTTGAATTACCATTTTACAATAATTCTTTATTTCTTCGGCCTGTTTTGCTATTTCTGTATAAATACGCCCAATTCTTTCGTGTGCTTTAGACATTTCGTGATCCATAAGCCTATTATTTATCTGCATGTTTCCATGCAATCACAAAATCCTCTGTGACTAAAATGTGTACGAACACTAGATTTACAAACGAAGCAATACACTCACTCGGTGGAAGGTGAAAAATATAACCATGAACAATTATTTTATTATCACTCCTACGCTCCTTCATTTTATAAATACTTGTCATACATTGTCAAGTTCCTGTATCTCCTGCCAATATCTGTTTAAATGAACCTCTTATGTTTGGGGCTTTGTGGGGGCCCCCGAAATGTGGGGGCCCCGGGCGGCTGCCCAGCCTGCCCCCCTTAAATCCGGCCCTGTTCGCATCCGTTTTATTTCTTCAAAAAGCGGTTAGATCTTTTCTAAATAATTAAAGACATCACTTACTAACTGTCATAAATCTAATAGAGCCAATTTTTTTCTTCACGTAAGTTAGAATAGTCATTGGTCATCAATTGGGAATTAATTCGACCAGAGAAAGGTTAGTTCTGCTATCACTAGTTTATTTGACTGACAAACAGTGCGCTTGGATTTGGAGAACGTGCTCAAATGCAAACAGCATGAACGCCAACCAAATTAAATTACATTATGAGCATTATTAATCCTAATGTCGTCACATGACTAATCTTAATTGGAAAAATAAATATTTACGATCAAACCATTTCAGTGATTATGATGTAATGATGTATGTATGATATAATGTTATCCCCAGGCTCTATTAGGGAGGTAGAATAAAAATAAAGTTAAGAAAATAACAAAGCAGAATGAGAAAGTCAAATCAAAATTGGATATACATAATATACACAGCGACCAAATTAACGGTACACCTTAAAAATGAGACATGTTAGATGCCTCGAATTTAATAAACCTGTTATAGCCTTATTATTTAAGAAAATCGATGTAATGATATTGTTGCTAGACAGGTAAGTGTCATTTTATACCGGGTGTAAAAATCATACTGTGTTTTTCCTTAAAGTTCCGAATACCATGTGGAATATTCTAGCCTATATAAAATATTGACATTAAAACTCAATTATAGCCTTAGACTTTCTTAAAATTTTGTTTTTTAATCCATTAGCGTATGTTAGATAATATAAGAGATAGTACTTTTATATTACAAATGAGGTATGCTATTTGGTCTTGAGCAATATCATTCCAAATCTCGAGAGCTCGAAAACGTAAAAAGCCGATAGCATGGTAGCTAAGTCCTTAGCTATGTAGTAAGATCACTGCTTGAACACACTCATCGCGGGTCAAATTCCTTGTAGCGCGTTCCATTTCCACCAAACAACAGAAAGAAATACAGACTTAATTGAAACTTTAAATAATAAATCTACTAATTTTCATAACAAACCAGACACTTTTTGACTGCTAACAATCTGATATCTATTAAATTGTTAATTTCTCATAGCCTACTTTAGGCTTGTCTATTAACCTTTAACTACACGCGCTGGCGTATTCTGTACGCCAGATATAAGAATACTATTGCAAATAAATTTAAAAATTTAATTTTTGACCTTGTTTATCTATCTAACTTATCACTGGAATGTTCTTTACAATTGGTTTTAGTTTCGTTATAATCGCCGTTCTGGGAAGATCGGAACTTACCGTTTATTATTTGTTGTTTCCGGTGGTGGACAATAAGATACGCCAGGATTATTGTAATATAAGTAGTAATATAAGTATATCCTTCAATTGTTTTTTAGTCATTATGGCAGAAAATATATTTTTCTTTATAAACAATACTTTTTCTCATTTAAAAAATCACATTTCAAAAAAAAAATTTATTAGTAATTTTATTTATCATGGAATCAGATTCCGTTATTAATCCCAATTGTCTTACTGAAAAGGAACTCCAAGTATTCGCTGATGACGAATAAGGTTTATAACAAACAATTAAGTGTATTTTTTCAAAAAAAAAATCTAAACAAATCCGCTGTTTTAAGTGTATTTTCTTGTGGCGTATAAAGTACGTCACGCGTGTAGTTATGTTATAACTTGATGCTCGGTTAGTTAAAGGTTAAACTAAGAAGAAAATGAGGATCTATTGATGGAAAACATGGCTAGTTGTTAAGGTACCTAATTTTTTATTATCCAACATAAGCAAATTAATAAAAAAAATGTTAACATAGGGCTACAATTGAGTTTTAATTTCAATATTTTATATGTTATAGAATTTTCCACAGGGTGTTCCGAACTTTAAGAAAAAAAACACAGTATGATTGTTACACCCGGTGTAAAATGACATTTACCTGTCTAGTAACAATATTATTACATCGATATTCTTAAATAATAAGGTTATAACATACTAAAAAATCACTCAAATCGGACAACAGGTTTAGGAAATTCGAGACATCTAACATGTCCCATTTTTAAGGATTTTTGTTAATTTTGCCGCTAAACGTATTATTTTGTTTGAGACAATCAACAATAATGCTAGACAACAATACATATTAGTCCATGCCAAACTAACTGAACAAGTTGAGAAGTTTAAATATCTAGGATGACGGATACCTGAGACCTTAGGCTCAGAACAAAAAGTCACATGTAGAATAGAACAGACCAGAAACACATTTCTAAATTTGAAGCAATTTTTCACCAACCAATATCTTAATCTAACTTTACGATATCTCGGGATAAATGCTATATAATATAATATAAACCGTATCCTACTATATAACATGGAAGCCTGGACGCTCAAAATTAGCTTATCATGACGCCTGAAAAACTTTGAGATATGGATATTCCGTCGCATTCTAAAAATCCCATGGACTGACCTTGTTAGAAATGCAGTTAGAAATGAAGTTTTAAGACACATGAAAAGATATTGTGGACTTATAGATATTATTAAACACATTATTAAAAACGGAAGAAGACTCCAACGGGCAGGTCACCTCAGAAGACATTATGACCATAGAACGGTAAGACTGGCGTAGGAGGAAGTACCAACTGGAAGAAGACCACGCGGACACCCTCGACTCCGGTGGCCAGATAATATAGCAGGAGACCTGAACAATATGGACGTGGAGAATTGGAGGGAGGTTGCTGAAGACAGAGAACAGTGGAGGCATGTTGTCGAGTCGGCTAAAACCCACGAAGGGTTGTTACACCACGGAATAAGTAAGTAAGTAAGAAGTGGTCTTGGCAGACGACAAATATACTGGTCACGTAACATTAAGGATTGGGTAGGACTAGGCCTTTAAACATTAATAAGAAAAGCACATAATAGAGATGGATTTACTGTGTTTCCTCATCAACTATAGAGGCGGGTACAGATATGCGAGCCGAACTGTTCGCATACAATTCGTTGAAAACATATTTACAGCGAACTTATCGCAAACCTATCATATCACGATACATGGAAAGCGACGAACCAACTACGAACCCATTTGTGCGAAGTTTATGCAAATGATTCATTTAATTTGTATTTTTATCTCAAAGTTACGTTCTGAATGTAAAGACAGCAATTATTTGTTTATCAACTATAAAATAACAATTGACTACATTGTGTTTCTCACGTTTCTTATCTCTAGAAACACGTCATTCACTCAATCTCGACGGACCATACAAACAGACAATATCGCTGCGTACGCGCTCCAAATTAAACTGCGAATATCCTTTGTGCTCGTGCTAAAAACCGACAGGCCGCGGTTCGTGACGAGTAACGAATGAACGTAAGCAGTTCGTCCTGCCTAACAAATTATACGAATATAGCGTTCGCATACAGTTCGTCTCGCATAATATTATGTTATAAGAGTAGAGCAGAAAATAGTGAATTTGTGGTAGCAGGAAGACCAGGGCTTTCGTATGCAGTTTTTGGTTTAAAATTTTGTTAATAATGATTTATTCAAACAAATAAAATAGAGAATGTGGAAAAATTCCCTTACGAACAATTCACACATCCACCATTTCGGGCTGGATCTTTTGATCACTGAGTGTGTTTCAAAGATCTACATCTTTTGTTTTTTCATAAATGATTTATTCATTGTACCCATTGTTTAAAAAAGTGCCGACTCAGTACTAAATAAAGGAAATCATGGCAAAAAAAATATCTAATTTCATCATGCTAAAAAACTCCATAATAATCCAACTTATTATTTAAATATATTAATTACTAATAAATTCTCGTTATTAATTACTGATTCTAGCAGTTTCCTCCACGACCTTCTAGAAATGTCAATTTGCCTTCAGTATGCAGTATCTCTAAACTGAAAGTTGTGAGAAGGAATTCCTCATTAGGTATTGATGAGGAATGAACTCTGAATCATTAGGAAAAAGAAAGAAAACTGAATAGCTGAGAGCGATAATATTAATAATAAAAGGGTTAAGAAAAATACGGCCAGTTAGTCGGTCTTACCAAAGCTTTATAGTAATGAGTTCGTGAAAATTAAAAAAAATATATAGTTAAAGGTATTTCTAATATAAAATTCAGCTTTCTGTCTGCTGTTTTATATTGTAAGGAGAGTTCACACAATGATCAAAATTTAATTAAAAAGAACATTTACAATTTATTATAAAATTTATCCACATCACATAAAATAGTTCTGTTGTACCTAAAGCTTTTAAACAATTTCTGTATTCTAATACTATATATATATATATATATAGACCGGTCACTCTAGTATAGAGTATAGGTCGCTCAGGTTCATGAGCTCTTTTAATCCATTTCATGCGGTGGATTGGTCCGCATAATTCCTCTTCATTATCCTTTATAGATTTTCGTGTTTTTTTGCTTTTTCTGTAATCTGTTTCCATTCTTTCCTATTCTGTATTTTTTCTCTCCAGCCTGTAATTTCCATATTGGATATATCCTCTCGCAGTTGGTCTTCCCATCTTATTTTCGGTCTTCCTCTAGGTCTGTTTATTACTGGCGTCCAATTTGTTATCTGCCTAATTAGTGCATCTGCTTCTCTTCGTTGGATGTGGCCAAACCATTTTAACCTTTGTGCTTTAATGAATCTCACTATATCTTCTCCTTCCATTAGATTTCTTATTTCGTGATTCATCAGAATTCGTATTTCTCCTTGATCTGTTTTGATTGGGCCATGTATTCTTCTAATAATTTTTCTTTCTATTATTCTCAATTTTTCTTCATCTTTTTTTGTAAGGCACATTGCTTCTGCTCCATAAGTGATGACTGGTCTAATTGCCGCTCTATATATCTTTGTCTTTGTTTTCTTGCTTAGGTTTTTATCTTTAAGTAACTTGTGGTATTTCCAGAATGCCCTATTCCCTGCTTTAACTCTTTCATTTATCTCTATGCTTCTTCTGTTTTGACCATCTACTATCACTCCTAAGTATTTAAAGCAGTCAACCCTTTGGAATACATTATCACTTATTCTTATCTCTTTTATTCTATTTACTTGGTCTTGATTTCTCGTACTTATTAAGTATTTTGTTTTTTTCTGATTAATTATTAACCCCCTGATTTTTGCCTCTCTTGTCAATGTTAGCAGTGCATCTTCTAGACTTCTCTTGTCACGGGCTATCAACCCTAGGTCGTCTGCATACCCTATTATTTGTGTAGAACTTTGGATTATTGTCTTTTTTGTTAGTCCTGTGTTTCTAATTACTCCCTCCAAGGCTATATTAAAGAGCGTTGTCGATAGGCTGTCACCTTGTCTTACCCCGTGTTCTATGTTGATATTCTTCGTTTCACCATCCACTGTTTTGACCTTTGCTGTTGTGTCCATCATTGTCATTCTGGTCAATCTTATTAATTTTGCAGGTATATTCATATTTTTCATTTCTTTTAATAGCTGCTTTAATCCAACTTATTATTTAAATATATTAATTACTAATAAATTCTCGTTATTAATTACTGATTCTAGCAGTTTCCTCCACGACCTTCTAGAAATGTCAATTTGCCTTCAGTATGCAGTATCTCTAAACTGAAAGTTGTGAGAAGGAATTCCTCATTAGGTATTGATGAGGAATGAACTCTGAATCATTAGGAAAAAGAAAGAAAACTGAATAGCTGAGAGCGATAATATTAATAATAAAAGGGTTAAGAAAAATACGGCCAGTTAGTCGGTCTTACCAAAGCTTTATAGTAATGAGTTCGTGAAAATTAAAAAAAATATATAGTTAAAGGTATTTCTAATATAAAATTCAGCTTTCTGTCTGCTGTTTTATATTGTAAGGAGAGTTCACACAATGATCAAAATTTAATTAAAAAGAACATTTACAATTTATTATAAAATTTATCCACATCACATAAAATAGTTCTGTTGTACCTAAAGCTTTTAAACAATTTCTGTATTCTAATACTATTAGCATTACAAATATGTCAAGACTATTGTGTTTCGTGTAGCTAACTTATTAGATGTTGGAAATATTTTACATACAGAAAAATTTTTACTAGCTTAATCCGAAACAGAAACCTTAATACAAAATGTGCAACAGTTGAACAATTAAAAAAGAAGAGATTATTGGGATGAAGATTAACACCAGATTAGTAGTAACTCAGTAAAGCCGAAGGTCATATTAAGGGTTATATTACCCGTATGCCCTCCGATGGTGAATATTAAATTCCTCTTTGTATATCAAAAAATGTGCAATAACTACCTCTCAAATCCCATCAAATTTAATTTGCATATCTTAACCCGGTTTAGAGCAATAAATAAATAGTCAGTTTGTAAGAAAAATATCAACACCCCCTATCTCGGAAACGAAGCATTTGCCGACATACACTTATAAAGCAAACTGTCATTATATTTTCATGCAGAATTACCCTTAAAGTTTGCCATACTTATTTAAAAACACCCTGTGTTGATGAAAAACAAGGCTAGTTAGAGTACCTACATTTTTATTATTCAACATAAGAGAATGAATCAAAAACCAGAATGTTAAGAAAACTTGGGGCTATAGTTGGGTTTTAATTTCAGTATTTTATAAATGCTAAAATATTCCACAAGGTGTAAAAATCGCAATCTGATTGTCACACCTGGTATACAACGACAAATTACCTGTCTAGCAACCATATTATTACAGCGATATTGTTAAAGAATAAGGATATAACACGATTAAAAAATCACTTAAATCGGACAACAGGTACTGGAAATTCGAGACATTAAAAGTGACCAATTTTTAAGGTGGTGCGTTAATTTCTTGGAGAAGTGTATATGAAGGACATTGTGAAACACAGTCGTATCACGTAGACTGAAATATACTAATTCATGAGATACACACTTACTTCTCGTGTCAGTTAACGCGTTAAAATAATACACATACTTTCAAAAGTTATGCATCACCGTTCGTATTCACGATGTTTACGCTTTTATAAATCCCTATCTTTATCACATATTTAATGGGCCTTTTTTATAAAAAATATACCATTTTTGGTTTTTATTTTATTTGATTACCCATTTAATTGACCTGGTTTTTCCAAGGTGTAAACATTTGAAATATTTATTCTGGTGAAATTTTTGAAAACATGATTAAAAATGAATCGTACTTTAATTTCTGAGTTGGACCGTATAAGAATTATCGATTTAGTTGAAGAAGGCCATTCACAGCAGTTCGTCTGGGAAAGAGTGGGTGTTTCTCGAGTGATGTCTCACGGATATGGAATAGGTTCCTGGAGACAAACTCGATACGGAATAGAGCTCGGTCTGGTAGACCCCGAGTTACCAATGATCGACAGAATATATATATCAGAATTTCCATCCGCAGAAATTCTTCTATGTCTGTACCAGCCCTCCAAAGGAAATTCAGGCATGCTACAGGAGTCCGAGTATCGTTGTCTGCAATAAGAAGAAGAATTTTCGACTCGGGTTTCAGGAGTCGTCGTCCAATAAGAGTTCTTCAGCTACAACCTAGACATGTTTTGGACCGCCTCCAGTGGGCTCAAGAACACATACAGCTCCCCCAACAATTTTGGAATTTTGCGCTTTTTTCAGACGAGACCAGAAAATGTTTAAATGGTGATAACCGGCGAATGTGTATGTGGCGAGAGCCAATAAGAGCTGCACAACTAGCCACACACGAATTCGCCGGTTATCACTATCTAAACAAATTCTGGTCTCGTCTGGAAAAAGCGCAAAATTCCAAAATTGTTAGGGGAGATGTATGTGTTCTCCAGCCCACTGGAGGCGGTCCAAAACATGTCTAGGTTGTAGCTGAAGAACTCTTATTGGTCGACGACTCCTCAAACCTGAGTCTAAAATTCTTCTTCTTATTGTAGTCATCGATACTCTGACTCCTGTAGCATGCCTGAATTCTCTTTGGAGGGCTGGTACAGACATAGAAGAATTTCTACAGATGGAAATTCTGATATATCTATTCTGTCGATCATTGGTAACTCGGGGTCTACCAGACCGAGCTCTATTCCGTATCGAGTTTGTCTCCAGGAACCTATTCCATATCCGTGAGACATCACTTTGATAAACACTCACTCTCTCCGACACGAACCGCTGTGAATGGCCTTCTTCAACTAAATCGATAATTCTTATACGGTCCAACTCAGAAATTCGATTCATTTTTAATCAGGTTTTCAAAAAATTTACCGTATGTTTTGGACCGCCTCCAGTGGGCTCAAGAACACATACAGCTCCCCCAACAATTTTGGAATTTTGCGCTTTTTTCAGACGAGACCAGAAAATGTTTAAATGGTGATAACCGGCGAATGTGTATGTGGCGAGAGCCAATAAGAGCTGCACAACTAGCCACACACGAATTCGCCGGTTATCACTATTTAAACAAATTCTGGTCTCGTCTGAAAAAAGCGCAAAATTCCAAAATTGTTAGGGGAGATGTATGTGTTCTCCAGCCCACTGGAGGCGGTCCAAAACATGTCTAGGTTGTAGCTGAAGAACTCTTATTGGTCGACAACTCCTCAAACCTGAGTCTAAAATTCTTCTTCTTATTGTAGTCATCGATACTCTGACTCCTGTAGCATGCCTGAATTCTCTTTGGAGGGCTGGTACAGACATAGAAGAATTTCTACAGATGGAAATTCTGATATATCTATTCTGTCGATCATTGGTAACTCGGGGTCTACCAGACCGAGCTCTATTCCGTATCGAGTTTGTCTCCAGGAACCTATTCCATATCCGTGAGACATCACTTTGATAAACACTCACTCTCTCCGACACGAACCGCTGTGAATGGCCTTCTTCAACTAAATCGATAATTCTTATACGGTCCAACTCAGAAATTCGATTCATTTTTAATCAGGTTTTCAAAAAATTTACCAGAATAAATTTTTCAAATGTTTACACCTTGGTAAAACCAGGTCAATTAAATGGGTAATCAAATAAAATAAAAAACCAAAAACGGTATATCTTTTATAAAAAAAGGCCCATTAAATATGTGATAAAAATACGGATGTATAAAAGCGTAAACGTCGTGAATACGAGGGGTGATGCGTGTGCATTTTGAAACTATGTGTATTCTATCTTCACACACAGCTACACATTTTTACTGTGCTTCACTCTGTAATATAATTATTTAGTACATACAGTCATACCAGAAACAAATAGATAGTTATTATTTTTTATTAATATTTTATATGTATTATTTTTTGTAGTGCATTGCAACCTAAGCAAAAATATTACAATACATATTTTCTTAACTGGTTTCTATTTTATGTATTTATCAATTTATTGAGAATGCTCATGCTTGGTTAAGGAAGTGAAAATCATCAAGAGGAAAATTGCTAATTTACTTTTAAGCTCACAAAAGTTATAGCTGCTCCTTATTGGTTTTTAACTACCTGTAGTCTTTTACCCAATTCGATTAAAACATTATTTTAATGCTGTCACCAGAGAGAATATATCTCTATAAAGTGTGCTGAAATAAAAAATGGATAAATAATTAACCATCCATTAGACCCATCGCGATGCATCGGTCCTAATAACATATTTGTTCGCTTATACTATACTACATAATATAATAGGTAACAAACGCCATAGGTCGCTTGTTACCTATCGTATACTGGGTTATTCCATTTCAAATCACTCAATTTTTGATCAAAAAATCTTTCGGATCTCCGATTTGCCTGAAAATTGGTGTATAGAATCTGCGCGCGGCATGTAAAAATAAGATATTTAAGGTCGAATTGTCTTCTTCTTTTTTTTTCTCAAAATGTTATTTTAAGCGATTTTACAGTGATTTGGTATTTATTTAAACAAATTGGCATTTCCTATTGTAAAATATCAATGGCAAAAATAATATTTTAATAAAAGGGATTCAAAAATGTCATTATATGGAATTTTACCAAGTTATTTTGATTAAAAACAAGTTTTTGGTCAAATTTTAGTGCAGACAACGCTTTTCCCCGCCCATTTCCAAAATACATCATATTCGATTTGGCTGAAAATTTGCCCACAGATAGGTAAGACATTGGACTTTAAATGGTTAAAAGTATTTGAATAATTTTACAATACAAAAAACTTACATGCAATATCATAATCAAAAATATATGCGTCTGCTGTAAGTACAATTAACTCGGAAAATGTCGACCTCACAAACACTGGTAAAAAGAAATTGTAATAATTGTACATACGATTTATTTGGAACAATTTCAGCTCATATCATTTTTGTCGAAAAGTTAAAAATGGAGGAGATATTGAGCAAAAACGGTTCTCCTTTAAAATCAAGATGGCGGTTAACGTAACGGAGGAGTTTATTCTCGATTTTAAATTTAGACTACTATTCACCTCCCTAAAGATTAAAAAAATAAAATTTTTGGACATCTCGGCGTGCAAGGTCAAATGCTATCCCGTCTGGACTAATATATTTTTGAGTCTGATATTATTGCATGTAACTTTTTTTGTATTTTAAAATTATTCAAATCCTTTTAACCACTTAAAGTTCTATGTTTTGGCTATATGTGGGAAAATTTTCAGCCAAATATAGTACAATAAAACCTCGATATAACGGACCTCTATTTAACGGACTTCGGATATAACGGACCAAAAATAAGGTCAAATGTAAAAAAATTAAAAACGTTCTGTTAATATTATACATACTTAATCCTGCCTTTACTAACATACATTGCATAGCAACGGGGTCCCCGTGGATCCCAAACGTTGTATTTTACAAAGAATTTCAATAAACTTTTTATTATAGCAAAATGAGGACACATTTCTAAATAATCTGACTTATTTTAAACTTATTTTTATATACCGGACTTTCGGCTTTAACGAACACCCCGTCCCCCCAATTAGTCCGTTGTATCGAGGTTTTACTGTACGATATATTTTTTGAATGAAGGTAAATGTAAAAAAAACGGTATGTTAACGTTTTCTACGCTCAAATTTGATCAAAAACTTGTTTTGAATCAAAATAGCTTGTTATATTTCCTTATAATAATATTTTTGAGTCCCTTCTATTAAAATATTATTTCTTCCATTGATGCTTTGCGATAGAAAATACAAATTTGTTTAAATAAACACCAAATCACTGTAAAATCGCATAAAATACCATTTTGAGAAAAAAAAAAGGAGAAGAAGACTTTTGACCTTAAATGTCTTATTTTTACGTCCCGCAGAAGCTATACACAAAGTTTCCGAAAAATCTGAGATCCAAAAGTTTTTACTTCGAGTGATTTGACATGGAATGTACCTACTATATTATGTTAGATAATCAAAGGATTGCAGTTTTCTGAGACATATAACAAGAACATATTAACATATAACAAGAACATATAACAAGAACAATGTAGGTACAGTGGAACCTCGATAAATCGAATTAATCGGGACCGCGGCCGATCCGGGTTATCGAAAATCCGGGTTAGTCTGAGAATATGGTAAAATTTAATAAAATACGGTATCCTTACAGATAAACTCCATTATAATTGCAAAAACATGAAATACATAATACACGGTACATCTAAATTACTTGTTGTGTACAGTATTGTTCATTTCTTGTTACAAATTCAGTCAGTTTCGGTCGTGTCAATATTACGTTTTTATTGTTGAAATAATGTTTGTCTGATGAAAATCGGTCCGGGTTAGTCGGAGTTCCGGGTTATCGGAGGTCGACTTATCGTTGTTCGACTGTAATGTTTTTTACTTGTTATATAATAGTCTGATCATTAGAGATATCATAATTAGTGAGAATATGCCCAAGACATAAATATTTAACACATTTTTACATAAATAATAATTATGTTTAACAATATTATTACATATTTGGTATTTTTCATTTGTTTCTCTTTTTGGCGTGGTCCACAAAATGTTCTTCCGTTATTTTTAGCAACAATTGTAGGATTATCAAACGAAGATGAGTTAGATGAGAGAAGTCCTATTTGAAGATTTGATATTTGAAGCAATTCTGAAATAAGAACTCAATTGAATTTTAGAAGTGGGACGAAAGACAGCGGAATGGAGAAGCAGTATATGAGTACTGGTTTACGAAAGCAAAGGAGATATACACAAATGGGAAGTATATTATTACGGGTGCACTGAACCAAAAAAGTACGTAAATATAATGAAAAAAACATTGATTGAAAAACAGGGACATTAATTTTCGTCCAAAGATCAGTATCGTTGGTCCAATGTAAGTAGATACATTAACTAATGCTCAAAAACATTAACTTCTATGAATTAATACGTTCATTCAATGTAATTTCTTATTAAGAATCAATGTATCGGTACATTGAATCAGTGTATCGGTACATTGAATCAATGTATCGGTACATTGAATCAATTGATCGGTACATTTAATCAATATATCGCTACATTAATTCTTAACTAGAAAGTATATTAAATGAACGTACTAATTCATAGAAGTTAATGTTTTTGAGCATTAGTTAATATATCTACTTACATTGGACCAACGATACTGATCTTTGGACGAAAATTAATGCCCCGGTTTTTAAATCAATGTTTTTTTCATTATATTTACGTACTTTTTTGGCTCAGTGAATGTCATCTTCATGTATATTTATATATAACATACAAATAGTTAATAAATAAACAAAATGACGACTTAATATCTACATAAATATTACAAATATAGGTTGAAGCAATGATTTTTTGCCGATTCTCAAACTAATGTTAAGTATCTATAAGTTTAAAGGAAAAAAAACATATATATTGTTAATTAACATAAACAACTTTTTATAATGTAATTTGGAAAAAACTGAATAGCTAAATATAACAGAAATTGATTCTTCTTATAAAATATATAAAAATATATATGTGTATATTTATATTATATAAAAAATGTATACCTGATATCGTGAAAATAAATACATCTACAATAACATCTTCATAAATACAACATCTCTCTGGGATTAATTATCACCACCCATACAAAAAACAAATGGTTGAATGGCATTTTTCTTTGATTTCAAAAATCTAATATGATCTTCGACTTCTTGCTGGGTCTTCGCGATGTAAGAATGATTACTGGAAATCTCTGATGGTATATTTTATTATATATTTGGTTGTCCATTAAGATCTTTTTTTAACCATTTTATTAGTTCGTACAAAATATCGATGTAGAACCCAAAGAAGAACTGCATGTTAACCATCTACAATTAATAATTATTATAAAAAAATAAATCTAAATAGTGAACATAGTTGTATTTTTGGGTATGACTTTTTTATAGAAATATTTTAATTTATCCTGAAAAAAATTGCTAGATGTAGAGATGTTTATTTTTACTTTGATAGATACTACCGACTGCAAGAGTTAATAATATTTTTCAATTACTTACGGTTTAATCACTTAAAGATTTAATTTACTAATCTTTTATAAGATTATGCCATTTAGAAATATTTTCAAATGGTTCCTATTTTCTTTTACCTATGTGTCGAATTAGCTTTTGAAAAAATTTACAGAGAACAAAAATAATTAATACTAGATATGCAGGATTAAATAATGAAATAGGTACTTACATTCCGTAATGTCTTCATGGGTAATCTTTTCAAATAAAAATTTATTTGTTTTATCCTTGATATGACTTTCACACAGAAGAAAGGAGATAATTATTTCGAAATTGCTGTCCCATCCATCAATAAGTTAATTTCCATTTCCAAATGCCACTCCAAAGTCCATATCGATCTGCAAAAGTGGAAATAGAAGAATGTACAACTTTTTTTTATAGAAATCCAACAAAATAATTTATAAATAGTTAAAAATATATGTAAATACATACCTTAGAAAAATCAACCAAATCACTAGTGCCAAACACCGCTCCTCATAGTCTGCAAGGTGACTGTCTGCTAGGAGGCTGCAACTGTTATCACGTGATTTTTACACCAATAAAAACACTTATAGAGTTTTAAGAAATGTATCGGTTTATGTACAAGATTACTGCTACAATGTATTGATCATTGATTCAGGTATTTTACATTAATACAATGATTGCGTTACATCAAAACAGTGCATCGAATTATTAATCAAAGTCGAAAACATTGATTTAATTTTACGCAAACATTGATTCAATAAACGAGTTCGTAATTTAAAGAACACTGTACATTAGTACAACGTTTTATATTTATTAATTTAATCGCATAATCCTGATGTATAGTTTCATATATACAAGGAACAAATTATTAGTATGATGAAAAAAGTCATTGGATAGAAAAAAAGATTAATTGGATTAATGATTCTATTCATTATTCTTTAATGAATAGAATTACATTGTAATAATGAATATGGTCATTACTTAATGACTACGTGTTTATAGTATTAACGAAATTTTCATTGAATCAATGTAAAAAATGTCAATGATTGGCGTTCATTGGTACTATGTACAATATTTTTTTCAGTGTGTGCAAAAACAAACAATGCACAAACTCCATAGCTATAAAGTACTTAGCCTTACCCTGACAATATTGAATGAAAGATAGGCGGATATATGAAGAAACTTAAATATCTGAAAATCAGTTTGGATTTATGCAAAGCAGATAAACAACAGATCCAAGTTTCATTATAAGGCAACTAAGAAAATTATAAGAAAAAGAAACATTTGCTCATATGGCATTGAATGAGCTTGGGAAAGCATATGATACGTGAGATCCTGTGGTGAGCGATCAATAAGAAAGAAGTCAAGATGATTACGTGAACGTTATACGAAATCTGTATGAGGGAGTAGCAACTAGTGTGAGGGTAAATTTAGGAGTTTTGAATCAGGACTCAGTCCTTGCTCGTACTTATTTAATGTTAGATTAAACAACCCAATTACCCAATACAAAGGATTTCTAAGTTTCTATAACGTGATTCATTGCTTTATTTGGGTTTAAGATGATGTAAACGTGAAAACAAATTTCTTTATTGGGCATGGTCAGGTTGTTCTAAGACTTGCTAAAGCAGGTGCCATAAATGAACATACTCTTACTCTCAATTTCAGGATCTTTTCATTGATGACTGATAATAGCGGGTTCATTTAACATAAAAAATTAATTTTAAGAGCAGTGGATCACAATTACGATCAATGACAAGTTTATTTGACCTTGGGAATCTCAAACTCAATGTATTTAAATTTGCAACAAAATCTTTTTCGAGCATAAACCATCTCAGAATACATAGCGAATATCCCGTAATAAAAGAAGGAGTGGTTAAAATAGAAACCAATTTTATAATTGAAACGTGAGGACTTAATCTGAAAATCCAATACCGTGTTTACTATGTTGCAGAAACAAAAAAATCTATTTAATATTCTCTTACTTTAGTCGATAAAGAAATGTTCGGCTACATTTCCAGAACTAATCAACTACTATACTACTAATCAACGAATTGAGGAGATGGGGAAAGAGTTCATGTAACAAAATAACAAACAGTATTAAAACAAAGGTTGGTGAGCTGTTTTTAAAAAGGAGCTCTTACTGATTATTGAAGGATTTTTGGACAATTCTACACACATGTTTGAGATTCAACAATAACGAAAGTATGTAGTAAACAGTTTGGAGTATCTCACACGGGATTTTTAAATATATAGGACATTATATTTGGTTATTAAAATATAAGCTAGTTAATGCTTTCTTCTTCTTTTTGTATAGACATTCAATGTTCCTCCAGTAAGTTGTCATTCCATCGTTTTCGTGGTCTTCCCACTGATCGTCTTCCTATTGGGTAACCGTCTTCCGCTGTTCTTACTACTCTATTTATTGTCATTCAGCTTATATGGTTATTACATTCTATTCTTCTGTTTCTTACCCAGTTATTAATGTTCTCCACCTTGCAGCTCAGTCGTATATCTGTACTCTAGTTTTGTACCATAGAGTCTTACCATCGATTTGGTGCACCAACAACACAGATTGCATCTGCGTTGTTGGTGCACCAACAACACAGATGCAATCAGAATCAAAACTGTATTTATCAAGGCCATTTTTGATGACGACCTCAATTAATATTGAAGGACTATCAGCAGATAAAGAAGACCTATTGTCTAATATGTGCAGGGAACATGGCGTCGATGGTCTACTGGTTCAAGAAACCCATAGAGGTACTGCAAGCCGCAGACCAAGGATTCGGGGTATGAAGCTTATACTGAAGAGACCACACGACCAATATGGTAGCGCAGTCTTCGTCAGACCAGATATCGACGTAGCGTCCATATCTCTAACAGATCAAAATGACATCGAGATCCTCACAGTGGAGATAAACTCCTGTACAGTAACGTCAATCTACAAACCACCAAACGCTGACTTTGCTTTTGAGGAACCGAGTAGCTTTCAATCACAGCAAATCAAATTCGTACTGGGTGACTTCAACTGTCACAGTGTCGCGTGGGGTTACAACGAAGCAGATTCCAATGGCGAAGAACTAGAAAAATGGGTTGAAAGCATGAACCTAAAACTTATTCACGATCCAAAGCAGCCTGCGTTATTCAACAGCGGAAGATGGCGCAGAGTTTACAACCCAGACAATATATTTTTCAGCGACAGAATTGGAGCCCAGGTGACAAAAATCGAGCCCAAAGACAGCACAGACCAATAATTTGTCTTTCCAACGCAGCAATCAGATACGATATTGTTCCTTTCAAGAGAAAGTTCAACTTTACTAAAGCAAAATGGGAAAAGTTCTCTGAAACATTGGACCAAGAAGTTTTCCAGCTAGAACCTTGCCCTGATTCATACGATAAAGTAGAAATCGTAAAGCAAGTATCACGGAAATTTTTCCCTAGAGGTTGTCGAACTGAGTACATAGCGGGGCTCTATGAAGAATCTAAGCTACTTAAAAGATACGAACAGCTATATGAAGAAGACCCTTTCTCGGAAGCGACAATACAGGCTGGGGAGGAAATGTTACATGCGATATCCGCCAACAGAACGGAAAAGTGGTGCAAGCTGGTCACGAGTCTGGACATGAAACAAAACAGCAAACGTGCCTGGAAGCTGATTCGGAATCTTGGCAACGATCCCGCTGCTCCGGAAGTTAACATGACAGAAGTTACACCCGATCAGATAGCCCATCATCTTCTAATGAACGGTAAGACGACATCAAGAAAGAACAAGGTGAGAGCTCAACGAAATATCGACGAAGAAAGAGATGTTCTAGGTAATACCTATTTTTGTCTAGAGGAGATGAGAGGCGCGATCCACCAAATGAAAGATAATAAAGCGGCTGGCCTGGACGACATACGAACAGAGCAAATAAAGAACTTTGAACTAAAAACCGTAGAGTGGCTCGTAAAAATGATGAATTGCTGCATCTGTACATTACAAATCCCCAAAATCTGGAGGAAAGCTAGAGTGGTAGCCCTCTTAAAACCAGGGAAGAATCCGGCGGATACAAAGAGTTTTAGACATGTATCTCTCTTGTGCCACCTTTTCAAGGCCTTTGAAAGAATGACACTGAACCGGATCGCAGAAGATGTGGAGACTAAAATTATTCCAGAACAAGCAGGATTCAGGCCCGGAAAGTGCTGCTGCAGTCAAATTCTTAATCTCACCCAACATATTGAAGATGGTTTTGAACGGAAGGAAATAACAGGAGTAGCGTTCATAGACCTTACTGCCGGCTATGATACAGTTAACTATCAACGGCTACTCGCAAAACTCTACGAAACTACAAAGGATTTCCGACTAACAAGGTTAGTGAAATGTCTCCTCCAGAATAAACACTTCTACGTAACGCTCCAGTCCAAGAACAGTCGGTGGAGGGACCAAAAAAATGGGCTACCACAGGGAAGTGTCCTCGCGTCGATTCTATACAACATATACACCAACGACCAACCCATACACCAACAAACAAGGCAATTTATTTACGCTGATGATACAGCTGTGGCAGCTCAGAGAAGAACCTTCAATGAAGTCGAAGTGAAACTGACAGATGCTCTGGGAGACTTAGCTCTATACTACGATAAAAACCATCTGAAACCCAATCCCACAAAAACCCAGGTATGTACTTTCCATCTGAGAAACAAGCATGCCCGAAGGCTGCTGGAGGTGGAATGGCGTGGTCAGATGCTGGAACACAACAAGACGCCAAAATACCTTGGCGTCCGTCTGGATAGAACTCTGTCTTACCGGTACCACTGTCAAGATGTCAAGAAGAAAGTAAGTGCCAGAAATAATAATCATCCGCAAGCTAGCTAATACAAAATGGGGAGCACAACCACACACTCTCCGCATTTCTGCTATGCTCTAAATAAAACGGTTCGTATAATATCGGGTTGCCTGAAACCGACACCTATCGAAGAGGTAGACCCCATAGCTGGAATTGCTCCACCACCTATCAGGCGGAAGGTCACGTCAGAGGTAGAACGAAAAAAGCAGGAGACGGACCGAAGACACCCCTTATATATGACCACCAAACTCAGCGAAGCAGACTGAGATCTCGGAAAAGCTTCCTGAAAACATCAAGATCCATCCCCGAAGTGCCAGAGACACGCCGAATACACCTATGGCAAGCGTCAGCTACCGCGACACATTTTCCTTCCTCAGAGGAAATGGCTGCTGGACACAATTTACCGTATCCGACTTGGAAAGCGCTAAACAGACTAAGAACCGGCGTTTCACGTTGTGCTAGTAACCTGAAAAAAATGGGGATACCAGGAGGACGATACCTGCGACTGTGGCGCAGTTCAGACAAGCCGGCATCTACTATCATGCATAGAGATGAGAGATACCTGCACAAAATAAGACTTAATCATAGCAAATGACAGGGCCATCTGTGTGACCAACCATTGGAAATACAGAATTTAAACTTGTTTTTGTTCCGGACACGGAAATTAAGTAAGTAGCCTCGATTTTTCGAAGGGTTCTCATTTCCGTTGTTTCGAGCAATCTTTTTGTCCTCTCTTGTGAGGTCGTGTTTCTGCCGCGTATGTCACTATTGATATGTCCTTAAGTACCTTAACCATTGTTTAATTAATAAGACCACTGTCGATGGAATAATTCATATTTATTACTAATATGTTATTCAATACATTTTACATTCAGTTTTTCTATAACTACTGTCCTTGCCCCATTGTTCTCCCCTCTACCTGTCAGTCCGCATGGAACATCACCGCAGAACAGTAAGTGCCAGATGGCCATCTCTCTCAGAGCTACCAACTCACTTTAAGCTGTGTTTACACTTAAAACATCCCAACTTATCACCCTCACCCTTAATTTATATCTACCCAAATATGATTAATATGATTATGTAAAACCTAACTGAACAATTTTTTTTTTTTTTTTTTTTGACTTACTCTAGAATGAAATCATTGTATTTCTTTGGCATATTTGTAACGCGTCTGCTTCTACCTGTTTGAGACATATTATCAGATGGATAATTAACAATAATGTTTTGTTCATTATCTGACCTGTAAACTGTATCAGTTGATGATCTGTTGCCAGTGTCTGAAGAAGTAGCCATGTCCAGCAAAACTGGCTCACCTTGGGTTTCCATCGTTAACTTCTCCAAATTTGATTCAGATTGTGTTATACTCTCACCTACCGGATGTACTACGTTTGGTAGTTTTATATATTGAAAGTCATTGTTACTGTCAAGTTCATTTTCCCTGTTGTTTGCAAACTCAGTGCTACACCTGCCTACCTGATTCGTATGACGCTTCCATACCTGACCACTATCTAATCTGCAATAATAAGTTTTCTTACCTACTTTATTTATTATTTTAGCTGCCACCCACAACTTTCGGTTTGTTTCCCTATAGTCTCTTACCATAACCCTTTCTCCTATTTCAAAACATCTTTTCTCCTTTATAGAAATATTTTGCTGTTCTTTACTGGGCTTTTCGGCCATCATTGATATTCTTGTTCGCAATGATCTATTATATACAAGTTCAGCTGGTGACTTTTCTGTTACTGGGTGTTTTGTGTTGCGATATGTTAGTAAATATCTTGATATTAATGTAGACAGTGGAATACCAGAGTTTCTTGGATCATCTAGGGCTGTTTTCAGCTTCATTTTAAATGTCCTGACATACCGTTCTGCAGCTCCGTTGCTGGATGGATGGTAAGGTGCCCCTGTTAAATGCTTAATCCCATTTTTCTTAAAGAATATTTCCATGGTTTTGTCAACTAGTTGAGGTCCATTGTCACTCACACATAACCTTGGTAGTCCCATTCTGGCAAAAACTTCCCTTAGTTTTTCTTGCGTTTCTGCTGCTGTCGCCCTACTCATAGGAAATACCTCTACCCATTTGCTGTAAGCATCCACCAATATTAAGCACAACTTGCTTTTTAATTGCAAAAAATCTATATGCACTCTGTCAAATACTTTGTCCACTTCAGGCCACGGTGAAAACTCTGATGGAGGGTTGTCTCTATTCTTTAAACATGGACCACAACTTTTTACCCTATGCTCTATGTCGGAATCTATTTTAGGCCAGTAAACATATGATCTCGCTAATGACTTGCACCTGACTATTCCAAAATGTCCTGCATGGAGCTCATCGAGGATTTGTGGTCTTAGACTTGATGGTACCACAATACGATGTCCCCACATTATTATGTGCTCATCTAAATACAACTCTTGTCGTTTATGGTAAAATGGCATTATTTCATCACTTAAATGTTTGGGCCATCTTTCCGTTTTAATATACATCTTTATTGCCCTTAAAATGCCATCTTTGTCTGTTTCTTCTCTAAGTACTTTGTTGTTAATTGGCCAGTATTCTATAGACTCCGTGAAATGAATATATGTCATTCCTTCCGCTGGTTCCTCTACTGTTCCCGTAACCTGCACTGGTGACCTTGATAAATAATCAGCTACAGGATTGTTTATTCCCTTGATATGTTCAATACTGTAGTCAAACGATGACAAAAATAAAGCCCACCTTTGTATCCTGTTTGCGGACATTTTAGGGATGCTCCTGTGTTCTCCAAATAATGCAACTAGCGCTTTTTGATCTGTCCTTAATTTAAACTTATTACAGCAGAGGTACTGGTAAAATTTATTTATGGTAAAATGAACTGCTAAAGCCTCTTTTTCAACTGTAGAATATTTTTTTTCTGCTGGCATGAGAGTTCTTGACACACATGCTACTGTTCTCTCCTCTCCCTCTTTAACTTGGCTTAACATGCCTGAAATACCCTTGTCACTTGCATCTGTTGTTACTATTATTGGAAGGTCAGGGTCAAAATAAACTAAACAATTATCTGATGCTATTATATCTTTTATAATATTGAATGCCCTTTCACATTCTTTTGACCAGAAAAACTTTACATTACCTTTTAAAAGCTTGTATATTGGTTCTAAGATCTGGGCAGCCCGAGGTATAAATTTATGGTAATAATTTACTAGCCCTGTAAAAGCTCTAACTTCTGTTATATTTTCTGGTTTAGGTGCATTTATTATTGCAGCAATTTTACTATCTGTTTTCTTAAGGCCTTCTTTTGATATTTTGTACCCCAAGTATTCAACTTCCTCTTTAAAAAATACACATTTTTCTTTACAAACTGTCAGCCCAGCCTTTTCAAGTTTGCTAAGAACTTCCCTCAAGTTAGTCATATGTTCTTCTGCTGTTTCCCCCGTTACTATTATATCATCTAAAAAGTTTGTTACATTTTTCATGCCCTTAAAGAGATTTTCAATTTCTCGTTGAAATATACTACTTGCTGATTTTATTCCGAATGGTAATCTTTTAACTGCGTACAAACCCCTGTGAGTGTTCCACGCTAACAACTTACTTGATTCAATATTTGAGGAGAACTGCATATAAGCTAGTTGTAAATCAATTTTTGAAAAACGTTGACCTTTTTTTAGTTTATTCCATAATTCATCAATTTTTGGAAGTGGATATTTCACATCTTCTAAATGTTTATTTATTGTTGTTTTGTAATCCCCACATATTCGTATTTTCCCATTTGATTTTTGAACAAAGACTAAAGGTGTTCCCCAATCTGAATTGTCTATTAATTCTATTACTCCCTCTTTCTCTAACCTATCTAACTCTAACTCTACCTCTTTCGCATAGGCTAAAGGAACAGCTCTGTGCTTGCAAAAAACTGGTTTAGCATTTTCCACAACTTTAATTGAAATTTCCTTATGATTAAAGTTTCCTAACTTACTAGTAAATACGTTTGAAAAACTGTTTATTAGATCTAGAATTTTACTATTACTTACAATTTGATTCATCATTTCAAGCCTAATATTGAAGGCCTTTATCCAGTCTCTCCCTAGAATATTTGCAGAACCTTTTTGAACAACGTATAGCTTTACTGGTATTTTCTTGCTTTTATAGCCCATATCTATTATAAAATATCCCTCTGGTGAAAAGACACTACCTTCATAACTTTTTAGCAACAGATCATCACTGGTTAGCCTAAAATGAGAAAAATTATTTATATATGTTTCTTTTGTGATTGCACTTATACCAGCGCCACTATCAATGATCATCTCATATATTTTGCCTTCAATCTTTACCTGGATTTTAAAGGGATTGTCTACCTTGACTTGTACATGGCACAGATCAACAATTCTTGATTCTATGCTGTCTAATGTATAAATGTCCTCTTCCGCCTCACTATCTATAAAATTAACACTATCTTTATGTGCCAAACAGACCCTAGCCAAGTGCCCAATTTTTTTACATATATTACAAATGTAATCTTTATATTTACAACTATTTTTGTGTTTATTTCCACATATCTTACATTTTGACATCTGATTGACACTTGAATTTACATTGACGTTTGAGCTGCCATGCATTGTCCGCCTTGTCCCATGTTGCCAACCTCCATCCTGTCCCTGCCGACGAACTCGAGAACTCGACGATGACGAAGCTTGCTGATGATCTATCACGTGAACATTTACAGTTGACCTCGAGCTTGTTTTTGAAGCCATAATAGCATTTTCTGTCTTCATTGCCAAACTCACCATCTGCTCCATCGTCGCCTTTTCATCCTCTTCGCATAATCTGTCGAGAATTTTACTAGGACACATACCACTCACGAACTTATTTAGCAGCACTTTGGTTAGATCTGCCCCAAACTTGCACGTAACTGCAGCACTTCTTATCCTAGCATACCAGTCCGCTATTTTTTCCTCAGTTTCTTGCCGCAGGTCAAAAAATGTACATCTCTCTCTCCATGTACTCACTTGACCTCCGTAATGGGTAGCTAATAACTGTGATAATTCTGCAAATGTTTTGGTTTTGGGAGCTTCTGGAAAACATAGATCTCTCAACAAGGTGTATGTGGGTGCACTTACCGAACTGATTAGGATCGCCACTTTAATAGCTTCCTCTTCAACCCCATTTGCCACAAAATGTTGTTCCAATCTTTCTTCGTAAATATTCCACGGTTGTAAATCTGGAATAAATTCTTCGAACTTTTTGTTCGCCATCTTGATTCACTAACAAAGGTACCGGACATCGGTTTACATAAAACAATTAGTATTTACTTCGTTACCACTTTTATCCTCGTCGCCATTGATATGTCCTTAAGTACCTTAACCATTGTTTAATTAATAAGACCACTGTCGATGGAATAATTCATATTTATTACTAATATGTTATTCAATACATTTTACATTCAGTTTTTCTATAACTACTGTCCTTGCCCCATTGTTCTCCCCTCTACCTGTCAGTCCGCATGGAACATCACCGCAGAACAGTAAGTGCCAGATGGCCATCTCTCTCAGAGCTACCAACTCACTTTAAGCTGTGTTTACACTTAAAACATCCCAACTTATCAACTATATTGGTCTAACGACTGTTTTGAAAATTCTGCCTTTCATTTCTTTTTCGATATTTTTATTTCTCTATATTGTGTCATTCAGGCAACCTACGGTTTTTGTTTGCTCTATTTTTTCTGTTTGCTCTATTCACTTGATTTTCTACTTCTGTTTGGAGCTTTCCGTAGCTAGATAGTGTAATGCCTATATATTTAAACTATGTAACTTGTTCTATTATCTGACCCTACGGCTCCAATTTGCATCTTATTGGATTTGCTGTTATATTCATGCATTTTGTGTTTTTTGAGGAATTTAACATGTTAAATTTTTTGGCAGTTATATTAAATTGGTATTGTATCGCATCGTCTGCATAGCAGATTATTTTCAGTTGTTTTACAAAAGTTATACACATTGCGTATTGTTTGTAATGCAAGATATTGCATTACACATTGGATGCTAAAAAATTTTTCTAAAAATTTAAAAATTTGTCATATAATATGTTGTTTGTTTAATACAGAAACTTGCAAAGACATTTGAAATATCAAGTAGATACAAGTTGTAAATATAAAACCAAGGCTTATGATAAAAGAGGTGCAATGAAAAGTAATTTTAAAGTTTACGGATAAAAAGTATGGCCGTTAAGAATATGAAAAAGTTATCGGATTACAAGTCAGAATGTAATTTTCAAAGCTCCAGACGTAATATTAAAGGCTCAACTCGTGATATAAATTGTTTGGTGTACCTAATCGTCTTCGGCGGCATAATAGAGATAAAAAGAAGTGGTGAGATATAAAAGTTTTTTAATGACGTAGACCTTCAGTTGATTCAAAACATTTATTTCTAATACTAAAATAACCTAATAAGTAAACAAATACATCAAATTTATTTTTATGTCAATTTTTGTGGCAGCTTTCTAGACCTTCTACCTAGAGATCTTAAAATAAACAGTGTGCCGTGTATAGAATAATAAGCGATGCATCCCTAATCCAGTTTAGATCTGATTAACGATTCGTAAATTAATAATATTGTTTTTCTACGACCGTTTAATAATATACTCAATATTCACTAACACCAAATAATACCTAATAACACCAAATACTTTACCGGTGACTCTCTCTCTCTCTCTCTCGTTCCATCCCTCCTTGTGGAGTATTGGGCGCTTATGCGTTTCTTGGCCAAAAGTGTAAGATTGCTGTCTGGCCGGGACAGCGCATCTTCGTTTGTTTTTATTCTCTGGATAAATTGTGAACTAATTCCCTCCACTCTCTTCTATCTTTTGCTCTCTTTTTGACTTCGCCCCATCTTAGTCCAATTTTTTCGTGTTCTCTCGTTGTTGTTCTTTTCCAGCTGTTGTCTGGTCTGCCCCTCTTTCTTTTCCCCTCTGGTTGGTATTCAAGTGCTTGTCTTGCTATGCTGCTTTGGTCTTTCCTTAAAGTGTGGCCGATCCATTTCCATTTTTTTTCCTTGACTGTAGTAGATACGTTAGTTTGCTTTGTCCTTTCCCATAGTTCTGTATTAGTTATTTTGTTTGGCCAGTATATTTTCAGGATTTTTCTTAGAGATTTGTTTACAAGTGTTTGTAGTTTTTTAGTTGTATTTTCGTCCTGTTTCCATGTTTCTGCTCCATAGAGCAGTATACTTTTAATGCAACTGTTAAAGCTTTTAATTTTTGTTGTTTCCGATATTTCGTTTGTTTGCCAAATTCTATTTAAAGCGTTGAATGCGTGTTGCGCCTTTGTTATTCTCGTCTGTATATCCTTTTTACACCCCCCGCTCCTTTCCATGACAGATCCCAGATATGTGAACTTGTCTACCTCTTCCACTTCTTTACCGTTTATCATTGTTTTATTATTTGGATGGTTATTATTTTTTAGAAGTTTAGTTTTTTCTGTGTTTATTCGAAGTCCGATCGTGTCGGAGTACTGTGCCAATTTGTCAATTTTTGCTTGCATATGATTTCGGTGTTCAGTTATCAGGCAGATGTCATCTGCAAATTCAAGATCTTCTAACTGTTTGAAAAGGTTCCACCTGATGCCTGTTCGATCGTCGATTACTTTCCTCATTACCCAATCTATCACAATAAGAAATAGGGTAGGGGATAGTACACAACCCTGTTTGACTCCACTTTCTATGGATATTTCTTCTGTTACTTCACCTGAATGTTCTAGTTTGGCTTTGTATCCTTCGTAGAAGAGCTTAATAAAGTTTATGATTTTTTGTGGTATCCCATATGATCTAAGGATTTTCCACATCTGTGCCCTATTTACACCGTCAAAGGCCTTTTCGAAGTCGATAAAACTCACATCTATATCTTTATTCCATTCATTTGTTTGTTCCAAGATAATTCTAAGGGTGCAAATGTGATCAATAGTGAAATGGTTGGAACGGAAGCCTATTTGGTTGTTTCTCAGTTTTTTATCTTACCGGTGACTAATAGTTCATTACTCACGGGCTGAAGTCAAGTTCAAGTGGTGCATGGCACTTTTAATACACTAAGCACCAAAATTAATGCACCACTTTAAAAATGTGAAATTTTTGATGTTTCGTATTTCCTAAACATGTTGTCCGATTTGAGTGACTTTTTTAGTATATTATAGCTTTATTCTTCAAAAATATCGATGTAATAATATTATTGCTAAACAGGTAAGTGTCATTGTATACTGGGTGTAACAATGATAGTGTATTTTTTCCTCAAAGTTTGGAACACCCTGTGGAATATTCTAGCGTATATAAAATATTGAAATTAAAACTCAACTGTAGCCTTAGGCTTTTTGAACATTCTGCTTTTTGATTTATTCGCTTATGTTGGATAATAAAAAAGTTAGGTACCTTAACAACTTGCAATGTTATTCATCAAAACAGGGTGTTTCTAAATAAGTGCGACAAACTTTAAGGGGTAATTATGCATGAAAACATAACTACCGTCTGCTTTATAAACATATGTCCGCAAATGCTTTGTTTCCGAGATACCGGATGTTGATTTTTTTCTTAAAAACGGACGATTTATTTATTGCTCTAAAACCGGTTGAGGTACGCAAATGAAATTTGGTATGTTTTAAGAGACATACAATTAAGAATTTTATATTCACCATTGGCGTGCGTACGGGATGTATCTAAAATGATTATACTCGTATGCACGCCAATGGTGAATATAAAATTCTTAATTGTATTTAAAAAATGCGCAATAAATACCTCTTAAAAACCTACTAAATTTCATTTGCATATCTCAACCGGTTTTAGAGCAATAAATAAATCGTCAGTTTGTTAGAAAAAATTCAACATCCCGTATCTCGGAAACGAAGTATTTGTGGACATATGTGTATAAAGCAAACGGTTATTATGTTTTCATGCAGAATTACCCTTTAAAGTTTGTCGCACTTATTTAGAAATACCCTGTATTGATGAATAACATGGCTAGTTGTTAAAGTACCTAACTTTTTTATTATCCCACATAAACGAATGTATCAAAAAGCAAAATGTTAAAAAAGCCTAAGGCTACAGTTTAGCTTTAATTTGAATATTTTATATGCGCTAGAATAGTCCACAGGGTGTTCCAAACTTTGAGGAAAAACACAAGATCACTGTTACACCCGGTATACAATGACATTTACCTGTTTAGCAATAATATTATCACCTCGATATTCTTGAAGAATAAAGCTATAATATACTAAAAAAATTACTTAAATCGTACCACAGATTTATCGAAATACGAGACATCAAAAATGACCCATTTTAAGGTGGTGCGTTAATGTTGATGCTTAGTGTATATTATAAGCAAATAAAATTACTTAAACTCGTTTGTTTATTAAAATATTCATTGTAATTTATATCAACAATTAACTTTGAAAAATCTTTAGAGGATTTATTTAACAATGGGTCAGTATATTTTTACGTTTAAATTACATCATTTTAGGATTGACGTTAATAAATGGTACATATAAACGATGCGTACTATTTCCATAAAAAGGGTTTACAGATATGAAATTTATATTAATGAATTCTGTTTCACTTATTGTTGATTGTACAATAGATTTTTATTGCGAGCATACATACTTTTTCATGTAATTGCCATTTAAAACATGTCTTATTATTAAAAGCCACCGCCAATATATACCATGGCACTAATAAAAACTACTGTTTCATAAGCTCAAGAAGGGTAATTCTAACAGTGTTGCCATAGTCATATAAAATTTTTTTCTTATGACAAATAAAATCTTTCGATTTGAAATAATGTTGCTGATAATAATTATATTTTTCTACTACTCAAAATAAAAAAGGTCGTAGAAAAAGTATAGTATTCTACTCGCACGTAATAGGCGAGTGTCGTAATTAATCAGAGTGAGTAATAGCCATCATTACATGCTCGTTGAATAATATACTATTTTTTTCGAAACACCATTTTTCGTTTGTTAATGATTTTAAAATATCTATTCTTTTATGGCAAGTGAATTGTGCTTTATATGTAGTCGCCATGTTAATTTGTTTTTAAAATGTATTCCTAAAAATTGAATATGAGGATTGAGTTTTATTAGTTTTCCATATAACCTAATGTTTAGCATGGTATTTATATTATTTGTTTTTTTTTGTAAAATACATAACTTTTGTTTTTGTAGTTGAATTCAAAGCCAGTGTTCCGAGATCATGTTTCCAGTTTATTCATAAAGCTTTGTAAACATTTTGTGATACTACCTATCACAAAATCTCCCTCAAATCTCCCACTTCGTTTTTTCTCTCACCCAATCAGCAGGTATCTCTATCCACACCAATTTTACTGTCCTCTCAAAAAACCCAACTTTCTACCATCAAATAATACGTAAGCAATTCTCAATAAAGACAAATTAACATTTTCAATTTCTACGGAAAAAGAAGGATAATTATCTATTCTCCACGACCATTTACTAAACCTTTTTTTTGTATAATCTTTTCATTGTTTCGTGGTATGCCGTACAATAGAAAGTTCGATGTCAAATGTTTACTTTCTATCTAACTAACCGGTAGAAAAACCAATATATGGTTTCATTCTCTTCGGGGAATGTCTTTAAACCGAATACGATTCACTAATTCCGAAAAACACTTCCTAAATATAATGCTTAAATAGTATAATATACAGGGTGTTGCGATTTCTGTTGGTCGGTGTTTTGATTTTTGTCTTAATATTTTCTGTTCTATTTTTGAAAAATATGGAAACCTCAATAATACGTAGGAGATTCAAGGTGAATAACATTAAGAACGGGGTAAGAAATAGAAGAGTAGAATGGAACGACCACATAAGACGAATGACAACAAATATAATAAAAATGACGAAGAGAGATGGTTCCCCGATAGAAAGACAGGAAGACCACGAAAACGATGGAACGACAACTTAATGGAGGCATATTGAAAAAAAAAACAGACAGCGTCATGTCTACACAAAAAGAATAAGTGATTTTCCACACATTTCCTGATTTTTGTCAAAGCTTCTTGGAGCAAGTTGTGCTATGTGTTTCCGATACAAACTTTTGCCCTTAATTTTAAAATATCCTATTCTTTTATGGCAAGTGAATTGTGCTTTATATGTAGTCGCCATGTTAATTTGTTTTCAAAATGTATTCCTAAAAATTGAATATGAGGATTGAGTTTTATTAGTTTTCCATATAACCTAATGTTTAGCATGGTATTTATATTATTTGTTTTTTTTTTTGTAAAATACATAACTTTTGTTTTTGTAGTTGAATTTAAAGCCAGTGTTCCGAGATCATGTTTCCAGTTTATTCATAAAGCTTTGTAAACATTTTATGATACTACCTATATTATTTTCATTTACAAATATCTATCACTATGGAGCGGATTTTATGCTAAATACATATTGCTTCCATATTTCGCATATTTGAGAGCTTCATAAAATTTTCCATATTTTTAAAGGAACGTGCATATTATGTGTCTATTTGATAACATTTTTTTCCAAACGAAAAAATTCTAAAATTTTTAATTTGACACAAAATATTCCCCCGCACATGCCGTTATATATTTTCGAGAACTACCTGTCGCATGTCGGCGCATTCACTAGCTTCTCGGTTTTTCTAGAAAACACCCGATCTAAGTACCGGCGCAAATTGATCCTAAGCAGACACAACCTGGCACCGGCGAGTTGCGTAGACCGTTCTGCGTATCCTACTATCAGTTCATGCGTTCGCAGGTCGAGCTTGGGAAGGTTTGTCATCGACGTACAGTTTTCTTGGGCTTGGGACGGATGACTCAGCGCCAGATGTTAATTTTTACGTGTTTTTGTTTTGCGAGATGGAAATATCTGAAGCGGTGATATATTTTACACTATCTTGAATGAATAACATTTTATTGCTCTGTTGTATCAATCAGCACTACTCTACAAGTTTTTGTTTATTCGTTTTAATATGTATTTTATTATACAGTGCTAGTCAAAAGTCCGTACCCCCCTCGTATCTTTTGAACGGTTATACTTATAATAGTCAAATTTGGAGGGAGTAAATAAACGGACGTAGGCTTCTTAACTAGTTATGACAGGTGACGTAATAGTGACAGGTGACTTTACAGCGCCACTGTGACAGATAATTTTAAATGGGATCTTATGGCAAGTAATACCTCTTTTGAAAGATATTCAAAATACCTATTCAGTCATACTAATTTTTTTGGATATAAATTGATTTTGATTTTGGTGAATAAATGAAATAAATATAAAATTGTAGTTTCGCATTTAATTAATAAAAATTCAAATGTCCGCCTATGGTTTTTTTGTCAAAAAAGTTCACGTTTTTCAGTTCTCTAATAGTTTTTACGTCAACGTCAACCCTTTTGACAAGTAATCATAAGCGGAGGTTTGAATTTTTATTAATTAAATGCGAAACTACAATTTTATATTATTTCATTTATTCATCAAAATTAGCTTAAACTCAAACAAAATTAGTATGACTGAATAGGTATTTTCAATACCTTTCAAACGAGGTATCACTTGCCATGAGGTCCCATTTAAAATTATCTGTCATGGTGGCGCTGCAACGTCATCTGTCACTATTACGTCACCTGTCATGCTAGTTAAGACGCCTACATCCGTTTATTTCCTCCCTCCAAATTCCACTATTATAAGTATAACCGTTAAAAAGATACGAGGGGGGGTACGGACTTTTGACTAGCACTGTATAATATAGTAGGCGCAATAGTAGGGAATATAATATATCTGATTAAAACAGTGAATTTTTTACGTTAAGTATTTTTAATTTCTTGTGAAGTATCTAGTTAGTGTGGCTTTAGCCAATAAATCAAAGTTATGCGTTTACAAGAGCATATTATTTGAAAAATAAGGAGTACCATAATGTGTCATAATTATAATCTCCTTTATACAGATCAAAAATTTGTTTAGTATGTATTTCTAAATCCACACAATCATTGGAAAATGATTCATGGTAAAAAATATTTATTAATGACATTGTTATCGACAAAGTCGCTCAATTTTAAACTTGTCATCATATATTTATTAGACTTTTGTTTATCGTTAAAAATTAAATGATGGTTGGGAATTGTATTTTTTGTGTGATTTAATATTTTATCAAAAACATAATCAGCAAAAGAACCGTTTTTGCAATCACAATCAATGCAGTGTTTAACTTATGCTTGTTATTATAAAGGTATGTAGAAATAGAATACTCAGTGTAAGATATCTTTTTATGCACCCGCTTATGATCAAATTCGATGTTTTCGAAAGTCATACCGCTACGACTACTAGGGACATGTAAGATATTTTTAAAACGTTACCAGTTACATGTACGGAACTACCGTTTTTTAGTTGCCTACTCAATTCAGTACAAGGATCAGATACATCAGTATTTTGTAATCAGTATTTGTACTCAGTACCACTGAGAACCAGTATCAATAGTAACCGTTAGGTACACGTTTGCACTTATTTTGCCCGTCTCTATTCGTTACGGCGACAGCCGATGGTCGGGTTAGCTTGTGTTCAATATGCGGCACGCTAGAAAAATAACTGCACAGGTCACCCGTCCCACCGGCGCAGGTTGTGACTCGCTTAGGTTCAATATGCGTCGGGGCTTACTCACAAAGTGCGTCTAGTACGCCGTCATAAAATGTTTGTAGGATATTAAATACCCTATTGTTAAGAGAATACTTACACCTCTAAACATCGTTTTACGACTTACGAATGGAAAATTATTATGCAAATCATGTAGTAAAGTGGTGAGTTTTTGCTTCCTCTTTTTTCTTTAATAAATAATATTTGGCTGCTTCCTCAACATTTTACATTTAAACAGTTTGAAAACGTATGTGTTATTGTCGTATATACCATCTTAGTGAAAATTTTCAGTTACACAATACGTCGAGACAGAACAACATAAGTCAAATTGCAAGAAGATGAGCGAATCGAAAGTAGTTGATCAGTTACCCATTGACAGTAGACAATCGTTGATGACTTCATACCATGAACAATATAAATTTAATTCGGATTTATTCGAATCTATGTTTAAAAGTTTTTTGGAAATATATTCCAAAAAAGTGTTCCCGATGAAAGTACATTGACAAAAAATTAGGTACTTACCTCAAATTTACAAGGATACCACAAAAAAAATCAAGAAGATAGTGTAAAATCGATACATTTATTTTATTGTAGATACATTTGTGGTTTCTCAAAATGAGCATTTTTTAAATTATTGTTCATATCTTGCGCATTTTTCTCAATTTTTTACTGCACATGTATGCGCATATTTCATCAAAATTGCTCGCATATAAATCCGCTCCCTATCTATCACTAAACCGTCAGCATAAATTCGGACTTTTAAAAGTTTTTTTATGTTTTTCAAAATAGCATTTATCATTATCAGGACGAATGTTGGGCTAATATCAGACCCTTGCGGTACTCCATTGGTTAAGTACATACTGAATTTTCGAGCAAGAATTTGAAACTACATTTTACTCAAAAATTCCTATTAGTTAAAAACGGTTAATACATGATAAACAGTTTCTATGGATATTTTACTCACTCAACAATGTTTTTAGAATGCTGAATGAACCAGTGCCGGATATAAAAAAAGATAAACCCAAACTACATAACACACATAATAACTACATGCATTCAGTTCCTTTAATTTTGTGATAAAACTATCGATTTTATTGGGTTGAATTTGTCTGTCTGTGCTTTTAAGTTGCATCTCAGCCAATAAATTTTTCAACAATTTTTACTTTGATGTTGGACCTTGTTAGGGGGAAAATATCCCCATTTACCCTCCCCGTAGATCTACCACTGGAATGAACGGTCTAAATTATTTTTTTTTTTTTTTTATTTACACACATAAACCCGCATCAACCACTAAGGGTTATTAGCGGGGGGACATACACAAACAGTAAGATACATATTATTATATAAACATGCTTTACAATCTGGTGTATTGTTTAGTCATTTTGAGATAATTTAATAAGGAGTTTAGGTTTGAAGTCAGTACACTTTTAATATTGTCACTAAGAGCACACGCGATCCTTTCTTTCTGGTACACTGGACACTCGATAATTATATGTTTCACTGTCAGTTGCGTGTTGCAATTGGTACACATCGGAGCGGCCTCCTTGTTGAAGATATGCTTGTGTGTTAGTAACGTATGTCCTATTCGGAGTCGGTTGATGATGACTTGGTCTTTTCTATTTCTTGGTAACATGAGTTTAGTTCCTACTTGACTTAGGCATTCTTTTAGTTTGTTGTTAGTCTGATCCCAAGTAGTTTGCCACGTTCTGTGGACATGACCTTTGATATTTACTTTGTGATCAGTCCAAGGTATTTGATCTGTGATAGAAATACTTTGGTCGGTAGTTGCATTGCTTGCTAGAGAGTCCACTTCCTCGTTGCCAATTATTCCCATATGGGAAGGTACCCAGATGAAGAGAATATCTTTCTGTTGATTCTGTAGATAAGATAATTCTTCTTTGATTTTGAGAAGAATAGCGTGAGTTGTATATAGCTGTTTTATCCCAAGTAATGCGCTCATTGAATCGGTGATAATCACAAATTTGCTTTCATGGATAGAACCACATTTTTTCATTGCCTGGTGAATTGCTGTAAGTTCTCCGGTATATATACAACAATTTGTTGGGATTCGTACGGTAGACTTGATGTTTCCGCAGATATAAGCTGCAGCATGTCCTTCATCACATTTGGAAGCATCAGTGAAGATTCGATGAGTTGTTGGGTATTTGGAAATTAAATTTTTAAAAGCTTGCTGGATAAGGAAGGGATGTGTGGAATGTTTAGGGAGATCTTTTAGAGACATATCTATTTTTGGAGGATTGATCATCCAGGGAGGAAAATTTACATGAATGGGTATAGTGAGACTGAACTGTTCTAAATTAAAACCAATACGTTTTGTTCGCTCAGGAAATGGTAGCATATTTCTTGCAATGTTTTCGTAATGATCAGAAGATATATTTGTTCTGTAGAATATTGTTGAGTAGGTTACGTTGCTTTTGTTTGCTGAAATTCTGGCAACGTAATTCAGTGATAGAAGTTGCCTTCGTTGGCTTAAAGGGAGTTCATTAGCCAGAACTTGTAAACTACTTACTGGACTAGTTCGTGTGGCACCTAAAACCAATCTCAAGCACGTATTTTGAATGTAGTCAAGTTTTTTTAAAGATGTTTTGTTAGCAGTATCGTAGCATAAACAGCCGTAATCTAATTTACTTCTTATTAATGATCTATATAGATTAAGTAAAGTTGTTGTATCAGCCCCCCAAGAGGTATTTGACAGCATTTTTAGTAGGTTAATTCTGGATTGGCAAGAACGTTGCAGATTCGTTACGTGGTTTTTCCATTTTAAGTCACGTTCAAAAGAAAGTCCTAAGAAATTTATTTCTTCTGACTGCTTCAGCATAACTCCGTTAAGTGTTAATTGAATATTAGGATAGTCTTTCCTTTTGCTAAAAATTAAATAACGTGTCTTTTCGCCAGAAAATATAAAGCCCGTGTTTTGCGACCAGTTTTCAATTGTATGTAAGGCCGTTTGCAATATATGTGATCCCAGAGTTACATTATTTGTTTTTAGATAAATGACTAAGTCGTCTGCATATAGGCTAGTAAATACAGGCAGCTTTATTTGATGTATAATACTATTTATTGCAATCAGAAAGAGTGTAGGACTTAGAGTAGATCCTTGTGGAGTGCCATTTTGCAGTACTCGTCTGGAAGATGTGAATCCATTGGCTCTAACTCGAAAAGTTCGTGTTTCTAGAAAATTTTTAATAAACGACAACATATGCCCTTGGACATTCCATTCTTGAAGTGTTTTTAGTATAAGATGTCTCCATGTTGTGTCAAAAGCTTTTCTTATGTCAAAAAATACGGCAATAAGTTTTTGATTGTGCAGAAAAGATTCATGTACAGCTGATTCAAGGGTTATTAGATTGTCTGTTGTGGATCTACCCGTACGAAATCCACTTTGTCTGATACTTATTAGGTTATTGTTTTCGAGATACCATTTAAGACGATAATTAAGGATTTTTTCTAAAAGTTTGCAGGTACAGCAAGTAAGTGAGATTGGACGATAGGAATTTGGATCGTCTTTTGGTTTATTATATTTAAGGATTGGAATTATAGTTGCTTGCGACCATAGATCAGGAAAGTCGTGCTGAATGAAAATATTATTAAAAATATCAACTAATATTAGTTTTGCATTTAGAGGAAGATTTCGTAAGAAAAGAGGGTGGATATCATCAGGTCCTGGCGTCGAATTTTTTGCGCTTAAACAAAATTCTAATTCTTGAAGACTTATGGGTTTGTTTATTGGATTGTCGCTCTCGGTGATTTGTATATTTGACGATTCCATTAGATTTTTATATTCTAAAAAAGATATGCTATAGTTGGAATCACTAGAATTAAGTTCATATATATCTGCTAGTATTTCTGGAATAGCTACCTTGTTTGAATGCATTTGGTTATTGTATGATAGCGTATCTATGCCTCGGAAGTATTTTGTTCCTTTTATTCTGCGTACTTTGTTCCATATGTCGCCTATGGGAGTGGAAGGATTTATTGAAGCCACATACTTTTTCCAACTGTCTCGTTTTCCTTTCTTGATCAATTGTCTGCTTTTTGCTCTGAGGTTTTTAAAAATTATAAGGTTATCGATAGTTTTATGTTTCTTATAAACGTTGAAAGCGTGTTTAGACAAAGTAAGTGCTTGCGCAATTTCGTTATTCCACCAAGGAACTGGCTGCCTTTTACTTGATTTTGTTTTCCCCACTGCGATTGTTGCTGCAGAAATAATAATATTATTAAATAGTTCCAGATTTTCGTTTGCGGTATTGGTTAAATTAAAGTTGTTTGTTTGTCCTTCTATAAGTGTTCGATACAAATCCCAGTCAGCTGACTTTATTTTCCATGTTTGGTGAATTGGAAAAGTCAATATATCATTAGTATCTATGTTTATTGTGATAGGGAAATGATCACTATCATATAAATACCCCAATGTGTCCCAGTATAATAAAGTAGCTAGCGACGGACTGCATAAAGAGAGATCTATAGCTGAAAATGTACCATTGTATGAATTGAACCTAGTAGATTTGCCAGTGTTCAGTAACACTAAATTTAAATTGTCGATGAGATTGTTTAAGAGATTACCACATTTGTCGGTTTTGTTACTTCCCCAGGTACTGTTGTGACAGTTAAAATCGCCTAATATTATTTTTGGGTGTGGAATTTGGTTTAAAACATTGCTTAGTTCAGTTATATCTAAATCAGTAGGATGAGGTAAGTATACGTTGCAAATATTGATTTTCATTTTGTGGGTGACTGACACTGCAACTATTTCCAGGTTTGTTTGCAGTTGTATTTCGGTTGACTCTATGTCATCCCTTACGAAAATTGCTGTTCCGCCGCTTGAATGATCTGTAACTCGGTTTCTTAGAAAAGGAACATAATTTTTTAATGTTACATTTTGATGTTTGAAATGGGTTTCTTCTATGCATATGACTAAAGGAAGATAATCGTTTATAAGAAGCTTGATGGATTCTATATGGGTAAAATAACCATTGAGGTTCCACTGTAATATGAATGTATTATTGGCCATTTTAACTATTTACTTGAGAACTTGATTCGTAGTCAGTTTCGTCAGTAGAAGAAAGACTGCTTAGAAGTAGTTTCTTCTTCAATCTGGTAATATTGTTTTTTAAACTTTTATTTTGTGTTTGAGAATATATAAAGTTTAGAAGTTCTTTGATTTCATCGCTTTCATTTGAATAATTTTTAGCAATAAGTTCAGGATGTTTTGAGTGAAGGGAATTTGACAGAAAATCACATATTTCATGAAAAGAAAGTGTGAAGGAAGGGATTCTATTTTCAATTTTTTCTTTAATTTCATTGAGAATATCTGGAATAGAATCTTGAGTTTTAGGCTTTTTATTTTTTTGTTTTTCAGTAGTGGGAGGAGGTAGGTCATTTTCAAGGATTTCGGGAGAAGTGGAAATTTGTCTTTTAGTAACATGAATAGCTTCAGAGATTTTTCTATCGCTTTCAATTACTGAATCTTGGGATATTTGTGGTTGTGACGAAATCTGTAGTTCTTTGTTTGTTTGTATGGAAGTGGTTTGGTCGTTTGTGGCTGATGTTAATTCGTGATTTTTTGTAATGTTAAGTTTCGGTTCCTTTAATGTCTGGGTACCTTCTTCGTGTTCTTTCCGTGGTTGTTCTTCTGGCTGGCTATATTCTTTATTGGCAGAGTTGAGTACGTTCACTTGATGGTCAGTTTCCGTTTGATTAATTGGACTACTTAATGATGATAAAGAAGGACAGTCAGAATCTTGATGTCCGACCGTCTTGCATCTGGAGCAGTTTAAACCGTCTATGGAAATGTATATTCTATATGATGTATTGTCGAATGAAATTAGGAATGAGTCAGGAATCGATGCATTTTCTAAAGGACTTATGAAGATTTGCCTTCTAAAGCTAAGCACGTGGCTATATTCCGGGTCTTGCATGCCTACTCGTAGAAACGTCATGTTGGAGACGGATTTTATACCCATAGTTTTTAGATGGTCTTCAATTATGCTATTAGGTATAGTAGGACATACACTTGATATGATTAATCTCTGGGCAGGAGTTATTAATCTTCTTACTTCAATTTGGTTGCCGTCAATAATTACATGTTTGTGGGAGCTAAGAAATTGGTCAACTATATATTTAGACGAGAGGTAGATGCAGATGCGGTTGTTTGCGATTCTGGATGCCCAAATAACGTTTTTGGGCTGTACTATTGATCCAACAGCTTTTACATATTCGAAAACTTGTATTCCTTGTATGGTTGAAAGTATGATACCTTGGTCTTTTGAAGGATGTTTAAAACTGTTTAATGCATGAGAGTAAGAGATATGTGACGTAGTCGGTGTATTTCGTGAAGTAGTAGCTAATTCCGGTTCAGCCATCGTCCCGTTGAAAATTTACATGCATTGGAACAGCGGATCTGAAGCCGGACCTGGCCTCTTAACAAAATTAGACGGCAGCCTAATTACTTGAATCAGCAAAAAGTTGTTGTCGATAATCGATAATTTGGATTGAAATCGATAAAATATTGCCTTTTAACTTCTGATTTTATGGTTAGATATAAATAATGCAATTTTGTACTCACAGAATCGTTGGTTTTTTAACACACTGTCACATTTAAACTTTATCTTGCAAACAATGTAAAAATTAAATTATATTTCAACTTTTAACTACTTGAATGTATAAATTTGTCAGGAGTGATATAAAGCTGTAAGATTTGCTTGCTATCAGGACCGGACCTCGGTCTAAATTATTATTAATAGAAACAGACTGTTCGACTTGTACACACTTCTATATAAATCAAAACGGGAACTGGTGTATGTTTTCAAAGACTGAATTTCTAAATTATTATAACATTAGCAGAAGAACAATAAGGATTTAAGTAGGGAAGATCAAGCACTTACGCTTTATTTATAATGAGGCAAGATCAAGAGAAATCAGTAGTATACAACAAGCCGGCATATTTATATTTCATGGACCTTAAAAAGACACTTAACACTTAACAGGGTCAATTTACAGAACGTTGTCCATTTAGTGTAAGCAAGAGGAATATACCTCTAGAAATTTTTAAAATGGTCGAAAATATCCATTAGAACAACACAATAAAAGTAAAAATATAAGAAAAACTAACTAACCCAATTAAAACTAGCTATGGGATAAGGCAGGGGTCCCTGAGTCTTCTTTTTTTCAACCTAATCATGGATGAAATAATAAAAGAATTAAGAACTAAAAAAGGATACCAAATGGAAGAAAAATAACTTAAAATAATCTGTCTATCACACGATGCATGACTAATCTCTCAAACTAAAGATGATTTACAACGGACAGTGCAGCAATGTAATATAATCGCCAGAAAATTCAACATTTTCTGATCCCCCCCCCCCCAAAAAAAAAACAAAATTCATGCTTATAACAGCAAATCTACTAAGAGGTAAATTAGAACTGGAGAGTTAGATAATAGGATAAGTACCCTTTCCGACCAAGGCACTGGTGTCTGACACCGGCGTCTTGCTGATTTTAGTGACTCAACAATGCTTTGCTCCAATTGAACACCGGTAGCAACACCGATGTCAGACACCAGTGTCTTAGTCTGAAAGGGTACTAAGTGATGTACTTTAAAATAATATCTATGCACTATATACTATCTAGTTAAGGAAAGCTTGAAACAGAAGTAGAAGATCAAGTGAATAGAGCAAACAGAGCCGCAGGTTCCTGAATGAAACACCACCTAATGCAGACAGGACAAAAATAATGTTAGAAACAGTAGGGATGAAAACCTTTCGAAAAATAGATGGTAAGACACTATGGGACAAAGCTAGAAGTACATATTATATATACTGTTGTGGTTTGCTTAAATGTAAGAAATTAAATAAAATTAAAATCAAATTAAAGAAATCAATTAAAGAAATTAGTATGATATCTCAGGGCTCTTTTACTAATCAAAAACAAACGTGACTTCTAAGTATTTTTTGCTAGTTGCCTTTGAGGAAAAGGGATATACAATAGGAAAATAAATTTACAACAAATTTACGAAATTATAAATCAAAAGTTATATTTTAAAATCAATCAAATGTTAAAAGTAAAAATTTTGGATAAACATGTACCATATACAATGATTAGCATAATAAAATTTCAAACATCCATCAAATCATACATCCAAAATTATCAATTCAAATTAATTAAACTTATATCCAAATTAAACATTATCTTAATTTTAGTGCTTCACAATAAATTATCATTTATTTTAATTCTCAATAAAACCCACAAAATGAATAACTCTAGTTTAATCTAAATAGGTGGTCGTGACTGATAGTCTCTGTTTACTAAAACGACGAAACTAAACTTTGTCTCCAAAATTGATGATTTTCTCTCACTCTCCTTTGATTGTGTCCTGTCCACCTTGCTCGTACTTTTCAGTTTCTCCGAATAGTTCTGCCAATTCCTCTGCTCCAAGTCTTGACTACATGAATAAACCCCTTTCCCTCCAGCCACAAGGATATCTCAACTAATCGACTGGGTCCAGTATAAAACGATACATCTGTTTATTACTTACAGCATGTCCGTTATTTCTTCTATCTGCTACCACAGTTGTAACTCCTTCCACCACACACAAATACAAATTTTCACAACATATACTTTTTTTCAAAACTTAGCAAGTTAGCACCGTCGTCTCCGCAGACCCTGTAGTGTACTCCTCCGGTATTCAATTCACAATGATCTTTTTCTCTCATGGCAAAACTCTATCAACCTCAAATCTCCCACTTCGTTTTTTCTCTCACCCAATCAGCAGGTATCTCTATCCACACCAATTTTACTGTCCTCTCAAAAAACCCAACTTTCTATCATCAAATAATTCGTAAGCAATTCTCAATAAAGACAAATTAACATTTTCAATTTCTACGGAAAAAGAAGGATAGTTATATATTCTCCACGACCATTTACTAACCTTTTTTTTGTATAATCTTTTCATTGTTTCGTGGTATGCCGTACAATAGAAAGTTCGATGTCAAATGTTTACAAATTTCTATCTAACTAAGCGGTAGAAAAACCAATATATGGTTTCATTCTGTTCGGGGAATGTCTTTAAACCGAATACGATTCACTAATTCCGAAAAACACTTCCTAAATATAATGCTTAAATAGTATAATATACAGGGTTTTGCGATTTCTGTTGGTCGGTGTTTTGATTTTTGTCTTAATATTTTCTGTTCTATTTTTGAAAAATATGGAAACCTCAATAATACGTAGGAGATTCAAGGTGAATAACATTAAGAACGGGGTAAGAAATAGAAGAGTAGAATGGAACGACCACATAAGACGAATGACAACAAATATAATAAAAATGACGACGAGAGATGGTTCCCCGATAGAAAGACAGGAAGACCACGAAAACGATGGAACGACAACTTAATGGAGGCATATTGAAAAAAAAAACAGACAGCGTCATGTCTACACAAAAAGAATAAGTGATTTTCCACACATTTCCTGATTTTTGTCAAAGCTTTTTGGAGCAAGTTATGTGTTTCCGATACAAACTTTTGCCCTTAATTTATTTTAGCTTGCGTTATAGAAACTTATGATTTTGCCTTTCATTTGTTGAAATTGATTCAACTTTGCTATGTTTTGTGCTTTTTACAATTATTAAAGGCAGGTTTACTCTTTTTATGACCTCTTTTCATTCTTTAGACCACCACGCTAATAATGTATGTCCAGTGGCGTAACAAACTCCGTCGGGGCCCCTCCGCAGAATTGGAAATGAGGTCTCCTTTAAAAAATTACTAAATGCGACATGTGTAACAAATACCTATATGTGTTACAGCCCAGTAAATCAAAGTAAAATATGGCGATACCGTGTAATTTTCAGTGTCACCAGCGAAGTGATCAACTAAAGACTTTTCGAGTTATTTATGAGTAAAAATGTTTATTGTTCAACAAAAAAAAAACACGTATTTAGGCGATTTTTCGCAAATAGTTCAAAGAGTAAGTATTCGATCGAAAAGAATATTGTTAGCAAAAATATATCTAGCTTTTAAAAAAATGAAACCAAAATGAAGTCTATCGACTCAGTAAAAGAAAACTTGTAGCTCATGAAAAGTTTTTCTTATTCGTCAAATTCAAAGTCGAATATTTCAACGTGAAATAACCAAAAAATTAAATACTGTTCGGGGAAACTCATTAGAACTTTTTTAAAGTGTTTATAAAAGAAGATTTACTTTTTACAAAAGTTTCTAGCATCAAAACTAAGCCAGTGACGCTCAAAATACAGTTAATCCCATTTTTTGGTAAAAAATTGTGAAAATCTCCCCCTATTTGGCACCCCAAATGAAACTTATCATTATCGCCTTACAAATTACCTAACATTTTTATACGACCTGTTAGTTTCACCGGTTCAAAGTGCTTATTTTTAAAAGGGTTCTAGTTGAAGGGCTTGAACGAGTCGCTAATCACGAGTATATTCAAATTTTAAACAGCCATGTCTTAACAAATTTTTGTCGTACAGAAAAACGAAATAAAGCCAAAATATTTATAAAAGCAAGACCTACCTACATTTCTTTACTCTTTTAATACGTTCACTAATGATAATTAATAATTTTTCGTATCACTAATACTTTCTAAGTTATTTTGAAAAAAAAGGCATTTTTCCAAAATAAAAAAACTTTTAAATCTTTCCAAAAATAAGAACTTCGAACCGGTCAAGATTACAGATCATAAAACAATAAATATTTAAAGTAAATGGTAAAGCGCTAGTGATAAATTTGATTTGGGGTGCGAAATAGGGGAAGATTTTCACGATTTTTTTTACCAAACAAGGGGCCAACTTTATTTTGAGCGTAACTCGTATAGTTTTGGCGCTAGAAACTTTTATAAAAAATAAAAATAAAGTTTTTTTTTGAAACATTTAAAAAAATTTTGAGTTTTTCCCTTCATTGCTTCATTTTTTGGTTATTTCAGGTTGAAATATTCGATTTGGGATTGTACAAATAAGTATAATTTTTCATGAGCTTCAACTGTGCTTTTACTGTGTCGTGTCGATAGACTTCATGAATAAGTACATCATTCTCTGTATCTTATAAGCTATATTTTTGCTACAAATATTTTTCGATATCTAATATTTAATTCGATAAATACTTATTTTTGAGTTATTTGCGAAAAACTCGTCTGAAAACGTTGTTTTTTTTTTAAATAAACATTTTAAATCGCAAATGACTTGAAAAGTATTAGCATAGATAAAGAAACTCTATAGAAGAACAAAAGTTGCTTATAATTATTCAGTTTATACTTTTCCGGACTTATTTTAAACGTATGTTTTCACCCAAGGAGGGGTGTCACCCTCGAAGTAAAAGCAACCAGAGTGTAACTAGAACCTAAATCCAAATTTGTCAAGCAAATACGTCCGTCGTGACGCTGACATTTTCACTCCAAAACTGACATTTTTCATCTTTATTGGTATAGAATAAAATTGAACAAAAATTAATAAATGATTACATTAGTATTATTCTATGAGATGAACAACTTTCTTCGTGCACTATCTACTATCAGCTAATATATCTACAATTTTATTAATTCGGATGGAACTTAATTTTCAATATTGTACTGTTTAAAAAAAGTATGTATGCAAATAATATAACAAAACATTTTTACATATATTAGAAAACAAGATGGGGCCCTTGACGTATTGGGATCCCCCGTAAGCTTTATGCTGCGGTGGCCTCTGTTACGCCTCTGGATAATTGTATCGAAATACTAAACGTAGGTAAAGATTAAAGAGAAAACCCATTTCTAGATTTAGAAATATTCGGCTAAAATTCGGCAAATTGCAATTCTCAAATCTTTCAATAGTCATGTAAAAAGCATTATAGTTTATTGTCGTTACCATAAAATTTCGGTAGGCCGGAAGGGATTAAGTTTCTAGATATTATGAGATGATTCACTTGGCAAATACCTCTATTTACAAATTTACGTTTTAAATTTTAAACACACAACGTAAAATAATATAACAATAACAGATTTTTACATAATATCAGATGACAAGATGGGGCCCCTAAGCGATTGGGGTCCCCCGCAAGCTTCACGCTGCGGGGCCTCTGTTAGGCCCCTGTGTATGTCCCTGTATTTGTTTTGTATTATTAATGTACAATATATGTATGTAGAACTTTCTAAAATTATGTCATTTTTAGTGCTTTAATGGTTTCGTCAATATTATAGGTTATTTGGATACTGGATATGTTACTAGCACTTTATTTTATTTACGACGTACATTATAATGCTAAAAGCTCAATTTTAGAAAGCACATGATCGAGTTATTATTCTAAATTTCAATTTAAGTATAAAAAGAGCATAACACTGATTTCAGCGGACGAATGCCGATTTCTCTTTAGTTACTAATATCCGTCATAGCTTTTGTTAAATGTATTACGTCTGTTTTCGTTCTTGAGGAAAGTTTTTATTAGAGTTCGACATACCTAACAGGCGCCAAAATCATCAAGGAAATCCGAGCAGATGGTTTTCGTGATGTAGCAGCTTAAGTGTAACCATTTAGTTTCTTGTTTTTTCGTTTCATCCTGCATTTATCACGATGATGCGTTCAATAAAGTATTTATGAGGCTGTTAAATCTTTTATGTCAGTGAAATCAAACTTCTAATCAGAGATCATTATTTAGATACTATTCCACTTACAGTTAAAATTTTATTCCTAATCGAAAGGAAGTAAACAAGTTGGGCGAAATATATCGCGTACTGTTTTTTATTCCCGAATTTTAAGTGCAGTAGGGAAAAGTAAACTATAGTATTTACTTAAAAGTAAGCGAAAAAATATTAAGTTATAGCACTGATACTAGGACAAAACCATACGTAAATTTACACAAACGAAAAGACCATACATAAATTACAGCAAAATATTAAGCCGGGTACACATCAAGGCATCAACAAAAATAGCCAAATACACACAACCAAACGTTATATGGAATCACCGTGTATTTCAAAGCAATATTTATTTTTTTCTGAAAAAATTTATTATTGTTGCAAAGAATAAAGGTTTTTATTGAAAATATAAACAAATCGATAAGACAATCAGATAGTACAGCTCGCTACGGTATAGGTTATTTGCTTGCGTTGCAAATTGAACAATAATAAAATATAAACTAACTTTTGCGTCGAAAAACGAAAATATGCCTCATGTGGGGTTATAGAATTTACATACAATGTGAAAAGATTATTGGTCTTGTGGAGCAAGTAATGATGTTCTCAGAGGGACATAGCTGCAGAGCTAGCCGTAACACAAGGTGCTCTGTCAAAAACCTATGCTAGGTAACAGGAGCTAAGAAAGCTCAAAAATAAAGCAAGGGAAAGTCGTCAAAAAGGAATAACGGCTTGCCACGATCGTCTAATTGACCAATCAGCTGGAAGACACCCATCCATTTCTCACCTGCAGCTCCAAAGGTAGCTTTTGGAAGCTACAGGTGTAACTGTTTCAGATAAAACGATAAGAAGAAGAGTTCGTACCAAGGTAAATTGGTGTCTTCACCACAAAAAAGGTATTTTCAGAAAAAGTCAGGATTTGTGTAAAATCAGATGACCCACGAAATCCTGAACTTAGAGATCGAAGAGGACAAGCAAGAACGAAAACTCTCAGATCTGTTCACAAATATAAAAGGGGAAGTGTCATGTTCTGGAGAGGAATAATTGTGATCCGTAAAAAACTTCTTTAATTTTCATACAATCAACTTTAACTGCTCACAGGTATGTTGATAATCTGTAGTTAGGCTCTGGAGATGTGCAACAGAGGAAAATTTAATTCCTATGCATGATAATGGACCTCCACATACCATTAGAGTGACTACAGACATCATTGAAGCAGAAGGTATCCCTTGTTTCGAGTGGTCTGCTTGCTCACCCGAGCTTAACCCTATGGAGTATTTGTGAGATATGCTTAAAAGAAAAATTAGAGCTCGCCGGGATAATCCACAAAACACCATACGGCTAGTGCAAGCTGCTCTTGAAGAATGGAGCAACCTACCACAACAAAATGTTGATAATTTAATTAGGAGCGTGCCCACGCAAACTGAAGCTTGCATAAGGACTACAGGTGATAACACTGACTACCAACAAAGACAAAAAAAATAAATAAAAAATATTTAAACATTATTCGTTTTACATTGAAACTTTTTATGCTATTGACTTTAAAACAACTAATTTCAATTTGTTTTTTAAACACTTTATTGTTTAATTTAATTGTTATGTATTTGTTATTAAACTACTTTAAAATAAATATTGTTTGACTTTGTGTGCTCATTTTTTTAAATTCGCACGAAATAATAAGAAATATCAGATGACTCCATATAAGTCTGGTTGTGTGTACATAAAAAAGAAAGGAAAACCGGCTTTCAGAACGAACAACCACTTAAGCAAATACGATAAGAGCCAAAAGAGAAAGCACTTACACAGTGGTGTATACAAACTGGCATATAGTGACTGTCCAAAAACTTACATCGGTCAAATTGACGGAACCACTGACAAACGTATAGCAGAACACAAAGCGGTTTCAACAGACTCTACGTACGTAATTCACCTTCTAGATTCTAGATCATAATCATTCTTTTAATTAATAGTATCAAATTCTTCATATTCAAAATAAATGCCTTAAGCTATATTTATTAGAATATATGGAAATTAATAAAATAAAAAATACAAATATAATTCTGAATGACCATCTTGGGACAAACATCTCCTCACTTCTAAACCTATTCAGTTAGAGACTTTAAAGTGTAGACGCATGGCAATAAGAAACGCACTCTGTCGAAACAGCTGTAGTGGCATTAATTTAAAATATAAAAAATAAAAACCTTATCTTGTAAAAAGTATCTTGTAAAAGTAAAAAGTTAATATTTCCAGATTAACCCTTGGCATCACATGACATCAACCGTACTGGTTGGGAAATTGTAGTTGCCATTATATTATCTGATTTTAAAGGATGTTAAAAATATTTCCAGATTAACCCCTGGCATCACATGACATCAACCATATTGGTTGCTCTGCCATGTAAGGTTCTACCTACAATTTCCCTACCAATATGGTTGATGTCATGTGATGCCAGGGGTTAATCTGGAAATATTTTTAACTTCATTTAAAATCAGATAATTTAATGTAACCCCAACTTTTTAATATCAATTTAAGGGTTTTTACCCATACATTTTGGTGGCTTAAAACATGTAAACCTGTGGTAACACTGATGATGGAATATTGATTCCGAAATCGTTTTGTTGTGATAGAGCCCTTTTTAGGGATTTTAAATATCTATACCTTTTACAAGATGAAGTTTCTATTTTTTGTGATTTATGGTATACAGCCAGTACAGGAATTTTTCCTTGTGATAAATTTAAAATATATTTTGTCAAAATATTGAAAACAAAAGTTTTCAGTGTTTTATTATAATTTCCATCACGTATTCATTATTCTCTGATTAAGAGTTGTGAAAATCTAATTTATACATTTAGTAGTCGTTCTTGTGGCAGATTTTATACAGCCAATTGATTTAAGGCAATCCTATGAACCGTTAAGTAGTTTACCTGCATTAATTCATTAGAAAAGTTAAAATTCTAAACTAGAAAACAAATTAAACTCTAGCTCTGCTCCATCGCAAGGAGTATTCAATAAACAGCTACGTCCTAATTGTTCTACTTTGACATAGTTTATATCCTTGGCGCATTTAGACTGTTTTATTTGTGGCAACAATATCTCGATAAATTTTGTTTGCTTTAATTGTTGACTGTACTTATTATCATAGACTCTATATATGCAAACTAAAATGCGGATTGAAGTTTTAGAAAGTTTAGCTAATTTCTCTTTCTCACCTGTCTTATATAGGGTGGTTAATTACGTTAACCGCAGATCGGTTAGCTAAATACAGTATAAAGTGGGAAACGTGCAAAGATCGATGGAAAGACAGATGCTGCATATAAAACTTAAAGATCGCCAAAGAAACGTCTAGATCAGAGGAATAACCAAAGTGAAAAATATCACAAGGAAAAATTCCTGTACTGGTTGTATACCATAAATCACAAAAAATAAAAACCTTATTTTGTAAAAGGTATATGTATTTAAAATCCCTAAAAAGGGCTGTATCACAAAACGTTTTCGGAATCAATATTCCATCATCAGTGTTATCACAGGTTTACATGCTTTAAGCCACCAAAATGTACGGGTAAAAGCCTTAAATTGATTTTAAACAGTTGGGGTTACATTATATTATCTGATTTTGAAATATGTTTAAAATATTTCCAGATTAACACTGATGATGGAATATTGATTCCGAAAACGTTTTGTGATACAGCCCTTTTTAGGGATTTTAAATACATATACCCTTTACAAAATAAGGTTTTTATTTTTTTTTTAATGAAAATGTTAAGGAACAGGTGGCAAAACTGAAATGGAAAGGGCCTAGCCGGGTAAGATGGTGAAAAGTGCCCCCAACCCAATTTAAACTCCATATAGGCCACTTTTTAGCACATATAGAGGAACTCACTTTCTGAAATTTTTAGCCCCCTAGGTGGTCACGTGACCCCCCTAGAGCCTAATTAGGCTTTTTATGTTTTTATTTTTTCTCTCAGCCGCATCAAGAGCTAGCCAAAAACTTTATTTAAAAAAGTTGTAAGTTTCAAAAAGATCTAGATGAAAATTTTTTTTATTTTTTTGGCGGGAAATTCGAATTTTTAGAACAATTTTAAACTTTAAATACCTCTGAAAAAAAAACTAAGACATTCGTTTTTACGAAAATTAATTATAATGTGTATTTTTGAACAATCTTTCACCCTTAATTTTTTCAGATTTTTAAAATTGGTGAAACGTACCTTTAAAAATAAAAAACCGCATTTTTTCGGTTTTTTTTTTCGTTTTTTGATATAATTTTATACATATTTTTCAAAAAATTTAACACCGTCACTAGAATAGGTAAAAAACTGAAAAATAATTGGGGTTTGCTTAATAAAAATTTTTTGTAAGGATATCCATTTTCAAGATACAGGGCGTTGAAGAAAACAAAATTTTACATATTTTTTACGATTTTGCCGAAACTACTGGCAACATTGTAATAAAACCCTGGCGGGTTTTAAGAGGTAGTTATTGTGCATGTTTTGACATACAACTAAGGATTTAATATTCATCATTGGCGCGCATAGGGGTAATGGTCTGAACTTTTCAAAGAAAAAAAGATAGTACGCCACTGACATATTTCAAATTAACAATCATTTTTGAATTCCTCGTTCAATTTTCAATAAAAAATCTTTCTTCTCATTTTTTGATACGACGCGCCGTTTTGCTGCAAAAAATAAAATATCTTAACGCTTCCAAAGTATTCGAATTAATTTTGATAATAATGGATGTACGAGTTTATTATGTAGATGTAGAAAGTACTAGAAGTTCGAATACTTTGTAAGGGTTAAGATCTTTTATTTTTTGAATAAAAATGGCGCGTCGGATGAAAAAATAAGAAGATACATTTTTTGTCACAAATTGAACGAGAAATTCAAAAACCATTGTTAATTTGAAATATGTCAGTGGCGTACTATCTTTATTCTTTAAAAAGTTCAGACCATTACCCCTATGCGCGCCAATGATGAATATCAAATCCTTAATTGTATGTCAAAACATGCACAATAACTACCTCTTAAATCCCGCCAAGTTTTATTACAATGTTGCCAGTAGTTTCAGCAAAATCGTAAAAAATGTGTAAAATTTTGTTTTCTTCAACGCCCTGTATCTTGAAAATCGATAGCGTTACAAAAAATTTTTATTAAGCAAACCCCAATTATTTTTCAGTTTTTACCTATTCTAGTGACAGTGTTACCTTTTTTGAAAAATATGTATAAAATTGTATCAAAAAACGAAAAAAAAAACCGAAAAAACGCGGTTTTTTATTTTTAAAGGTACGTTTCACCAATTTTAAAAATCTGAAAAAATTCAGCGTGAAATATTGTGCAAAAATACACATTATAATTGATTTTCGTAAAAACGAGTGTCTTAGTTTTTTTTTCAGAGTTATTTAAAAGTTTAAAATTGTTCTAAAAATTCGAATTTCCCGCCAAAAATAAAAAAAAAAATTCATATAGATCTTTTTGAAACTTACAACTTTTTTAAATAAAATTTTTGGCTAGCTCTTGATGCGGCTGAGATAAAAAATAAAAACATAAAATGCCTAATTAGGCTCTAGGGGGGTCACGTGACCACCTAGGGGGCTAAAAATTTCAGAAAGTGAGTTCCTCTATATGTGCTAAAAAGTGGCCTATATGGAATTTAAATCGAGCTGGGGGCACTTTTCACCATCTTACCCGGCTAGGCCCTTTGCAGGTCACGCTCTCAGACAAGCAGATGAAAGATGGAACAAGCAAATAATCTACTGGCGACCATGGGAATATAAGAGAGGAAGAGGCAGGCCTCAGATGAGAGGGAGCGACGACCTCAAAAAGCATGCCGGATCCAGATGGATGACCACAGCGCTGAATAGAAACCAGTGGAAAAAGGAGAGGCCTATATCCAAAGATGGATAGCTTAAGGCTCGAAGATAGATTAGCTAAGTGATTTCAAAAATATCATATAATTATAATGTCGAACTGTAACCAGGATACAGAGCGTTTTATCTCGTCATTATTTTCCTTGTCTTTATTGCTTTGAGGTCTCAGCTCCCCAATCGTATTTCTATATAATTTTCTATTTTGAAACATACCAATTTCAATTCTCTTTACCGAAATATCTTACGAAATATCTTACCGAAAATTTTAGAAAAAAAACCTATTAATCTAGACTGATCATTAGTTTATTAATATTGGAAAAGATATCATAATACCTACGTAGATAGGATTGTTGGTGCGTAAAATATTAATAAAAACATACAATATTTTACCTGGTTGGCTATGACATTAAATTTTCTTAAACAGTTGACATTATACTATTTTTATAGTTCGAGTTGCTTTGTTACCATTACTAATATGAATTTTTGTAATGAGAAACTGATTAAAATGGTTTTTGTGCTAGGAGAGTATAACAAAAATGTGCTACTAGCAATAAGAATTTTTCATCAGCAATTTCCTGATAGAGGGGAACCAAAGAGAGAAACTTTGTACAAGTATACAAGAACGGTTTCTTGTCTTGTGGTCTCAAATTGGTTTGAGTATTTATTCGTGCTCCATAGTTGTCTTCTGTGAACCGTGTCATATTCCTTTTTTAAATCAATGAATCGATGAAAAAGTTTTAAAAGCTTTGCATAATTGCAAAACCTAAATAATGGGTTTTAGCCTTTACCTCATTGATTTTAAATCGTGTTAATTGCATATTGTAATTATTTTGAATGAATATGTAAAATATATTTTAAATAATGCGATGTATAACGGTACAAATTTGATCAAAATAAAGTTATTAGAGCTTTCTAATTAGCTGCATTACCGGAATGATGAGAACGAACAGTTGTTTTGAATTCATAGGGAGCCACGCAGTCATCAGAAAGCGCAGTTCTGAGCCAACCCGTAGTTATGAACCTCTGACCTGCATAAAACTACTAGGTTAACATAACATCTAATTATTTCCGAGACAGGAACTGCGTCCTTTGTAAAATCAAAGCTTTTGCTGTATTTGTAGTCTGTATTCTTATTAGTGGTTAGCGTAGGAGAATTTCATTTAGAGCTGAAACTCTTTCAAGTATCAGCTAGGAGATTAAAGCTTCAACAAATAAACAAACCACATCTTTGTTTTTGAAAACTATAGCATTTTTTGTTCATTTATTTAATTATGTAAAGGGCTTTTTAGTTGTCACAGTTTATAATTTCACAAACCTGTGTTTCATAAAATAGGAATCATCTTTGCGAATGTATTTGCTAGTTTGCATGTATAAAAATATACGGTTATAATAATAAAAAAGGATATAAAAGGAAGACAGATAAGACTGAAAAAAAATTGACAAGCTTTTTGGCCAAAAATAAACAATACGAGTTTAAAGAGATCATCTATCTATCTATATAAGAATTTTTACAGCTGTCGCCACCTTCCTTTTTTCAGTCAACGTTTTCAGTCCTTTCTGTTTTGCTATTCTTCATCTTTGAGGTATCGTCCTTCCATGCCTCGTCCACTTCATCCCTTCATGATCTTCGGGGTCTACTACCTTTTCTTCTCTTTCCTACTGGGCTCCAATTCGAAATCTTTGATATCCGCCTTGTATAATCTGCTCTTCTAACATGTCCTTCCAAATTAAACGTTTTTCTTCAATGTAGCTGAGTATGTTTTGTTTTACTGCAATTCTTCGTTTTATCTCCCCATTTCTACTACGATCTATTCTTGTCACTCTGCAACTTCTTCTCATGAACTCCACGTTAGTTCCTGTAATTTTGGACCTGTTTCGTTTGCTTATTACCCAATTATCTGCTCCTTATGTCATTACACTACGTATTTAATTACCAAAGTGTTATATTATATTCTCGTCTTTGTATTTCTGGTAATCTGTCAATCCCACAGTACCCAGTATATTTGTTTAATACATGTTTTTGTCTGTGATAATTTTCTGATTATCTCTTGCTCGGTGGTCCCATTGTTTGAGAGTATGAATCCTAATTATTTGAATTTTTTTGGTGCCGTTAATTTCCCTATCATCCCATTTCCAAGTTTTTCACTTGCTCTTGTTCTGTGGTTAAGTATTATTAAAAAGATCAATCAGTTTGAATATCTGAGTGTATCAAAAATAATTTGCTCAACAAAAAGGTGAAGCTAGAAAGAAAAGATCTTTAAGGTATGGATGGAAGACACGTATCTACCAGAAACGTATAAGAAACCGAAATTATTCTTAAGGTTCCATCTTTGATCGAAGTTATCAAGATGTCAATTCTCATTTTACTTACAGCAGCTCTAAATAGTTGATTCTACTAAACCATTCTCTTAGATCTCCTAACCAGGATCTTTCTCTTAGATCTCGTTTAGCTTTTATATTACGCTGCATTATCAAACGCAGCAGAATATAATGAGGACCTCTTACTATATGACCGAAACATTCAATCTTCTGCCTCTTAACTGTCTGTATGAATTCTTCCCTCTTATTAACCCTATCAAGGACTTCAATATTGTTAATCTTGTCTACGCATGATATTCGTAGCATTCTTCGATAACACGAAGGCTCAAAAGCTTCCAATTTCTTAATCTCTATTGCCTCAGATCCGTAGAGAAAAGTGGCAAAAACGTAGCAGCGCAACAGCCTTATCCTTAAATCCATTCCTAGGTCTCTACTACATATACATGTTTCATTTTCATAAATTTTGCTCTTGCTATTCTATGCGGCCTTTAATCTCTTGTGTTTGTTCTGCGTTTTGACCAACCAATGTTCCTAGATCTTTGTCTACCCTTTCTGTCCGGATATTATTAATATGGAGTGTCTCGTTGTCTTCTCGATGTTTTGCAATGACCATGACTTTTGTTTTCGTTAACTTCATTTTAATACCATATGTTGTACACTTTTCGTTCAGCCGTTCCAGTCTGTTTGTCAGATCTTGTAGATGGGGTTGAAGTAAATTTGACAGTGCCATCAGCAAACAGATATAAGACATCTGTTTTCTGATATCCGAGTAAGACGTCATCAAACAAAATGAAGCAAAATTAAAAATTTAGGAATGAAGACTCTTCTTCTTCCATTTCAGGTACCATGTTTGCTACTAAGCTTAGCAATTAGTATATATTTATGGCCATTCTACCATTATTAATAGCTGCTTTACTGTTTTATTGTTAATTGTATTTTAATTAATATATCATAAAACAAATATTGACAATTAAAATATTATTGAAGCTGAATTTTTACAACTTTTGGTGGAAGAAAGATGGATCACGGCTGTCTTTAATAAAATATACAACAGATGAATGATCCCTGATAAATCTCTAGAATCAGAATTCATAGCGGTATTTAAAAAACAGGGGGCTAAAAGTGAGAAGAATATCGAACAATCAGCCTAATGAGTCATATTATGTTAAAACTGTTTCTTAAAATCAGCCATGGAAGAATTTATAAGAAGTGCGAGGAACAAATATCGGATAGACAGTTCAGGTTCATTAATGCAGTGGGTACCAGAGAGGCACTTTTGGGAGTTAGTACAGATCCTGATTCAAAGATGCAGGGACGTTAACTGCGACGTATAAGCGTGCTTGATCGACTATTCAAAAGTCACAACATATCTCTAGATACAAAAATGAGACATTTGAGATGTTAGATTTTCTCTGTATTATTGTACGGAGCGGAGGCATGGATGGACACCACTATTAAAAAAGTTGAAGCATTTGAGATGTGGCTTTATAGAAGGATGCTGAAAATATCACGGATAGCAACGATCACGGACAAGGATGTTCTAGGAAGAATGAACAAGGAACCGGAGATTGTGTTTACTGTAACTCCCTGCTGCAGTCCATATTGCAAGGTTCAGTCAAAGGTAAGCGGGGACCCGGTAGGAGGAGAATATCATGATTGCGGAATTTGAGAACATGGTTTAAGAAAACCTCAGAGGAACTGTTTCGAGCCGCAGCGAGCAAGGTTATGATTGCCAATATGATTTCTAACATACGAAATGGATACGATCCAGAAGAAGAACTTTTACAACAATACTCTGGCAAATGTATTATATTTTTGCATAATTTTAAAATGTGTTTAATTTGTAGAACAAGTTTACCATTCATTTTCAATACAGATTTCACTTCTCTACAAGTAGTATATCATGACTTTTGATGTAAAATAATTAAGAAAGTAGGAATTCAACCGTTTAGAATTTCCCATTGTTTTCTATGGCCCACCACCCGGTATGTCCCAAATTTTACTCTGTTTTTCATTCTCCTTTCTTCTTAGCCTCTCTTATTGAAAACTGTGTGAACCCATGATATTCCCACACTTTGTTTGTACACCTATATTTCAAACGATTTCATTGTCTTTGTGGCTTTATTAAATTAAATAAATTTAATTAAATGATCAGAGACAAATCTTTACCACATACAGTTTTCTTGATCTTAACGAAATTTGTTCACGATTTCTCTATTTTTGGTATAAAGAAAGATATTTAATAGAGATATATTATTTTACCAAATTCTCTATATGAAATTCTCAAAATTTTTACACACTCTCATATACATACTTGGTGAAAATGTATCAATAATAGAAATAATATAATTATGCAAGACCCATATGATAAGTACATTGAACATGTTTAAGAAATAAAAAGTTTTTTCTCATACATACATCAGTTTTGATGGATTTAAAAAGTGGTATACAATTATAATGCCTGATTAGTTAGCAATGAAGTTATCTCATTTTTAGTGCAATATTATTTCTCCATCAATTACCTATTCAAATAAAAATTGAGATACGCACTAATTTAATGAAATTTTTTTAAGGCAAAAGTCAATATTTATATAACATAGAAATCTGCAATAAAAGTATAATAATCTGTGTTTTCTCCAGCAGCATAACTACAGGTTGACATCGCCTTGTTATGTTCAAAATTAAAGTAACAATTTGGTTTTGAGGCAATATGATCCAGTCTTGTATAAGATCTTGAAGACCTTGTCTAGTATACACATTGTGCAGAGGGTGAGCAATCCGCCTCCGAAGTAGCTCATACATGATCGATGGGAATAAGATCTGGTGATTGTGCTGGCCACGGTAAACGTGTAATATTTTCATTATAAACCCAATACCTTACTGTTGCTGTAGTATATGGACTTGAATTATCCTGGAATGGAACAACAACAGGTTCTAAAATATGATCAATATATTGAAATTGATTCAAAGTAGCTATAACAGAAACGGAAACACCCTGTACATTCCTGAATCTCTCTTGTCTGCCAGGTCCTCTCCAAACTCTCACTAGTCTTGACTGAAGGTAGAGACAAAACCTAGCTTCATCTGTGTAAAACACAGAACTCCATTCTTGGAGGCCCAAATGTATATGTTGTAATGCTTACCTTGAGCTGAGTTCACGGTTTCCATGGCAACATGGAACTCTCACCTGGAAGTCTGTCGTACTGGCAGCTTCATTTAATCTATTCCTTAATGTTCGGTCACATACAGTAATGTTGTAGGTATCTTCTAAGGTCCCATCGAGTTAACGTGCAGTTATATGCACATTTCGATGAGTTTATTCTATCACATGTCGATTCTATCGAGGAGTTGTAGCACGCTGACGACCTCCATGTCTTTCAGAGACATCAACAAACGGTTCATATCATAGATAAAAAGCTCTTTATTTCTGGCGCGTATTGTCCTCGAGAAACCGCTCAAATGTGTGTTGACGGGAAACTGGGTTTGAAAACAAGCAACTTGCTCGCAGCGTGCGCGCAGCTTAAAAAGTCGCAAATGTGCATCTAGCCTTACACAGTTATAAAGAGGCCTCTATACTTTATTTCACGTTAAGAATAGAACATTGCGAAGATAGCCCCATGCATTTCTCATGAACGATATAAGCGCGCCGATGCCACGCCGTACTGATTAAAATCGGCAGTCGAGTAGCCACCCGTGCCCGAGAGGTTTGTCAACACTGATCTCCATAAGCGTAACGTTCTATTCTTAAAATGAAATAAAGTATAGATGCTCAATGTTTTTGTCAATATATTGCACAATATTTAATATTGTACAATATATTGATCGTCTGTAGAAGACATTGAACGATTGTGCAATATATTGTGTCAATAAACAGGACTTTGATTTTCATTGTGCAATATATGTATTAATATTGAAGCGTATGTGGCCTATATTGCGCAATATTGGTCGTGTTTTATCACTCTTGCTATGAACATCGTGGTGCGGTTAAAAATATGGCTGCCAACGAAAAAGAGGAAGCAAGAAAGTTTATTATAGAGTGCATCGATGTGTATTGGTCATTACCGGCTCTGTGGAATGTCATAACTAAATATTATAGTCACATAATTTTAAAAAATGGACAGTACGATCAGTTTCTCCGACAATATAGAGAATATTAATTATCCAGATGTACTTATTTCTTTTTTAAAACTATTCCTTCATCCACCTGCGTTTATTGTCCTTCGTCCTTTTTATAGATACAACTAATGTAATAGCCACAGAACTCGCTTTCTTATTCTACATGTTGACAGCACCAGTTTCAGTCGGGAACTAATTTATTGTGTAATAATATTGCATCGTGTGGGTCGACCTACTAATATTATTGTAGAATATATTGCGTAATATATTGACGTTAATATTGACCATCTAGGGGCCGCTTATGTAGTACAGTGGAACCTCGATTAGTCGGATTAATCGGGACCGCGGCCGATCTGGGTTATCGAAAATCCGAGTTAGCCGGAGAATATGGTAAGAATTTACTATGGTAAGAATATGGCACTATACTTCGAGATAACCTCCATTATAATTGCAAAAACATGAAATGCATAATACGTCTAAATGCATCTAAATTACGTAAGTTGTATACTACGGTATTGTTCATTTCTTGGTAAAAACTCAGTCAAACTGAAAAAATGTTTGATTTGTCTGATGAAAATCGGTCCGGGTTAGCCGGACTTCCGGATTATCGGAGGCCGACTTATCCGGGTTTCACTGTAGTTACCAAACCTGAATCAATTGTTTGTAGCTGTGTTAAGAAACATGAAAATTCAGTTCAAGAAACAGGAGGCCAACACTAACATGCAGACTATATTTAATATTTAAGGTAGGTTGTTTTTACAAGCCTAAGAAATTCATTATACGAATTGGACGCGCTGTCACTTTGGCCTTAATAAAACAATGCAATTGACAGCTTAGTTTTCATAACGTACCTTGATTTGTAGAGAAAATTTTTCAAATCTAATAGCACTGTGACGATCATCATCGTCGAGCGACCGCCGAAGATTCAAGCCTATTTATTATATTTCGAATATAGTAAACAAACCTTATTTTATTACCTCGTTTGATGGGCTTTTTGCCGAATATACTAGTAAATTCTTTTCATTCTAGAATCAAAGGGGGGGCCGTTTTAACCGGTAAACGACTCTATCATTTTTTTTTGTTCTACAAAAACTGTAAATAAATTGGTTTGGCAGTGCCATCAGAGTATTTCGGACATGTAATGAGAGGTCCCAAATATAGGTTGCTACATAATATCATTCAAGGAAAAATAGCAGGCAAACGCAGTCCAGGACGAAGAAGAACCTCATGGTTGAAGAACTTGCGAGATTGGTATGGTGTTGATACAAGCATGCTATTTAGGGTGGCAGTGAATAAAATTAAGATAGCTATGATGGTAACCAACGTTCTGAAAGGACATGGTACATGAAGAAGAAGAAGTGCCATCAAGGAATACTAGATTTCACCTCATGTTTCAACAATATTTTTGTAGAATTAATATAAAGTATAATAGTTTTAGTTCAAGGTCTGTAAGAACAACCAATAACTTGTCTCCGAACATTGATTTCAGTGTAAGTCAAAGACGCTTTATGTGCTTTGTTAAGGATTTAACGCTTGGGGTAGAACACTAATTTATAAATTTATAAGTATATTTATAGGTAGTTAAGCGATTTAGTGTTAAGTGTTCAAATAATTATCAATTTATTATCTGTGATATGTTATCATTGTCTGTGATATGTTGATATTTAGGGATTTTAATTAAGTGTATTTACATATTTACATATTTTTATAGTTTATTTTGAGGTTTAATGTATATTTTAGCTTTTAAATTATTTTGTAATAATGGGTAAGGCCCGTAAATAAATAAATAAATAAATAAATAAATAAATAACTAAATAAATAAATAAATAAATAAATAAATAAATAAATAAATAAATAAATAAATAAATAAATAAATAAATAAATAAATAAATAAATAAATAAATAAATAAATAAATAAATAAATCAATAAATCAAGAAATAAATAAATAAATAAATAATATTTAAGGCAACGATTGTAAATGAGTTGAGCAGTCTAACAAAGCCGCGACGGGGTACTGTATTCGAGCGTACGTTTTGGCGGCATTTTTTAATAAAGAATTTTGTAAAGTACAATATAAATTAAATTATGAAGTATTTTCTAATAAATTAAATAATGTTAAGTGTTTATTGTTCTTGTAAGTTAGTGTTGTAAATAAATAATATGAAGTAGGTAAGTCTTTTTATTTAAATTAATATAAGTGACCTTATTTAAAAATAAATAAAGTTAATTCAAAATAAATATTAGTGGCTAAAAATCAAATTAGTACAGTCAGTTGCGTAACAGTACCTATCTACAAAAAAGTATTTACGTTTATATTGTAAAAAGTGGAATATTACTGGTGTTCCTTAGACATTTTTAATGTGTGAAGAGCGTTTAAAGATGTTAGAACTTTTAAAGACAAAAGTAAAATTGGTAAGAAATTCAATTACTACAGTTAGGTCAACATTTCAAAAGTTATCTCCATTTATTTATGAATTTTAAGACGAAATATAAATCGAAATACCTCTAGTGTATACATTTAGTAAGTTTCACGAAAAACGGCTAACTTTAATAACAATATTGCAAAGTTGACGCTAAATTTAAATTAGTACCTAAAAGTTTCTGCCACTTCTTTGGTATTTATCTGGCTTTCGTGCCTTGTGCTATACTAAAAGCTAAATCTCTCTTCCGATACTCTTTAAAGGCAGCGATTCTGATGGAGATTTATAGAAATTATACTTCATCATGCGAATACCAACACTGTCCAACACCCATTCATTTCTCAGATAGTAAGTTTATTAGGGATCAAATAAAATAATTATATGTTTCGAAGCATGCTTTAGCGTAAAATATGTCTAAGTTGTATGGCGCTTTTTAATTACAACAAGAGTTATGTGTTTTTTATTTCTATGTTCAGGTATCCCTGTATTTATAGACAAATTATATTTGTCTTAGACAGGAAAATTTTAATTTGTCAGCAACCATTCAACATTTTTCAAACGTGGTTAAAAAAAGTTACTCCAGACAGGATCGAAACTTTTTTCGTGAATTTTTAAAATATTTAATTTTGGAGGAGCTCAACAAGAAGATCTAGACTAGAACACATAAGAATCGATGACTTTAGACAATAAATGGGAATAAAAAGAACAATCCTAGATAACAACGAAAGACAACAGCTAGTATGGTACAGACAGGTAAGACGAATGGATGAAAGACAAAAACGAGGAGACCAACCGCATAGGGCATAGATAAAGGGCGTCTCCAAGGCTATGTCGGCCAGAAATTTAAGAGAATAAGACTGGCATGGCCAATATGAGTGGCGATCAGGGACGGAAAGGTGTAGAACGCTATAAAACCGGTTTAGTATACAATAGATATATTAAAAATTTTATATATTCACTTATATATTTTATAGACATATTCCAAGCTGTCAGACAGTTTATAATTTACACGTACTTTAGATATTCCACCCTAGATACAGACTTTGGTCATCCAAATGAGTTTCTTTGTTATTGGATCTGTTATACTCCCATCCCTTTGCTAGAAGCTGTCTCAGCGTGAATAGTTGATCTATTGTTGATCTGTTTGTCCTAAATCCAGCTTGATATTCTCCTAGGACATTTTCAGCATAAGGGGTTAGTCTACTAAGAATAATATTTGAGAGGATTCTATATGCCGTGTTTAGGAGTGAAATTCCTCTATAATTCGCGCATTTTGTTTCGTCCCCTTTTTTGTCGATAGACAATAAGATGTTTTCCTTCCATCATGCTAGTATCCTTTCTTCTAACCATATATGCGTTATTAACTGGTGGATTTGGCGATGTAGTGCGTCTCCCCCACATTTCTGAATTTCGGCGCTTTATGATTTTTTAGCTTATTTAAGGCCTTTTGGGTTTCTCCAAAAGATGGATTTTTGATGGGCTTGTCCGCTGTGATATAGATCTTTTCTTTGTGCTGTTCTTCCTGTATGATGTTTAGAAGGTCCCCGAATTACCCTTTCCATTCTTCAGTTAGTTTTTTATCGCCTATTATCATATCATATGGTCTTGATTGTCTCTTACTCGTCATTGACCATATATTTTTCTTCAAGCTCACCCAGCACTCTACTCTTAAATATTGTTGCTTAACAATTATCCTTTAACTTCCACCACTTAACTTTCTGGTGTCCTACTTACTATCCTTTCCACCTCACCTTTATCTTCATATACAATTATTGTATATGTTACAGTTCAAGTTGATTCTCAGTTAGAGTTGACTTTTCCTAGTTCGAGTCAACTCCAACTGAAACGAGCAGTAAAAGTTGATTTGAAAAATTTAAATCAACTTTTACTAGTTGAAGTTGACTCTTCCTAACTCTTGTTAGTAAAAGTAGATTATACAATTTATACGAGTATAATCTCACGTGCATTTTTGATGAGTGTGCTTCTCTTTGTTTTGACCCTTTCAACTACTTATTAGTCCAGGCTTCAACGTCGCCCCCGTTAGGTAAATTATTCTGATTCGATTTTTTTGCACAAACTTACTCAAACAAATACATCCTTATAACAAATACACAGTGTCAGGCGGTACCGCGGTCTAAAAATTGTTTAAACAATTTTTGTTAACCAAATTCACAAAAATAATTCTTATCTACTCTACCTCATATTATGTATAAGTTTTTATTGTGTGAAAATTGTAAATATAGATAGCAGTACATGAAGGGTTTAAAGTGTGCCTGAAGTAATAATGTACTTTAAATGGGATTTACTTTTTCGCACTGTTTTTTAGCACACTTTCATATAATCAAATCTGTACCCCGGAGGTAAAGGACACTATGTCCATTTTTCTACTTTTTCAGGAGAGCAGTTTTAACATTTTTTAAATTTGTAATCAGTAAATACTAGAATGTTTATTATATTTAACCAAGATTAGTATATAATTTTGTCGTATGTATAATCGTTTTTCCCCTTTATGAAGTGTTGTACACCTGTAGTTTACCTTTTATTATAAAATTTTTCTTTTTATTTATAGTTGGACATAGTGTTGTTTACCTCTAACCACTTTTTAAATAATGTGACATTGCATGTTAAGGTCCCTACGAAATAAACAAGACAAACTTGTTAAACTATTATTATTTTATACTATTATTTTATTAGAGACAAGTAATATAATATTATAATATTTCAGTACAATTATAAACGACAAGGCTCAAAATTGTTAGAGGCCATCGTCTTCATCTCCTTGTTGGTAATCGTTTGTGGCTTCATTTATATGTGTTAAATTTTGTCAAAAAGCATGACAAACCGCAGGAATAAAGAGCAATAGTGGAATTAAGTCACTGTACTTTTGTTTTGTGATTGATAGTGGGTTTATTGAGCCGATTTATTTGTGCTGTAAACGTTACTTGTTGCCTTCTATACCTCATGAAATTCACCTCATACAGATTTTTATCATTGAAATCGGTTTTATAAAAAAGCTTTCCAATGTGTTGGACTTGTAGGAAAACACATGTTGACAGCAGAACAAGCTCTTTGCTAACATTATTTTTTGTACTTAAAAAAGAAGGATTAGGTGACGGTTTCTTATCTAACAGCGTTTTTTGAAGTTTTTAAAATCTGCAAGTTCCTGCTGATGTTTGCCTAACTAGGCCAGTCCGATGGTGTTAAAATGGTCAAATTTTAGAGGTTCTTTCATTGTTTTTTATCAAAGCCTGAACACTGTCTGCTTCGATATGTATGTGCCCTTTCACTAAAAACTTTTTTGTCATCGTCTTTATTTGAGAGGGTACGTATGCAGTATCCAAAAGTAGCACTTATATTTTTATTTTGGCTATAGCAGTTACTGGTTCACAGAGTGATGTCCTCTACTTGACTACCTGGAATTGTATTGTCAGCCCATTTTCAAATTGACGAGGCAATTTCATTTACACCACATGCCCTTTTCAATTCGTCCCACATCATACATTGTAGAGAGGAGTCACCTGCATCATATACATAATGTAAAAAAATATCTGCGTATAACCACTTTTTTACTTTTAGTTTTGTCCACATGTCTTTAATTACTGCATTCATCAATGTACAATTGATGCATCATTTTTATTGTAAGTTCTGTTCCCAGATAATTTCTATTGCTCATTTCTTTGGAATAATGACTCTCGTACGTTGGGAAGGAATTGATATGTTAATGTATACTATCTATGTTTTCGGTAAGACTTTTATTTATTGGCCTGTGTCTACCTCTTTGATCAGCTTTTGTTAAACCTCCTGGCTTAATTTTTTTCAACATATTCACTACTACTAAATTAGATTTACAAAGTTTGTTTGAAAACATAAGCTTACCCACCTTCAATCGCTGATTGTTCACTGTAAAATGGTAGTGTATTGTATTATTTTTAAGCATTATGTCCAGATGGTAAATAACAGTGCGCACATTTAGTAGAGGTAAACAACATCAAGTCCACATGGTGTTATTTACCTCTGACTGGAAGTGGACCTATTAAAAAGTCGGTAACTTGCCGTGAAATTGTCTCTGGACATAGTGTGGTTTACCTCTGTGTAGAGTTGTAGAGCTTGAAAAGTTATATTCAAAAGTGTAATAATCCCAATTTCGATAAAAATGGACATAGTGTCCTTTACCTCCGGGGTACAGAAATATCCTTAACTTTCGCCTTGTCATGGTGATGATATGCGAGCAATAAATTACAAAAAAAGTTTTGACAGTTTTGTGGTTTGACAGAAGTTTGAATTTTTAAATGTCAAAGTTCTAAAAAATTGTAAAATAGGAATGTGTCAAGTGACGAAGAGTTGCAGTTTTTTTATTTGTTTTTTGGTAGATAAAATATTGTATGAAACTATGCGTGAAGTACTTTTTGCGCACTTAGACGATGTATAGCACTCGGCCCGCTCGTGCTCTAAACATCGCGTGCGTGCGCAAAAAGCATACTTCACGAACTGTTTTATAAATAACTAAGTATTTCACTCCGGACAAATTTTTTTAGATTATTTTGGTGATTCGGAGCAAAAGAGGTCTTTTGTGATTTTTCTGTAAAATTTATTGTTCTCGAGTTATACGCGATTTAAAATTTGAAAAATGCGAAAATGACCATTTTTAAGGCTTAATAACTCGATTAAAAACTATTATTATGAAAGTCAGAAAGTCACCTAATCAAAGTTTAAAGCCCCCCTACAAGATCCTGAAGAAATTTTTGTCATTATTTTATTACTAACCTGTTATTTTTAATTATCAACAATGAGCGCTAAGAGCGTATTGAGGCGGCCGTCAATGTGAGTGCTAGTAAGATCATCCATTTCGACCGTCCAATGGAGCATCTCAGTCGCACTCACATTGACAGCCGCCCCAATACGCTCCTAGCGCTCATTCTTAATAATTAAAAATAACAGCTTAGTAATACAATAATGACAAATATTTCTTCAGCACCTTGTAGGGGGGTCGTTAAAATTTGATTTGGTGACTTTCTGACTTTCATAATAATAATTTTTAACTGAGTTATTAAGCCTTGAAAATGATCATTCTCGCATTTTTCAAATTTTAAAATGCGTATAACTCGAGAACAATAAATTTTACAGAAAAATCACAAAAGACCTCTTCTGCTCCGAATGACCCAAATTAATGATGTAAAAAAAATGTCCGAAGTGAATTTTTTTTGTGAATTTGTTTTAAAAAAATTGTTTAAACAATTTTTCGATTACGGTACACCTAACACCCTGTGAATTCGTTATAAGGACCTCTTTTTGAGTAAGTATGTGCAAAAAAATCGAACTGGAATAATTTACCTAACGGGGGCGACGATAGAGCCTGGACTATAAATATCACGATTTGAACATAATATACAGTAACATTTAATTTTTAGAATCGGTTGTTTGTGTGAATCAACTTGTACTAAATGGCATTGGGAAAGTATATTTTAACTAGTTGGAGTCTACTTTTACTAGTAAATGTTGAATAAAAATCTTCATTTTATATTTATAATCAATTACTAAAACCAGCCGTTTGAGTCGACTCGAACTAGGAAAAGTCAACTCCAACTGGATAATCAACTTGAACTGTAACATATACATAATAAATAAAATCATAAACTAATACATCTATCTATGTAGCCCTTGTTATCAATTTTAGGACGTAAGCCTCCCCTTCTTCTCTCCATTTGTGTCTGTCCTAAGTCCTGAGCTAAGTTCATCCACCTGGGACCGGCTTGCCTCTTCAAGTCATCAACCCATCTCTTCTGTAGTCTTCCTCTACTTCTTTTGTATTCATATGGTCTCCAGTGCCAGTGTAGTATTTACTTGTTCCACCTATCGTCTCTGTGTCTGATTGTGTGCCTCGCAAATTTCCATTTAGATTCGGCTAATTTTTTCTTACATCTGTCAACTTTGTAATATTTCGAATCCACTCGTTTCGTTTCTTGCCCTTTAAGGGTCGATTTCTCATACCTGCGTTAATCTATGGTTCAGTTGAACGAGTTCAGCGGTGAACTTCGGTTTTGTTGGGAATGCGTTTCTCATTGTGAGTGCACGTTCTACAGCTTTCAAGAAATGCCAATAGATGGCAAAAGGTAAAAACTATCGCCATTTTGCACGACCTTTTTTATGCTGTTTTTGAAGAAAGTTAAATTTAAGTATTTATAGTCAAACAGTCATTTTAATAATTATAAATAAATGTAATAAAAACAAAAATAATGTTAGCGTTTATCGTTAGGCTTAATATAATAAAATAGGTTATATTTATAATAACATCGTTTCGTGTTAATACAACGCATGCGTAATCCATGAAATCATCTGAACTGGGTTCTGAAATCTTTGAACGGCCGAATTCCAGCGTTCAAGTTTAAATTGCCATCGGTTGAACGTGAATTGAGAAATACGATTTTGACTTTAAACTGACGTTCACTAAAAGTTCAGGATAAACTGGAGTTGAACTCGATATGAGAAATTGGCCCTTAGTGTATTTGCAACATCTGTCTCTCCATTGATCTCTGTGTTTTTATAAATTTATCCAAATTATTTTAAGTTAGTGTCCAAGTTCGCGCTCCATACGTGATTACTGGTAACATACACTGGTTGGAGGTTTTAGATTTAAGATGTTCCGCACATTTCTTATTCTTCAGGATATACCATAGCTCAATTTGCCAAATGCCGCCCATACCAACCCAAGTAGCACCGAACGGGTTTATTAAGTCTTTTCAGGATGCTTCAAAACTGTAGAATAAAACTGAAATTAAATCCGTTTGGTTTTTTAAGTAAACCTTAAGGTTGCAATAAAACCGCTTTCAGCATAAAAGGGCCCACTCTGAAAGAGGTCGATAGAACCAAAAATAAAAACCTTCTTAAAACTTTGTTTTCTTAAGCAACTGATTTTAAAGCTGCTGTAAACGTGCTTTTAAAACCATGTTAAAAGACACTTTAAGTGCAGACAGTTTTATAGCAAACTTAAAAAGGTTTCTTAAATGGAGACTCTAAAGAGAATTTACCATATTAAATGATTCTTTAAACCCATATACTCCATATAGGCCAACAAATGTTTACATGTGTTATGATAGGTAGATACGTGTTTTTAACGATAAAATAATAAAAATTGCTTGGTTATTTCGGACTGTCAAGGTAGAAAAACACTTGTGCACCAAACTTTATTGATAATGTTAACAAAAATAGATCTAAATAACTCACGCGCCTTAAAATTACGGACTTTTGGAGATTAAAAAAATAAAAATAGTAAAAAAAATTAAATCCCAAAAACATTAATTTGAAAGAAAAATAATTTTATCTACAATTTTAATGTTTTAATGTTAAAATAAATCGAATGTATGTCTTTAAGTCGCTTATTTATAATTTTTATGTAAGCCTTATATTGTAATCTATCATGGCTTTCAGCATCTCCAGAAAGCAATATGGCCGAAATCCAAATACAACTATTTGGTCTATCGACAGAGACTTGTTAAGATCAAATGGATTTATTTTATACCTTTCCAAGAGCACATATCCTACAAAAATGCAAGGTTGCCTTGGAATTAAAACCGTTTAGTTTTAATGCTGATATCAATAATGCCACTCGGTTTTAATGTGAACCTAACCTAAAATCTAGGCGTCGTAGTACTGTGTGTGTTGTATTTTTCTTTTAAAATGACCAGTTAGTTTATATTTTAAGTACTTACGACTTATTTCTTCCATACTAACTGTACTTCCACTTTTTACAACACACCACTGTTTCGCTCTAAAACAAATGGCCGACCATTTTAGACATGAAAGAAGAGGGGTTGAGTTTAGTTTTATTGTTTCTAACAAGAAGCATAGTTTAGTATCTACGATAACCAAATTTATTCAGTTAAGAGCTTTTGGTTTTAATATAGCCTACTAATTGCTTTTAAGAAAGCAACTTTAAAGAAAACAAAAAAAGTTTTAAGGCATATATTTTACTGGCATAGTAGTCTTGAGACCAAGTAGTTTTAATAATAGGTTTTATTAGTCATATTAGGAGAATCTATAAAACTACAATAAAACTAAAAGGTAACAAACTAGAATCTAATAAAACCAAACAGTCCGGAAGTTCTTCATATAACTAATTAGTTTTAAAGTGAACCGAAAATAAACCGTTTTAAAACTACAATAAGACAAATTATCTATTAAGATTAATTAGACTTATTTGATACTCTTATTAGATACTTTAAAACTAGTGACAAATTCTTAACAGTTTTAAAGTTCTGGCAGTATATTTACAAGGTAGCTTTAAAACCATTATCTTCTTATTTACCACAATAAAACCTTGATAAACCTTAAATAAAACTAAAATGTGTTTATTGTGCTACTTGGGAATCTTATAAGTCTTTTAATTTCTTAGTTTAATATTCTCTGCTCGCTTTTATTGCTTGTCCAAATAGATATATTTTCGTACTTGTTCTATTTAACTTCCTTGAATTTTGATAGCAATATCTTGTCCTGTTCTTGTCATCGTCTTTGTTTTGTCTAGATTCCTTCTTAACCCGGCACCTGCCACGTGGGGTGCTACTAGCACCCCATAACAAATTTTTATCAAATATTTGGTATTTCAAATTTGGTAACCGAGCTGTCCGTCACAATAGCTTTCTATAATATTATATAGCATATATGTGTTAGTGTTTGAAGTGGTTATTTAGTGTCATTCTGAACTTATAGCCCTAAAGTCGAATTGGGGTGTCATCATCTGGCACTTTATGTTTAAAATTTTTTTTGTATTTTTGATAAACGGGTCAAATTTACATTTTTTATTGAAATAACTGATTTAAATTATTAAATAGACTATATACTCACTATTATATATTATATATTATATATTATTAGACTCTATACTCACTAAATCTTAATTTTTTTAGATATTTTACTTGATTTCATTTATTATGGCTTGGTACTTGCTAATTTGCTTATAACACTTTTTTCATTTTATTTTTTAACTTTTATAACATATTAGTGGCTAATAAGTTAATAAAACATGTTTATTTATATTCTTGTGTTACTCAACACATTATTTTGTTTTTTAAACAAGTAGATCACAGAAAATTTTTAAGGGGTGCTGTGAGCACCCCACGTGGCAGTTGGCGCCTTGCAAAGCCACGTGGCAGGTACCGGGTTAAACGAACAAATAGTGTAAACATTGTTTTTAGTTACGATGTCAATGATCAGGTTATGTCGAGACATGTAAATTTAAATAAAACATGTTAAAGGAACGTGTGTGTATGACAGAATTAACTAATTACACTTTAAAATATGAATTTCCATAATTATCCAGAGCGCATGTTCTGGATATACGAATGTTTCCTGGGCTAATTTATTGTGCCTACAAATTCTGAAGCGACAACAGCACTTTAACAACCGCATGCTTTCCATCCACCTGAGAGCAACTTAGATTAACATTATTCCGGACCAATAGAGATATTCAATTAATCATTTTCGTTCGTTTATTATATTTCTCTCGCACCCGCCAATGTAGAATTTTTAATTTTAACCTCAAACTATCTAAAAAACTTAATATAACTTCCTACTATTAATATTCTAGGCGCCAAATTAGTCGAAGCAATAAAGCACTGAACCTCTGAAAAAAAAAAACGACAAGACAGACCTTAATAATTCTTTTTGCATTCGATTCGTGAATGCGCCACAAAACTGTGTGACCCATTAGATAATATTAAAAAACTGCATACAAAAAATGCATTCTTAAACTGCATCTCAAACAGACAATAAAAAATTTAGAACTCGTCAATAATTATCGACAGAAATGAATTCAATTTTGTTACTCGGGGGTTTTCGGGGTCGCTGAAAACGATTATGAAGTCGTAAGTGATCTCTGGAGGACCTGGTGCTCAGTGTACCTACTGTTTACCTCGTCTTGTGGAGTTTTCGGCAAATTCATTAAAAAATTAGTCAAAAATCATTACTTGGGGGGTTTTGGGGTCGCTAATGACGAATATGACATCGGAAGTGATCTCCGGAGTACCTGGTTCCCAGGGTACCTACTGTTTACCTCGTCTTGTGGAGTTTTCGGCAAAAAATTTAGTCAAAAATCATTACTGGGGCGGTTTTTGGGGTCGCTAACGACGAATATTACATCGGAAGTGAACTATGGGATACATGGTGCCCAGGGTACCACTGTTTACCTCGTCATCTGGAGTTTTCGGCAAATTCATTAAATAATTAGTCTAAAATCATTAATCGGGGGTTTTTGGATCGCTGACGACGAATATGACATCGAAAGTGATCTAAGTAGTACCTGGTACCCAGGGTACCTAGAGTTTACCACGTCTTCTGGAGTTTTCGCCAAATTCATTAAAAAATTAGTCGACATTAGTTACTCGGGGGTGTACAGGACTTATATTATCGTTCCAAAATAAAAGCAACTCATATTCATTTAATTTTTAAATATCTTAAAACAAACATTGCCTGTTGTTGTAAATAACTAGGTGACACAAATTTCCCAATATAATGCACTTGTTTCAAGATCACCTTAGTCAGCTATTTTGATATAATTATTTCATTAGGTCGAATCGTGTCAACAATCATAATAAACAATTGGGATTGATTATAGATACGTAACAAGTAAAGAAAGAGAGCATTCATTATTCAGCATTCATTATTCAACCATCAAGGTAGTCAGAAGATAGACTTTCGTCCACCAACGAGTTACTGTGATAACTAGTAGTGTTCAATAAATAAAGTATGAACCAATAGTGTATTCCTAACAACCAACCCTCTTCTCAGAGTAACTACCCCATTACGACACGTATTCTATTATATGGCGACCTGGAGAGACGAACTGGACTTCTGAGGTAGGGATCAGGAAAGATGGCGAGCTTCTATAATTGGAAGAGAAGGAAAAAATTGGTAGATGGAGCATGAGATGGATTTGGAGAGACCTAGCCGCAGGGTAGAAATGGTAGATGTCGGCAGGAATGAAGTTCGGAGTCTTGGGACCACGCCCAGCTTCAAGAGAACTTGGAAACCAAATAGACAGTAGTGGACAATGACAATAGTGAATGTGAGTAACTCTTAACTATTTTTTTAAATTGCATACAGTCTCACAGACACGTACAAATTTTCTTTTAGTAAATAGAATGCATAATATATAATTATTATGGAAGTATTAGGGTAATTATTTTTTATTACAATTAGTAAATTAGGTCTAGTTTTCATAATATTCGTTTCAAGAAACATTTACTTGACAAGTTACTTGATATTTTAACTACATAAGTGATGTTATATTTTATTTTTTGAAAATAGATGAACTTTGATTTAAATACCTAGATAGAACTTTTAAAAGTGTTTACGATTTTTTTATTTACATAATAGCTATTTTTAACTCAATACGAGTACACATTATACATAAATCTATTTTTAACTTGAACGGATTAAAATGCTATATCAGGCTTTTATTTGGCATATTATACTTTTGTTACCTGACCCTGAACGACTCAGAAATACATACATCAGGAATTTGCTGAATAGAGTTTTACGCATTACATAAGACATAAAAATTACTGAAATTATACACTAGGAAAGGTGAATTAGAAATATTTTTAATGGAATTACGATAATGAAGATTGAGAGAATTTTTTTTTACCAAGGACAAGACAAAGAAACATTAAAGACAAAAAAAATTAAATATATGACTATGGAAAAGAAATTAAATTATTTATATACAAGGATATACAAGAATTTTTATACAATGATTTTAAGAACAAAAGAAAGTAATGATGTAAGAAGAAAATAAAGGCATACAAGTCATAATGACGCAAGGAAGTTATATATGACAAGGAACCACATTGGAGGAAAAAGACAAAAGAATATGGACAATTAAGCCTTAAAAATTATCATGATGAAGGACAATTTTTTAAGAATAATTTAAAGAAGACTTGACGACAAAAGATTAGAAAACCGAATAATTAAAAAGAATTTTATACAGTAAAAAGTACTATTTTAAGAAGAATACGTTGTATTGCTTCAAGTACATGTAGATATTTAGTATAATATTAAGTTACTTTAAATTTTTTATAATGTTAACTAACTTTAAATTCTATAATATAAAAATACTTATTTAATTCAAATGAGGTAATGTAAGACTGTATCTCAATTAGAGAAATAGAGACTTTTTTTTGTGACGTAATTAGTGACCATTCGCGAACCGAACCGAACTAAGCTGAACTAAGTGAGAAAAAACTATTATTTAGTAAATAGCAAAATCTCACATTATTTATTTAGCGTTTATTCATAAGTTTTTCTCGTTCTTAACTTTTAGGTTAATTTTATAGGTAGTAGATGTGCACATAGTATAGGGCCCTAGATAGGAAAAATAACCCTAGATAGATAGATAGATAAATAGGTAGAATAATCGAAAAATAATAATGAAAGATAGAATAATGATAGGTAGAATAATCAAAAAGGAATAATGCTAGGTAGAATAATGATAGGTAGAATAGTGTTAGGTAAAATTTTTTCGTGATTTTTTTTAATAAAATATAGTCTATTTTTATTACCACTTTCTTCCGAATTTTTATTGAATGTTGAAGTTTTGATACCGACAATAAGATTTTTGATTTCAAGTTTTTAATATTGGTCGAATTTTAGTATAAATTTATATGGTTTTTAGTGTTTTATGATAATGAAGTAATGAGATAACTGATTTTTTTAATATATTAAAAGCATAATTAATATGAGACAATCTAGACAAAATAAAAAAACACACACTCTTGTGAAGAAAATAGGTACAAAATGAAGATCAGAAGATTTTAGCATACCCAATTTTTGTTTTGAAGTAATCCTATTCTCAACTAAGGGGGAGCAGTAGGTTCAAATAGGAATTTAGGGATGCGAGACGTAGAAGATTTTTAAGCGCACAACTATCCATTTTGTCTTTTTGGAACAAACCTTCTCACGACTAAGGACGTGCAAAAGGACCGGAAGCAAATTCAAGGGTATAAAGTTGCGAAAAACTACCCATCAAGTAGGTAGGGGTTAGAAAATGAAGAATTATGAAATAATACGAATATAGGAAGGAAGATACATGAAATATAAAGTAAGTGATAAAGAAATCATGAAGAAATATGAAGAAGAAGATTTTTGTTTAATAGTACACTATGAAGAAAGTACTAAGTATAAAGAAAATGAAAATATGTATTAGTAAAGTACCAGACAAGAAGAAGAGGAAGAAAACGGAGAAATTTTTTTAATTGAAGAGTATGTAAAAGGTCAGAAAATCAAATAATTATTTTAAAAGTGAAAGAAGTATAATTAAAAAGTAAGTTCAAATGTAAGAATTAAAGTTATAATTTTATTTTAAGTAGGGAAAAGGTAAAATATACATTACAATTTCTGAGTGTAGAATTTCGCGAGATATAAGGAAGTAATAAGTAAGAATAGACGATGTTTGAGGACTAATTTTTTTTATAGGGCAATAAGTTGTATATTTTTATATATTATATTTGTATTTTATATTTGTATATATTTGGATAAATCTTTAACACAGTAATGAGTTGGTGACGTTGTTTAGAAAAATTTTCTTCTTTGTCGGAAAGGCAGAGAAAATAAGGTACATCTCTCAGAAAATTTTTCTTGTAAGGGTAGGGGATATACAGGACTTATATTATCGTTCCAAAATAAAAGCAACTCATATTCATTTAATTTTTAAATATCATAAAACAAACATTGCCTGTTGTTGTAAATAACTAGGTGACACAAATTTCCCAATATAATGCACTTGTTTCAAGATCACCTTAGTCAGCTATTTTGATATAATTATTTCATTAGGTCGAATCGTGTCAACAATCATAATAAACAATTGGGATTGATTATAGATACGTAACAAGTAAAGAAAGAGAGCATTCATTATTCAGCATTCATTATTCAACCATCAAGGTAGTCAGAAGATAGACTTTCGTCCACCAACGAGTTACTGTGATAACTAGTAGTGTTCAATAAATAAAGTATGAACCAATAGTGTATTCCTAACAACCAACCCTCTTCTCAGAGTGACTACCCCATTACGACACGTATTCTATTATAGGGGGTTTTTGGGGTCTCTGTACCTACTGTATACCTCGCCTTTTGGAGTTTTCGGCAAATTCATTAAGAAATTAGTCAAAAATCATTACTCAGGAGGTTTTTGGGGTCGTTGACGACAAATATGACATTGGAAGTGATCTCCGGATTACCTGGTGCGGGTACCTACTGTTTATCTCGGAACTAATGATTTTTGACTAATTCTTTAATGAATTTGCCAAAAACTTTAGAAGAAGAGGTAAACAGTAGGTACCCTGGGTACCAGCTACTCCAGAGGTCACTTACGACGTCATATTCGTTTTCGGCGACCCCAAAAAACTCCCGACTAATGATTTTTGACTAATTTTTCAATAATTTTTTTGCCGAAAACTCCACAAGACCAGGTAGACAGTTAGGTACCCTGGGCACCAGGTACTCCGAAGATCACTTACGACATCATATTTATTTTCAGCGACCCCAAAAACCCGCAAGTAACAAATTTTTTTATTGTCTGTTTGAGACTCACTTTAAGAATGCATTTTTTGTATTCAGTTTTTCAATATTATCTCATGGCTAGGGGTCGCAAAGTTTCCTGGCGCATTCACGAATCGATTGCAAAAATAATTATTAAGATAGGAACTTTCAATGCAATAAGATTGTTTATTGGCAATTAACCAATATAAACGATGTTTCTTATTTAATTCATTTGTTTAACTGCAGTGAGATTACTGATTTGCAATTAACCAATGTAAATTTCTATATAACGTTGCGATGTTTTAAAATTAATTCATTTGTTCGACTGTAATTCCTTTAGCGCTGGCTATCGCACAAACGATACAATCCGATGGGGCACCTCAGTTCAGTACAGTCGAACAAATGAATTAAATATGAAGCATCGCGACGTTTGTCTTGAAATTTACACTGTTTAATTGCAAATCAAGAATCTAACTTATTGCATTGAAAGTTGCTATGTTCCGAAAAATGAGTTCCAATACTGTAGATGTCGCCATGGGTTTTTCAATTCTGATGGGTCCACCCAAGTTTTTCCTGTGTCCACCCCAAAAATTGTTATAAACAATTTAATTGTTTATAAGGCTCTAGCTTGTAAACTAAAAGACATAAAAAATTTCTTTCTTAATCAAAATAAAGAAAATAGCGTTTACTAAACTTTAATCCAATATTTAGAACTAGAAATATTGTAGAATTAGTGTAAAATGGTTGCAAAATAAGTATTTTTCGAAGCTTTTTCAATCGTAACTTGGCTTTGAGACATGAGTCTATCTCATTTTAAAGCTGAATTTATAGACTTGTTTTATTAACTCCTAGAGAAATCTCCAATCTGCCTATTTAGGCAATAGACGTTTTTCCTGACAATGAAGATGTAGACTATCATTCCAGCGAATATTCTCTTTTAAATATATCTAAACCTAAGTTAAACATTATTGGTACGAATTTATAAACATTTGACTTAACCCGGGAGTAGTCACGCTCACTTCTGTAACGTCGATAGTCGCGTGTGAGATTCTATCTCAAAATACGAATTTAAAACAAATTTTTATTTTGTACTATTTTTATCTACTCTTTATATTGAAAATATATATTTCTAACAATTTTATTAAAAAAACCTGTGTTAACGGCCACCTGCCAACATCGGCCACCTGTCCTAACGGCCAGTTTAAAAATTTCCCAAACATGTAGACTAAAAAAACTGGAAATACCGTCCACCTTTCTATATCGGCCAATAGTTCTTTCATTTTTAGTGGCCGGTAAAAACAAATTTTACTGTACATATTACGAAAAAGGATGAAATGTGAGATTGTATCTAACGGCGCGACTACTCGCGGCTTAAAGCTAATTGGCTCTCCCCAAAGCCATAAATTCCACAAAAAGAAGAAGAAGAAAAAAAATTCCTACGCATTACTACACCCTTCCTCGAGGCATTTACGAAATTTTTTCAACATTGCAAAGTTTTTCATCAAGTTATCGCGAAAAAGATAAAAATTGAGATTCTATCTCACCCCGCGACTACTCGCGGGTTAAATTATTTGCCTTATTTGGCTATGACTAAACTAAAGTAAGGAATTAAACTGTCTGTGTAGAAAAATAATTCGAGTGCCCCTGTCCAATATCAAATATTCAGTATTCATATCCGAAATTGGACAGTATCATTTTATCACCCAGTAGATCGAATGCATTTATTTGTTATTAAACACACACACGTAATTAATTAAATTACATACACATTTGGTCAATTATCAATAATATAATTTGGACATCAGCCAAAAGTTGCTGACATAAGATAAACAATTTACCTTAATTAGATACACAAAATCACGCGGGGCCCGTGTTTACATTGACTCAATTTAAACTTATATAAAACTAAGATCTCTTGTCTAGAAATTCAATTATTATTAATTCATTAACGCGAGTGATTGTCTTCAACGCTCATCATTTAAGTCTCTACTCAAAGTACCCCGGGTCAACATCCATAGTGTAAGTCTCATCAATAAACTCTGCTACTATTATTTGGTGTTTCCATCACAACTTAAAGACCATCTACACTGAGCCATCGAAGGGATTTTGTTCAGTCCCAGATTAATACGAAAGGTACTATCTTTAACAAATCAGTACAAATTGTTGGATACGCAGATCACATAGACATTATAGGTAGGTCCACAGAATCTCTGACTGAAGCGGTCATTAAGAGCATCTGCACAGAGAATGGGGCTAAATATCAATGTTCAAAAACCAAATACAAGTATTGAACTAGCTCTAGCAACCCGACACCTACAAGAATGATAATTGAAAACCTAGAACTGGAAGATGTCGACACCTTCATATACTTAGGCTCGCTGCTAACTAAACATAACAATATCAGTAAAGAAATTAAAAGAAGAATAGTGCTCGCCAATAACTGTTACTATCGCTTAAGAAGACATATTGTCTCAAAAATACCTAGAAAAATTAAATTGACTGTTTACAAAACACTAGTAAGACCAGTGCTAACATATGGTTCAGAAACTTGGTCACTTACACATAATGACCAAGAACTGCTCAAAATGTTTTGAGAGAAAAATCCTAACAATATATTATGGAGGATAAAAGAACAAGATTTGTGGCGCAGGCGTTACAACTTTGAGTTGTATAGAAGTTTTGGAGAACCTAACGTTGTAAAATTCATTAAGGGTGCACGCCTTAGATGTGTAATAAATAGTGTGATATTAATGTCTTTTTGGTCCCAATTAATTAAAACTCTATTGTTTGGATAACTTTATATTTACATCGTATAAACGGTGATTCAACCATAATTGTTTACAAATACAAATCATTACCTATACCACACATTTGTACATATCAAGTATCTAATTATAACCACTCTTGAATTTACCTATGCTGCATTTTTATACACGACATATTATGTAAACCTCACGTATTAATTCACGGTCAGGAGTCATTGTCTTCGAGCATGGCTAATACACTACATTATATTTTGATAAAGATATTTACAACCTAATTTATATAGGTTGTCCCAACTATATTACATCTCCCTATTTTAAAATGAGATATATTTCTCTTTCCCTTTTACAAAATGTTTATGGTTACCTAATACTATTTTCAAAAATTAAATTTCCTAACTATCCTAATACCCTAAACATGTATATTCTTTTTCCTATTCAAACCGGTTTTTCCTAATACTAAAAAATTGTTTATTATTATCACTAATTCACTTTATGTTCCGTCTTGCCTTTTAGGCTTTTCTCCATTCACAAAAAACAGTGTCCACATAAAAACAGTAACTAAACCTATCCGGATTTATATACTATATGTATATTAGAGAATACTCTAATCTACCTAAATAATTATAAAAATCTCGTATCTAGCTAAAAGTCCTTAGCTAAGCTAATATTACTCGAATCAGTTAATAGAAATGTAACCTTTACTTTATTAATAATTCCTATTTCAGTCTTCTTTTGATTTATTTATATACGCCTTACTAACTTTAAAATAATGTACATATAATAAAAATTTAATCTCTCTAAAAACTTCTAATATGTCTCTAAAAACTTCTAATAACTCTCTTGTACCTATAATACAGATTTAATCTTCCTAAAAACTTCACTTTTTGTGTCCCTTTGCTTACTATATACTAACACTTATTGTAAGATATTGTCTATCCTTAATTCAAACACTTCCATTTTCCGCGAAAACTTCCTGAATTCATTATATACATTTAAAAATAAGTTATTTATAATTTACATTACTTTAGAGAAAAAAAATTACAACTTTAATTCTTAGACAAAATTCAATGATTAGCTACTTATTTGATATTATTCTTAATTCTGCTTGTTTATTTTGACATTTCTGACAAATTTTTTGTTTCTTCTTTTATTTTTCCCACATATTTTAATAAAATTCTCTTTTTTTTCTATTCTTCTTCTTGTCTGGTACTACAACTATATATTTCTTCATTTTTCTTCATATAACAACACTTCTAGAGTGTACATAATTCATCTTCATATACATATTTCATATAACAATCATATATCATTTATCTCATATATCATTTCATGTAACATCATAATCATCACTTCATATACTAGCTCCGATACCTGCGTTTTACCTTAATAAAAGAGGTTTCACTCGGATGTCTTAGTTCTCCGCCAATATTAACCCGAATTTTCGCCCTGATCTGTAAACACCATTGAGGTGGTATAGTTAACTCAAAACACGAAATAGGTATTTTATGCGGCTCAAATTCTTCTAAAAATATCACAACCTCAATCCCTTGCTTTGAGGCCGTTGTTTATTCACGAATAATCATGAATAAAATAGGTACCCTTCAAAACACAGAGTGGGTCTCTAATAAGCTTTCAAGCTTCTATAATTCACTTAGTACCTTCGTAATTTGACAAGAGCAGTGGGTTTCTTATTGTCTGTAGTTGCCTTATAATATTTAGCTTATAATATTGTTAGTTATTCTTCTTATCTATATAGTTCTCCAGATTCCTTATCCCGACTCTTCAGGTCGGTTCGTTAAAAATATATCTCTTGCTTATAGCAATGTTTGTCTTAAAGCTCTTATATCAACGTATGTCATCACTAATCATTATTCATTAAAAAAAATCATTTATATATCATTTATATATCATTTATCGCACAAAAATTATTAATTCAGGTTCATCTCATACAAAATTTAACACAAAATCGATGAAAATGTATCTATAGAATCAATAAATATCAATAATAAAAACAACTGGCTAATAAAAATTAAATAATAGTATACATATTCGATACAAATTCAATTCAAAATTAAAAAAAAATATTCAAAATCAGTTCAAATCTCAAAATTCGATATTCCATAAAATATTTAAAAATAACCGTACTAAAAATCGAAATCGGATAGAGATTTTTCAAATAAATTCAATAAAAATTCAAAATTCAATAAAAATTCAATAATAGCATATACAATAAACTTTGATAAAAATATTCAATTCAAAAATCACTTCATGTTACAAAATTCATAGATATTCTTAAAAAAATCGATACTTCATAAATTATTCAAATATCAGAAAAGATAAATATTCAATGCTCAATAATAATATGTATACAGCGTGTCTACTTGAGTTGGAAACATATGGGAAACTTTTTTATTATTAATTTTACGAAAAAAAGTTATTCTTTATAAAAAGTTCTGCATGCCCCAAAACCTAAGATTCAATTATCAGATATCAAATTTTCTCAATATTATACGAGGTATGTCAAAAAATATGAATTTCGGCTAAGGGTAAAGTACCTTTATTTCTCTCAATATCGAAAATTCTTATTATGAAAAGTTGTTTGGAAATAAAAACCAAGCTCAAATATGTAATTACATGCTTCTAATTGGAAAAAAATATTTTCCAAATTTTTCTCAAATTTATTGATACTAACTTCGTTTTTATTCATTTCACATACGATAACTCTTTTATTATTACTTTGACGAAAAAAAGGTATTCTTTATAAAAATCTCTGTATGTCCTAAGACCGAAGATTCAACCAACAGATTTGACATTTTATTAATTTTATACGAGTTATGTCAAAAAATATGAATTTCACTCAAGAGTAAAGTACCTTTATTTTTCACAATATTGAAAACAGTTATTAAAAAAGTTGTTTAGAATTAAAAACTATGTGTCAATATGCAATTACATCCTTCTAATTGAAATACTGTGAAATATAAAGGTGCTATAATATTGAGCGAATTTCATATTTTTTGACACACCTCGTATAAAATTAATAAAAGTTGATATATCATGGTTGTGTCTTAGATTTTAGACCATGCAAAGTTTTTTATGAAGAATAACTTTTTTTCGTAAAATGAATAATAAACGAATTATGATATTTGTAATAATTAAAAACGATGTTGAGTATCCATAAATTTGAGAAAAATATTTTTTTTTCAATAAAAAGCATGTAATTGCATATTTCATCTTAGTTTTTAATTCCAAACAACTTTTTATCATAAGAATTTTCGATATTGAGAGAAATAAAGGTACTTTACCCTTAGCCGAAATTCATATTTTTTGACATACCTCGTATAATATTGAGAAAATTTGATATCTGATAATTGAATCTTGGGTTTTGGGGCATGCAGAACTTTTTATAAAGAATAACTTTTTTTCGTAAAATTAATAATAAAAAAGTTTCCCATATGTCTCCAACTCAAGTAGACACGCTGTATATAAAAACGAGGGAAGCATTTTCAATAAAGATAGACTAAATTTCTTACTTACATTTTAACACTCGTGTCTTTGTTCACTGGGTTCGGTTCCTGGGTCCTGGTCTGGTCCATTTTCCGCCGTCGGTGTTTCCAATTTTTGTCGCCCATTGTCAGAAGATTCTCCCAATTAATTTACAGGAGCGCCATGTAATAGATAGTGTGATGTTAATGTCTTTTTCAATTAATTAAAACTCTATTGTTTGGATAACTTTATATTTACATCGTATAAACGGTGATTCAACCATAGTTGTTTACAAATACAAATCATTACCTATACCACACATTTGTACATATCAAGTATCTAATTATAACCACTCTTGAATTTACCTATGCTGCATTTTTATACACGACATAATATGTAAACCTTACGTATTAATTCACGGTCAGGAGTCATTGTCTTCGAGCATGGCTAATACACTACATTATATTTTGATAAAGATATTTACAACTTAATTTATATAGGTTGTCCCAACTATATTACAGATGGATAGGGCATGGTATCAGGCGAGAGGAAAGAAAGTTGCCATAATCAGAAAAGTTATTGACCGAAGAGGGCCGATAGGACAACGAGCAAGAGGAAGACCGAAATTTAGCTACCAAGACAACTAGAGACAGGGGCGAATGGAGGATTGTTCTGAAGAAGGCTTTGCCTCATAAATAGCTGTAACGCCACTGATGATGATGATGAAAGTATGTATGATGTAGATAAATCTGATGTCAGTAGAGGTTTTAGCCTACGGAGTACGGATTTCATTGGTATGCGCACATATAGTTGAGCGGCTAACCAATTTGGATGCAGTGACACTCTTTCACTATAATTGACACTAAAACGATGTATGGCATCTTTGATGGATTCTAAAGGGATATCATGTTGAATAATTTCGTTACTGACGTAGCATGGAGCATCAACAATAGTTCTCAGTACTTTATTTTGGAACCTTTGCACGATGGATATGTTTGAGTTGCTACCAGTTCCCCACAGCTAGATGCCGTAGGACTACACAGGTTTTTAGATTGTTTTGTATAATAATATTTTATTGTTTATAGATAGTTTTGATCTGCGACCGATGAGCCAATACACGTTTCCTAATTTGAGGCCAAGTTTCTTGCGCTTACTGAATATGTGTTTTGTCCAAGTCATTCATCGATCCATGTGCATGTCGAGGTAATTGGCGCTATCAGATTGTAGAAGTTGACAACTAATAAATAGGACAGGTGGGCACATTTCTCTGCGTATGGTAAACGCCACGTGTGTTGATTTCATTCCATTTGCTTTAATTCGCCATTTTTTAGCCAGTGTTGGAACTTGTTTAGACTAGTTTGCAGGTTCCTAGAGGCTGATGCTGGATGAGTATGGGATGCCAAAATGGCTGTATCATCAGTAAATGTCGCAACAGTATTTACTCCTGTATGCACATCTGCTTTATTCCAGTTGGCACGTCTGCAATTTTCAATAAGTAGAGGATCGGTCCAAGCACGATACCTTATGGAACTCCTGAATTTATTGAATGCAACTCTGTATATTCACTTCCATGTTTTATTTGGAAGTGCCTATCTGTCAGGTATGATTTTAAAAGTTTAAGGTGGGGATGGGGAGTAGCTTCTTTGGTTTAACTTGCAATCCTTCATGCCACACCTTGTCGAAAACCTGAGACATATCGAGCAAAGCTGCTGAACAATACCTTTTATTACGCAGGTCCTTATAGATTTATCACTCTATGAACTACTCTATTGTTTCGTGTTTGTCACGTGTATTGTATATTCTTTTCGTCTATTATAGTTTTTAGCCTTTTAAAATATAGCTTCTCAAAAACCTTGGAAAGAATTGGCAGTAGACTTATCGGTCTGTATGAAGACAAATGTTCTGTTTTCTTCCCGGACTTGGGTATTATAACGATCTGGGCAACTTTCCAGATGCTAGGGAAATAATTTAGTCGTAGTATAGAGTTAAATATGTAAGTAATAAGTCTATAGCACTTTTCAGACACTTATTGAAGGCTTTTCCAGATACTAAATCGAAACCAGGAGCTTCCTTTATGTTAATTTCTCCCATAATTCAGCATATGGAAGATTTCTTCAATATCTTCAGCAGATAATTCTGAAGAAATGTCATAAAGACTTTTTTCAGATATTTGCCCAAAGAGTCAGCTTTTTCTTTATCATTTCTGGCCCAGATGTTATCATTTCTGATTGGTGGATTAGGCAAGTAAGACCTTTTTAATTTTTTCGTTGCTTTCTACAGCGAATAATCTGTGGCCCCTGTAGGTGTAAGGATTTTCAGGATTTATAGACTTTTAAACAAAATTTGTCAAATTCCTTTTTATCTAGGTGCCTATATTTAGCATCTAGACTATAAACGTTCTATTCTGAATATTTATTTCAGTTTAAGCTAAATCGGCAGCCGCAAGGCTGATATGTCAAAACTAATTTAAATTGAAATTATAAAAAATTTGCTCAGTTAAGGGGATCGTGCTCTGCAGAAAGGGTTTCAAGGATGATTTGTTTTCTTTGCGGGGTGATGCATTTTCATTTCGAAGCCGAAAACAAACAAAAAAGCATTTATTCGAAAAAAGAATAATGGGCTCTTTAGAAGAAAACGTGGAATTTGGGATTAAATCCGATGAACAAGGTAATTAAAAATAATTTAAATGAGCCTTAATTAAAAGTGAAATATTTAAACGTAAACAGTTACTGAAGTTTTTGGGTAAATAATGATTTAAATAAAAAAATGTCAGCAAAATTTAACCTTTATGTGATTACAATTTTGTAAAAGATTAATCATCAAAAAAATTAGTCGGAATAAAAAGTAAAGTCAAATATAAACAGGTCATTTAGCCAGTCAGGACCTCTTCTTCTTCTTAGTCGTTAACATGATGCAGATATCGTGTTGCAGATAACTATCAGCTGATGTTTTCAATGTTCATCCATATCTCTATCTGCTGCCATTCTAGCACATTCTGACAATGGAGCGCACAATAGTAGCAATAATATGGTTCGTGTATCGTGTGAGAGATCTACCTCGACTTCTTTTGCCTTCTACCTTTCCCTGGATGGTAATTCTGGAGCCAGAACCAATTTCCCTGGTAAATTACCACCTAGGTAATTTTCCCTGGATGGTCAGCACATATATGTAGCAATATTGAATTCTTTGGAGTTTTGTATATTCTGTTCCAAGTTATATATACCGGGTGGGGCATTAGTGTGACAAAGTACAATTACTCGTTTGTCGTAAGAGATACGAAAAAAAGTTATTTAGGTAAAAGTTGGGGCACTGATAGAACCATAATTTAAAAGTATTTTCAAATATACAGGGGAGTGCGCATTGACAGGGTGACTCAAACTTATGTTTTTTTTTAATGGAACACCCTGTATATTTTTACATTTTTTGATTCTCCTCGATGTTTCCATTCTTAAAATATATGGTTTTGTAATATTATACGAGGTAGTTTAAAAGATATTTACGTTTTTTTTGTTAATTTCGTAGCAATATTTACACCCTGTAGAATTGTAGTGATTTGACATCAGATTTTTATTTTTTGTTCGAACAATTTTAATATAGTGTGCTATTGTTAAACATTAACAATATAGCGAAATGTTAAACTTTATTATACAGGGTTGGTCGAAACTCGGAATGAGTATTTTCTGAGTTTTCTTAAATGGAACACCCTGTATTTTGGTATTTTATTGAAATGATATTTTATGGTACTTTTTTATTTCTTAAGCATTCCCTATACCTAAGTGCTTTAATTTGTAAGTTATTCGTGATTCTTTAAGCCAAACAATAATTGCAAGAAAAATTACGTTAAATTTTATTAGGTGGCAGTGAAAATATTCAATCAAAAATAATTTTTCAAAAATAAAATACATCATAATCTAGCCTGATTCTTAATTTATTTATATTGGATGAGGTATCCCAATAAATTCGTAGTTAAAATTGTTGGTGCGCAAAATATTAATAAAAATATACAATATTCTACCTATTCGGCTATGACACTAAATTTCCTTAAAAATTTGACAATATACCATTTTTATAGTTCCACTTCCTTTGTTACCATTACTAATATGATTTTTTCTAATGAGGAACTGATTAATAAGATTTTTGTGCTAGTGGAGTATAACAAAAATGTGCTACTAGCAATAAGAATTTTTCATCAGAAATTCCCTGATAGACGACAACTAAGAAGAGCAACGTTTAAAAATATACTAGAACGGTTTCAACGGACTGGACACTTAGATTATGATAAATCTGATCGAACAAAAACTATTGTGAGGAAAAAGTGAGGAAAACAGGAATTAAATGTAATCATTAGTGTCACTGAGGATCTGCACATTAGTACAACCATTCTTACAATCTAAGTATCTAGTCTGTTGAAACCGTTTAAGTATACTTTCAAAAGTTTCTCTTTTTGATTATCGTCTATCAGGGAATTGCCGATGATAAATTTTTATTACAAGTAGCTCATTTTTGTTATACTCTCCTAGCACAAAGCCATTTTAATCAGTTCCTCATTAGAAAAATTATTATTAGTAATGGTAACAAGTCAACAGGAACTACAAAAATAGTATAATGTCAAATGTTTAAGCAAATTTTGTGTCATAGCCAACTAGGGAGAATTTTGTATGCTTGATTAATATTTTAAGCACCAACAACCTTAACTACGAATGTATTTGGATATCTTATTCAATATTAATAAATTAAGATCAAGCTAGATTATTACGTATTTTTTTTGAAAAATTATTTTTGATTGGATATTTTCACGGCCACCGAATAAAATTTCACGTAATTTTTGTTGCAATTAATGTTTGTCTTAAAGAATCAAGAATAACTTACAAATTAGAGCACTTAGGTATAGGGAATGCTTAAGAAATAAAAAAGTACCATAAAATATCATTTCATTAAAATACTAAAATACAGGGTGTTCCATTTAAGAAAACTCAGAAAATACTCATTCCGAGTTTCGACCAACCCTGTATACTAAAGTTTAACATTTCGCTATACTGTTAATGTTTAACAATAATAGACTTTATTAAAAATCGTTTGAACATAATATAAAAATCTGATGTCAAATCACTACAATTCTACAGGGTGTAGATTTTCTACAGGTACGAAATTAACAAAAAAACGTAATTAACTTTTAAACTACCTCGTATAATATTGCAAATCCATATATTTTGAGAAAGTAAACATTGAGGAGAATCCAAAATAGTAAAAATATACAGGGTGTTCCATTAAAAAAAAAACATAATTTTGTGTCACCCCGTCAATACGGACGCCCCTGTATATTTAAAAATATTTTTAAATTATGGTACTATGTGTGCCCCAACTTTTACCTAAATAACTTTTTTTCGTATTTCTTACGACAAACGAGTAATTGGACTTTGTCACACTAATGCCCCACCCTGTATATGTATGTATATATATATATATATATATATATATATATATATTGTTGTGATCTTATTTATTTACATATGATGATATTCTCATATGTAATTTAATTTAATTAATGCATTAATAATAATCTAATTAATCAACCAGATCACATACCAATATGTTTTCAATCTCAGGGCGAATTATAAAATTACTTACTTACTTTCGTGACTTCTAAGTATTTCTCAGTGGTTCCTAATCGGGATAGGAAAAAAATAAAATAATACACACATATGGATTACAATTATAAATCAAAATTTTGTTTATTTTATATAAATGGTAATTACTGCTTAATATTTGTTAGATCTTATATTTATTTAATACAAACATTTAAAAATGGGAATCTTATTTCCTTTTGGTTTCCAATTTAGAATTTTTATTAATAATGAACTATTAGGATTTATTAGCAACAAATTGATTTAAGTTTGATGAAAATCTTCTGATATTAGCGATTATGTTCTTCAATTTTTAATGTGGTATTTAATACAAAACCCATACATTCATGTCCTGACAAATGAGACTGACCTTTATCTGGTGAACTGCGAATGTCCTCACACAAAACCCGTTTCCTCCTACCCTTGGTTGCGATGAAAAACTCGTCCTGGCCTCCAGTAATGTTCTCCTTCGAAAACTACCTCGTATAGCTCTCGTTCATGCTTTTCTCGTGATGCCGTGTTCTACCTTTTTCGAACCACTTCAATCAGCTACCGGGACACTCTTTGCTCAAGGAGATTCTTTTCTCTCGACTCGGCCTACCTCTCGTTCCCCTTGGGTACTCAACACTCACGGAACTACCGGCTTTTTCACTCTTCGTACACTACCGTCTACCACTGGACTTCACCTCTCGACAGCTCAAAACATTCTGATCTCTCATCCTCATTCAATCCCCTACTTTCTCAATATCCCTTCCAGATTCAAAAATCAACATTCCACCACAAATTTTAATTCGCCGTATTCCTCAATACCAACTTTTAATCTTTCTAAATATGTTTAATGGATTTCAAGAAAAAATAATCATTTCCGAATTTAAACTTACTTTCTACTTTTTACAAAACTTAATGACCTATTATCTATTTCACTGAGTCTTATTTAGCGTAGGCTAATGATCGAATCTTCCGCGAAACACTATAATGGTCCGCGTCACTCAACTTGTTTATCTCAGGCGCATTGTTACCGAGTTTCGTACACTTCTTCGAATCACTTTCTTAAAAACTAAATATAATAATTTGTTGTATACAGGTTGTTCTAAATTTACATGCCCGTGGCTGAGAAAATTGAAGATCTTTTATATTAATTTGAATTTTGCTTATAATTATAAATTTTAATTCTCCTATCAAATAGGAATATAACAATATATATATATATATATATATATATATATATATATATATATATATATATATATATATATGCATAAAAAATATATATAAAATATATATTTCCTAGTACCACGTCTGAGGACGAAACCAGCTTATTCCTCCGCAATTTCAGGAAGTAAAAAGTGCTTTATCCTCTCATAATTACCTGTCTCCAACAGTCTTTGACAAATTTCATTTATTTAACATCCAACGTCATCTAGGGTCCAAATAGTTTCAATAGGTATGTTATCACTGAACTGTTCCGCGCTGCGGTAAACAAAAGCCATGATGATCGCCAACATCCGGAACGGATAGGCTTTAAGAAGAAGAAGAAGATGTTAGCTAGATCAGCAGCTTTATGACTTTCAGCCCTATTGCCAACATTTGCCTGTTTGATAGACCTATTTTTCTAGCATTTTAGCCTATTTTTAATCCGATTTTATAGATTCTTGCATCAGTTTGTAGGTATGTACATGTTTTCTTGTTGAATATCCCGGTAACAAAATTTTTTTGCTTATATGGCATTATACGGGGGTTAATGGAAACGTTGTATTTTCTCCTAACTTTAAAAAAATTCTGTGGACAAATTGGAGGACTGATTTTGTTACATATTCCTTTTGTATTATCCTGTAGGTATTCCTAAGAATTTGTTTTTCGAATTATCCGAATATCTTTTTTTATTTGCAAACTCGCATCAGCCTGTATGGCTATTAGCGAAAATGATAGTTTTATTAACAATAATAATAACTATAGAATACTACAATTAAATTTTATATAAACAGTGTATTGCTTTTAAGTATTGAAGGATCACTTTGGAACCGCACTTTGAGAAGAGTATTTTCAAATCATCGGGGATTCCGAATTGAACTCTTTCCGCACTGTGTAATAGGCACTCCACTAGATGAAGTTTTATTGTCAGAGGGGTCTCACAAGCATAACACTCCTGTTGAGGATCTCGTGTCATCAGATGTCCATGCGTGAGGTGGCTATGACCAAGTCGCAATCGCGAAATGATCACTTGGGAAAAACGATTTGTGGAATTATCAGCCCATCGTTGAAATGTTGGTTTTATTTCAAATAACTGCTTCTGTTTTTCATGCCATCTGCTATTCCATATATCAACTATTTTGCTGTGAAAATATGATTTGAGGTTTTACGCGGGAGTTTTTGGATATATCTCTATAGTTGCGTCCTCTTAAGGCTTCTCGAGCATGTTTATCTGCCAGTTCATTTCCAGCGATTCCAATATGAGATGAAACCCACAGGAAAGCAACGTTTTTGTGACTTAGATTGTGCAATTCTTGTCTTACGAGTTTACCCACAGGGTGGGGAGAATATATTTTAGAGATGATTTCTAAAGAATATAAAGAGTCCGTAATTATGAGAAAGTTAATTTGAGAACTTTTTCTAACGTGACTTAGGGCTTTCGGTATCGCAAAGAGTTCTCCTGTTAAAATAGTGTTTGTCCCCGCTAGTTTATATTTCTTTATTTCATTCTGTGTTAAAAAGGCAGATGCTACACAATATTTAGTATTTGATCCATCAGTGAATAACTGTTCGAATGAGGAAAATTATCCGAATATCTCTTTTACTTTAAAAGCTGTAAATATAAACACTGATTAGAAGGTTTTTTAATTAAAAATATCAAACGCACTAAAATTAACAACACAAAACAAAATTAATAACAAATCAAAACAATTAAATAGTGGGTTTGTCCACCTCTCGCAGCAACGACTGCTCGCAATCTGTTTGATATCGAATAAAGATATGTTATCCTTGCCTGGGGAATAGCCGGATATTCCTCTACTAGGGCCATAATTGTACAACATTTTCTGGAGGCCTAGGAGATGGCGAATACCTATTTTTAATTCATCCCATAAATTCTCAATAGGATTGAGATCTGGGTTGCATGCGGGTCATTCTAATCTTATCAATCCAACCTCTATTTAAGATATTTATGTTTATGAGTCAATCAGTGTTTTTACTTGTAAAAAATTGTTCAGCTCTTACAAGAAAATATTCGGATAATTCAAAAAGCAAATCTTAGGAATATCTCCAGGATAATGCACATGGAGTATGTAAAAAAATCAGCCTTCCAATTTTTCCACAGAATTTTTAAATTGGGAGAAAATACAACGCTTCCATTCACCCCCGTATACAGCCATCTCAGCAAAAAAATTTTGTTACCGAAATAATAATAAACGACACCAAAACATGTACCTATAAACTGATGCAAGAATCTTGAAAATCGAAGTACAAATAATAAAGTTATAAATTGTCAAACTTAATCAAAAATTTTGGGTGCCCGAGTTGTGTGCCGGTGAGTGTATGTATTTATCTTAATGTATGTACTTTATAATAAACAGCAACCAAAATTATTACTACACAATAGCTAATCTGAAAAGATAGACAAGGTTGAAGAAGGTAGAGAGATTTATAAAAACTCAAATTACCTACTGTAACAAGAAGAGACAAATGACATCTGATAATTTCTATTGACCTAGATACAAACACGATGCTGCACTGTAATATAAAGGTAATTTATTGTGTAGCACTGGCGAAGCGTCCATGTAACCATTGTTACCATTGGTAACAGTTAAGATTTGCAAATAAATATTTTATGACTACTATGAAATAATTCCATTTATATTTTTTAAAAATAGAAATATTTGTTAATAGTATCTACCTAATTCAGTAAAATAGCCAACTAGAAGCATGAAAATATCAGCGAGTTTATGTAAAATCGGTTGCACGTTATTATAATACGCCCTTGCCACAGTATATATAGAGTTATAGAGGTTCCCTCTTTATACTGTGCCCTTTACTTACCGTGCGCCGCGCCGTTATTTACCACTTCTGTGAGTGGCAACGATGGTAGGTAGCATCTTTGTATCGGTCAGAGGACTGGATCGTTTCTGAAAATTTTGCGGGCACGATGGCTCTTAAGCCGCTGTGGATTAGTATTCGTGTTACCAAATTTTAATTTGGTGGCACGGCTAGGTAAGGGCCGGTAGGTACTTTATGTCCCGGTTAGCTAATCGGGACAGAAAATACCGACCGTAAGAATATCAGACTTAATAAATGCAATTTTAATTATTATTATAATTATAGGTAATAATTATAATTCCATTTATGAAGTCTGTTATTCTTAGGGCCGGTATTTTCTTGATTAAACTCCGGTTAGTTAACCGTTCCGGCCCTTTGGACTCGATTATTGCATAATATGCATTATTAATTTATAACTTGTAACTGTACTTGCTTACTATACAGATAACAGATCTATACCTTTTTATCCTATATAAATCATATTAATCGATTTTAATTACTTGTCGAAATATATTAATTAACAATAACATTATTATATGACATATAATAATATTGATTATACAGTACATTGTAGTGTATAATCAATAACATAAAAATTATTTAATATTTTAGGCTAAAAATGACAAATGAATGTACTGATTAGTATACTAATTATACAATTTGGATTTTTTAATAAAGTATAAAGGTGACATAATACATATTTTACCTAAAAACAACAAATATGTTTTTAGTTTGTAGATACTTTATATAGTTTCTTAAATTTTTAATTTTTTAATTTTATTTCTGTATTTCAGCTATTTTTATAATAGACCTGGATCGCGCGTACCAAAAAAAAGTTGATTAATAGCAAGCTGAAAATTCACGGTGTCTAGTCGGACAAACTTTGATGTATGGGAACACTGTATATATAAAAATATTTATAAAATACTTCTGGTTTTGGTAACACTTTAGAAAAAGTCACGCGTCGCCACTGTTGTGTAGTATATTATAGCCCGATCAGGGAACACAGAATTTTACGAAAACCTCCAAAAAAATAAAGGAAGGATGAAAATTTGGGAATAGGTAGTTGAAATTGTCTATTATTATATAAGAAAAAGTTTACAATTCTATATCCCTTCCATTTTACAAAAATTGGGAACTACAGGGTGAAAAATATTTTCTCGGGAGTGAAAAATTATACGTTTAAAATAGGAATTGAAAATGACTAATTCTAAGCAAATTTTGTTCTATAGAGTTTTTTCACTAAGTCAATACTTTTCGAGTTATTTGCGAGCGAATACGTTCATTTTTAACAAAAAAAATGTTTTTGGACGGTTTTTCGCAGATAACTTAAAAAGTAAGTATTCTAGCGAAAAATATTCATAGTAAAAATATAGCTTATAAAAATTTTTAAAAAAATGGTGTACGCGTTAGGTCTGCAGAACCAGTAGAAGCAGTCTTGTAGCTAATGAAAAGTAGGTTCTTCTTCGTCAAATTCCAAACTGAATATTTCAATGTGAAATAACCAAAAAACAGAGCACTTTTCGTGGAAAATTCATTACAACTTTTGTAAAATGTTAAACAAAAGGTTTATTATTATTTTTTTAACTTCTAGCATAATAAATAAGTGAGTTACGCTCAAAATATTGTTGGTCCCTTTTATTTTTTTGGTACAAAAATCGCGAAAATCACCCCCTAATTAGCTACCCAAATAAAATTAATCGTTACCTCTTCGCAAGTTACTTTACTTATGTATTATTTATATTATCTATAAGTTTCATTTTTTCAAAGGGGTCAATTTTGGAGAGAATAAGAGTTTAAAATAAAACATTTTTTTTTTAATTTTGAAAAAAAAAAATGGAATTGTTCATGAAATTAACTTAACAATTATTAGTAATACCAAAAATCTTAAAGGGTAATAAAATGTACGTTTTGGTTTTCTGATTATTTTTGCTTTTTTGTTTTGTTGTTAGACAAAAATTGATTATGCTATGGCTGTTCAAAATTTGCCTAAACTCGTGATTAGTTACTCGTTCAAGCCCTTTTAACTACAGCTTTTTCAAAAATAAGCACTTTTTCACCGATGAAACTTACAGATCATATAAATAATACATAAGCAAAGTAAATTGTGAAGTGGTAGTGATAAAATTTATTTGTGATGCTAATTAGGGGGTGATTTTCGCAATTTTTTACCAAAAAATAAAAGGGACCAACAGTATTTTGAGCGTAACTCACTTACTTTTAATGTTACAAGTTTTTTTAATAAACAAAAATAAACCTTTTTTTAAACACTTTAAAAATCTTAATGAATTTTCCCCGAAAAGTGCTCCATTTTTGGGTTATTTCACATTGGTATATTCGATTTGGAATTTGGTGAAGAAGCACCTACTTTTCATTAGATACAACTCTGCTTCTACTGGGTCTACAGACCGCAAGCATACACCATTTTTTCAGTTTTTTATAAGCTACATGTTTGCTAAAATTATTTTTTTCGCTGAAATACTTACTTTTTGAGTTATCTCCAAAAAACCATCCAAAAAGATGTTTTTTCTGTTAAAAATGAATACATTCACTTGCAAATAACTCGAAAAGTATTGACTTAGGGAAAAAACTATATAGAACAAAAGTTGTTTAGAATTAGTCATTTTATCCAACTCCGGACTTATTTTTAATGTATAGTTTTCACCTTCGAGAGGGGGTATTCCCCTCCATATTTGTAAAATGGAGGGGATGTAGAATTGTAAACTTTTTCTTATATAATAATAGACAATTTCAACTACCTATTCCCAAATTTTCATGCTTCCTTTATTTTTTTTGGGGTCAGATTATCCTTTGATCGGGGTATTAGTAAGCATTGACTTCATAATGCCATTTAAACTAATATTAATTTATGAGTACAATATGATGTAAATGTAATGCCCACTTTTTGTGTTACTTGTCTATGTAATTATATTAGGCTGTTCAATAAGTTTTGCGGTTCGATAAGAGAAACACAATTTTATGGTTTGACATACACTTTATTATTCAGTATGTATAGTCTCCCTGAACATCAATACACTTATTCCAACGAGATTCCAATTTATAACTTCCATCCCCGAAGTGAGAATCTCGACGGTAGGTATGGGAAAAATCTACCGGTTAATACCTACAACCGGTTTTTTTCCTCTGCAATAATCGGTTTTTCCTGTTATTTTTTTGTCCCGATTATACCCGGTTTTTTCTTTTTAAAGTAATAACCGGCGAAAAACCGGATAAGTGGAAAAAATACTGAATTAAGAGAATAAATGGGAAAATTTTTCGACCCCCGCTTTTAAATGAGAAATTTTAAGCTGACTGAAACCGATTTGACAAAATTGATGACTGATTTCTACACTGATATGGACTGATATCGATTCGAATGGAGTATCGCAAACTAAAGCGCAATGTAAATGTATTCTATTGGGTATTGGCTATGACTAAAATGACCGAACACAGATTTTTGAAATAATTGGTTTTTTTGACCGGTTATAACCGCCAGGTTAAGCCATAGGTAAAAAAACCGGTATAACCGAAAACCGGTGTTTTGTCAACAACCGCGATCCCTACTGAAAGGGCTGCAAAATACGCTTTCACAGCTGTCACGACCTCATCATTTGGTGAAAAACGCTTTCCACGTATGAATTTTTTAGGTATTGAAACAGATGGAAGTCGCTAGGGGCCAAATCTGATGAATAAGTTGGATGGTCCAACAATTCGAATTTTAATTCAGGAATTTTAGCCATTGTTAAAATGTTCATATGACACGGTGCATTTCCTGATGAAATTTTTTTTTGTAAGCATTTATTAACAATCAGCATTAACAAATTTTAGATAATAGTCAGGAAATCGATACAAAAGAATATAATAATTTTCAAGATTACTTACTTGAACTGGAGAGGGTAAAATGGGAGAATGGAATTGGTGTGATTCACTTTAATATTCGAAGTTTACAAAAGCATTTTGATGAACTGCTCATATATTTAGAATCAGGTAAGGATCTTTTGGACATAATTATTTTATCCGAAACTAGGGAGGTAAATATAAATGATTTTCATATTCCGAATTACGGAATATATTATAATGAATCGTGTATAAATAAATGCGATGGTACGGTGATTTATATAAGAGATAGTATATCATCTACAATTAGTACTATAGAGATAAATGATAGTAAATTTCTCCGCGTGAAATTTTTAACGAAACATTTAAATACTTATTATTCAGTTGGGATAACTGCCTATTATCGACCACCTGCAACAAATACTCAAATATTCTTAAACGATCTGGAACAATATCTGCAGCAGTTGGATATGCAACATCTTGAAGTTTATGTAGGTGATATAAATATCGACTTGTTAAAATCCTATACACCCGATACAACTAGGTATCTAAACATATTAAATACATATGGTTTCATCTCTTATATAAATAAACCTACAAGAGTTACTTCTAATTCTAAGACAACAATAGATCATATATTTATTAGGAAAACTAATAATATAGAAAGTAAAATTGATATAGATTCGATAGTTTTTCAAACCGATATGACAGATCATTTTTCGCCATTTGTTTTGATATCCTTTAAAAGCTGTGACAGTATAAATACAGAACATAAAGAAAAAAATTACAACAAAAAAATTGACTTTAAAAAAATAAATAATTATTTAAAAAATGAATCATGGTCTGAAGTAATTAATAATAATAATGTTCAAATTTCTTACAACAATTTCATTAATAAAATAAACACAATTACAAACTCTTTCACTAAAATTGTTGTCAACAAAAATAACAAATACAAAAAATTACAACCATGGATATCTACGGCAATAATAACATCCATTCATAAACGTCATATCCTCAAAAAACAACTAAATAAAACGCCTACACCCATTCTAGAAGCACAGTATAAGGAATATAGAAATAAACTTAATGTGTTAATAAAAAAACAGAAAAATGATTACTATAAACAAAAATTATACGGTACTCATGGGAATACTAAAAAATTATGGAATATTATTAATGAGGTTGCAGGAAGTAAAAATACACTAGATATTTCTAATATTGATATTGTTAATGAAAATGGGGACTGCGTTAAAAATAATACAGATAAGGCAAATGTGTTTAATAATTTTTTTATAAACTTAGGAATGAAAATGGCAAATAAAATAGAAAATTCAAATTTACCTGATAATTTGTTGAGAGATGTTTATATAGAATCGTCTATTTTCTTAAAACCGGAAATAACTATTTTGATATCTAATTTAAAGAATAATTGTTCTCCTGGTCCCGATAAGATTAGTAGCAAATTAATAAAATATATTCATCTTAATATATTGGGCCCATTAACCCATATAATAAATCTCAGTCTCTCAACAGGACAAATACCTACGCAATGGAAGCAATCTATAGTTTCTCCCATTTTCAAAAGCGGTTCTAGAAATAAACTAACTAATTATCGACCGATATCTGTAATAAATAACTTTGCTAAATTATTTGAAAAAGTATTAACAAATAGATTGGTTAGCTTTCTGGATCAGCATAATGTTCTTTCTAAAATTCAATACGGTTTCAGAAAAAAATCCTGTACAGAAGATGCCGCATTGAATCTAGTTGAAACAATAATTAAATCTCTCGATAATTCTAAAAAATGCCTAGCAGTCTTTCTGGATTTGGCTAAAGCCTTTGACACGGTATCTCATGCCAAACTGTTAGGTAAATTGAATAATTATGGTATTCGGGGTATTGCATTAGATCTTTTTAAAAATTATTTAACAAACAGAACGCAGCAAACTAAAATCGGTGACAAAATAAGCAATATTAATGTTCAGATGGGGATACCACAAGGAACGGTGTTAGGACCTATTTTATTTCTCGTATACATGAATAGTATTGCAACAATCCAGAATTTTGAGGGACAGTTGGTATGTTACGCAGATGATACTGCACTCATAATTACAGGAAATACTTGGGAAGAAGTGCATTTTGCGACAGAGGTTTGTCTTAAAAATATTAGAATTTGGCTAAATCATAATCTTTTAACTTTAAATGTCGAGAAAACAAAATATGTAACATTTTCCCCAACAGTTACGGACCAACCATCTTTAAAGATTAGACTGCATAATCCCAGATGTAAAGATAATATATGTGATTGCCCCATACTAGAACAAACCCCTGTAATAAAATATTTGGGTGTTATGATTGATCATCACACAAGGTGGTCACATCATATTACCTATGTCTCTAAACGTATAAGAGCTTTAATACATAAATTTTATAAAGTAAGGTTCATCCTATCTAAGTCCAATCTTATTATGATGTATAATTCATTAGTTGAATCAGTTCTAAGATATTGTATAACTATTTGGGGTGGTGCATTCTCTACTAATTTAAAAAATTTGCAAACTACACAAAATATTTTACTTAGAATAACATTTAAAAAACCTAGATTACACTCAACATCTCTACTCTACCAAGAAACAAAATTATTCAAAATACGTCAAATTTATATACACCAATGTCTCCTAAGGAACCAATTTTCAAAAGTAAAAAACAATAAATAAACTTCAATTACTAGAGCAGCTACTAATCTACATCTAAATACTAATTTATTTAAAAAAACTGTGACGCAGAGATCATTTTCCTATTATGGTCCTAAACTATTTAATATGTTACCAACGCATTTAAAATAAATTAATATAAGACATAAATTTAGTAAAGAAGTAAAGAGTTTAATTATCAGTAACCCGGAAATGTTTAAAATATTTGAAAATGTTTGAATTTGATTTGCACAACCAATTCGTATTTTCTCCTTTTTTACTCTTTCATCTAATCATCTAATAATCATCTAATAAAAAAAAAAAACTAAATCACATAAACAGTTAAAATCTAAAAAGAAATGTATCGATTTGCTATTGTTATTGAATGTTTTGATTTATATTTTACTTTAATTTATACATATTATAGACAGTGTATTTAATAAATTATATGTACATTGTATATTATATTGACTGACATCAGTGGGAGGTATCCGACAAACAGATGCCTTGTGTCTAGGTCTGCCTCCGGATGAATCAGTCAGTATAAGTATATTAATTAGGTCTGTTATACGTATATTGTATAATAACTAAGTGGTTGAATAAATTATTTATTATTTATTTATTTATTTAGGTCGTCACTAAGTAAGTAGTTGCTTTTATTTCTTTGTTATATTTTATAGTGTTGTTTGTCTCATTGTTGTATTAATTAATTACATACGTTTACATATTCTATGAGTTAATTTGATAACAAGTACAATAACTTATATCAATGTAGTATTGTACACTAAAATGGCGTTATGAGGTACATCACCCAGCGGTTTCACCTGAGTTTCAGCGAAGATCTATGGGCCATAATCTTCGCAATCTTCTGTTGTTTAGTGGCTGCTGTAATAGTAATATTAATTGGTTGGGGTGGCCTTCCAATTTCTCGTGGTGTCTGTTGGCTCTTTCTTGAATTACTGTGCTGACTAACGGGATGTTTAGGTTTGTATGAAGGGTTTGGTTGGAAATGTACCACGGGGCATTTGCGATGGTGCGTAGAATTTTTGATTGAGTTCTTTGGATAATTTTCGTGTTTGATTTGCTGGCACTACTCCATAGTTCTATACCGTACGTCCATATAGGTTTGAGGACTGTTTTATAAATCAGCAGTTTGTTCTCAATTGAGAGTCGAGATTTTCTACCTATAAGCCAATTAATTTCTTTCACTCTCAACTCAATTTGTTTCTTCTTCTTTAAAATGTGTTGTTCCCAGTTTAATTTAGAATCAAGATGAAGCCCCAGGTATTTGACGATATTCTGTTGTGGTATGTTGACTTGATTAAGGCTAATATTTGGGCATTGGTCTTTCCTTAGTGTGAAAGTTATATGTGTTGACTTAGTTTCATTGGCTTTTATCTTCCATTTATTTAACCACTGTCCAATTTGGTCTAGGTGTTCTTGAAGTTTTAATACTGCAGCTCTTGGATCCTCTTCAGTTGCAAATATTGCTGTGTCATCAGCGAAAGTTCCAATGGTGGTTTGGGGAGAAGTTGGTAAATCGGATGTGTACAGTACATAAAGAAGTGGACACAATATACTACCTTGTGGAACTCCTGATTAAATTTTGTTACGGTTTGATAGTTCATCCTCCACTTTAGTTTCAAATTCTCTGTGATTTAGATATGATTTAAATAAGTCAAAGTATTTGTTAGGTAGGGATTTTTTGATTTTATAAAGTAATCCTGGGTGCCATACCTTATCAAATGCTTGGCTGATGTCCAGAAAGGCTGCTGTGCAATACTGTTTATTGTCCAAAGCTCTATTAATTACATTTGATATGCGATGGCATTGTTGCACTGTAGAATGACCTTGCCGGAATCCAAATTGATGTTCTGGGATCCAGTTTTGGAACTCTAGGTCGCTCATAATTCTTTTAAGTAACAGCTTTTCAAGAAGTTTTGACATTAATGGCAGTAGACATATTGGGCGGTATAATGAAACATCCGTTAAATCTTTACCAGGTTTCGGTATCATAATTACTTGGACAATTTTTAGTGATATAGGCCAATAATTAAGTCTTAAAATTGCATTTAATATGTACAATAACTTCATTATACCTTTTTTTAGGAAGTTGTTTTAGCATTGTTGCTGTTATGAGATCAGTGCCTGGTGCCTTCTTTTCATTCAAATGATTAATTTCATCTTTGATCTCCTTAGATGTAATTAAAGTTAGTCGCTCTCGTTGATTAATTGGTAAGGCTAGTTCCTGGTCTACTTCTTGTACTTGGTCATTGTCGTGTAGCTTGAAGACTTCAGTTAGATGTTTAGCAAGTAAATCAGCTTTTTCTTTATTGCTTTTTGCCCATGGTGCTGGTGGTATTGAGTTTTTCCGAATAGGAGGTGAAGTATTTATTGGTTTATTTTTGTTTTTCATTGGTTTCCAGATAGAGTTATCTTGACGCGAAAGGTTTGATACATAGTTTTCAAATGAGTTGTTTCTCATCTGTTCTAGAGCTGTTTTTAAGTTTCTAGTTTTGTTATTATAAATTGTCCTGTTGTCTGGTCTGTGAGTTCTTTGCCAAATTGATCTGGCTTTTCGTTTTTCTGCTACTAGTCTTTTTATTTCAAGAGGAATGTTGGTTGAAAATTTTTTTTGTCCAGGTTGAGGGGTAGACTGTTTGGCAGCATTTTGAAGTAAGTTGATTAGATTATTAGTTTCTGTTTCTATTTGTTCGGGAGTTTGCAATTTCACTAGTAGATTTACTTACTGTTCTATGATTAGCCGGTATGTGTCCCAATTTGTTTTGAAGCTATGCAGTCGAGGTGTTGGTTTTTTGATTATCACCGTTGTGTTAATTGTGGCAATTATGGGACTATGATCTGATGATAAATCAAAACTTGGTACTACATCTGTATATGATTGAGATATTCCCTTTGTAATAAAGAAATCCAATAGATCTGGTGTTTTATTTGGATCGGTTGGCCAATATGTCGGTGATCCCGTCGATAGGAATGAGTAGCTTTTATCCTGTTTTTAGTCGTGAACCCCATAGAGTATGTTTACAGTTGTAATCTCCACCTGCTATAAATTTTGGCCCTAGAGTTTCGAAAAAGGGTAGAAGATCTTATTTTGTAAGTCTATGCCTGGGACATCTGTGACAGTTATATCATATGGAAAAGTTTGTATTTTTATCGATGTTGCTTGAATGTGACTTGTTTCGTATTTTAGCATTTCATAATGTTTTATAGTTTCTCTTATCAATATGGCTTAACCTCCGTAGGCTGTACTATCTGGGTGATTTGTGTAATATAATTTATACTTAGGTATCTTGAAGTAGGTTCTGTCTGTAAAATGGGTTTCACTTACTAGTAATATGTCTATGAAATTTTGTTTCAGAAATAGTTTTATATCTTATTTATGATTAGGAAGACCATTGGCATTCCATTGGGCAATTCTTATGAACTTAGACATTGTTAGTTTACTTTATTTACTAGCATGGAAATCATATTGAGCACAATACTGTTTTGTTGCATTAGCTGGTTAAATAAATTTTTAAACTCTTCTAGAAATTTGGTAAGTATATTCGCTGCGTCTTCGTTATTGTTCTGATTATTTGCTGCAGCTTGAGCGTAACTTTCATACTGATTCTGAATCCTGGGTTGTGTATATATTCTGGGTTGTGTATGTATTTGATTTATTGCTGGATTTAATACGTTTCCTCTGTTATGATACCTGTTATTAATATTATAAATTTTTTGGTAATGTTCACATCCTTTATAATTTGCGGGATGATCCCCACCGCATAATGCACATTTTGCTGGAGTTTCTCTAGTCTTCTTACAAGTTGTGGTATTGTGGGCTCCTCCGCATTTGACGCATACAAATGGTTCATTGCAATATGACTTGGAGTGACCGTATGATTGGCATCTCATGCATTGTATTATGCGATTTTTGGTTGTTCGGGGAGATTCAATTTAAATAACTCTATTCTGTAGCCCCCTTAAGTTATAAATATCTTTGTTATTTGCTGCCGGTTCGAGATCCACGAAGAACAAATTAAGTCGCTCTTTAGTAATTCTGTGTTGTGCATTTATTATATTTCGAACTTTATGACCCAGTTTTAGGAGTTCGTTTTTTATGTCCTCGGTGTTAGTAGAGTGGTGAAGGTATTTTATTACAACTCTATAGGCTCGATCCTGTTTTAACTGATATGTGTGGTGATAAATGTTATGTTCATTAAAATATCTAACCATTTTCCTATATGTATCTGGCGTGCCACAACTTAATTTTACGACATTGTTAGTTAAACTTTTTGTACTATATTCTTCCGTTTCTGCTACATCCTTAATTTTTTGTACCATTTTTTGATAGTCTTGTACACCGTGTATGAAAATTGGTGGAGAGTTTGCTGTGTTGTTCTCCTTGGGAGGGACTACTTCATTTTCTAGCGCTTCAAATCTATTTTTTGTTACAATAATATTTGTACTGTTTGAATTGTCTGTTGTTTTTCTGATTTTTCTTCTTTTTGTGCTTCTAATTTCTTCCCAATCGTTGCTGCTAGCTGGTTCGTTGTTTTCTTCCTCTTCCTCACTGGTGGATGGTAATCGTTGTAATTGATAATTTGAAGCAGAACTATGATATGTGATCGGCACTAGTGGAATTTGTGTCTGTGGTAGTGGAGGGTACAATTTAGGTAGCATTGGTTTAGTTGGTGCTGGTTGCGACATCGATATTAAATATGGCGTGGTTTGTACATTCATGGCTAGTTGCCCTTGTGTGTTGACTTGTTGGTACATTTGTGGGTTGCTTATTGAATTATTACTAAACTCTGTATTTATCCCGGATGGAAACATATTTTGAAAAATATATTTATCATCATTTGCGTACCTGTGTATTAGTTTTCCTAGACTGGGCTTGTCACAGTCCCGAACAGGGTGTTTTTTGCTGTACTAAATTACTTCGATATGTCGATACAAGAATGGACTGAACAAATTTTATCTACGTTAAATAATCTGTGGTTAAATCACAAAATTCGAAGAGAAACTTTGAATTATGTATTTAAACTTTGACAGATATTTTGATATATCCTGATGAAAAATGATTTTTTTTTCATTTGCAAACCGGGTCTTTTTTCACGAACTTTTTCGTTTAGCTGGTATAACGGGTTACAATAATATTCAGAATGTATTGTTTTACCAGTTTGCAAGTAATCCACAAACAAAATTCCTCTCGCAACCCTATCTATAAGTTTAAAGAAAAAATACATATATTTTTAATTAACACAAACAACTTTTTATAATGTAATTTGGTAAAAACTGAATAACTAAATATAACAGAAATTGATTCTTCTTATAAAATATATTAAAATATATATATATATATATTTACTCCCAGCGTATGAAGTGAGCCACATATCAAAAGAAACTGCGGTTGAAGTGAGGTCCTGTACAAAGTGAGGTCCAGTATACGGACCTCACTTAGTCAATCAATGTAAGACTTTTTCGTAGACATGTACTGATAGCAAACACTGTTTTTTTACAAAAAAAAGTGGGACCTCACTTTGTATGGTTCACATCAATTTTTAGTTCAGAGATTTTCCGCATAGAGGCGCTGACTTTGGCGTATATTTTCTAACCATGTATATTCTATGCCCTGTTGAATAACTTATGATACACATAGTGAGGACCATACAACTGGCAACATCTGTTCAACCAATCTTTAAAACAGTGGATCGTCAATCGTCGCATAAATTCAAACAGTACAAAAATGTTTAATACTTTAATCCTTTTTGAGAGCGTAGGCGCAAAATTTCGGTCGAGTTCTTTTTAAACGCATTTATTTTTTTCGAATTCTGAGATAACTAATAGGTATTTTTAAAAAATTTAAACGCAAAATAGAAGACTACATTATTCCCGAGGGCAGAAAGTCCCTTATAATGAACAAAAAGTTTCTTTTGTAATATATATTTAAAATTAAAAATCAGACTATTTTTTTTCACCCCTGTGACTTATTAAAATAAATATTATAGAAGTTCTCAAGGACTTTCGACCATGGATAATACAGTAATATTTCTTTCTGCGTTTAAATTTTTTAAAAATACTTAAGGTTTTCTCAGTATTCGAAAAAAATGAACGCATTTAAAAATAATTCGAGCGAAATTTTTGCGCATATGCTCTCAGAAAGGCTTAAAATACTATAAATTTTTGTAATCAGTATTTCAATAGTTATTTATGATATAAGTGTTAAAAGTACACGTTTAAGGCACGCATGTGAAAGTTGGCAGAATGAGCGACAGCGAGTTCTGCAATTCACATGAGTGCCTTAAAAATGCACTTTTTAACACGCATATTATGCAATATTTTTTCTACAAACGTAATTACAGGACAATATCTACAAAAACTTTTACTTGAACTTGACTGACATTCCATTTTTATATTTTTTTGACATTACATCAAAATTGCCTATACGATCAATACGAATTGCAGTGCCATAAAATTTTTAAAGCACTAGTGCCTTAAAGCAGCGCCGGATAAAGGGGCGGGCGAGCAGGGCGACCGCCCGGGGCGCCAGAATTTGGGGGCGCCAAATTTTGAGAGACGCTGATATATAAATATAATATTTACCCCCCTCCGTGGCTCAGTGGTAAGAGCGCCTGCCTTTGGATCGAAAAAATCCGAAAGGTTGTGGGTTCGAATCTCACCAGAGTCGGAAATTTTTCATTTATTATAAATTAATAAATGAATATAGTTTCTGTCCTCGTGGGATCGGTTCTCACCGGAGGTACCGCAGACGTTCGGATACAATTAGCGTCTCTTTGCAAAGACAATGACGTCGACATTGCAAAGTAACAAGCCACTTACTCAACACACACACTACTTACACATGACACTAGGTACCTAACTGTTCAAAATTACCGTACCTACCATGCCAATGGCCATTAGTTGTCGAGGCATTAGCTAAACAAAAAAAAATATAATATTTTTTACATTCACTATTTTTTTGGACTTTAAAGATTATCTTTGGGCTAAGATTACTCCTAAGACAATAAATATTAAATAATTGTAACAATAAGAAAACTATTTCTAGCTCACAAAAATTCTCTAATAAAAATAATGCAACCTAAAAATTGTTATGGCTTTTAAAGGTCATTTGTCAGGTAATACCTATCACTTTTATGGTATTACAATGTTATACATACATACTTAAAATACACGAAGATCAGATTTACGAAGTATCAACAAATTTATGAATAGTCAGTGATAATATTATACTGCTGCTTGTCATTATAGCCTCAATGGTTAAATAGTTTTGTCTTCCTGTTCTGTAAACTTTGCTTTATCAACATTGTCGTGTGTCCGTGGGTGTGTAATTTGAAATAAAAAAAAAACAAACCAGGTATATCTATATGAATTAGAATTGACAAGTTCTTTTTCATAATATGAATATATAGAAATTTATTTCGAATACTTTGTACGCGTTAAGATGTTTCACTTTTTGCATAAAAACGGCACGAACGACGTATGAAAAAAAGGAATAATAGATTTTTGTGTATATCATAAATTGAACGAGTAATTCCAAAATGATTTGTTATTTGAAATATCTCAGTGGCGTACTATGTTTTTCTTTAAAAAAATTCACACCATTTGAACAGTAGATATAAAATTATTAATTTTATGTCAAAAAATGCGCAATAATTACCTCTTAGAACACATCAAATTTCATTTGCATATCTGGACCGGTTTTAGAACAATAAAGAAATCGTCAGTTTGTAAAAAAATGTCAACACCCCATATCTCGGAAACGAAGTATTTGCTGACATACGCTTATAGAGCAAACTGTCATTATTTTTTCATACAGAATTACCCTTTAAAGTTTGTCGCAATTATTTAGAAACATCCTGTTTTTTCTTGACCACCCTGGATTTCCATAGTTTTTCCTGTATTATTTCACTTGACCGTTATTTTCAGTTCTTTCTGTTTTTCCAGTCCTGCAGGTTTCTTTTCTAATATTGCTTCGTCTATTTTATCTCTAAAAGATTTTCGGGGTCTGTCTCTCTTCCTTCTTCCTATCGGGCTCCAATCTGTTATTCTGTTTATCAACGATTTTGGTCTGCTCTTCTGCCATGTCCATACCAGGTTAATCTCTTTTGTTCTATGTTGTCTATTATCCCTTGAATTCATTACCATTATTTTCTTAATCTCTTTGTTATTTATTCTATCCCTTCTACAGCTTCTACTTAGGTATTCGATCTCTGTTGCTCTTATTTTGCATTTGGTTTTCGTATTTTTTATTCAATTTTCACACCCATTATTCAGAATACTTTGTGTCATGGTGTTATATTATATTCTTCTTTTTGTTTTTATACTAATGTTCTTATCCCACAGTACCGGGTTTAATTTTAGTATGCAGCATATTGTTTGTCCTAGTAACTCGATACCTAAAACCATAGCTTGGTTCTATAGGTATCGAGTCATAGAGATAATAAAAAGCTCATGAGATAATAAAAAAAAATAATGAATGATTTTATTTGAATTTGCATAGATGATTGTAAGGCCAAGGATATCACAACGGCTCTAAAAGGAAGAGAAAAAATAAAGATGTACATGCTCGCGTTTGCAAAGAATATCCGCATGCTATTTTATGCTAAGTGGATGCCACTCCCTCAATTTAGTTATTGGGGATGCAGCTATATCTTGCGCACAATCAACATGTTTTTTGGTCTTGTAGAAGATTTATACACATTAAATGATATAAATGAGTCAGATTTAATAAATTATTAGACGAATTTTTTACTAAGCAACAACATTTTTGTTTAATTTAGTAGTATTTTGTATTTTGACAACGACACCCGATTTGGGCGTCGAAACGATAATAAAATTATTTGTTTCAATTTAATTGTGGCTTATTTTCCATCTAAATAGTTATTTATACACATTTTTTACTGGTTGTTGATAATGTGCATTTATTTTTACCTCGCTTCTTCGTCGCTTGAACTTAAAATGTGCTCGCTTCTTCGTCGCTTGAACTTAAAATGTGCTCGCTTCTTCGTCGCTTGAACTTAAAATGTGCTCGCTTCTTCGTCGCTTGAACTTAAAATGTGCTCGCTATGATATGCCCTATGTTGGATAAGTTATAAGTAATAACTATCCTACTGTTTTTTAAATAAATATATTTTTATATAGTTCTTTATGGTAAAATTTTGATTTTTTCCTATTTTTTTATATTTGCAGTAAATTTGTATATTCTTATATGAAGGGGCGCCAAATTTTATTTTGCCAGGGGCGCTCAGAACCCTAAAACCGGCCCTGCCTTAAAGTAGCATTTTTAACGCACGTATGGAGTTCTAAAAATTGCATTTTTAACACGGTTGTAGAAAAAAGCTTTTAAATGAGGTGTCACATGATGTACTTACTTTCCTATTTAAAAAAATCAAAGTTGTGCCTGTCACCTGAAGAAGAGGGATCGCGTAAAGTTCGAAACATTGACGCTATAATTTACTATGATTATTTTAAAAATCGACCTATCCGAGCGTTTTTCTTATGTGCTAAAAATAAATAAGTTAATAAGGGGGGTAACACTTATTCCAGCGAACTGTATTTGTAACAACCAAGGTAGGGATGGCGGTTGTTGAACAAAAAACCGGTTTTCGGTTATACCCGTTTTTTACTTACGGTTTAACCTGGCGGTTATAACTAGTCAAAAAAAGCGGTTGTTCCAAAAACCATTTTTCGGTTTTTTTAATCAGAAGCAAATACTCGATAGGTTATAATGTTAATATAATGTTATATGTTAGATACATTTATATTGCAATTCAGTTTGCTCAATTTTCCTCCCGAAAAATTCCCCAACCAATTCAACCTATAAAAATTTTCCCATGTGCTTTCAAATTACCCTAAAAATGGGCGAAAGTACCCCAATCTGGCATCTCTGATTCGTCGCTTGTTGTAGACGGCGTCGGTGTATATTGCGTTGTCAATTGGGATATTCCCAAAACTCCCAAAAGTGATGATCCTACCGATCTACCGACATGTCCCTAGGATCTATCGAGTTTAAAAAAATATCCAAATGACATATTTTACTTAAGAGGAAACAGTAGCGATCAACAGGTAGCGAAAACGCGTTCCAAGATTGCGGCTGTAATTTTGAATATTTTTTCGAGATATGTGGCACACGTATTCGTAATATAATAAAGAATGGCGGTACAGAGCCCAATTTAAAAAATATATTAATATGTGGAAATTACTCTGTAATTAAATACAATATTAAAAAACGAGCCTGTACCGCCACTAAGAAGAACAAAAAAATACACTTTCTTCAAATAAACTTTTTTATCCGCTGCCTAGATTTTATGTCATTTTGGAACTACTAAAATTTTTTATTTCATTAGTAGTTCCAAAATGACACAAAATCTAACCCGTGTTGAGCTGCCCCCCCCCCACTTTCAAAAATTAAAAAACAAATAGCCCTGATTTATGAGCTATTTATGAGCTCTCATATTCCGCAAACTAAAAATTTTGAGCTCGTTCCACTGAGCAGGAATTTAATACCCTAGTGGGGGGGCTGAGTCAGCCCCCCCCACTACTTAAAAATAGGAATATTGAATCGGTTTTTGCGTCAGAATTACGAGCTATTTATGAGCTCTTGAAATTATATAGTTTCGATTTTTGAGCTCATCCCCTTCACCCCCAAACAACCCTTTAATTGATTTAATTTAAGAGAAAGATGCTGAGAAAACTTAAAATATATCGTATTGCGAATATAATTCCTATAGCTTATATACTCTAAGAATAAACTATTAAATCAAGAGCATTTCGATTATTGAGCTACAACCCCTTTGCAAGAAAACCACCCTATCTTCCCGGCTTAAGAGAAAGTTGTACTTAAAATGCGTTAAACTAATTATTTGGCGACTACATATCATTTAATAATTTATAAGCTTCCAAATTACGCGCATTTAGATCAGTAAATTGCAATTTATTTTGTATAGTGCAGTCACTGAAGGTAAAAATCAACGATTACCTTCAATTTCGGTGAACCTTCATCGATATTTACGAAAATTGGTCACTGGTTAGAGGATACGTCAAGAAACAAAGGTGACATGGTACCGCCTTGCGCCTTTACCCTGAGGGTGGATACCGCCCCTTCTCGGGGGTGAAAATTATTTTATAAAAAATAACTGCACAAATCAATAAAAGAACAAATTAAAGGCAAAATTTATTATATAAAGTTAATAAAATAAGTCAATACTTTTTAAGTTATTAAAGATCAAAGATTTTAATTATTTGTGAAAAAAATGCATGTTTTGAAGAGGTTTTTTGTAAATCACTGAAAAACTGTAAGTTTTAAAAAAAAAAATTTAATAGTAGTTTAATTCGTATAGCTTATATTCTAAGAATAAACTCTTAAATCACACGCCTTTCGATTATTGAACTACAACCCCTTCGCAAGAAAACCATCCCATATTCCCGGCTTAAGAGAAGGTTGTACTTAAAATAATTTAAATTAATTATCTGTCGACTATATATTGTTTAATAATTTATGAGCTCGCAAAATATACGCATCTCAATTATTGAATTGCCATTTTCTTTCTATAGTGCAGTCACTGAAGGTAAAAATCAACTATGACCTTCGATTTCGGTAAATCTCCATTCATTTTCACGAAAATTGGTGAGCGGATTTTGATACTATAAACTTTTTCTGGATCTTATGTTTGATAGGTATTTCTAAGTACTTTGACAAGTATTTAGTACCTAAGTGTTATAAAATGCATCTCTTTCCCGTTATTTAAGCTTGAACCCTTAGATTTGAACAGTCGCGGAAAAAAATATACATTTAATTACCAATAACTTACTTTAAATTAACATTAAAGGGTTTTTCAAGTAAGCAATTTATTATATGTTTTATTAGCTTCAATTTTAGTGATGAAAACTTTTTTGTAAAAACTTACAGTTCTTGAGTCATTTATGAAAAATCGCTCTAAAGCATGCATTTTCTTTCCAAAAATTAAAATATTTGATCTTTAATAAATCAAAAAGTATTGATTTATTTTAATCACATTATATAACAAATTTTGCTTACAATTTGTCCCTCTCTCGATTTAAGGGGTTATTTTTAATAAAGTAATTTTCACTACCCAGAAGGGGTGACATATACCCCAGGCTAAAACCCCAAGTTGTTATTGTCAATTCGTGAAAATAAATGGAGATTTACCGAACTCGAAGGTATAGTCTGTTCGCTAAACTCAGACGCAACTTTCTAGATATTTTAGTCGGTAATTTTGCCAATTTTAGTAAAATTGGCAAAAAATAATTACTAAATAGTTAATAATCACTAAATAGTTAGTAATTTTGCCAATTTTTGCAAAATTGGCAAAAAACAAAAAAATTATCGACTAAAATATCTCGCCAGTTGCGTCTGAGTTTAGCGAACCGACATAATAGTTGATTTTTACCTTCAGTGACTGCACTATAGAAAGAAAATGGAAATTCAATAATTGAGATGCGTATATTTTGCAAGCTCATAAATTATTAAACGATATGTAGTCGCCAAATAATTAATTTAAATTATTTTAAGAACAACTCTCTCTTAAGCCGGGAATATTGGATGGGTTTCTTGCGAAGGGGTTGTAGCTCTGTAATCGAAAGGCGCGTGATTTAAGAGTTTATTCTTAGAATATAAGCTATACGAATTAAACTACTATTAACTTTTTTGTAAAAACTTACAGTTTTTCAGTGATTTACAAAAAACCTCTTCAAAACATGCATTTTTTCACAAATAATTAAAATCTTTGATCTTTAATAACTTAAAAGTATTGACTTATTTTATTAACTTTATATAATAAATTTTGCTTTTAATTTGTTCTTTTATTGATTTGTGCAGTCATTTTTTATAAAATAATTTTCACCCCCGAGAAGCGGCGGTATCCACCCTCAGGGTAAAGGCGCAAGGTGTCACCTTTGTTTCTTGACGTATCCTCTAACCACTGACCAATTTTCGTGAAAATCTATGAAGGTTTACCGAAATTGAAGGTAATCGTTGATTTTTACCTTCAGTGACTGCACTATACAAAATAAATTGCAATTTACTGATCTAAATGCGCGTAATTTGGAAGCTTATAAATTATTAAATGATATGTAGTCGCCAAATAATTAGTTTAATGCATTTTAAGTACAACTTTCTCTTAAGCCGGGAAGATAGGGTGGTTTTCTTGCGAAGGGGTTGTAGCTCAATAATCGAAATGCTCTTGATTTAATAGTTTATTCTTAGAGTATATAAGCTATAGGAATTATATCAGCAATACGATATATTTTAAGTTTTCTCAGCATCTTTCTCTTAAGTTAAATCAATTAAAGGTTTGTTTGGGGGTGAAGGGGATGAGCTCAAAAATCGAAACTATATAATTTCAAGAGCTCATAAATAGCTCGTAATTCTGCCTCAAAAACCGATTCAATATTCTTATTTTTAAGTAGTGGGGGGCTGACTCAGCCCCCCCCCCCCACTAGGGTATTAAATTCCTGCTCAGTGGAACGAGCTCAAAATTTTTAGTTTGCGGAATATGAGAGCTCATAAATAGCTCATAAATCAGGGCTATTTGTTTTTTAATTTTTGCAAGTGGGGGGGGGGGGGGCAGCTCAACACGGGTCAAAATCTAGGCATCTGATAAAAAAGTTTATTTGAAGAAAGTGTATTTTTTTGTTCTTCTTAATGGCGGTACAGACTCATTTTTTTAATATTGTATTTATTTACAGAGTAATTTCCACATATTAATATATTTTTCAAATTGGGCTCTGTACCGCCATTCTTTATTATATTACAAATACGTGTGCCAAATATCTCGAAAAAATATTCAAAATTACAGCCTCAATCTTGGAACGCGTTTTGGCTACCTGTTGATCGCTACTGTATCACCTTAAAATTAAATTCGATAAACCAATTCATCATTTATTGCCATCAAAAAATTTCAGTAGGTAGTATTTTTTAACACGTTTGTATAATACCTTTCATTTCCTAAGAATTATGTATTATTTAAAAATTACATAATGGAGATTCCTAATCGTATTTTGGTATTCACATTTCATACAAGAGTCTCAAAGTACTCAAGTATAAACAATTTTTAGATGATTTTGGGAATATCGATTTCAAGCAGATCACTTACCTTTTTATGTAAATATTCATGTGTTTCATAAAAGCTGATGTGACACTTTCGTCCAGTTCTTTATTAGTAAATAAAAGTTGAATTATGGTTGTTTGGGTTAATAATTACTTCGCATATTATTTATAATACATAAAGTAGGGGAGCAAAGTATGCTAAATGTGCAGTCACTCGAGCGCTTTGGGGACCTATTGGGTTGTGATTATTAGGTTCTAAAATAAAAAAAGTTAAGTAAAATTTTCCATTTTAGTGGGGACTTTCCATATTTTAATTTAATTTCCCATTTTCAACACCCGTTTTCTCCGATTATAGCGCCACCTATCCGTAATTAGAAAAAACGTTTCGAATAAAAGTTGCTTATTTTTACGCAAAGAATCCAAATCTGAAATAAAAAAAAGGAGTTCCTATTTAAGATTTTAAAGTAACCCCCCCCCCCACCTCCGTGGGGGTCGTGTTTGGTACCATTCGATAGATTTCAGAAAAAATATTCAGAAATTGTAGTATATTACCTATAAGAAGTTACCTTTAAGCCGGGTCCAGACTATGTAACAAAACATGTTAAATATCAAAGTTTTGTAACTTGTTACAAAATTTTAAATAAACAAGTTTTAAAACACAGTGTTGTATAACATTTTTCTGGTTATATAGCATGTTTTATGTTATCCAACAGATGTCGGTAAACATCAAAGAAAGTTATAAAACCGCACCGCGACTGATCTACACCTAAAAACATGTTATTGAAACATTTCTCTGGCATAGTACCTACGCGAGCAGCAACGGAGTCATATCGCGTTGTTCATTCTGGAGTGATTGTGCTAGATTTTTCTTTGCTCTGTTCACGTAGGGTTATTTACGCGATGAAATTGTCGAAAGAACTGACTACTCATTTAATTGAGCTATTTCGTAAGTAACGAGTATTATGGGATTGCTATGGGATGAGCTACATTTATTGATTTAAAAAACAAATAAAAAACACGATGAATAGACTGAAATAGAAGTGAAAATAGATACAGAAACTGTAGTTAAAACTAATGCACGTACGCCTATAACTCAAGCCAACAAAAGAAAAGCAGTACGCGGAACCTTAACAGCAAATCGGTGCAAATCAACTCTAAATTTGACATAAATACTATTCTCTACAGAGCAGAGTGTTCAGACATAAAACCTGTAACATTCACTTCATTCGCTACACAGATGCAGACTGCTTCATCAGCTACTCAAACAAACACTCAATCATACAATATATCTGAGCCTTTCTATTCCGTCCACTACACCTACATCCTCTACTTCTCCAGCTACACCAATTCAAACAGACAGTGACACTCAATCATGAACAGGTGAAGACGATAATACTGAGGAATTAAATTTTACAGAAATGTTATACTTCCTCTCTGAAACAATGAGTAAAAAGTTTAAAAAATATACTTTGCTAATAATATAACTGTTAATCTTTCTCTTACTGGAATTGCATCTCGAAATGTCTTTCCTGCTTTCTATTCTTAAGAAGTTTTTAAAACTGCCATCACATTTAATGTCTCCTGTCGATGGGTCTATGTTATCTCTTTCCAGATCAGCTAAAAGAGCTGTACCACTACCTATATTTTGCTCGAGCTGCTAATGAAGGACACATCCAAAATATTAATTTAACACGCCGGTGTCGCCTCCACAATATTACACAAGCTGCTGTTGCTATGAAGAGATCCTCCATACTTATATGACGCAATTTTATATACTACCTAACCTACCAGCTATCCATCTAAAATGCTGCAAAATTTATGCGCATGTTGTTGTTTTGTTTTTTGTTATATAGTGTGGATACTCATGCTATATTATAACAAGTTACATAACAAAGTTGTACAACAAATTTGTTGTACAACTTTGTTATTAGCATGTTTTGTTACATAGTCTAGACCCGGCTTTAAAAGTTCCCCGTTTCAGGAAAAAATATTGTCTAAGAGCGATAGCCTAGTGACCTAGTGGGTAGACCTCGGATCTCGGATTCGTAAAGCAGAGGTTTCGATTTCAAATCCGGGGTGTGGATCTCCGATTTTTCTATTTATTGTTACTGCATTCATGTCTGTAGACAATGTTGCAATCTATTATGAGCACAATAAAAAAATATAGTAATAAAATAATAAATAAATATTTCAAAAAAAAACAAGAAAAAAAAATACAATCACTGGAAGCGAAACTAAACAATACGGAAGAAATATAACCACTGGATTCGGAACTGGATATGGAACTGGATAATATTAGAAAACTGATATTATAATATGTAAGCACTACGAGCCTAGTAGGCCCATGGCTTGATGTACTATTCTATTCCACTCCCTTTTGTCAGTCGCTTTTGTTTCCCAGTTCCTTAAGTTAATTCTTCTCATATCTTCTCTAACTCCATTACTCCATCGTGACCTCGGTCTTCCTCTTCGTCTTTTCCCTGCCAATGCACTAGATAGTACCATTCTGGGAATTCTAGATGGAATCATCCTCTGCACATGGCCCAACCATCTAAGTCTTTGCGCCTTAATTACTGCTAGTATGTTAGGATCTTGATAGAGCTCAGTTAGTTCCTTATTTGTTCTTCTTACCCATTGTCCATTTAAGTTTTTCCCACCGAAGATTTTGCGCAGTATTTTCCTCTCCCAAACTAATAACAACTCTTGATGTTTTTTTGTTGTGACCCATGTTTCAGAAGCATACGTTACTATCGGCCTTATTACGGTCTTGTAAGTTCTTAGTTTTGCTCTTCGTGATATATGTTTACTTCTTAACAACCCATTAAAAGCAAATATAGCGTGGTTGCTCGACATAATTCTCTTTTGTATTTTTTCTTCACAGTTAGGATCTCTTGTGAAGACAGTTCCTAAGTACTCAAATCTCCCAACTTCTTCGAATTTATACTGTGTTCCTTTCGCTGTTGTCATTGTTATGTATTGCCCCCGAACGAATTGCTTATTTGTCCATTCCATATACTTTGTTTTTGCTTCATTTATATACAATCCTTTGGTTGCTGCCCTCTCCTCGAGTTTCATGAGTGTTTCTATAAGTTCTATTTTGCTCCTAGCCAAGATTACCAAATCGTCTGCGAATGCCAAGCACTGATGTTTTTTGAGGTATATCAGACCTGTTCTATTAATGTTTGCTTCCTGTATAACCTTTTCTAGTAATATGCTAAACATTATAGACGATAATGGATCACCCTGTCGCAGTCCTGGTTTGACCTCAAAGCTTTCTGTTATAGTATTGTTTATCTTGACTTTATCATACTGATATATCATACTGATATTGTTTAAAAACACTAATAATATTGATATAAAATGTTAATCAATTTTATTTATTGTTATAAGAATCAAAGGTAAATATGATTAGGCGAATGAAGCCTTAGGTTTCGCAGTCAATATCCCAACCACACACACATGTTGCAATCTATTTCAATACGGTTTATAGTACAAACTATACATTTAATATCAAAATAGTGGGATATATTTTTTTAGTTGAGGACACTTGGTCACATTGCATTGTTTCAGGATAAGGTGAAATATCTTCAATAAATGGAAAAAAGCATGTATGTCATATATTATAATACTTTCTATACTCTTAATATGTAGTCTCGTATAAATTTGTAGTGACATGATTTTAAGTATAAGAACAAGAAGCTTGCAACAATTTTCAGAGAAAATAGAAAACTAAAACTATTTTAAAATGATTATTCGAAATAAAACATATGCACATATTCACTGTATTTGCCATCTAGTGGAATAACTGTAAAATTAAGTCAGTAAAAAAGGTACATTAAGTTTAATTAAATTAAGTAAATCATCTTGTATACTAAAATTAAGGTTGGAAAATTGTCGTTTCAAAATGAAAATCGACAGGAGCAACAGTACCTATACTAAAATACACTCTGTATAGATAATTATGTCAATGTTAATAATACTGGATAGAGAATTGAATATCCTTTCAAATGAGCTAGCACACGCCCCTCTTCCCTATTTAAAAATAAGGGGTGGGGGAAATGGAAGGGAGGGGGTTGACAAATGACAGATATGTATGTACCGTAAAAACTGTGTTCCTCTTAGATCAAAAGTCGGGCTTTTATATTTATATGTTAAGTTCAATATACATTTCACATAACTGAACTATCACTGTATCCTCCATTTTGATTATTATTGTTCTCAACTAACGCTATTTTCAAAATTCTTGCTTTCCTATCCATCTTTAACGTAAATTATTAAAAAATATAAAACTATTTCTTTATTAACGCTAGTCTCCGATAAGGCTACCGTGATTTAATGCTGAGGTACTAAAATGTTATAAAATTAACAAACAGTACGAGCAAGAACAAAGAGTCCACATCCTTCTTATAACTACAAGTGACTGAAACATCGAAACAATAATAATTCTTACTGTGTTATACAGAAAAAGGCAGTAGAAACGATTAATCTCATATTTATCGACAACACTGTATGGTCCTCACTTGATGAGCTGTAAGGAAATATACACGTAAAGTTGTCCTCACTTTGTGCGCATAACGAAAAAGTATATACAGTCTCACTTTAATAGCTGCGTATAATGGCCTCACTTGGGTGGCAATATACTTGAACAATACGGGGCACATATACGTAATTTTTTTTGTGTATACTCGTCATTTTTTAATTGCTATTTACTTGTCAAGGTCACTATGAAGAGTTGAAACGATTATGTCTACGTTTTCTACCGGTCCTCACTAAGTGCGCGTAATGTCAGGACCTCACTTTGATATCTGTGCATAATATATATATATATATATATATATATATATATATATATATATATATATATATATATATATATATATATATATATTTATATTATATAAAAAATGTATACTTGATATCGTGAAAATAAATACAATTACAATAACATCTCCATAAATACAACATCTCTCTGGGATTAATTATCACCACCCATACAAAAAACAAATGGTTGAATGGCCTTTTTCTTTTATTTCAAAAATCTAATATGATCTTCGACTTCTTGCTGGGTCTTCCCGATGTAAGAATGATGGAAATCTGGAAATCTCTGATGGTATATTTTATTATATATTTGGTTGTCCATTAAGATCTTTTTTTAACCATTTTATTAGTTCGTACAAAAAATATCGATGTAGATATGTAGAACCCAAAGAAGAACTGAATGTTAGCCATCTACAATTTAAATTAATAATTGTTATAAAAAATAAATCTATTTTATCCTCTTTTTTGTAGAAATATTTTAATTTATCTTGAAAAAAATTGCTAGATGTTGAGATGTTTATTTTTACTTTGATAGATACTACCGACTGCAAGAGTTAATAATATTTTTCAATTATTTATGGTTTAACCACCTAAAGATTTAATTTACTAATCTTTTATAAGATTATACCATTTAGAAATATTTTCAAATGTTGTTCTGAAGCTATTTCTCATTAAAAATAGTTTATTATTTTTAAATGGTTCCTATTTTCTTTTACCTATGTGTCGAATTAGCTTTTGAAAAAATTTACAGAGAACAAAAATTAATTAATACTAGATATGCAAGATTGAATAATGAAATAACAATCCAAATGGACCTAAAAGACAAAATAGGATTCATACAATTATATGGACCAACTGAAGGCAGAGATGAAGAAACGATGACAGAATTCTACAATGAACTCCAAAGAGCACTAGACAAATTAAGAGAATCGAGAGAGAAAATCATAATTTTAGGAGATTGCAATTCAAGAGTGGGCAAGGATGTCAACAAAGGATTAGGATGCATTGGAAAATACGGAGAGGAATGTTTGAACAGGAATGGTGTCAAAATGCTAGATTTCTGCCAAGCAAATAACCTACTAATAGGAAACACATTTTACAAACCAAAACATCGAAGACAAATATACGTTCGTGGCGGAAGAGAGAAGAGCGAAAAGTTTGATAGATTTCATAGGTTATACGATAAACCTAGAAGATAAAATACATAACGTCTTAACTGAAAAGGAACCGGAACTAGCTACAGAGCACAAGATGGTTACTGCAAAACTCGAGGATGAAAAAATAAAGGAGGTGGAAAGAAAAGATTACCAAAGAGTAAAAGTAAATAAGCTCAAATTAGAATAGGTGCGAGAACATTACAAAAAAGAAACAAATAGAAGATTAAGACAACTAGAAAACCAAAAAGAGGCATGGACACTGGAAGAAAGATGGAACGCCTTCAAAGTAGTCATAAAGTCTACAGCAACAGAAATATGTGGAATCAGAAAACATAACAAACTCCATAAAAGAACGAGATGGTGGAACAATGAAGTTAAAACAGCAGTGAAGAAAAAGAAAATAGCATGGAAAAAATACATTGAGACCGAACTGGAAGAAGATAAAGAGGAATACAAAAGGCTGAGACGATTAGCGAAAAACACCATAAAACAAGTAAAAACAAAAACGTGGGAAGAGTTTGGAGAAGAATTACAACAAAACTATGTAACAAATAATAGAAGCTTCTGGACAACAATCAGACATATGAAGAAAGGAAAACATAAAGAAATAACAGCCGTAAGGGATACAACAAACCAAATCCAAACAACTCCAGAACAAATAGCTAAAGTATGGAAAGAATACTATGAAAACAAATTTAGAAATGCAATAATAGATGATAGAAATGAAACATATCAAGATAACGAGAACAAAGAATTAGAGCAAATAAATAGAGAAGAAGTAATATTGGAAGTATCAAACGTAAAAATAGGTAAAGCTGGAGGGGATGATGACATAGACCCGGAAATGGTCAAGTACATGGGAGAAGAAGGGATAAACTGGTTGTTGAAAATATACAAAGAGGCATGGGAAAAGCAGCAAATCCAAAAAGACTGGCAAAGTAACCTTATAGTGCCAATATACAAAAAGGGAGAACACGTCAACTGCGAAAATTATAGAGCAATATGTTTATCATCGGTATGTTTTAAAATATACACGAAAATAGTAGAGAAGAGGCTAAGACAAGAGGTAGAAAAAGAACTGGGAGAAGAACAAGCAGCGTTTAGACCAGAAAGACAGACAAACGATAACATTTCCATCATTAGAAATATAATAGAAAGAAGTATTGACTCGGGGGGAAAGCTCATTCTAGCATTCATAGATCTAAGGGCAGCATTCGACTCTATAGAAAGACAAATTATATGGAAATGCTTGCAGAACATGAAAGTACCAAGTACACTGATAAAAATAATTGAAAATATATACGGAGCAGTAAAAGGACGTGTACAGATAGCAGGAGAAAGATCTGAAGAATTCAATTGGGAAAGAGGTATCAAGCAAGGAGACAGTCTTAGTCCGCTACTATTCATAATAGTCATGAATGAATTGACTAGAAATACTGGAGAAAGAACGAACCAAATACAGACAACAATAGGATACCAAAGATTACAGCCAATAAAAATAGAAGCCCTATTGTATGCGGATGACATAGTCCTTATAGCAGATTCCGTGACAAAAATGCAAAAACTCATAAATATATGGACAGAAGAAATAGAGAAATTAAAAATGGAAATAAACATCGAGAATAGTAAAATAATGGTCATCGGCGAAAAGGAAGAAAATGAAGTAATTATAAAATGCAAAAATACTCAACTGGAAATAGTCACAGCATATGATTATCTTGGAAGTATTATTACCAATCATGGGAAAATAGACCTCGAAATAACAAACAGAACTAAAAAATCAAATAAACTGTACTACGCACTAGCGCCAATTCTGAGGAAAAAAGAATTGTCCCACGAAACAAAAATTAAAATATATAATACGATTGTGATACCGACGATACTGTATACAAGCGAAAATTGGACTTTACAGAAAAAGCATAATAGTAGGATAAATGCAATTGAGATGAGACATTTACGTGCTATAGCCGGAAAGACCAAATGGGATAGAATAAGAAATGAGACAATAAGAGGGATAACTAAACAGGAACCAATAATGAATAAAATAATAAAGAGGCAATTAAACTGGTATGGACATCTGATGAGAATGAAACCTAGTAGACTAGGAAGGAAAATTCACGAAACAAGGAATATTACAAAAAAGAAAAAAGGCAGGCCGAAGAAAAAATGGATACAGCAAATAGTAGAAGCAGGAAAAATCAAACAGAAAACGCTAAAAGAAATGAAACTAATAGCACAGGACCGAAAAGAATGGAAGAGATGGGTGAATATGTAGCTAAATTAAACCCAAATCCGACACCTGAAAGGGTATAAGGAAGGGGAGAAAGAAAGAAAGAATAATGAAATAGGTACTTACATTCCGTAATGTCTTCATGGGTAATCTTTTCAAATAAAAATTTATTTGTTTTATCCTTGATATGACTTTCACACCGAAGAAAGCAAGGAGACAGCAATTTCTTTCGAAATTGCAAAAGTGGAAATAGAAGTACAACTTTTTTTATAGGAATCCAACAAAATAATTTATAAATAGTTAAAAATATATGCAAATACATACCTTAAAAAAATTAACCAAATCACTACTGCCAAACACCGCTCCCCAGAGTCTGCAGGGTTACTGTCTGCTAGGAGGCTGCAACTGTTGTCACATGATTTTTCTACACCAGTAAACACACTTATAGAGTTTAAAGAAATGTATCGGTTTATGTACAAGATTATCGCTACAATGTATTGATCATTGATTCAGGTATATTACATTAATACAATGATTGCGTTACATCAAAACAATGTATCGAGTTATTAATCAAAGTCGAAAACATTGATTTAATGTTACGAAAACATTGATTCAATAAACGAGTTCGTAATTTAAAGAACACTGTACATTAGTGCAACGTTTTATATTCATTAATTTAACCGCATAATCCTGATGTATAGTTTCATAATATACAATGAACAAATTATTAGTATTATGAAAAAAGTCATTGGATAGATAAAACGATTCATTGGATTAATGATTATATTCATTATTTTTTAATGAATAGAATTACATTGTAATATTGAATATGGTCATTACTTGATTACGTGTTTATAGTATTAACGAAATTTTCATTGAATCAATTTAAAAAAAGTCAATGATTGGCGTTCATTGGTACTATGTACAATATTTTTTTCAGTGTACGTTCATACGTGTTCAACATAACAAAATAAAATTAAGCTAGTAGGAATGCCAGCTCTTATCGAACCACAAAACTTATTGAACACCCTAGTACCTAGTATATGAAGCTACAATGTTATTCTTGTTATATAAGTCATATTTCTTTATTGTTTCAGGTGAGCTGTACCCTTTATCTTACCAACAAAAAAATCAAAGGTAGGTTTATTTTTTAAATTTTGTTTTATTTCTAAATAGAAATTTTGTTTGTTAAATTTGGAGGATTTGTATAATTGCTCTGTATGCCGTAACAATTTGACAACGCTTAAAAATATGGTTAATTTTTTATAAACTAAAAAATAAATTAATTTTGTTTATTGTAATTTTTTTTTCAAAAAATTATAGTCTATAAAAGCTATAACTTTTTTCGTCTTGGGATAGACAAATTATCATATCTTCTTCTTCTTCTTCTTCTTAACTCAGGCGAGACTCGTTAGTCTCTGGCACTTGGTCATAAGACCTTTGTACCAAACCCTGTTCTTCTCCTTAAACTTTAATAAGTCCTGTGGCCTCAACGAAGGCCAACAGTTTTCTTATTGGTGGTTTCAGGATCTCTTCTGGTTCTAACCTTATTTGACCAGTGAAGTCCTGCCTTACATCACCTAGCACACTGCAATGGCATAGTATGTGTATGGCAGTTTCTTCTTCCATTTCGCACTTTCTGCACCATGGTTCATTCACCTTACCTAGTTTGTATAGGTGATTTCTTAAACGGAAATGTCCAGTTATCATTTCAGTGACCGTTTTGATCTCTCGTTTATTGAGGTTCATCAAACTGTTCGAAGAGTTTTTTATCAATATTCTTGATTATTATTTTAGTCTGGATTTGCCCTTGAGTGGTTCTCCATTTATTTTGATGATTCTTTATCAGCCATTTTTGTACCTCGTTTTTCATAGCATCTTTAGTGATGCCACAGAAAGGTTCTGGGCCTTCAAAAGTTTCTTTCGAGCCTTGTTTCGCTAACATATCTGCTCGTTCGTTCCTATGCACCCCTTCATGACCCGGCACCCATATTAAAGACACTTTTGATTTGGTGAGAGGGTTCTTTACAGCCAGAATAGCCGATTGGCTATCTGTGTAAATGTTGATTCTCTTAGTTTTAGGGTCTTCATAAATGATTTCATCAATGCAGGCCACCATAGCAAACACTTCAACCTGGAACACCGTTCTATGTTGACCTAGGCTGTAAGATTTATTATAGTTACATGTTTGCCCAAAGACTCCTGATCCAGTACCATGGGCAGTTTTAGATCCATCAGTGAACCATATTAAGTCCCCATTAATGTTTGGGACTTTTTGTTCTCTAGATGGTATGATTGTGTTAATCTGCTCAGTGAAGATTAGTTCTGGTGTCATCATATCTGAGTTCATCATAAAGATGGATTCCTCAAGTACAGTCCTAGTAAGGTTTGTGTGGCTATTCAATACATAATTTGGCCTCCAAGTATTGTTTGCTTTGAGCCTCAGGATGGTCATAAAAGCTACCGCCGAAATATATAATTCCAGCGGAGGGAGACCTGTGATAGCCTCTAATGAAGCCGTTCCTGTACTATTCAAGGCTCCTGCTATATTTAGAAGCGCTTGTCTTTGTAGGGTGGTGAGAGTGGTCACACAAGATTGCAAAGCCGTCTTTCTCCATCAGAGTACTGCGCCATAAGTAACTGTCGGTCGTATCACTGATGTGTACAACCAACATATCACCTTCGGTTTCAATCCCCAGGTTTTACCTACAACTCGTCTGCAGTTCCAGAAGAGTCGCTTAGCCCTATTGGTTATATTGGTAATATGAGTATTCCAATTGAGTTTCGAATCCAGTGTTACCCCTAGATACTTAACCTCATTAGTTCTTTCCAGTACCTCTCCAAATAATTTTAGCTCACTCAATCCAGTAAGTTTCCTCTTATTTGTAAAGGCTACCAGTTCAGTTTTAAAAGGGTTCACGGAGAGGTTCTCTTTCAGACACCAGTTCTCTATGTAGTGAAGGGCATATCGCATCTGATACGCAACAGTGCTGGGAAATTTTCCCCTAGTTACTATTACGATATCATCTGCGAAACCCTGGACCCAGATTCCTTGGGCGCTTAGCCCATGAACCAGATCATCGACAACTATGTTCCATAATGACGGTGACAATACACCGCCTTGAGGGCATCCCTTAGTTGCCCTTAGATTTATGGTATCTTCTTGCATATCTGTGGATATTATTCTGGTCTGAAGCGTCTGAATAAACCACTTGCATGTTGTGTTGTTGATTTTCTTCCTCACCAGTGCGCTTTGTATAGACTCGATTGAGGTATTATCAAATGCACCTTCTATATCTAAAAATGCAGCAAGGGCGACTTCTTTCTGATGCAGACTCCTTTCGAGTTCCGACACTAGATTTTGCAGGGCGGCTTCACCTGATTTCCCTGCCTGATACGCCCATTGCCGTTGGTGCAGTGGATTTTCATTTAAATTGTTTTTCTTGATGTGTTCATTTAAGATTTTTTCCATGGTTTTTAACATGAATGAGGTCAGACTTATAGGCCTGTAGGATTTTGCTAAGGTGTAATCTGTTTTTCCTGGTTTGGGAATAAACGCTATCCTTGCCCTTCTCCAAGCTTTTAGAATGTATTCCAGAGCATGGCTAGCTCTAAATATTGTCATCAGGGGCCCATGATTATTTCCAGACCCTCCTGGAGAAGCTCAGGAAATATACCATCTGGTCCCGCAGTTTTATATGGTTCAAAAGTTTCAATAGCTCATCTGACCTTGTGAGAACCAAAGATCTCGTCAGAGGTCAGCCAGTCCCTTTTGGTTGGGCTATTGTTTGCTTGATGTTTGTTATTGCCAGTCAATTGCGTCGACCCTGGAAAGTGAACACGTAAAAGATGCTCTACAGCCTCCTTCTCTTTGTCCGTATACTTCCCATTGGGCAATTTCATTGACTTGGGTTTGTTAATGTTATCTCTTTTGAGGATTCTGTTGACCCTGGCGCTTTCAGGTACACTTTCAATGTTTTCACAGAATTCTCTCCAGGATCTTTCCTTAGCGGATTGGATTTTCTTATTATAGGTTTTCAGTTTAGCCTTATATGCTTCCCAATCACCTGATTTCTTCGCCCTATTGAAGAGCCGTCTTGTTTCTCTTTTCAGATCGGACAGCTCCTTATTCCACCAAGTTACTTGCCTGGGAGGGCGACTTTGTTTTAACGGGCAGTTTTCCTCATATGAGACGACTATTGCATGCTGCAACCAGTCTACTGCCATCTCAACCTCAACATTGTTTTTTGTCCTTTTAGGATAATTCCGTACCCTTGTTCCAAGATCCCTCTTAAAGGATTCCCAATCGGTCACCTTAGAGGTCACAAATTATCATATCATATCTAGTAATTAATGGATTGATGTAGTTGTGCCAAATCACCTCTTGTTGAGGGTTGAAAGATCTTCAATATAATGCATTAGCATTACAAATTATAAAAAGCATTATTATAAAAGCATTTTTACAGAAATTCTGGCCAATTTGATAAAGCGCCGTTTTTCAAATTTGAGGGCTCATTATGCAATATTAATTGATTGAAATTAAATTTATCAAAAATTAAATTAAAGCTTATTTAATGTCATTTTTTAAATTTATGGCTACATTTTTTTAAGTAAGTTTTATATAACTTACAAAACAGAATAAAATATGTGCATATTTGATATAAATATAATTACTAGCATAAAAGCTACAAGAAATAAACTCGGAAACTGTAATCCTATCAACTTCTAGTTGACACAGTGTATATGTATATCGAATATACATACAAAGTTGTAAAGTTAATAGTTATAGAGTTTCCAGTGAATGTAAAGTCACATAGTAAAGTAATAAAAAAACAAATTTTATGAAGAAAACAAACATATAACTGTGAAATGGAGAAATATATCTTTTCTACTGTTTACAGTCTACTGAGATGCAAACTTGGATTTGGTTTATCTAAATGTTCTTTACCGTTTTTAAAACAGCTTTTCTGCATTTTTTATATGGATTTTCCATACTTATTAAACTTTTATTCTACGTATTAAAACTATACAGGGTGTTTCATTAAGAATGTCAAATTTCTGAGTTGTAGATTCTAGACCTCAAAATATTAAGATTTAATAAATATCACTTATATAAAATATGGCTTCTTACTGAGTTACAGGGTGTTTTTTTAAGATATAAAAACTATTTTTGCTCAGTTTTTTTATAACTATTCGACGTGTCCTTTTCATTCTTGGCAGAAAGTGTAGGTATTATATACACCCTGAAATTATGTTAAATAAACGTTTTTGGCTATTACCAGAAGCGTACGACACGGGACAGTGAATGGTTGACTCTTCCCAAATTCTACGCCACTGGGGAAATGGTATTTTAGTGCAATTTTTCGATATTCCAATACTCTCTATGTAACTAATATACTCTTCACTCGTATCGATAAAGTCATTAGTTTTCCAGATACTTGAATTTAAACATGTAACAGCACTGATATTTTGATTAATGTATTGTGTCGCTTAATTTTAAACTTCAAATATTTCGAAAACTAACGAGTTTATCGTTAATACTGAAGAGTATATTATTCATTCTTAGCGATAAAATCATTAGTTTTCGAAATATTTGAAATTAAAAATTAAGCGGTCAATACAATAATCAAAATAACTGTGACGTTACATGTTTAACTTCCAATATCTCGAAAACTAATGACTTTATTGTTACGAGTGAAGTATGATATTGACAAAGAGAGTATTGGAGAATCAAAAAATTTCGCTAAAATGGCAATTTCTCCAGTGGCGTAGAATTTACGAAGGATCAACCATTCACTGTCTCCTGTCGTATAACTCTGCTAATAGCCATAAACATAAATTTGTTGGGTATATATCAACTACACTTTCTGCCTAGTATAAAAAGAATACGTCGAATAGTTTTAAAATACTGAGCAAAAATAGTTTTTAAAATTTTAGTTAAAATACCTTATATTATAACTCAGTAAATAACCATATTTTATTTAAGTGATTTTGGTTAAATCTTAATATTTTGAGGTTTAGAATCTACAACTCAAAAAATGGATATTCTTAATGAAACACCCTGTATGTTGACCTCACAAAAAAATTGTTTCTGTACCAGTCTTTTTGTGTATTTTATTTACAATTAATTATATGTCATAGTTGATTTCATTTTATATCTATTTTCTTTCTTAGGCCTGCATTTCTCATTCCATTGTTATAATTTCATGATTTTTATATAGTTTTTCATGTTATCTTTCTATCTTGTTCTAGTCTCTGTTGAGTTCTTTGTTAAATTGAGGTCTATGTCGTAACTTTTTTGTTCACCTCACTTGCCATTTTTCTGAGAATGTGTCTTATTCATTCAATCCATTATATTATAGTATTTTCGTTTCTTAACTATTTTTCTTCATTTATTCGGCTGCTTTCTTTTTAATCTTCTTTTTTGTTTAGGGTCATGTCAGATCCCAAGATTGTTCGGTACCAAATCAAGAAAATCTATCAAATAACTAGTATTTTCGATAACTTTCCGGGATTTGAATTTAAAATATTTCTTCGTTGTCTTTTAGTGCTGGTTACAACTGGTCTATTCTCCTATAAAAATTGGAATTGGAATAAAAATCTTCCAATTCTCTACTCATGATTCCGTCGCTATCGTACTCGATTTTACAATCAGATTCATCATATAAATTCAAGGTATTTAAAGTTACCCACTCTGCCATCCCCAGGAGGTGCCATTGGCGGATCATATTTGATGTCATTCGATAGATTTTTGGAAAATATTGAACACGTGTTTTTTTTATCCCATGTAGATTTCTCGAAATATTAGAACGTCCCCTTTCTTTTAACACACCCGGTATATACATACAATTAAGCATGTAGACGGTACTTTCAAATGGTAATTCTATTATTCGATCAGAATGAATGCTGTTTTAATAAAGAGCATAAGATCCCTTTTTTCTCGGCTATCCTGATAAAATTTCCTTAAAGAAATCCCAAATGGATTAAACCTTCCATTGCATTTAAAGTATCTCTGACTACAACTGGCTTATTTAGTAATTTCCTCACAATTTATTTATTCAGTATATACTTGTAATTTATACGATTTTGGCTTGCTGAACTCGACTGACTGTTGTTATCGTCACTTTAATCTTTGGAAATAAAGCAGATCATACTATAGATATAAATAAAGTTATTTTTACATTGTTTATCACTAAAATATATAACGAAACAAAAGAGACATTATTATACAGAAATAAATATTCAAATAATTGCATTTTAAAGCCGATTGGGAGACGTTTTAAATGCACGGATAGCCACATTCTTCTTGATGTGCATTGTGGACTACTCTCGAATCTACGATATTTCCCGTCCACTTTTCATTGTTTTGTCGTGCCCGTATCCTACCGGTTGTTTTTCTAATGCTGTAATGTAATTATTCCAATCATATCTTCCACTTTCGTCCTGATTCACACGTCTTCATTTCGTATTATGTTTTCTCAAAGAATCTCCTACAATAGCTCTTTTATGGCCCTCTATGTTGTTCTTAAGCTATTGGCTGATAAATCTGTAAGTGTCACGATCTCCATTCCATAGGTCATAACTAGTAAAATACAATTATAGAATACCATTTTCTTTAGATTTATTGGTATCTTTCTTTTTCAACATATCACTAAGTCTTCGTACTGCTGCCCAAGTCATTCTGATCCTTCTAGTTATCTCTAGTTATTTGTTATATTGAAAAAGTTTAAAGCATTTTGTATCTTGTAAAGGGGCAATAATTGGTCTAGGTCAGGGGTCGTCAACCTGTGGAGCCGCATGCGGCTCTTTGGATGTGAAGCTGCGGCTCTTTAGTTCCACACGCAAATATTATTTATTTTTCCAAAAAAATGCCTTCTTAATCTATTATTGAGGATTAGACACCGATCCTCTCAGTCATTTACACTTATACAAAAAAAGGCAAACCATTCTTAGATGGAGAGTATATCAAAGAGAGTATTCCGACCTCCTTCTCCACAATAAAGTGCGATGGCTTTCCAAAGGTAAGGTGTTGAAACCTTTTGCTTTGTGATTGAATGAAATAAATACATTCCTAAAAGAAAAAGGTATTAATCACCCTGAGTTTTGAAACGACAAATGGTTGCAAAAATTTTACGTTATGGTGGATATTACAGAGAAATTAAATGAACTGAATCTAAAACTGCAAGGAAAGGGAAACCCAGCCTATGTTTTGGTGCAACAATTGGATTGTTTTGAAGAAAAATTAATTGTTTTTGCAGAAGATATTCAGAGCGGTAAATTACTTGATTTTCAATTTCTAAAAAGCAATATCGCGATATAGTGCAACTATTGAGACGAATTATTTCAGCAGTTACAAAAAAAATTAAATATGAATTTGCTGGCAGATTTTAACAATTCAAAACCAACAAAACCACTCTAACATTCATCGTAAATCCTCTCAACACAAATCGTAACGAAATCCACGTTGAGCCGTTTGGAATTGATACAGAATCTTTAGAAATGCAATTAACACGTTGATGGACAGTGCGTTAAATGTATAAGCAAGTGTTGTGACACTATATGTATTTTCCAAAGTAGAATAGGGAAAATGCAACGTGTATAGACGTTGTGCCAATCAATGGAAATTAGAGGTCTATAGACGTTCTGTCCGTTAACGTGTTAATGGTTTACAAAGTAAAGCTTTGTGGAGTGGAAGATTTACAGAATTGAAAAGCAAGTTGAAAGAGTTGGAGGTCCAGAAATGTATGTACGTAACGCAACAAAACTGGACATCTTTGAAAGAAATGCCGCTAATTGAGGGACTTATATTCGACGCATGGAATAGTCTTTCAGGTTGCTACAGTGGGGTGAAGAAGTTGGCATTTGGAGTACTATCTTCAGATCGACATATTCTTGCGAACAAGAGGTCTCTTGTATGAATATAATTAAAAGTAAACTAAGAATCTAACTAACAAATGAAAATTTATCCAAACTTTCTAAAACCATACAAAGCCAACGCTTCCATAGATTGCTCAATTGTTTGTTATTGGAGTACAAGTTAGTATTGTAAGTGAATATTTAGTTGTTTTAATTTTTTACTTGAATAAATGAAATGTATGAAAATATCTACAGTGCGCTGGAATAAGTGTTATCCCCCCCTCCCCGTCATCCCATATTAACTTTATTTTTAGCACATAAGCACAACGCACGCAACAGGTCAATTTTTAAAATAATCGTAGTATATTAAAGCATTAATGTTTCGAACTTTACATGATCCCTCTTCAGGTAACAGTCATAACTTGACACATGAGAAAGTACATCATGTGATACTTCATTTAAATGCTTTTGAAATACTGATTACAAAAATGTATAATACTTGGGCAAAATTTCGGTTATATGCTATTTAAATGCATTATTTTTTTTCGAATCCTGAGAAACCTAATTAGTATTTTTAAAAAATTAAACGCAGAATGAACGATTACATTATTACCGAGGGCTTAAAGTCACTTAGAATTAACAAAAAGTTTCTTTTGAATGATATACTTGAAATTAAAAATCGTACTAAATTTTCTCTTCGCTTTCACCCCCGTAACTTATTAAAATAAACATTATAGAAGTTTTTAGGAATTTTTGGCCCTTGGTCATGATGTCATTCTTCATTTAAATTTTTTAAAAATTCTTATTAGTTTTCTCAGGATTAAAAAAATGAATGCATTTAAAAAGCATTGGACCGAAATATTGCGCAAATATTTTACATTTTTGTAATCAGTATTTCAAAAGCTTTTAAATGAGGCCTCACATGATGTACTTTCCAATTAAAAAAAATCAAAGTTATGACTGTCACCTGAAGAGGGATCGCGTAAAGTTCGTAACATTGATGCTATAATATACTATAATTATTTTAAAAATCGACCTGTCCCCGAGCGTTTTGCTTAAGTGCTAAAAATAAATAAGTTGATATGGGGGTAACACTTTATTCAAGCGCACTGTATGTGAAAAACACTATAGGTATACATATTATGAATAAATATGTAGATTAATTTTTTTTATAAAAGAACTTTATTTATGCGGGTACTATTTAATGTTGACAAAAAAAATTTGTTGCTCTTTAAAAACTTTGAAATTTTGTAAATTGTAATTTTGACTCTTCCGACTCAAAAGGTTGCCGACCCCTGGTCTAGGTGAAAGAGATGAGATTATTATATTTTGACATCAAAATTGTGCGGTAAATTATTTAAAAATTTAAATCACCCTATATAAATGGTAACCTAAAAAGTCAGATACAAAATTACCTCGGAATATATACATGAAATGAAAATATGCACAGAATAATTTGTGAAAATAAAAACAGTCACCACAATCAGACTACACTAAATATTTCTAACGTTTTAATTTGCATTACAACACATAAGCGTCGACGTCGTAGTCGGCGTCGTAGTATATACTTCGAATGAGGTTGGTTATTACAAGTTAGTCCGCCCATTGCAGTTCCTGAATTAATTTTGGAACATTTTCACGCCTCTTAATGCGTCTTTCATATCATCCCAGATATGTTTTATGGGATTTAGATCTAGCTTACGTATCTCAGAAATGCTATTTGTCCTATTCTGGAAGTTACTAACTTTGTACGAACTTGAAATAATATGCCTCAACAGACCATAACACGTTTGCCTTCGTAGGGTGTTATTTTGTCAAAGCCCCCATTTGCATAATGTTCATTAAGTATTCTCCAAAGCGGCTTTCGCCTATCTGTTGTTCTTTTTTTATTAACTGTTTATTTTAAAATCTCATATTTTGAGCATTTTGTAAAATCTACCAGACAAAACGGTTTTTTTGTTGCCGGTCAGTGCATTCTTCTTCTTTAAGTGCCGTCTTCCAATCGGTGGTTGGATATATCATAACTATACTTAGGCAAATATTCAAATTGCATATTTTGCAAATTATGCATAAAAAATGCAAAAATGTCAAATTTTGCATATTTATATAAAAGTGTGCATAAAGTGCATATTTGGAAAGCTTGGAAATCCCAATTCTGTTTTAGAATCCCTTTGTATTCAAATTTGTGGTATCGGAATGTACTACTAAACTAACAAAAGATAGCGGTCTCTAGTTGTGTCAGGTTTTTTACTTGAATATGAGGGTTTCAAAATCTGCAGTTTATACAGAAGATAAAAGTTTTTATTTTGAGGGTCAGTTTTGCTATTGTAAAATGACACGGCCTGAACATGAATGTGTCTTTGTAATTTGTGAATAATTATTGTGCTTTGAGAATGGTGAAAATAAACTGTGTTTTAACTTGGACAAAACATTCTTTCAAAGAGCTATCTGTGGATATGGATAAAGTTTGTTGCTCATTTTGTGGCAATATGTACTCAGATAGAAGCCATAAGATTTGTCAGAAAATTTTGAACAGCATTTGATGATTTATTGTTACCACAATTCGAAATAATATTATTTATTTGTTAAAATACTTAAATATTTAATTACATAAACTTAGTTTGTAAAATACATACATCCATGTTAATTAATATAACATGTGAATATATTTCATATTATATAAATATTTTTGTAAATAAAAAAATATTGTGAATTTTT